>NC_071989.2:139607500-140232500 GCF_028885655.2 Pongo abelii
ATGTTTATCAGCAGTATCGACCTTTAGTTTTTCTTTCTCCTTGCTGTCTTTGTGTAATTTTGTATCAAAGTTATACCAGTTATACCAGTTTGTGTCTTCTCCCTCCTTTTTAATTCTCTGGAAGATTAATTGTTATTTGACGTTCGACTTTTTAAAAATCTCCTATAAAACACTAAACCTAGTACTTTAAATTAGGATTTGTTTTAGATTAATGATTGTATTTTCATTCATATTTTTCTTTTTGAATCTGTTTCTGGAATTAATATTTTTCTAGAACATTATCTTT
This sequence comes from Pongo abelii, assembly GCF_028885655.2. NCBI lineage: Eukaryota > Metazoa > Chordata > Mammalia > Primates > Hominidae > Pongo > Pongo abelii. The sequence continues at coordinate 139,607,787 of NC_071989.2, forward strand.
TTTTAAGATTTTCAAATTTAGTGGCATAAAACTATTAAAAGTATTTTAAAATAAATTTTAATATCCCAACTCTATCAGTTCATTTTTGTTGCATAACAAATCATGCAAAAGCAACAAAAAAAACATGTATTGTTTGTTATGATTCTGTGAGTTGGCTGAATGGTTTCTTTCGGTCTGGGCCAGTTTGGTTGGGACTGAATGGTCTAACCTAACATGACCTTTCTCATATCTCTGGTGTTTGGCTGGCTGGTTAATCTAAAGAGGCCTATCTGAAATTATCTTGTCTTTTACTTGTGAGTTTAATCAGTTCACATTAATTGTGATTTCTGATGTATTTTAATTTATTACTACCAGTCTTACCTTTGCTTTTTGTTTCTTCCTTTTTGCCTTCTGTTGAAATCATTAACTTTTCTTTACCCTTTCTCTATTTTAGAATTGTTATACTTTTTTTTTTCTTTTTTATTTTTTTTGGAAATGGAGTCTTGCTCTGTCGCCCAGGCTGGAGTGTGGTGGCACAACCTCCACTCACTGCAACCTCCGCCTCCCAGGTTCAAGCGATTCTCCTGCCTCAGCCTCCCAAGCAGCTGGGATTACAGGTGCGCACCATGATCCCTGGCTAACTTGTATTTTTAGTAGAGACAGGGTTTCACCACGTTGGCCAGGCTGGTCTCGAACTCCTGACTTCAAGTGATCCACCCGCCTTGGCCTCCCAAAGTGCTGGGATTGCAGGCGTGAGCCACCACGCCCACCCTAGAATTACTGTACATTTGTTACCTTTTTTTTTTCTTCTGAGACAGGGTCTTACTCCGGTAGCCTAGGCTGGAGTGCAGTGGCTTGATCTCGGCTTACTGCAGCCTTGACTTCCCGAACTCAGGTGATCCTCCCACCTCAGCCTCCCTAGTAGCTGGGACTACAGGCGTTCACCACTGTGTCCTGCTAATTTTTGTGTTTTTTGTGGAGACGGGGTTTCGCCATGTTGCGCAGGATGGTCTTGAACCCCTGAGCTCAAGTGATCTGCCCAAAGTGCTAGGATTCGGCCTCCCCAAAGTGCTAGGATTACAGGCTTGAACCACCACACCCTGCCTATACCTGTTCTTTTAGTGGTTACCTTAAAATGTTATCCTGGGCACAGTGGCTCACGCCTGTAATGCCAGCACTTTGGGAGGCCGAGGCGGGTGGATTACCTAAGGTCAGGGATTTGAGACCAGCCTGACCAACATGATGAAACCCCATCTCTACTAAAAATACTGAACATTAGCCAGGTGTGATGGCGGGCACCTGTAATCCCAGGTACTTGGGAGGCTGAGGCAGGAGAATTGCAACACAGGAGGCGGAGGTTGCAGTGAGCCGAGTGCCACTGCACTCCAGCCTGGGAAACAAAAGCAAGACTCGGTCTCAAAAAAGAAAAAGAAATGTTATCCTGTCTTTAAAATAGCTCAAGTTTAAAATGTGTTTACCCTCTTTTTGACTAATTCTCAACATGCTTTTTCTACCTAATTCCCATCATCTTCCATATTATTGTTCTCTGATATTTTAATTTATTTTTAATTATTTTATGTTTCGACTAGGCTGCACACAGTAAAAAAAAAAAAAGAAAAAAATTTTTTGAAAGCTACAAAAAGGTGTACAGTGGAAAGGCTTCTTCCCATCTCTGTCCCTTGCTTCCAAGATCACCTTCTCAGAGGCAACCATTAGTACCAGCTTCTTGAATATCCCACCAAAGGTAATATGTGCATATACAAACACATACGGGTCTGTATATATTTTTTCCTTTCTCGTATAAGGGATAGCATAAGACCCACACTATTCTACATGTTGTTTTTCCATCTAAAAATATTTCTTGGAGATTATTTCCTATCAGTACATATATAACTATAATTCTTTATAATTTATATAAATATTTATGATAATACAATAGTTTTAAAATTCTTAAAATGGCCATTGTATGCATGTAGCATAATATATTTAATCAATCACCTACTACGGATATTTATGTTGTTTAATGTCTTTGCTACTAAAAACAATTTTTTTCTTTCTTGGGACAGAGTCTCACTGTTACCCAGGCTGGAGTGCAGTGATGCGATCTTGGCTCACCGCAACCGCCGCCTCCTGGGTTCAAGTGATTCTCCTGCCTCAGCCTCCCAAGTAGCTGGGATTATAGGCATGTGCCACCACACCCAGCTAATTTTTGTATTTTTAGTAGAGATGGGGTTTCACCATGTTGGCCAAGCTGGTCTCGAACTCCTGACCTCAGGTGATACCCCCTGCCCCTGGCCTCCCAAAGTGCTGGGATTACAGGTGCAAACTGCTGTGCCCGGCCTAAAAACAATATTTTAGTGAATACATTTGTATAGACCTCATTCTGCACACTATATGTATATTTGTAGTATAAATTCCTTAAAGGGCCTGCATCAAAGGGCATGTATGTTTTAATTTCAATCAATTCTCCAAATTTCTTTCATTATCTTCTTATAGTCTGCCTCATTAAAACTTCCTATGTACCCCTCTCCATACTTTTTCTGCTTTTATTGGTGGATGTTGATACTCAGGGCAACCTTGAAAGCCACATGTTGAAGAGGACAAAGTCACCATCAACCTATAGGTCCCTAAATGACTTCATGGATCAGACCTCCATCCCTACCTTTTCCTCTTTCCTTACCTGCTCTTACCACTAGGAAATCCTGCACTGGATTATTGTATGTGCAAGAAAAAAAAATTCTGTTGTATTAAGTAAATGAAATGATGAAGTTTATTTGACGCAGCAACTAGCATTTCCCTATCTAGTCACCTTACAAACTCACTGAATTAATTTTTACAAGTAATTGTTTTAAAAAACAATTTCTCTATATCCTTGCCAATGATTAGAAACATTTGTTCTTTGCAAATCAGATAGGTAAAGAATTCATCTTACTGAAGTTTTCAGTTGCATTTCTCTTATCTTATTAGGGTTTTCTGGATAAACAGAATCAATAGGAGATAGATAGATAGATAGGTAGATAGATAGATAGATAGATAGATAGATAGATAGATAGATAGATAGGCCAGGCACGGTGGCTCACACCTGTAATCCCAGCACTTTGGAAGGCCCAGGCAGGTGGATCACAAGGTCAGGAGTTCAAGATCAGCCTGGCCAAGATGGTGAAACCCCGTCTGTATTAAAAATACAAAAATTAGCTGGGTGCAGTGGCAGGCGCCTGTAATCCCAGCTACTCGGGAGGCTGAGGCAGGAGAATTGCTTGAACCTGGGCGGCAGAGGTTGCAGTGTGCCAAGATCATGCCACTGCACTCCAGCCTGGGTGTCAGAGTGAGACTCTGTCTCAAGAAAAAAAAAGAAAAATAGATAGATAGATAGATAAAGAGAAGATTTGTTATGGGAATTGGCTCATGCAATAATTATGGAGGCCAAAAAGTTCTTGCCATCTGGAAGCTAAAGAACCAGAAAAGCTGGTGGTCCAATGTCCAAGGGCAGCAGAAGATGGATATTCTAGTTCAGAAGAAATAATTTGTCTTTTCTCTACCTTTTCGTTCCAGTGGGCCCCTCAGCAGATTGCATGCTTGGTGAGGGCAAATTTTTTTTTTTTGAGTCAGAGTCTCACTCTGTCGCCCGGCTATAGTGCAGTGGCGTGATCTCGACTCACTGCAACCTCTGCCACCCAGGTTCAAGTGATTCTCCTGCCTCAGCCTCCCAAGCAGCTGGGATTACAGGCACCCACCACCGTGCCTGGCTAAATTTTTTATAATTTTAGTAGAGAAGCAGTTTCATCTTGTTGGCCACGCCGTTCTCAAACTCCTGACCTCGTGATCCGCCCGCCTCAGCCTCCGAAAGTGCTGGGATTACAGGCGTGAGCCACCGTGCCTGGCCAGTTAGGGCAAATAGTCTTTACTCAGTTTACTGATTCAAATGCTCAGTTTACTGATTCAAATGCTAATCTCTTCCAGAAATACTCTCACAGACACTTCCAGACATTTTTTTTTTTTAATTTTTTTTTTGAGATAGAGTCTGGCTCTGTAGCCAGGGCTGGAGTGCAGTGGCATGATCTCGGCTCACTGCAACCTCTGCCTCCTGGGTTCAAGTGATTCTCCTGTCTCAGCCTCCCAAATAGCTGAGACTACAGGTGCGCACCACCACGCCCAGCTAATTTTTGTATTTTTAGTAGAGACGGGGTTTCACCATGTTGGCCAGGATGGTCTCGATCTCTTGACCTCGTGATCCGCCCACCTCGGCCCCCAAAAGTGCTGGGATTACAGGCATGAGCCACTGTGCCTGGCCTATTTTTGTTTGTTTGTTTGCTTTTGTTTTTTTTAGACAGAGTCTCACTCTGTCACTCAGGCTGGAGTGCAATGGCATGGTCTCGGCTCACTGCAATCTCCACCTCCCGAGTTCAAGCAATTCTCCTGCCTCAACCTCCCGAGTAGCTGGGACTACAGGCACAAATCACCACACCCGGCTAATTTTTGTGTATTTAGTAGAAATGGGGTTTCACTATGTTGGCCAGGCTGCTCTCGAACTCCTGACCTGGTGGATCCGCCCGCCTTAGCCTCCCAAAGTGCTGGGATTACAGGTGTGAGCCACCGCACCCGGCCCTATCCAGAAATAATTTTACCAGCTATCTAGCATCCCTTAGGCCAGTCATGTTAACACTTACAACTAACCATCACACTTATTATGACTTAAGTTAAAAACCTTTTTTTATATGTGTTCATATATTAAGAACAATTGTTATTTCCTTCTTTGTGAACTGTCACTTCACATCGTATGTCCTTTTCTTTATAGAATTGTTAGCCTTTTTTCTTGTGTTTATCATATTAATTGCAAGTATTTTTTCTCAGATTGTCATTTGTCTTTTAACTTTGTTTATGGGCCTGTTTGGCTTTTTTCCCTGCAGGAATTTTTGCATAATTTGATGTGTAATAAGTTTAGCAATAGCTTCTTTTATAGTTTCTGCATTTTTTGTCAGATTTAGAAGGGCCTTCATCACTTCACAATTTTTAATACATATTCTTCCATATTTTCTTGAAGTATTTTTGTAGTTTAATTTTTTACATTTAAATCTTCGATCCACTTGGGTTATTTTAGTGTGGGGTTTGAGGTAGATAGAGGTTAAGTTTACTTCTTTTTTTTTTTTTTTTTGAGATTGAGTCTCGCTCTGTCGCCGAGGCTGGAGTGCAGTGGCATGATCTTGGCTCACTGCGGTCTCCGCTTCCTAGGTTCAAGTTGATTCTCATGCCTCAGCCTCCTGAGTAGCTGGGACTACAGGAGTGCACCACCAAGGCCAGCTAAGTTTGTATTTTTAGTAGAGATGGGGTTTCACCATGTTGCTCAGGCTGGTCTTGAACTCCTGACTTCAAGTGATCTGCCCACCTCGGCCTCTCAAAGTGCTGAGATTATAGGCGTGAGCCACCACACTCAGCCGATTAAATTTACTTCTTTCCCTAATAGCTACCAGTTGTTCTAATGTACTAATTGCTTAATCTGTCTTTTCCACAAGACTTAAGTCTGACTTTTATTATAAACTAAATTTCAATGTATGTTACAACAATTTCTGTACTTTCTATTATTTCACTTATTTGTCTGTTTTTCTACCTGCCCATACCACATTACCCTAATTATCTTTATAAAATGTTTTAATAGCTTATAGACAGAGTTCCCATTCATTACTCCTCTATTTCATATTTTTTCCCAACTATTCTGGCTTATTTTTCCACATAAACTTTAAAATAAGCACATCTAGTTCTCAAAAAATAAAATTGTTTGTGGGAGACAGCAGGGATCACCTCATTTTAAACCAAATTTAGTCATTTTATTGTTGTTTATTTAAGTCAATATTTAAAAATCCTTTAATCATCATTGTTTTTTGCATCCCACTCTTCCTTAATTCATTTCTCTTTCTATTAAGAAAGTTCTTTCCGAAAAAGTCTAAGACGCAGACTGCCTCAATCAGCTTGTCTGAAATCTTTTTACTTCTCTTTCACTCTTGAATGATAGATTCTCTTGATATAGAATTCTTTGCTGATGTTTGTTTTCCCCCTTCAGCACCTTGAAATAATTATTCTTTGTTTTCTGATTTCTATAGTTGCTACTGATGTATCTGTTGTCAATGAAATTGTTCTTCTGGGTTGCCTTTCTGATTTTTCTTTATATCTGAGGTATTTCGCAATGTCCATATTTTCTCAAGGTTTCTTTAAGAGTTTCTTTCTTTTTTAGGAATTTTATAGTATCACTGTGATGTGTTTGGACATACATACATCACATTTTTTTTGCTTTCATTTTATTTTTATTTATTTTTGAGACAGGGTCTCACTCTGTCACCAGGTTGGAGTGCAGTGGCACGAGCATATCTTACTGCAGCCTCAAATTCCTGGGCTCAGGCAATCCTCCTGCTCAGCCTCCTGAATAGCTAGGACTATGTAGGACTGTAGGCGCACACCACCATGGCCCAGCTAATATTTTTCTTTTTTGTAGACACAGAGTCTCGCTGTATTGCCCAGGCTTCGTCCAAAGTCCTAGCCTCAAGCGATGATCCTCCTGCCTTGGCCCCCCAAAGCACTGGAATTACAGGTGTGAGCCATTGCACATTGCCTTATTTTATTTGTATTTATTCTTTTCTATTCTCAGTGTGCTTCTCTATTTGGGAATTTACTTCTTTCATAATTTTTGGAAAATTATCAGCCATTATGTTTTATGTATAGGCTGTCTTGCATTCTTACTATTCTTTGTGAACCCACTATCAGACATATATTGGGCCTATCAGTTTATTCTTCATGTTTCAGAACCTCTCAATAGTATTTTTCATCCTTTTCCCACTGCATGATGCATTCTAAATAATTTTCTCGGGGGTGAGGGCAAGGGGAGGGAAAGCATTAGGACAAATACCTAATGCATGTGGGGCTTAAAACCTAGATGACAGGGGCCGGGCACCGTGGCTCACGCCTGTAATCCCAGCACTTTGGGAGACTGAGGCGGATGGATCACGAGGTCAGGAGATCGAGAGCATCCCGGCTAACACGGTGAAAACCTGTCTCTACTAAAAATACGAAAACAAAAAATTAGCCGGGCGTGGTGGCCGGCGCCTGTAGTACCAGCTACTCAGGAGGCTGAGGCAGGAGAATGGTGTGAACCCGGGAGGCGGAGCTTGCAGTGAGCCAAGATCGCGCCACTGCACTCCAGCCTGAGCGACAAAGCCAGACTCGTCTAAAAAAAAAAAAAAAAAAAAAAAAGATGGGTTGTTGGGTGCAGCAAAGCACCATGGCACATATATACCTATATAACAAACCTGCACAATCTGCACATGTATCCCGGAACTTAAAGTAAAAAAATAAATAAATAAAAAAAGACAGAAAAGAAAAGAAAACCTTAAAAAATAATTTTTTTCTCTATCTTCCATTTTACTATTTTTTTCTTCGGGTGTGTATAATCTGTACTCTAATAAGTAGCTCATTGAATTTTTCAATTCAAATAACTGTTTTTAATTTCTAGAAATTTTATGTTTTTCAAAATCAAAATTGCCTGTTGTCTTTCATATGCATTATCCTATAATTTTGATTCTTGTCTTTTCTTTAATCTTTTTATCTTTAAAAATTATTATTACACCAGGCACTGCTGTAATCCCAGCACTTTGGGAGGCCGAGGCTGGTGGATCACGAGGTCAGGAGTTTGAGACCAGCCTCGCCAACATGGTGAAACCCCGTCTCTACTTAAAATACAAAAATTAGCTGGGCATGGTGGTGCTCGCCTGTAATCCCAGCTACTTAGGAGGCTGAGGCAGGAGAACCGCTTCAACCCAGGAGACGGAAGTTGAAGTGAGCCGAGATTGCACCACTGCACTCCAGCCTGGGCAACAGAGTGAGACCCTGTCTCAAAAATAAATAAATAAATAAAAATAAAAATATATATATATATATATACCATTATTATTTTTTTCAAAATTTTTAAAATCTTTTTAATAACTTGAAAGATAATTATTTTTCAGAAACATTTTCTGACTGGGCGTGGCAGCTTATGCATGCAATCTCAACTACTCAGGAGGCTAAGATGGGAGAATCACTTGAGCCCAGGATGTCGAGGCTGCAGGGAGCCATGATCACACCACTGCGCTCCAGCCTGGGCAACAGAGCGAGACCCTGTATCAAAAAAGAAAAAAAGAAATATTTTTCTATAACTCAAGACCTTAAGGTTGCTTATCCTCCTGTTTATTGTGTTTGGAGGGACTGTAATCTAATTTTATATGTTTTGTTGTTTTTTCTGTTGTGTATTTTGAGTGACTTTGCCATTTTTTATTGTGAACCTAGCTAGAGTGTAAAATTCATGGACCATTGTTGAAAGAACAACCTTATAGAGCAGTTTTGTGTTTGCTTCTGCCAGGCACCCTAGGTATTTTTCACTGGGGTCCTGCATCAGTTTTAATATTAATGTCTCAGCTTGGACTTCCCTCACCGTAGGGGCAGAATAAATTCAGATTCCTCATCTGGAAGAAGCTTAACTTTAAGTTTGGTTTCTCATTTGGGGAAGGGGATCTCTATCCCAAACAGAGTCTAGTTCAGAGCAAGCTTCCTTGACTCTGATTTGACAGTTTTTCTATTCCTCTTTCCTAGAGGGGAACTCCTTCATTAGATCATTGCTTTCTTAAGGAAGTATCAGTTTTATATCCCTGCTTTAGAAAGGTCAAGACTATATTTTATGTTCTCCTTTGATTGTTAAACCCCACCCTCTGGCTATTGGGGTGAACATTTGTATCCAGTAATCTATGTTAGTATCAGTTAATATACTTTCCACTCTAGAAATGAGTTATCAGCAATTTCCAGCACCAGTGAATTTTCTCTCTTTCTTATAGGCTCAGTTACAAACTTTAACTATTTCTCCATGTTTTATGCAACAGTTTTCTAAATTTAAAAATTCATGAATTTTTGTTATGTTTTGTCTTAGCTCAGAATCCAAACTACATTTCCATTCTAGTCATTCATTCATAAATATAGCAGTACTGGGTTTCTCTCCTAACATTTCTTTGTATGTTTATTTTTGTTTGGTTACCTGTCAAACTACATCTAATATCTACTGTCCATTTATTTTAGAACCTTATAAAAGATATCAGAAAAGTGCATTTATAATATTAAGGCGAAACCAAACATAACTCTTAGCCTTCTGCTTTGAACTTCAGGCAGATTTTATTCAGAACTTAAGCAAGTTTCTTTGTTAAAAAAACAAACAAACAAACAAACAAAACACAAACGCGTCGGGGTATATTAAGCAAGTTTCTCCAAGAGTAAACATCCTTGTATTGTGAGATCATCACAGAATAAGTGACCTACACCTTTGTTCACCATGATTTGATGTGGCAGCCTCCGGTTTATAAAGTTTTGAGTAGCAATTCCCCAGTTTTAATAAAATCATGGTAAAAATATCTATTATATTTCCAATTCCTTTTAAACATAAAAGGGCTTATGGTGAATTTGTCCTAAAGCTTAGTTCTGGAAAACAATGTGCTCATATCAGTGATTTTGGAAACACTCTTCTGTCAGAAAATGAAAAATATATGCCATAATCTAATTCATTTTTGCTTTCATTGCTGGGGACCAGTGTTTATCGATGATACATTTCTGGTGTATGGTGGATAACTTTAGTTTCCTGAATTTCCTTCAGATGGTTTTATGGGTTTTGTTTTTGTTTTTGTTTTTGAGACGGAGTCTTGCTCTGTTGCCCAGGCTGGAGTGCAGTGGCGCGATCTCGGCTCACTGCAAGCTCCACCTCCTGGGTTCACGCCATTCTCCTGCTTCAGCCTCCTGAGTAGCTGGGACTACAGGCGCCCGCCACCACGCCTGGCTAATTTTTTGTATTTTTAGTAGAGACGGGGTTTCACCGTGTTAGTCAGGATGGTCTCGATCTCCTGACCTCGGCCTCCCAAAGTGCTGGGATTACAAGTGTGAGCCACCGCGCCCGGCGGTTTTATGTTTTTTTCATGTTTATAAAGTCATGGCCTTATTTTGTTTGGTGCTTTCTTTATAAGCTGTCATAATAATTTATTAAACACTGAACCTATCCGGGCATTATTCTAAAATAAGCTTGTTTTTCCTTATGCTATACCTCAGGCCTCAAAGTTATATATTTTTACCTTTCTTTTTTCTATTAATTATCATCACTATTTCTTTAGACTTCATCACATCCCACAGGATTTAAGGTTGCTAATATGACCTTAACTTTGTATAAAAGTCAACAAGTTACAATTGCCCTTTTATTCTTAACTCATGTTTAGGTCATTTTCTCTGATCTCAGAAAATGAATTGTCTTTCCCCTTTATTGAGCCCACCCCCTTTGCCTACACCCCTTGATTCACCCCCTTCTCACCTCCCAGACTTTCTTCCATTATTGATTTCTTCTCTTTTATCTTCCATCTCTTCATATCCACAAACACCCAGACTCTCATAATTCCTGCACCTTCTTCAAGCGTTTCTTCAAATGTCATCCTCTCAGTGAAGTCTACCTTGACCACAACCTTATTTAAAATTTTAACCCCTCCACTTCCTAGTCCTTTCGCCTGCCTTTTTCCTCTTTATATTAATCTCTGGTACTATATATATTATACAATCTTATATATAATAGATTACATATATGCAAGATTGTATATATAAAAATCTTTTATTTTTCACTATCTTGCCACTTGACAAATGGTAAAAATTCAATAAGCATTTGTTGAATGAATGAATAATAGTATTGCTATTCATTTGCCCCACCTAATGAAAGCCTGATATCTTATCAGATATCTGAATTTTAATTTGGCTTGATACTCTTCCAGGCATACTTCACACAACTATTATTTACTTGCCGGTATGCATTTGTTTCATCTAATGCATGGGAAAATGTTCAGAAAACACAACTGAATTCTGGATTCTTTTTTCCTTCTGCTTCAGTACTACCTTCTTATAAGTGGTGATGTTTGTGGTAAATTGAACAAAAGCGAGTCCTTTCATCTCTGACATTCTGCTTCCTTATTATAATCAGAATAAATGGACTTCTGAAGTCAACAGCTGAGAATCATAAGAAGTCATTTGTTTATATATTCTCTCTAGAAAAAGTTTTCGTGTTTGCAAGAAGGTTATCCATTTCTTCTTAAAATTTTATGACTCCTTTTTTTCATGCAATCTTTTTATTCATCAAATGGGTCTGGTGTCATTTTAGCTGAATTAAATAGTTCAAAATTATATAATTAATAAAATTCATTTCTATCACATCTGTCCACGAGTTCTGGCAGCCACCACCTAAATGACAGGAGCTACTTTATATGTATGCTCTTGTTTGATCATTTTTTAATGTAACCAAGAATTTCAGGCAGCCAGGATTCAAAGGTCAGATGGCTATGTTGGTCTAAGAACCTCTTACTGGATGCTGGCCAACACACCAAGATTCTTTCTAGTTGTAGTAGTCTTCATTTTTCTAGGGTAAGTAATGGTGCCTAAACTATACACTGAGAAAAGCTTCCCAGAAGGTTCAAGGGAGGTGGTGTATCAGTCATACTGGTCATGTCAACATTGTGAACAAAGGGCACAGGGCACTGATTTTTGGTTAGGAAATTATCTAAGCCTAGTTCTTACAATCATGCAAATTACTAGTAAAGCATCCCAGAACTGTTGAGAACTTCCTGGAGCAATAAGCACTTACGCATCCTTAGTCCTTTTAGGGACTGTGGACCTCTAAAATGAAATCTTTGAGTAATTTTATGACTCATTTTTTGTGAGTGTCTTTCTTGCCCTTTGAATTTCACTGCAGTCCTAATGGAACAAATAAGTCCATTTGTGCAGATGATTTCAGCAAGCATAGTCCCTCTCACACAGGCAGCCTAGCCTCATGGGTGTGCAATATGTGCAGTTGCACAGGGCTCCATGATCAGAAGGACCCTGCACTAGGCTTAATGTTCTGCTATTGCCAAGTTGATATTCTTAATAATTTTTGGCCAGTCGCAGTGGCTCACGCCAGTAATCCCAGCACTTTGGAAGGCCGTGGTGGGTGGATCACGAGGTCAGGAGATCGAGACCATCCTGGCTAACACTGTGAAACCCCATCTCTACTAAAAATACAAAAAATTAGCCGGGCGTGGTGGCGGGCGCCTGTAGTCCCAGCTACTCGGGAGGCTGAGGCAGCAGAAAGGCATGAACCCGGGAGGCGAAGGTTGCTGTGAGCCGAGATCGCGCCACTGCACTCCAGCCTGGGTGACAGAGCGAGACTCCGTCTCAAAAAAAATAAAATAAAGTAAAATAATTTTTAAACAAGCAACCCTGCATTTTTCATTTTGCACAGGGCCCTACAAATTATGTAGCCAATCCTGGTCTCAGAATTTGGTCATTCCTAAAATAATGATTATTGGTGAAAATAGAGAAGTTCTGTTATCAATACAAGTTTAAAGTTGCTTGTAAATTTAGCTTCTGATTTAGCTCAGCAGACTCATAATCTCAGTCCGTGAGAAAGCGGATGAATTGTCTGAGCTGAAATTCCTGCTGCCCAGTCTCATATCTGCAGTTTATACCTTTAAGGGAGCCATAGTTAGATCCCAGCAACAGCAATGGAATCCAGAAGACAATAGAATGGCTGTCAAATTAGAATTCAGTAAACTCTCACTTTTTTCATTGAAGATCCTGAAGTTGAAAGCAAAAGAATGCAAAAACTTTGACCATGCAAATACTAATCATAAGAAAGCTGATGTAGCTTTAATAATTTCAGGCTTTAAAACAAAAAGTAGTACTAGAGATAGAAAACCGTTCCACGATGATAACATACCAGGAAGACAGAATAATTCTAAATTTGTATGGACTTCATAAAGTGGCTCCAACATCTAAAAAGCAAAAATTAATGTAACTACAAATACGATTAGACAAAATTATAATCATAGTGGGTGATATGAATCTACTTTTTTTAATACTGATAGAATAAGAAGACCCAAAATATCAGAAAAGATAAAGAAGATTTGAACAATATGGTTAGCAAACTTGACTTAATGGACATATGGAGAACACTGTAACCTCAACTGCAGAAAACATGTTCAATTTTAAGCACACAAAAAACATCTTCAGGCCGGGCACAGTGGCTCACACCTGTAATCCCAGCGCTTTGGGAAGTCCAGGTAGGTGGATCACTTGAGGCCAGGAGTTTGAGACCAGCCTCGCCAACAGGGTGAAACCTTGTCTCTACGAAAAATAGAAAAATTAGCTGGGCATGGTGGCACATGCCTGTACTCCCAGCTACTCGGGAGGTTGAGGCAAGAGAATCGCTTGAACCCAGGAGGAAGAGGTTGCAGTGAGCTGAGATCATGCCACAGTACTGCAGCCTGGGTAACAGAGTGAGACCCTATCTCAAAATTAAAAAAGAGGGGCTGCTGAGTAATATGCTCCAAGCCCTGTTGGGTTAGGTCACAGCAACAAGGCCCACCAGCCCTCAAAAATTAAAAATATGCAGATCACTCTGAAGGGAGGTGGATTCACTGCAAAAACAAACAAACATGAAAATGTGTATTTTTTATGGCTGAAGTTGGGGGACTCAGAATTACTGGGGGGAAAATTACTGGGGGGAACCATGATAAGGGACAGCAGGAGCTGTTCCTAAAGTATACAAAGAAAATGTAATGGCAAAGCTAAGATAGTGGTTACCAGTGGCTGCTCAGAATTGCAGCTGGCCTTATGGGAGCAAATCCACAGACCAACCAATAGACTGGTGGGAAAACCCAGAATGGAATCAGAAAATAATTATGAAAACAGGAAAGAAAAGACAAAGATAATGTCTGGGAGGTGGTCCCCAACTTCTCCCAAGGAGGAGGCAGCAAACATTATTGAATTTTCTAGATACCAGATCTTACAAGTGGTTATTTTTGGGTTTTGGTGTGTTTGCTTTCTAATTTATTTATTTTTGGTCTGTGCCGTGCCTACTGTTCTTTTGTCAGTCACCATAATTGATACTGTTCTGGGTACTGACATACTGACTGGGTTTATTCAGTGTAACCCTTGTTGGTGATTGCTATAACAATTGACCAGATTCATAGTCAAGAACAGCCTGTTCTTACCAAGATTGTACATTGAAACAATGTGTCATACCAAGAAGAGAAAAAAAAACGTGTACTTAGTCTTCTCACATAATGTTTAACATACCAGTTGTTACACACTGCTGTCCCCTGGTCTAGTTAAAGGGTTCTGAAGGCTGATAGAAGTTAACAGTGTTTGGTGGCTTACCATGGTTCACTAGGACTTAAACAGGTGAGTAATTAATGTTATTCTCATAATGTAATGGTGCCTAAATTTTCCTGCATATTAGAATCACCTGGAGAGCTTCTTTAAAAATCCCAATGTCAGATGAATTTTCTTAATCATATTACTTGAGGTTACTTGAGCCTTTACCTTCTTTTTTCTTCCTGTTTCTACTTTTATTAAAAGTAACATTCTTTGAACATCAGAATTTATGACGTTTATGTTTTATCTTTAACCATAAACTTGACTTTTATTTTAGTCTATTGTTTTAATCTCTATAGTCTATTTTACAGTCTATGACAGCTAAATGAATTCAATACTTCACGTTTTGTCCTTTTGCTGCAGTTTCTCCATCTCTCACTTGGCTGAAAGTAAATCCTCAAGTAGTTTGTTCAAGAAGAACTCACAGGGGTTATATTGCCTGAATTCTTTCATATTGAGAATTGTTCTTCTATTACTTTTATACCTGAAAAACAATTTAACTGGACATAAAATTGTTGAGTCATGCTTTCTTTCCCTGAGGACTTTGGGTTCCTTGAGGATATTATTTTACTGACTTCTAGTCAGGGCTATAAAAAAATCAGGCCGGGTGTGGTGGCTCACGCCTGCAATCCCAGCACTTTGGGAGGCTGCAGCAGGCAGATTACCTGAGGTCAGGAGTTCAAGACCAGCCGGGCCAACATGGTGAAACCCCTTCTCTACTAAAAATATAAAAATTAGCTGGGAGTGGTGGTGGGCACCTGTAATCCCAGCTACTCAGAAGGCTGAGGCAAGAGAATTGCTTGAATCCAGAAGGCAGAGGTTGCAGTGAGCCGAGATCACCACTGCACTCCAGCCTGGGTGACAAGAGTGAAACTCTGTCCCAAAAAATAAAATAAAATAAAAAGAAGAAATCACAGACACCATTTTTGTGACTTAAATTTTTGCCAGGTTTTTTTGGTTTTTGACATTCAATAACATTTTTGCTAGGATATGTTTCATGTACGTTGGTCCATAATAGAGTTAGGTAAACTTTTATCTGGAGAAATAATTTTTCTTGATTTACGTCTTTAAATACGTATGATGGTTCTTTTTCAGGGTGGGTGAGGGTCCATGTTTGCGAGGACACCAATTATGCATATGTTGGATCTCTTTTCTTATCTTCCATACCTATATTTTTCACTCAAATCCTTTTTTTTTTTTTTTTTTTTTTTTGAGACAGAGTTTGGAGTGCAATGATGTGATCTCGGCTCGCCACAACCTCTGCCTCCGGGGTTCAAGAGATTCTCCTACCTCAGCCTCCTGAGTAGCTGGGACTACAGGCATGTGCCACCATGCCTGGCTAATTTTTGTATTTTTAGTAGAGATAGGGTTTCTCCATGTTGGTCATGCTGGTCTCAAACTCCCAACCTCAGGTGGTCTGCCTGCCTCAGTCTCCCAAAGTGCTGGGATTACAAGTGTGCGCCCCCGCGCCCAGCATGCCAATCCTTTTAAATACTTGCTTTAATTCCATTTCATTTTGTAGATTTTCCTCAATCTTTTGCTCTATGTCTCTTGCTAGGTTTTTAGTAGTACCTTTCATTGAGACAAATAGTATTTAGTATTTTTGCAAAAATACTAAACAAAATATTAGCAAATCAAATCCAACAATGTATTTTAAAAAGGTAATATCCTACAACCAATAGTTTAATATTAGAAAATCTATGTATATAATTTGTCACATCAACAGATTAAAATAGAAATGCTATATGATCATATTAAAAATGTAAAACAGCCGGGCGAGGTGGCTCATGCCTGTAATCCTAGCACTTTGGGAGGCCGAGGCAAGTGGATCATGAGGTCAGGAGTTCAAGACCAGTTTGGCCATCATGGGGAAACCCTGTCTCTACTAAAAATACAAAAAACTTAGCTGGGCATAGTGGCGGGCGCCTGTGATCCTAGCTACTTTGGAGGCTGAGGCAAGAGAATCATTTGAACCCGGGAGATGGAAGTTGCAGTGAGCTGAGAATGCACCATCGCACTCCACCCTTGACGACACAGCAAGATTCCGTCTCGGAAAAAAAAATGTAAAACAATTATTTATTTACTTATTTGTGTAGATAGAGTTTCACTCTCACTCAGGCTGGAGTGCAGTGGCGGGATCATAACTCATTGTAACCTGGAACTCCTGGGCTCAAGTGATACTCTCGCCTCAGCCTCATAAGTGTCTGGGATTATAAGCACACCAAGCCCAGCTAATTTTTAATTTTCTTTTTTTAGAGACAGGTCCTTTCTTTGTTTTCCCAGCCTAGTCTTGAAATGCAGGCTCCAAGTGATCTTCCTGCCTTGGCCTCCCAAAGTCTGGGGATTACGGCCATGAGCCACCCTGCCCAGACATAAAACAAGTATTTTACAAAATTTGACAGCTATTCATAATTTTAAAAATTGTTTGCAATTTTTTAAAATAATTAAAAAATTTTAGTACATTAGTAATAGATGGAAACTTCCTTAACTTGATTAAGAGTATCTATGCTAGAAAATCTAAAGAAACATCATTCTAAATGGGAAAATATTAAAAGCATTCTTTTTTTTTTATTATTATTATTGTTTTTTGAGATGGAGTCTCACTCTGTTGCCCAGGTTGGAATACAGTGGCGCGATCCCGGCTCACTACAACCTCTGCCTCCCAGGTTCAAGCGATTCTCCTGCCTCAGCCTCCTGAGTAGCTGGGACTGCAGGCGCACGCCACCATGCTTGGCTAACTTTTGTATTTTTAGTAGAGACGGGGTTTCACCGTGTTGGTCAGGCTGGTCTCGAACTCCTGACCTTGTGATCCGCCCATCTGGCCTCCCAAAGTGCTGGGATTATAGGCATGAGCCACCACACCTGACAGAAGCATTCCCTTTTAAAACACGAATGAGATGAAGATTCCCCTGTCATTTTTTCTATTTAATCTTCATTGGTGGTCCTAACAAGTGCAGAGGCATAAGGATTGGCAAGGAGGAAATAAAACTGTATTTGTGGTTGATATGATTCTTTACCTAGAAAACCCCAAATAATCTTCAAATTAACAAGATGTTCTGATGTGAAACAAAAGTCAATTGCATTACCACATACTAGCAACAACAACTAGAAAACATAGAGAGAATAAACTGTTTACAGTAATATCAGAGAATATCAACTATCTAGGAATAAAACTTACAGAAGTTAGCCAAGACCTCTTTAGGGAAAATTATTGTAAAACGTTGTTAAGAAACACGAAAAAGTTCTGAATAAATGGAGAGCTACACCTGTGTTAATGTGTAGGAAGACTTATTATTATGAATGTATCAATTGTTCCCAAATTTATCAAAATATCCAATGTAATTCCAATTAAAATTCCTACAAGAGCTTTAATGGAACTTGATAAGATTACTCTAAAATATATATTGAAGAATAATAAGTGTCCATGAATAGCCAGGTTACGTCTCTCTCTTTTTTTTTTTTTTGATACAGACTCTTGCTCTGTTGCCCAGGCTGGAGTGCAGTGGCGCAATCTCGGCTCACTGCAACCTCTGCCTGCCGGGTTCAAGTGATTCTCTTGCCTCAGCCTCCCGAGTAGCTGGGACTACAGGCATACACCACCACGCCCCGCTGTTTTTTGTATTTTTAGTAGAGATTGGGTTTCACCATGTTAGCCAGGCTGATCACGAACTCCTGACCTCAGGCAATCTGCCCACCTCTGCCTTCCAAAGCGCTGGGATTACAGGCGTGAGCCACCGCGACCGGCCAGTTTATTTCTAAAGAAGTATCAGGGAGAGAGGATTTGTCCTAGTAACTATTAATATTTATTATGAAACTAAAATTAATAAGATGGTGTGGGATTGGTGCAACAAAAAATAAATTAACCAATGAAACAGAATGGATATCTTAGAAACTGACCCACACATAAATGTTTGATATATGACAAAGATGCCATGTCAGAAAAGTGAGGAAAGGAGGATGTATTTAATAAATATAGCAGGAAGAAACTGGATTCCTACCTGGCACTATATACAAAATCTCCTCCATTTGATTTGATGACTTTACTGTCAAAAACAAAAGTTAAAAACTCTGTAATTAACATCTCCTAGACAATATTAAAATTGAAAACTTTTGTTCAACAGCTTTATTGATCAGAAAAATGCAAATGAGGACTGCAGAGATTAGCTGGGTGTGATAGTGCATGCCTGTAGTCCTAGGTACTCAGGAGGCTGAGGTGGGAGGATCACTTGAACCCAGGAGTTCGAGGTTACAGTGAGCTATGATTGTACCACTGCACTCCAGTCTGGGCAACAGAGTGAGATGCTGTCTCTAAAAAAAGAGCATAGGGAGATATCATTTTATGTTTATTCAAAAGGCAACAACTTAAGGAGTCTGTGCTAAGTGTTGGGAAGGCTGTGGATCCATTGCTTATGAAAATGAAAGTTGGTTCTGGGGCATAATGGGTACTAAACAACAACAAAAACAGAAAATGCAAATTGGCAAATTGTGTCATTATCACTCCAAATTGAATATTCCTATACCCTATGAGCCAACAATTCTACTGTTAGGTATACATCAAGAGAAACTCTTGCACATATACAACAGGCACCAGGTACAAGGACAATCATAGCTCCACTTTTTACAAAAGCAAAAACTTGGAAACAACCCAGATGCATGCCCATCTACAGGGGAGTGGATAAATAATCTGTGATATATTTCAACAGAAAATATTATACAACAATCAAAATAAGTAATTTACAGTGACAGCAACAATGTGAACTTATATTGACACGTTAATTGAAAAGAATAGGTTCTACACTATTACATAGAGGAAACAACAATTTCAAAATGAGCTATCAAGCCACAGAAATACATGGAGGAAACTTAAATACATATTGCTAAGTGAAATAAGTAAATCTGAAAATCATATTGTTATTCCAATTATATGACATTCTGGAAAAGGCAAAACTATGGAGACAGTAAAAAGATCAGTGGTTGCCAGGGACTGTGGAGCCAGGGTAGGGAGCGGTGGGAAGGTGAAGAAGAAATGAATAGGTGGAGCATAGGAGATTTTTAGGGCTGTGAAACTATTCTGGATGATACTATGTCATTATACATTTGTCAAAACCCACAAAACGTATAATAAAAAGAGTGAACCCTCATGTAAAAACTATGAACTTTAGTTAACAAAACTATAGCTTGGGCCAGGCGTGGTGGCTCCATCTGTAATCTCAGCGCTTTGGGAGGTTGAGTTAGGAGGATTGCTTGAGCTCAGGAGTTAGAGACCAGCCTGGTAAACAGAGCAAGACCCCAGGGTCTCTTAAAAAATACTATGGTAATATTGGCTCAGCAATTACAACAAATGTACCACATGAATCCAGCATGTCAACAGAAGGGGGAACTGGAGGGAGGGACAGAGAGGGAAGTAAGGTTATATGAGAACTCTCTGTACTTTTCACTCTGTCAACCTAAAACTGCTTTTAAAAATTTCATTAATTTTAAATTTTTTAAATGCATTTTAAAAGAATATATAGATACAATAAAACTATATAAAAGCAAAGCTAAGAAATGATTAGCAATAACAAATAAATGACTTATTTTAACATTTTGTGTATCTGTTTTATTCAATTACAATTTATCTGTTAACAGAATATGAAAGTAGAACTGAAATTCTGTTGTAGTGTGCAAAAGAATATGTTGGGCAGGTCTTGACTGGAGTAGAAGGCCATAATAATCCTCTTTGAGTTCCTTCTCTTCTACACCAAGAAATCACTGTGGAGATAATTCTTTTTACTAAAGGTAGTCATTTTCAAGAAAACTTTCATCTTTTCCCCATTTAGAAAATTCCCATCAGCTTGTCAAACAGCCAAAATGTTAACATCAAGTAAGTTAACTTCCTTTCTCTTTTAAGTCATCAGCCTCTTCTAACAGGTTCTTATATTTTTATCTTTGCATTTAACATGCTTTTTAGTAAGATAGAATATGCAATTTTATATTGTGAGAGAAAGCAAAACTAAAAAAAGAAAAAAATTGTCTGGGAGACAGTACATGAAAATAGCAGACTGCCACATGGAAATAACATTACCCAGGTTGAATCCCATATGTGTGCAATTACTCTTCTAAGGAGATAACTCCAGCTAATATAAAACTGTCCCAATTAATAAAAAATAAACCAGGGGCTGGGTGTGGTGGCTTGTGCCTGTAATTGCAGCATTTTGGGATTCCGAGGAGGGTGGATCACTTGAGCCTAGGAATTCGAGACCAGCCTAGACACATAGTGAGACCTTGTCTCTACAAAAAAATAAAAATTAACTGGGCATGGTGGCACACGCCTCTGATCCTAGCTACTTGGGAGGATGAGTTGGCAGGAGGATCGCTTGAGCCTAGGAGGTCAAGGCTGAAGTGAACCATGATTGTGCCACTGCACTACAGCCTGGGCAACAGAGCAAGACCCTGTCTCAAAAAAGGAAGAAGAAAAAAAGAGAGAAAGCGAGAAAAAGAGAATGAGTGGAAGGAAGGAAGGAAGGAAGGAATCATCTAAGTACTATAATTTCAAGTTCTCACATACTATCCTTTATGAATGAAGGTTACAAGGAGCTTATCAAGGATAATTAAAGTAACTAAAGCAAAACTATTTTAAAGTTCAAAGGTTTTGTATGATACATTAAGCATATGTTCATATATTTGAACTTTACTCTTAAAGCAACATCATTAGTACATTTTGTCCTCCTGCCTGGCTCATTATCATATTCTAAATAAAGTCAAACTCCTTATCGGCCAGTTGCGGTGGCTCACGCCTGTAATCCCAGCACTTTGGGATGCCGAGGAGGGTGGATTGCCTGAGGTCAGGAGTTCAAGACCAGGCTGGCCAACAGGGTGAAACCCCTTCTCTACTAAAAATACAAAAAAAATTAGCCGGGCATGGTGGCGTGTGCCTATAATCCCAGCTGCTCGGGAGGCTGAGGCAGGGGAATTGCTTGAACCAGGGAGATGGAGGTTGCAGTGAGCCGAGATCACGCCACTGCACTCCAGCCTGGGTGACAGAGCGAGACTTCGTCTCAAAAACAACAACAACAACAAAAAACTCCTTACCATGATCTAGTGCCTCTTTCTGCAGGTCCAGCATCATCTGGGCCCACAATGCACCCTTCCTCTAGCCCTGAACTCATTCTCTAGTTCCCTAAAGGCATCAGCCTCTCATATCTTCCTGATTTTATACATGTTATTCTTCTATGCACAGAGAATTTCAACTTTCCCTCCATTCTTGGGTAATTCCTATCAAGAATCTGCTCTTTTAGGAATCCTTTCTGGACCCACACAGGTTAAGTCAAATTTCCTCCACTAGATCTATCTCTATGATAATACTTCTAAGCTGCCCAACTTCCTCTTCACACAAGGATAATGCTGGAGCCGGAAGCTGTGGTGGCAGTTTCTTGATTCAGCAGCTTCCTGACTAGAGATAGAGCCAGAGCAGAAGATGGGCAGAGTCTGCATGCGGCTGCAGGACCTCTGTCAGAGAATGAAATACTCATCTCATGGTAAGGCTGGTCTGAGAGCAAGGTCAAGATAGAGAGCCATATCCTAAAAAAAAGAGAAGCAGCAAAAAGCTCTTTGGGTGTACGGGAGATGAGCTTGGGAATACCTCAGCGGCGAAGGGATGTCAGAGGTAGTATGAGATGAAAAGAGCTGTTGGAATACATAACAGTGCGAATTGCTGGATTGTCTTCCACCATTCTTCATCACCATCCCAACAGCTTAAGGATAGAGATTTCCATCACGAAATCCCTACTATCTACTATAGCCACTCAATAGGTAGACAGCAAAAATTTGTTGCATTGAATTGATCCTATTAACTCTCTCTTAAAGACCATTCTTTAGAACTTCTTACAGGCCTGGCACAGTGACTCATGCCTGTAATCCCAGCACTTTGGGAGGACGAGGCGGGTTGATCACCTGAGGTCAGGAGTTTGAGACCAGCCTGACCAACTTGGCGAAACCCCATCTCTATTAAAAATACAAAAATTAGCTGGGCATGGTGGCACATGCCTGTAATCCCAGCTACTCAGGAGGCTGAGGCAGGAGAATCGCTTGAACCCAGGAGGCGGAGGTTGTAGTGAGCTGAGATTGCACCATTGCACTCCAGCCTGGGCAACAAGAGCGAAACTCTGTCTAAAAATAAAAATAAAAAAAATAACTTCTTACAAAGGATACTTTTCTAGGAAACCTCTCATCCTCACTATCAAGGATTGTCTTTTGACAAATACTTGTGTTATGTTTTTTGGGAATCTCTCATAGTCACTTTCAGTGTTCCACCTTGCATTATTCATGTTCAGATGTGTCCTATATTTTCTGAGTCCACTTTAGGAGAAACACCACTGTCTAAATCATCTCTGAAGATTGCACAGGGCTTTCTGTCCAGTGGACACACCACAGATTTTTTTTTCTTTTTATTATACTTTAAGTTCTAGGGTACATGTGCACAACGTGCGGGTTTGTTACATAGGTATACATGTGCCACGTTGGTTTGCTGCACCCATCAACTCGTCATTTACATTAGGTATTTCTCCTAATGCTATCCCTTCCCCAGCCCCACACCCCCCAACAGGCCCTGGGGCACGCCACAGATTTTTTCACATGTGTATAGAAATAAGTCTTGGTTGGGCACGGTGGCTCACTCTTGTAATCCCAGCACTTTGGGAGCCCAACGCGGGTGGATCACTTGAGGTCAGGAGTTCGAGACCAGCCTGGCCAACATGGCAAAACTCCATCTCTACTAAAAATTAAAAAATTAGCTGGCCCTGGTAGCCAGCGCCTGTAATCCCAGCCACTCGGGAGGCTGAGGCAGGAGAACTGCTTGACCCCAGGAGGCGGAAGTTGTAGTGAGCTGAGATGGCGCCACTGCACTCCAGCCTAGGCAACAGAGTGAGACTCCATCTCAGAAAAAAAAAAAAAAAAAAAAAGAGAGAGAGGAAAAAAGAGAAAAGAAATAGTAAGTCTTTAGGTGGCTCCTGTGCATTGCTCCTATTACCCACCATTTCTGATTTGTTTTAGTCTTCATTCTTGCATAATGGGTAGGTTAACTTAGAAAGAAAAAACAAGCTTATGTAGAACCAAAAGTCTAGTCCAATGTTTTTAAAGGAAAAGCAAATGACATGAATATATAATCATCTACTGAAGTTACTTTAAAAAGCAATGAAGCCAACATGCTTTCTACAGTGCAAGATAGATTTTTGTTTTAACCTAGTTATCATGGTTGCCAAGTATTACTTTAACTATGTAGCTTTGATTTGTCATATGTTTTGGAAATGAAATTAGAAATCTGTGTACCACTTATACCCTGATCCTCTGATTGAAGTGTGACTCATTATAACTAAGAACTGATGGTTGAAAAAAAAATCCTCTAAGTTTGCTGTGTGCCAGAATGGGAAATATGTGTATGTGTGTGCTCATATATCTATAATTATCACTTATCATTTATTTATGTTTATTTTAGAATTAACAAAGAGTAAAGGAGAATTTGCTGAAATACTTATTTAAAGTCTAGTACTAAGCTGTCGGGTACCATAGTCACTAGCTACACATTGCTACTGAGCACCTGAAACATGGCTATTCTGAATTGAGATGTGCTATATGTATAAAAAATTCTGAATTTGAAGTCTTAGTTTAAAAAATGTAAAATACATCATTAATACATTTTATATTAATTGCATGTTGAAATGACAATAGTTTAAATAAATTATATTATTAAAATTACATTTTTTTCATGTAGCGACTTGAAAATTTAAAATTACATATGTGGCTTGAGTTATATTTCTGTAGGACAACATTGGTCTATTGTGTGCCATAATTTAGTTACTTTTACTATAAAAAGATTGCAAGAGAGCCGGGCGCAGTGGCTCATGCCTGTAATCCCAGCACTTTGGGAGGCCCAGGCCGGATCATGAGGTTAAGAGTTCAAGAGCAGCCTGGCCAACATGATGAAACCCCATCTCTACTAAGAATACAAAAATTAGCAGGGCGTGGTGGCATGTGCCTGTAATCCCAGCTACTCGGGAGGCTGAGGCAGGAGAATTGCTTGAACCCAGGAGGCAGAGGCTGCAGTGAGCCAAGATCATGCCACTGCACTCCAGCCTGGGTGACAGAGCAAGACTCTGTCTCGGAAAAAAAAAAAGATTGCAAGGAAGTTGTGAAAAAAATTCCACCATAATAATGGAGGCAACTTATTGATAGTCTACTGTGCTGTAGGCATTGAGATTTTATATGAATTATTAAATTTAATTCTTGCCAAATCTTATTAGGTAATTATGTAGGCATTATTATATTTTATGATGAGTAGACTGAGACTCAAAGATGTTAAGAAAATTGCCCAAAAGCCCAAGATCAGATAATCTGCAAAACAAACCCATATCCGCCTGACACTAGAGACCATTCTCTTTTTACTAAGGGACTTTGTCTTTCCACTGTCTTTCGTCTTCAGAGAATGGCACCATATGCTACCAGAAATTCTATTACCACCCACAAATGAGAGGACTACCAGCTTGTTACTTCAAAATAATGTCACATTTGCTTTTTTGCCCAAGTGGAAATAACACAGTAAGTCCCCATTTGCCAAATTATCAGGAATTCCACTCTTTTCCCATGGTTTCCCTCCCCTGTATAATCATAAACAAAAATCCCAGGCTTGTTTGCTAATGCCTGAGAATTGATGCCTTTGTCTTTACGGCTTGACAATGGAGTGGAAACTCAGATACACTCTTGAGGCTGCAGGGTCACCTCAAAGCTAGTCTAGAGAAGAGTTGGGTCTGTGACAGTGGCTGTGTTTTCTATTGCTGTGTGACAAATTAATATAAACTTAGTGGGCTGAAACAACTTCCGTTTATTAGTTCATACTCTCTGTAGGTCAGAAGTTCAGCACAGCATGGCCAGGTTCTCTGCTCACGGTATCAGGCTGAAATCAAGGTGTTTGCAAGTCTGAGTTCTCATCTGGAGGCCTGGGGGAGAATCTGCTCCCAAGCTCTTTCTGTTGTTGGTAGAATTCAGTTCCTTGAGGGTATAGGACTGAGGTTCTGTTTCCTTACTAGCTGTCAGCCAAGGGCCACTTTCTGCTCCTAGGGCCTACTTGCATTCTTTGCCATGTGGCCCCACCCCCATCTTCAAGTGAGCAACAAACATCACGTTCTTTTCATTCTTTGAATCTTTCTGACTTCTCTTTCTGCCATCAGCCAGAGAAAACTCTTCACTTTCAAAGGCTCATGTAATTAGACCAGGCCCACTCAGATAATCTCCTTATGTTAAGGTCAACTATGACACACAACCTAACATAATCACAGGAATGCTATCTCATCCTATTCATAGGTTCTGGAGATTAGGACCCAGAGTACTGGGGGAAAAGGGTGGTGCATTTTTAGCAATCTGTCCATCACAGTCCTGGGGATTATGTAGGCCATGTACACCACCACAGTGACAGTGGCAGGGAACATAGCATCAGAACACTCCCAGCCACCCAGCCCAGCTAGTGGTGGGGTCAAAACCAAGAGCTGAATCACTATGAGGCAGTAACACTTGCTGGGGGAGGAGTGTAGATGGGTGTGAAGAATCCTGGTTTGCCATCGTCCAACTTTACTTCCAATTTTTAGTCACCATGAACTTTCTTTCTTAAAAAAATTATTATTATTTTAGTAGAGACGGGTTTTCACCATGTTGGCCAGGCTGGTCTCAAACTCCTGACCTCAAGTGATCTGCCTGCCTCAGCCTCCCAAAGTGCTGGGATTAGAGGTATGAGTCACTGTGCCCGGCCTCATCACGAACTTTCTTTATGAAAGCAACATGTATATCTCTGTGCTAGGAGGAAGTGGCAAGATTTCTGTTCCACTTGCTAATTTTTTTTTTTTTTTCTTTGAGACAGAGTCTCGCTCTGTCACCCAGGCTGGAGTGCAGTGGCACGATCTTGGCTCACTGCAACCTCTGCCTCCCAGGTTCAAGCGATTCTCCTGCCTCAGCTTCCCAAGTAGCCGGGACTACAGGTGCGCACCACCATGCCTGGCTAATTTTTTGTATTTTAGTAGAGATGAGGTTTCACCATGTTGCCCAGGCTGGTCTCAAAGTCCTGAGCTCAGGCAATCCACCTGCCTTGGTCTCCCAGTGTTCTAGGATTACAGGGGTGAGCCACCGCGCCCGGCCCCACCTGCTAAATTTAAGGGCACCAAATCTCCTGGTGATTTGAGACCATCTAACAGGATACTCCGTTTCTCCTCTTCCTGAATTCCTGGTGAACCACAGAGATGGGAGACCCCTTGGTGCTTGCTGAATGGCTTCCTAACACACACTGGTGCTAGTTCTGCTGGTTCTTCTGGGCTAAGGGGCTTCCTCAAGATACAGGGAGAAGTATCCTCTCCTCTGCAGCCCTGGTGCTGAGTCTTAATTGCCAGCAGACTCCACTCCCTCTTGTTATCTGCCTTTTGGACTTCATCTTTCCCCACTCTTGTATGCCAGCCTGCCAATACTCAACTCAAGATCCGTTGTGGTTCTTGCTCTCCCTGGGAACATACCTTTAAGATGCCAGTTTCCGAACTTTTGCTCACTAAGCCTTGTGCTTCCTAAATTAGTGCCACATCCCCTTTCTCTTGTTGTTTTTTTTTTTTTTTCTGTGTGAAATCTACCACAAGCTTTATCACCATTATTGTTTACTTGTTAAGTCTCTTTTAGCTGACTCATATTTTTAACTTTAACAAACATATAAAGGAAACTTGTATTGCTACCATATATGTAAAATTGGTATTACTTGCCATATATAGATGTTAGCTGTTTAAAAAAAAGAAAAAGGAGTTCTTAGTTACTTAGTCTGTAACTTGACATAGCAGAGTGACCTCAAAAGGCTCCCTTCCTCTTCTCTTGTTGTCCCCAGAGGCATTCTGTTACAATTCCTAACTTTTTTTTTGAGGTGAGGGGCTGCAATGCAATTGGATCACAGGCTATGTGTTGAAGCTAGACAAGCCGCATGTACCCTAATTTACCTCTCTCCATCTTTCCACTTCCCAACCCCAGTGAAGTGTATCACCTAAAATCATCTCCCACATCACCAGAGGTGTGCAATACATAGTTTGGGAAACAGTGATCTGGCTACCTTCTTCACAGAGACCCACCTCAAATTCCTTTCCCTTTGAAAAAACTTTTCTAACTAATTCAGACCTCAGTGATCCCCTCAACCACATTCATAAAGCTACTGTGTCTATTTATTCAAATGTTGATGTGTGACATTTCATTAAAGACAAAGACCATGCTTTTATACTGAATTTTTCCACAGCACTCGGTATGCTACCTGGCAAACAGCAGGCATTCAATGAATATTTGTGGTTTGATGAGCAGCAAGGGTCAGCCACAGGTAAGAGTGTAAAGCAAAGTTTGACTTAGCTTTCCTTCCTATCTTTGGCTGCTTCAGTCACAGAAAGGGCCACTGTCTATGGTTATTCTGACAGTTGGTTATTTTCTCCTTTCTCAGTAAATTCCATGATTCCTGATTTTTCTCAATCTTTCCAAATCACAATTCATGTGCCATATGTCTCATTACCTTATTGACTAATTAGCTAAGATATCTGGGGTTTGCCATTAGATTTTATGATGCTCGCCTGTGCCTTATAATTTTTTTGGTATCTTTTATCACACTAAAAACAGACCATGTATACATAATATACACTCAATAGATATACTGTATGTTGTATACATAAACAAATACATGTTGAATAATTTGTTTCTTGGAGTATGCCTGTTATATGTTTAGGAAAAAAATGCTAAATTCCAAAAGTAATTTATATAACATTGGTCAAGTGGATTTACTAAGTTTGCTATTAATGTTCACAGCACAAGTATAGAAAGCTTTGTAGTTCTGACTCAGAATAATAACAATTAAATCTTCCCTCTGCCTTTCCTCTTTCTTTTGATTCACTTGACTCATTCAGATGTTCCTATAAAGGAGCAATTTGAGTTTCTATAGCTTTACACAGAACTGGTGGTTTCTTCTCTTGTATCCCAAGCAGTTAGTACATACGTCTAGTTAGGAATGATTATCTAATTTAAATCAGCAGACCTAGACACAACTGAGAATGAAAGAAGACACAAATAACTATTAAGCCAGGACAAGAGATTCCTGATAAATCAGGAAATATGGTCATACTACTTTGAATGTAGTTATCTATTAAATGTATGTCTCTTGTCATTCAACTGTAAAGCCGTGTTAAGTTTGAGCCTTATTTCTCTTAGCTTCCTTTGTTGCCTGGAATTGTGTCTGGCACGTTGTGGTGGTAGAAGAAATGTTAGTGCTCCTTTAAAAATGTTCATTTATTTAAACATTACACTATATTGATGTAGAACTCATACCATTTGGGGCCTTTTATGAGCCATTTTCTCAGTATTACAAATGTAGAACAATGAGCTTAATTATATGCTTGTGTAATTATAATAGCTAGCTTTTACCAGCACAGCCTGTGCCAGGCCTAGGGCTAAAAATTTTACTTGAGTTCTCTTATATATTTCTCACAACAGACCTCACAGGTAGGTAATATTATTGGTCTCATTAAACTAGAAGAAAAGATAGGTTTAGAAAGAACTTTGTTTAGAGTCACCTAATTATGCAGCAGAATTTGGATTTGAACTCCAGACTCTGACACCGTACACCATGTCTCCTAAATGTTAGAACTGCTATAAAATTTTGGAAAGCAGATTTAAAAAACATTAATAGTGGCCAGGCATGGTGACTCACGCCTGTAATCCCAGCACTTTGGGAGGCTGGGGTGGGCTGATCACCTGAGGTCAGGAGTTCAAGACCAGCCTGGCCAACATGGTGAAACCCTGTCTCTACTAAAAATACAAAAATTAGCCAGGCGTGGTGGTGGGCGCCTGTAATCCCAGCTACTCAGGAGGCTGAAGCAGGAGAATCACTTGAACTCAGGAGAGGAAGGTTGCAGTGAGCCAAGATTGCACCACTGCACTCCAGCCTGTGTGACAGAGTGAGACTGTCTCTCAAAAAAAAAAAAAAAAAATTAATAGGCCGAGTGCAGTGGCTCACACCTGTAATCTCAGTACTTTGGGAGGCCGAGGTAGGCAGATCCCCTGAGGTCAGGAGTTCGAGACCAGCCTGGCCAACATGGCGAAACCCTGTGTCAACTAAAAATAGAAAAATTAGCCGGGCGTGGTGGCAGGCGCCTGTAATCCCAGCTACTCGGGAAGCTGAGGAAGGAGAATCATTTGAACCCGGGAGGCGGAGGTTGCAGTGAGCCAAGATAGTGCTATTGCACTCCAGCCTGGAAAACAAGAGCAAGACTCCACCTCAAAAACAAAAACAAAAATTAATAGTATACTTTTAGGGAAAATCCATTTGCTTTAAAAATTTTAAGGAAAATTTATTTAAGTAAAAGATTGCAGAATCAGGCCAATGTGGCTGTTATATGAGCTCAAGGCTATTTAGCAGTTGGTTAGAACAATGTGTTCCTTCCTGTTGTTTTTGGTGTAATGTTTCCACTTGTTATGGACTAATAGGAATGCAAAACAGTTTCTTCTGGACTATAATAGTTGCATTTACTTTTATCAGTATTTTCACTGTATATTATGTGAATAAATTATGAACAGTGTCTATTTTTTACCCTTGTCCTTCTTTTGGAATAAGATTTTACTTGGTAACAATTTTAAGGACAGTGCACAGATACATCATAATGACTCTAGAAAAATTTTATTTGGTATTATTGTAATTACAAACTACAGATTAACATTGATGAAACACATTGTCAATTTTTTTATAAACAAGTCTATTTAATTTTATAAAAAAATCAAATTGTAACATGTAATCTGTAGCTTTAAATTGTTTTAAATCATAAAGGATAAATTAAATGTGTAAAGAGACTGCTATGAATATAACATTGAGCAAATAATTATGCACACATACTCTACAAAAAGTATCATCCAGACCAGATGCTGTGGCTCACACCTGTAATCCCAGCACTTTGTGAGGCGAGGAGGGCGGATTGTGTGAGCCTGGGAGTTTCAGACCAGCCTGGGCAACATAGTGAGACCCTGTCTACCAAAAATACAAAAATTAGTCAGGTGTAGTAGTGTGCGTTTGTAGTCCTAGCTCCTTGGGAGGCTGAGGTGGGAGGATCACTTGAGCCCAGAAGACAGAGGTTGCAGAGAGCCGAGATCGCACAGATCAGGCCACTGCACTCCAGCCTGGGTGACAAAGTGAGACCCTGTCTCAAAAAAACAACAAAAAAAGTGTCATTCAACTGAATGGCATTGTGTCTTTAATTGACTTTTTTTTTTAACTGATGAGAAGGGTGCATGAATAGCTATAGCAACTGAAATTAGATCATGGTATTCAATCACGTATGTTTTGATGAAAAATCTGAAAATAAATGTTTACATAATGAATACTACCCTTTATAGGTAAATGATAGAAAATTTACTACTTAAGGCATTCACGCAAGGTTATTACATTTGTAATTCAAAGGGAGGCTTACAAGCACATATATCAAGTTCGGGAATTTTTTTGTTGTTGTTGTTCTAGGAAATTTTTAGAATTAATAGTCTTTATGTAACCTTCCTCTACTCTATCATGTTATTCTCATTCAGTGAAATAGGATTGTAGCGTATCATTGGTCAAAAAACTGCATTAAACGTCAAGTAAATGGTCATCACTGTACTCAGAGTAACTGGAAAATCAAAACGCTTATGGTATGATGTAGATAAAGATGTTATGGTTAACTGAAACAGAAACCAAGAGAAAATTTAAAATAAAAAAAATTGGTCATTTTTTGTTGCTTTAGTTTTTTTTAATCTCAGGGAATTTTTAAATTTTTCATTTATTCTAGGCACTTGGGATACATCAGTTGAACAAAACAGACAAAAATCCCAGCTTCTACTAGGGAATGCAGACACTAAAAGCTAAACATATCAGATAAATACAGGCATACCTCAGTATCCGACAGGGACTGGTTCCAGGACCCCGACCAGTACCAAAATCCTCTCAGGTCTCTAATATAAAGTGATATAGTATTGCACATAACCCACATATATCCTCCTGTATACTTTATCTCTACATTACTTATAATACAATGTAAGTGCTATGTAAATAGCTGTTATATTGTATGGGTTTTTATTCGTATTTTTAAATTGTTGTGTTTTTTTCCCAAATATTTTCCATCTGTGGTTGGTTGAATCCAGAAACGCAGAACCCATGGATACGGAGGGCTGACTGTGAATTATAAAGATTGTTACAAGGTGGGAAGTGTCATGGGAAGAAAGGAAAAATGGCAAGGTAGGAAAGATTAAGAATTTTTTTGTTTTTGGAACACATGTCACTCTGTCCAGCCCAAGCTGGAGTGCAGTGGCCTGATGATGGCTCACCGTAACCTAACTCCTGGCCTCAGCCTCCAGAGTACCTGGAACTATAGGTACACGCCACCGCACCAGGCTAATTTTTTTTTTTTTGTAGAGACAGGGTATCGCTATGTTGCCCAGTCTGTTCCATTTTGAAGGTACAACCAACAAGCTTTCTTGACAGATTGAAAGTGAAAATGAGAGTATGAGAGGAGTTATGGATGATATAAAGTTTTTGGCCTGAGTAACTAGAAATCCTCGCCATCAACCTAGAATGGGGAAGACCATACATTACTTACTGTATTCAAAGTAGCACAGGTTTGAGAGCTTACTTCAGTTGCATTACGCTCTCTATCCTTTTGAACTTACGATAAAGTTTTGTCGGCATTTTGGTGGACTGCTGGCTGCCAGACAGGGCACTCATGTTTCTGATTTCTGAGATATGTAAAATACACACCCAAAGGAATCACAGAAGTCTAGTACATGGGTAATTTTCACGCATTTCAAATGCCAGGTGGAAGCTCTCGGCCTTAAATCAGTTAATGACTGATTGAACGATTCTGACTTTTACATGAAAAAGCAGTGGTCAGAGGATGGGCTATTAACTGCTACTGACAGACCCCTCATCCCACAACCGCTCAGCACCCACCCACCCTTGCCTGGGCGCGTCCACCGCCCCACAACGTGCGCAGCCGTCGCTCCTCCGCACGGATGTCCGCGACCCGGACCGGGGTGGGAAGGGGCTCCCCCACGCTCCCGCCCAGGTTTGGTCGCCATCTTTCGGAGCGTCCTTTCCCGCGAGTGCTGCAGCCCCGGATCTCAGGCGTCCGTTAGTACAGAGGCCAATTCCTAACCCGCGCGGCTCGAATCCCGGGGGTCCCACCGCCTGCCGGCCAACCAGCCCATGCCGGAGGTACGGCGGGGGCGGGGCCTGGCCAGGGGCGGGGCCAGCACT
Organism: Pongo abelii; assembly: GCF_028885655.2. Taxonomy (NCBI): domain Eukaryota; kingdom Metazoa; phylum Chordata; class Mammalia; order Primates; family Hominidae; genus Pongo; species Pongo abelii. The sequence goes on from NC_071989.2 coordinate 139,640,287, forward strand.
GCGGCCGCTGCAGCTACGCAACGGCGCCCGCCCCTCCAGCCGCTCTAGGGGCGCGCGCCGCCTCTCGCTCCGCCCAACCCGCGCGCGAGCCTGGGCGGGGAGTGGGAGCCAGGAAGCTGCGAGCGCGCTGGGGAGCGCAGCTGCAGGCGTTGGGGCGGCAGGAGCCGCGGAGCCGGCGCTGAGAGGGGCTGCGGCCGGAGCGGGCGGCCGAGACAAAGGCGACGGTGAGTGCAGTGCCAGCCCCAGTCGCGCGTCGGCCCCCACGCCTCGCCCTCTCGGCCCCTTGGGCGAGGTCCCGAAGCCCCGAACCCTCGTCCCTGAGGGCTCTGGGGTGAGCGCGGCCCGGCCCTGCCAGCCGCGCGCTGCGGGCTGTGGGCTGAGCCTGCGTCTCCATTTCAGGTTTGGGCGAGGTCCTCATGCCCTAGGACCCTGCCTTTGGTTTTTCTTCTATTCCCTCTGAGGAATGGTTACACGCTCAGTTCAGAATTCACGGCAGGCGGACGGCTGAGGCAGCCAACTGACCGCCTGATGTAAAATGGAAAGGCAGACCCCCCCCTCCCCCCAACTTTTCAGGTCTGGAAGTCGGGAGGGTGGTGCGAGGGGCGGGCGGGGAGGGCTCGGGGTCTCTAGGTGAGGGTTTCGGGGAGCAAAGACACCTGGCTCCGGAGCCCCGACTCTTCGCCTGAGGCGCCCGACGCGTTCAGTCCACGGGTCCTGCCGCGGTGCGCCCCGGGCCCCGGGCTTGAAAGCCCCTGGCTACCTCGTCGCGGGAGCTGAGCTACTCTTACAGGTTGTTTTACCCAGTGCTTGCAGCTTTGAGTTGCGATTTTAGGCAACGGGTGTGGTAGGTAGCGGCTCCTTGATGCCGCATTAACAGCTGAAAAAGCGCCCTGATCCGCTGACTTCACTATGTGTAAGAAACAACATTGGGGATTCCTCTTTAGCTTGCAATTATTTTAAATTATAAGCTTTTTTAGGGGAATTTTGGGGGGTTATGTGCAGTTTACAAAATTTAAATGTTTCGTTGAAGGGCCTGGCTTACAGTACGTGCTCAGTAAAGTATTTGTTGAATGAATGAATCTTGAAATATCAGACAAAGCTTATCTCACATCTAGTAAAATTTAGGCACATACTCTCTTGATTATGATTAAGGAAAGAATGTCGGCAAACAATATATATTTTTCCTTTTTAAATTTTTATCCCACATACTGTTGATGAACAGTCGGTTCTTACTCTCAATATTATGAACATAGAAAATATTTATCAAATTTGGATTTTCTCTTTTGGTTTGAGAGAAGTTGGTATACATTTTCTGTTTCTTAAAAACAGGCCTTATTTCTAATCTTTAAAAATAATGGAGAAGATAAAGAGGGGGTGGGATTGTATTTTGAAACCCAGCTTTCTGTTTCATTATGAATAAAGGAGTTTATGTGTTTTTGAGAAGGGACTGTGGTATGGTCTTGCTGCTTTTTGAACAAGGGAGAACTCTAAATTTAGGGGGGAAAAAACTAATGTTGCACTAATATAATAAAATGTCACCATTTACTTAACAGATATTCATTAAGCACCTGTTTATGGGTTGAGACCTGTGTTGCATACTGTTTCTGGGCACAAGCAAAATCCACAATTATCCTTTTCTTAAACTTGAATGTAAAGTTATTTCCTTATTATTGATGTCGCAAGTGGTGACTGTCTTAAACCCCTAGTGGCTATTTCAGTTGGGAAAGATGGCAGGTGAACTGCAGGAAGTGTAAATTCATAACAGCCTTTAAAGGTTAATAAGTAACTTTGTACAGCTAAAATTATTGGGTTAAGCTTTTATATTGTCAGTTTAGTAGAATCTGTCTACATTTTAAAATGAAGGGAGGAAGACATTTAATAAAAGCTAGTGTTTTTATTCTCTCCCTGGTCCCTACTAGGAGACTTTGGTACAGTGTATTTATTGAAGGGTAATGTACCTCTGGTCCTGTTTTCTGTAAATAATCTTTGTAATAACATTTTCTATTTTTAAAAATCCCCAAAGATAAACAGTGGATTCCTTTTCTATAAGAAATGTTTTAAAATAAAGCTTCATTTCAGGAATTTTATTTTCTCCTTGTGTTCACCATTTACAAATAAATGCATGTAAACTTGATAGTGCTGAAAAGGGAAGGATTATTAGTAATAATTTGTGTTTCCATATGTGGACTTATCTTTTAGTATTGCAACTGTGATAAAATACTGATTTAAAAGGATGAGATTTGTAGTTTTGCATTTATTCTTAACATAAGGTTGCATTGCATTTAATCTATTTATATATGTTTAAAACGCAGTAATATTTTATTTATTTCAGGAATCCAGACTAATGTGATCCAAAGTCAGTCTTGATCATTATAAAATAAAGTAGATATTAATTTTTTTATAGTTAGCTTTTGTATGTGGGCTCTTTTGACTGTTAATGCTTATAATACTTAATACATTGTTAAAGATAATGTTTACGTTCAAATAGAACTTTCAGATTTTGGACTTACCGGCTATTAGCTTTTTTTTTCTTTTTTTTTTTTTTTTGAGATGAAGTCTTGCTCCGTCACCCAGGCTAGAGTACAGCGGTGCGATCTCGGCTTACTGCAACCTCCGCCTTTGGGGCTCGAGCTATTCTCGTGCCTCAGCCTCCCGTGTAGCTGGGATTACAGACATGCGCCACTACGCCCTATTTTTTGTATTCTCAAAAAGAGATGGGGTTTCTCTGTGTTGGCCAGGCTGGTCTCGAACTCCTGGTCTCAAGTGATCTGCCCGCCTCGGCCTCCCAAAGTGTGCTGTTAGCTTTTTATTGTTGTTTCTAGAAAAAATAAGGAAAGTAATTCTTCAAATTTTAGTGATAGAGAATTGTGATACTTTTTCTTTAAATGTATATTTCTCGGAAGAAGAGTTACCTGACAATGTACCACTGATAGTCTGGTGTTGATGACAAACCTACTTGTAAATGGTAATAGTGATGATAAAGAACAAGTAAATAAAGTGTGATATGTTAAGTAAAAGTGTTTGGCTTTTTTTTTTTTTTTTTTTTGGATAAGCACATCATCAGAATTCTTGACAATCAGCAGCTGCGTTAAAATATATTTTTCCAAGAAATCAGAACTCATAATTTTTTTTTTTTTTTTTTTTTTTGAAACGGAGTCTCGCTCTGTTGCCAGGCTGGAGTGCAGTGGCACGATCTCGGCTCACTGCAACCTCCACCTCCGTGGTTCAAGCAATTCTCCTGCCTCAGCCTCCCAAGTAGCTGGGACTACAGGTGTGTGCCACCATACCTGGCTAATTTTCGTATTTTTAGTAGAGACAGGGTTTCACCATGTTGGCCATCCATGATGGTCTTGATCTCTTGACTTCGTGATCTGCCCTCCTTGGCCTCCCAAAGTGCTGAGATTACAGGTGTGAGCCACCGCGCCCGGCCATAATTTTTTTTTTTGTACCTTAAAAATACTAGTGTTTTCAAAGTATTGTTCCTTCCTTGGAGTAGTTCATAATGTTTTGAGGCTAAATAAATTTCAGGATTATCTTGTGTTATAATTGCTGGAATATTTGAAATGTTGGTGTTTTCTTCATCAGGGTATGTGTGTCTGTTGGGGAGAGGGTAGTTCATTTTTTTGTAAGACCTTTTAGAATGATTTAGAAAGCATTTCTTTTTCCTCAGATGTGATTAATGAAGTGATTAATAATGATACTAACATGGCATATTGCAGCTGTGCTCATATTTGCCTGTGTAGATGATGAGAGCTTTAATTAAAGTTTATTTAAATACTTCATAACTAATTTCTCACATTATTTTCTGGGATAGGTTGCTGTTATGTTTTAAAGTCCCAGTTGTATTTTTTAAAATTATGAAAGGGTTTATTTAGGTTCCTCATATGCTTTAAGATGAGTCTGGGATATTTTGTTGTAAAGATTTTTGTCAAAATTAAAAATGCATATTGGTTTTGATCTGCTGTATTGTTTTTATTCTCAATTTTCATGAAAGAAATATTTTAACATTTTATTGAATATTTAATGTTAGTGATGTTTTAGTCAGTCTCAGAGGGGGACATTATAGTTTTCCTGTGTCTTCTTGAGAGGAACTTGAGAGAAGTACATGCACGTGCTTATTCTTTTTTTTTTTTTTTGAGATGGAGTCTCTGTCCCCCAGGCTGGAGTGCAATGGCGCAATCTCAGCTCACTGCAACGTCTGTCTCCTGGGTTCAAGTGATTCTCCTGCCTCAGCCTCCTGAGTAGCTGGGATTACAGGTGTCTGCCACCACGCCTAATTTTCATATTTTTAGTAAAGATGGGGTTTCTCCATGGTCATCAGGCTGATCTCAAACTCTTGACCTCAGGTGATCCACCGACCTCAGCCTCCCAAAGTGCTAGGATTACAGGCGTGAGCCACCGCGCCCGGTCAAGCTTATTCTTAATACTTACTTGCTAGTTAGGTGACGGCATTTTTTTCTGAATTTTTTCATACTACTTGGAAAAACTTGGAATTTAACTTTTCTTTTTTTTTTCCGAGACGGAGTTTCACTCTTGTTGCCCAGGGTGGAGTGCAATGGCACAATCTTGGCTCATTGCAACCTCTGCCTCCCCGGTTCAAACGATTCTCCTGCTTCAGCCTCCCGAGTAGCTGGGATTACAGGCATGCACCACCATGCTCGGCTAATTTTGTATTTTTAGTAGAAACGGGGTTTCTCCATGTTGGTGAGGCTGGTCTCGAACTCCTGACTTCAGGTGATCTGCCTGCCTTAGCCTCCCAAAGTGCTGAGATTAGAGGCATGAGCCACCACGTCCGGGTTGCTTTTTTTTTTTTTTTTTTGGAGACAGAGTCTGTCGCCAGGCTGGAGTGCAGTGGTGCCACCTCGGCTTACTGCAACCTCTGCCTCCTGGGTTCAAGCAACTATCCTCCCTCAGCCTCTCGAGTAGCAGGGACTACAGGCGTGTGCCACCATGCCTGGCTAATTTTTGTATTTTTAGTAGAGCCGGGGTTTCACCATGTTGGCCAGGATGGTCTTGATCTCTTGACCTCGTGATTCGCCCACCTTGGCTTCCAAAGTGCTGGGATTACAGGCGTGAGCCACCGTGCCAGGCCAGGAATTTAGCTTTTAAATTATTAGTTTTATGCATCCTGCTACCTTGGTTCAAAGCTTAAGTATACTTGAATCTTTCTATAATACTAACAAATAATGAGTAGTGCAGGATTTAGCTGAGACTGCTTTGGGCCCTGATCCAAAGGGAGTTCCTGAATTGAAATGCCAAAAAGACTTGGTAATAAGTTGTCTTAATCCTGACACTATAAAATACCTGTTAATGTATTTTAGTTAAATAGATTATGGTAAAACATACTCCCTCTTTTTCCTAGAAAGTATTAGGTTAAGTTCATATTAAATCTAGGTACATTTGAAAGTAACTAAATGATGAGCCCTGATATATCTGTTTTCTTGCTTACCCATTTAGAAACTCATGCTGTGATTTCATATGAAATCTGTGTGATCGAATTTTTGTATCTTGTACTAAAACATAAAATTATTGGCCAGGCGTGGTGGCTCATGCCTGTAATCCCAGCACTTTGGGAGGCTGAGGTGGGCGGATCACCTAAGGTCAGGAGTTCGAGACCAGCCTGGCCTATGAAACCTTGTCTTTACTAAAAATACAAAAATTAGCCGAGCATGGTGGCACATGCCTGTAATCCCAGCTACTTGGGAGGCTGAGGCAGGAGAATCATGTGAACCCAGGAGACAGAGGCTGCAGTGAGCCGAGATTGCACCACTGCACTCCTGCCTGGGCAACAGAGCGAGACTCCATCTCAAAAAAAACAAAACAGGCTGGGTGCCCTGGCTCACACCTGTAATCCTAGCACTTTGGGAGGCTGAGGTGGGTGGATCATCTGAGTTCGGGAATTTGAGACCAACCTGGCCAACATGGTGAAACCCCATCTCTACTAAAAATACAAGAGTTAGCCGGGCGCGGTGGCTGAGGCCTGTAATCCCAGCCACCTGGGAGTCTGAGGCAGGAGAATTGCTTGAACCCAGGAGACAGAGGTTGCAGTGAGCTGGGATGGCACCACTGCACTCCAGCCTAGGCGACGGAGCAAGACTGTCTCAAAAAAAAAAAAAAAAAAAACTGGCCGGGCGCGGTGGCTCATGCCTGTAATCCCAGCACTTTGGGAGGCTGAGGCGGGTGGATCATGAGGTCAGGAGATCGAGACCATCCTGGCTAACATGGTGAAACCCCGTCTCTACTAAAAAGTAGAAAAAATTATCCGGGTGTGGTGGCAGGCGCCTGTAGTCCCAGATACTAGGGAGGCTGAGGCAGGAGAATGGCATGAACCTGGGAAGTGGAGCTTGCAGTGAGCTGAGATCACGCCATTGCACTCCAGCCTGGGCGAAAGAGCGAGACTCCGTCTCAAAGAAAAAAATAAAAATAAAAAAATAAAAACAACAACATAAAATTATTTTTGTTTCATTTGACTTAATAGAACTTTCACTTTTTGTTTAGTAAAGCAAAAATGAATTTTGAGTACATTCAACATTGTGTATGTTTTACACCGTATATATAGAGGGAATTTATGGGTATCTGTGGAACTGAAAAGTTTAATGGGTGGAACTTGGTAAGGTTTAAGCAAAATACAACTTTCACTGTGCCTTCAAAACTCTCCCTGTAGACTAAGTCTTTCTCTGCTTCTAGATGAGCTTTTAGCTTGATCAGATAGCTTTTTAAGTCACTTTTAGGTAACAAAAAGTTTTCTGGTCACTTGTCAATAATAGTCTTATTTTAGTCATTAGAAGGTACAGTATAGTAGTGTTCAAACTCTTGTAGATTTCAGAACTTTTCTTTGGCTCAAAACTGCTTTGAACCTAGAAGCTTGTTTTGGAGGAAGAGTCCTACTTAGTGGGCTTCTCTTTTTACTTTGCCAGGTCTTCTTCAGTATGGTATTCCTACCACTTCAGGATGCAGCTTAGGATTACAGAGAAAAGATATAGGGGGGAAGGTGGGGGAAGGTATCGTTTTTATTGTGGCTCATCTGATTGCGATCTGGCATTTTTGCCTTCTCAGTTGGCCAGGTTGTGCAAAGCTGACTCTTTCTTCAGGAGTGCTGGAAATGGTTGAGGATTCTATGTCTAGGAAGCTCCAGCTATAATTCCTGTGATACAGTTCTCCAGCTCCAATTTAGCCTTCCAGTTTCCTTTATCTTGCAGGTTCACTTTGCCCAGGGTGAGATTTTTCTTTAGTCTTTAAGGTAGTTCTATAACATTTTAACCAGAACTGCCCATGCTTTATTGAGGATATTTCATAGACACAATTTCATTAATTCCACTGGGGTCTCAGCATCCTGTCTTTCCAACTCCTTCCATAAAATACAGTAGACCCTCCGAATCATCAGATTTCACATCTGAGGATTTAGCCAGCCAAGGATAAAAAGTATTTAAAAAGAAAAAACAGAACAACAAGGTAAAAAGCTACAGTATAACAATTATACATGGCATTTATATTTTATTAGGTATACATAGTCTAGAGATGATTTAAAGTATACAGGTGGATGCGCCTAGATTATATGCAAATACCGTGCCATTTTATGTATGTAAGGGACTTCAGCATCTGGGGATTTGGGCCAGGGTGGGGCAGGGTTCCTGGAGCCAATCACCCATGGATACCGAGGGATGGCTGTAAATGTTTCTTCAACAGTACTTCTGTATGTCTGCGATCTGTAATCCATTGCTGCTATCACCTCTTTCCTATCCCAAGACCACCTCCTTCCATGTCCTCACTTGAGTATTTACCCTGCCTTAAATTTGTGGTCCACTATTATAATTTTTCCTTTTCATACACATTCAGCTCCCTTGCGGCATTCTTCTGTTGTAATTCACCTGGCCAAACCCCTACCCCCACACCCTTTGTGTCCAGTTCTCCATCTGTTCCAGCATACATCTGGGAAGTTGAGCATGCTTTGAGGAAAACACACCCAGGCTGACCCGGCTCTCCCTTTAAATTATGACCACTGACCTAAGGAGGGCCCTTTGTGCTGCCGGTTGTTTTTGTTTTGTTTTGTTTTGTTTTTTGAGATGGAGTCTCACTGTGTCACTCAGGCTGGAGTGCAGTGGTGCGATCTTGGCTCACCGCAACTTCTGCCTCCCAGGTTCAAGTGATTCTCCTGCCTCAGCCTCCTGAGTAGCTGGAATTACAGGCGCCCATCACCATGCCCGGCTGATTTTTGTATTTTTTTTTTTAGTAGAGACAGGGTTTCACCACGTTGGACAGGCTGGTCTCGAACTCTTAACTCCTGACCTCAAGTGATCCACCTGCCTCAGCCTCCCAAAATACTGAGATTACAGGCGTGAGCCACTGTACCTGGCCTAATCCTTCTGTAATCCTAATACGTTTCCTGATTTAATCACCACAGATGACTTTTAACACCTCTCATCAGACCTCTAGCATCCCTTTTTTCCTCTTCATTTTCAGCTCATGACTTTGTTTCCTGTATGTTAAAAATGAAAGCAATCAGAAGAAAACTTTTACACGTCTCCTTGTATCTTTACCTATACTTTGCCTTTCCTATTATTCTGTCATCATGGTCTCCACTCGTGCTCCTTTCTCCTCTTAAGGACATTGCATTGCTTCAGTATTCATCTCATTCTCCTGCATGCTAATGAGCTGCATCATTTCCCCATTTCTACTGGATTATCCCTATCAGCATATAGATGTACTGAAGTATCTCCCATCTTTTAAAAAAAACCTTTCCAAACGCCACATCTTCCTTTAGTTAACTCCTCTCCAAAAAGGTAAATATTTGTTGTCATCAGCGCTCCCTGTCTTGTTTGGATCCACTACAATCTGCTTTTTTTCTCTTTCGTTCTACCGTAACAGCTCTTTTTGAGATTATTGAGTGACTTTGTTGGTGGTAAATTCCCTAGTTCTCAAGCGTAATCTCAGTGGATGTAGAAGCAATAGCAGCATTTGATGTGGTTGATAACATCATATTTGAAATCTTCCCTTTGTTTCTGGCATATTACTGCCTGTTTTCAGTTTCTTTTGTTGGTTCCTTTTCATTGCCCCAACTTCTAAAAAATGAGGCAGTGTTTCAGGTACATATGTTTAGACCTCTTCTATATTTATATTTAGTTTTAGTCCCCTGTGATCTCATTCTGTCTAGCTAGAATTATATACATATATATATATATTTTTTTTTTTAATTTTTTTATCTTTTTTTTTTTGAGACAGAGTCTTGCTGTGTTGCCCAGGCTGGAGTGCAGTGACGTGATCTTGGCTCACTGCAACCTCCGCCTCCTGGGTTCAAGTGATTCTCCTGCCTCAGCCTCGCGAGTACCTGAGACTACAGGCGCCCATCACCACGCCCGGCTTATTTTTGTATTTTTAGTAGAAATGGAGTTTCACCATGATGGCCAGGCTGGTCTCAAACTCCTGACCTCAAGTGATCTGCCCAGCTTGGCCTCCCAAAGTGCTGGGATTATAGGCGTGAGCCACTGCACCCAGCCTTTTTTTTTTTTTTTTTATTAAAAAACTTTTTCTTGGCCGGGCGCAGTGGCTCATGCCTGTAATCCCAGCACTTTGGGAGGCTGAGGCAGGCGGATCACAAGGTCAGGAGATCGAGACCATCCTGGCTAACACGGTGAAACCCCGTCTCTACTAAAAATACAAAAAAAAATTAGCTGGGTGTGGCGGCGGGTGCTTGTAGTCCCAGCTACTAGGGAGGCTGAGGCAGGAGAATGGCGTGAACCCAGGAGGCGGAGCTTGCAGTGAGCCGAGATCACACCACTACACTCCAGCCTGGCCACGGAGAGTCCGTCTCAAAAAAAAAAAAAAAAATTTTTTTTTTTTCTTGAGGCAGGTCCTTGCTCATCCTCCAGGCTGGAATACAGTGGCGTGATCTTAGCTCACTGCGGCCTTGACCTCCCGGGCTCAGGTGATCTTCCTACCTTAGCCTTCCAAGTAGCTGGGACCACAGGTATGTGCCACCACATCCGGCTAGTTTTTGTATTTTTTGTAGAGATGGGTTTTCATCATGTTGCCCAGGCTGGTCTTGGGCTCAAGTGGTCTGCCTGCCTGGGCCCCCAAAAGTGCTGGGACTACAGGTGTGAGCTACTGCGCCCAGCCTAGAATTATATATTTCAAACTAAAAATGTTATCTTTAGTCTGGATCTATTTACTACCTCCAGACTTTGGTATCCATTTGCCTACTTAGCATTTTTAAGTAGATTTCTAATAGGCATCCCAGATTTAACATCACAACTGAACTCCTTGTCCTCCGTGTTCTCTATCACCCCTCCACCCCAGTAATTGTCCCCATTCCAGTCTTCCTCATCCTATTAAATGTCAACTCCATCTTTCAGTTTCTCTGGCCAAAAACCTAGTAGACATTCTTGACTCTCTTCTTTCTCATACTCCCACATCTGATTCAAATAATTAGCATGAAAACATGTCCCTTATCTATCTTAAAAACTGCCATAAGAATAAATGTAACCACAATTTGCTCTCTTCATCTGCTGCCACCTCTGTAAGCAACCATCATCTCTTGCCTGTATTATTTTAGTAGTCTCTACCTGCTGCTACTGCTGTTTTCTGTTCTCAAACCAGCAACAAGGGCGATCTTTTGAAAATGAAAGTCTGATTATTTTACTCCTGTGTTCAAACCCTTAGTGGCTTTCCATATCATTTATAAAAACCGGAATACTTAATGCCTAAGTATTCAAGAAGTCTTGACCCTTCATTGTCGGTATGTCCTGCCTGTCTGATTTCATGTCTTACCAGTTTCTCCTTGGCTTCTTCCACTCTGGCCACATACAGACCTCCCTGAGGTCTTGAACTTGCCAAGCATGGTGTTGCTTTAGTGCCCGTAGGAATAGAGCTTTGTTTTATTCACTGCAGAATCCCCAGTATTCAGAACAGTGGATAGCACATAATGGGGACTCAACATTTCCTGAATGAATGACTGCTAATCTTGTCACTCATGTCCTTGGTAACAGCTTGTATGAATGTTTCTATAACTAAAAGTATTTGAATTTCACCTAAAACCATGTAGTCCTGTAAGAATTAAGTAGAAACAAATTTAGAGTATGAAGGTAAGTTTCAAATCAGTTTTTGTGTATGTAAAGTGAAAATACACAGTAAAATGGTAAGGGACAGAGGAGGTAGGAAGGGAAAGAGGAGAGATAAACCGATGGAATAAAAGGAAAACCTGATTTGCTGGTAGGGTGACAACACATTAAAAAAACCTATTTTGGGCTTGCCCTGTATTTTTTAAAAGTGATGTTTCTTCAATTCTGAGTGTTGGTGATTTACATGGACTTAGACCCTTCAATTTGGACTATATTATAACCTTTTTTTTTTTTTTTTGAGACTGAGTCTCGCTCTGTCGCCCAGGCTAGAGTGCGGTGGTGTGATCTCGGCTCACTGCAAACTCTGTCTCCCAGATTCAAGCAATTCTTGTGCCTCAGCTTCCCAAGTAGCTGGGATTACAGGAGTCCGCCATTAGGCCAGGCTAATTTTGTTTTTAGTAGGGATGAGGTTTCACCATGTTGGCCAGGCTGGTCTCAAACTCCTGACCTCAAGTGATCTGCCCACCTGGGCCTCCCAAAGTGCTGGGATTACAGGTGTGAGCCACTGCGCCTGGCCTTATAACTTTCTTTTTATCAGGGATATAGGCTCAAATGAGATTGGGAGCCAAAACTTCATTATTTTTCTTTTTTTTTTTTGCTAGTTTTTGCTAAACTTCTTTTGTTAAAGAAAAGCACTTAACTGTTACTGAGATAGCTCGATGGTATCCTGTGCATTTTTTTTTTTGAAAGCTCAAGTAGAAGTCTCACAGTTTTAGGGAGGGATTTTTTTTAGTGTACAAAAATTTATTAGTATGCCTGTCCTCTTACTACTGTACTGCCTAGTTACTCTCCTTTCAAAAAAAAAGGCATATAAATATATTTATTGTATTTCCATGGTAAACTAGCAGCTACAATAATGTACACAACTCTGTTGAGTAGTATTTATTAAATGCATATATGTATTTGTGTTCCTAAAAATGCTTGTACATACCAAAACTGCAATTTTACTGATAGTTGGGAAATGAAAGTGCAAAAGAAATTAATGACTTGTGAAGTTTTGGTATTTCATTTTGTCAAGACAAGATTTTTTTTTTTTTTTCCCTGAGCTGTAGATCTCATTTCCTGTTGGTTGATTAAAAAAAAAATCTTGGCCAGGTGCGATAGCCCAAGTCTGTAGTCCCAGCACTTTGGGAGGCTGAGGTGAGTGGATTGCTTGAGCTCAGGAGTTCCAGATCAGTCTGGGCAATGAGGCGAAACCCCGTATACAAAAAAAAAAAAAAATAGGAAAACTTAGCCAGGCCTGTACACCCATAGTCCCAGCTACTCAGGAGGCTGAGGTGGATTGCTTGAGCCTGGAAGGTTGAGGCTGCAGTGAGCCGAGATCTCACTACTGCAGTCTACCCTAGGTGACAGAGCGAGACCCTGTTTCAAAAAAAAAAAAAAGTTTTAGATAAATTGTTAAAATAGGTGGCTTAGAAGTTGGTGAATTAAAGAGATGTTTGTGTACAAGTATAAATTATTCTATATAAACCAGTGTAAACATTTTCCCATTTTTGTATAATATGCAATAATTTATGTCTTTATTGGCTTGTATTGTGGGACTTTTATGTGGCCATAATGTGTGTGTGGGTGTGTATATATATCTTCACAGTTTTTGTAATATGCGGATACAATTTAGACTCTTGTATAAACATGACCATTATAATTTTTTTTTTTTTTTTTGAGATGGAGACTTGCTCTGTCATCCAGGCTGGAATGTAGTGGCGTAATTTTGGTTCACTGCAACCTCTGCCTCCTGGCTTCAAGCAGTTCTGCTTCAGCCTCCCTAGTAGCTGGGATTACAGGTGTGCACCATCACGCCCAGCTAATTTTTTTTTTTTTTTTTTGTATTTTTAGTAGAGGTGGGGTTTCACCATATTCGCCAGGCTGGTCTTGAACTCCTGATCTCAGATGATCCGCCCACCTCGGCCTCCCAAACTGCTGGGATTACAGGCATGAGCCACCGCACCTGGCGACCATTATAATTTTTAAAAAGCCTGTTTACATACCAAATAAAATCATCATGTTAGATGACACACTGGAAATGTTTCTTTACAATTTTGAAATAATCTATTTTATAGACTAGGTCATTTTCATTAGAATTTGACATTGACCTAGTTGAATTCATATGTTAGCATTTCACACCATAACCATCTTGGATTAATGAGATCCTTATTTCTGAGCTGGTGTGTAGTCCTACCACTCAGTTTATTTCAGCTGTATTCATAGTTTGATGCCTGCCATCCTACTTTAACTTCATAATGTTCTGTATAGATTATTAAGTAATCAAAGTGGTCATATTGAGAAAACTGAATACAATTAATAGGTGTGACCCCAGTCTCATAAGGGGTCATTAAAATAATGCATGATATTATGCCTTCATTTATTCTATTCAGTACATTTATCAAACTACTATGTGAAGTTGTTTCTCAACCCATTCAGAATAAGATATAAACTGTACTCACCCAGAAAATACAAACTCAACAGTCTGTACATAATTTGGCCCTGACAGCCTCTTATCTCACCTTTGCTCACTACACTCTAGCCAAGTTAGTCTGTTCAGTTTCTCAAACATGCCATTCTTGGCCTTGGCTTAGAGCTTTTACACTGGTTGTTTCCTTTGTTTGAAATGGTGTTTTCCCAGATGTTTTTTAGCCTGGCCCTTTACCTTTCCAATCTCAGCTTAAATATCACCTCCTACTTCCTCACCACTCAGTTAAAAATAGCTCCTCCCCATCACTGTTTTAATTTGTTCATGCCATTTGTCAGTCCTTGAAATTATGTGTTTTTTAAAATTTATTTTTATGACAGTAGGGACTTCCTTCGTCTTATTCCTTGCTGTCTACAATGCCCAAAACAATACTGGCACCAAAAGGTATTCAGTAAAAAAAAGTGTTGAGAAGATAAAGCCAGGTACCAATTTCATCTATTCCCCCCACTTTTTTTTTTGAAATGGAGTCTTGCTCTGTCGCCCAGGCTGGAGTTCAGTGGCACGATCTGGACTCACTGCAGCCTCTGCTTCCCGGGTCCTATCAATTCTTGTGCCTCAGCCACCCAAGTAGCTGGGATTCCAGGTGTGTGCCACCACGCTAGCCAATTTTTTATTTTTAGTAGAGATGGGGTTTCTCCTTGTTGGCTAGGCTAGTTGAGAATGTGATCCACATTTGGGAGATCCCGCCTGGGCCTCCCAAAGTGCTGGGATTACAGATGTGTGTCACTGCACCCGGCCTATTCTTTCTTGTGAGTGATTTTAGTGTATTAATAATTTAAAATGTCAAAAGCATATTTCTCCTAACCTAGAAAAGAAACTGGATTACTCAGATAAAAGCCTGCTTTAGAAAATGATGAGAAAATTTAGGAACCGTTGTGATGATCCTTAGATCAGAGTAGTAAGTGGAGCCAGTGTTGTGCTGGAGCTGGTTAGCTGATTGTGCCTTTCTCTCCAGCTCCATGTTCAGTGACATCATGTTAGTAGCTTGAAACTGGCCACGGTGGGACATTTACAGCATGGCAGACTGCAGAAGCTACAAATCAGGGGCCCTTTTCTCAAAGAGGTGGTCAAATATTTATCAGCAGACCAGTGGGAGGGGGACCATATGAAATTGTTGTTTTTATAGACAAAAAAAATGCTTGAATATTGACAGTTCCTTTCCTTTCCTCCCCCCTCCCCTCCCCTCCCCTCCCCTCCCCCTCCCCTCCCCCCTCCCCTCCCCTCCCCTCCCCCCCTCCCCTCCCCCCTCCCCTCCCGTCCCCCTCCCCTCCCCCCTCCCCTCCCCCTCCCTCCCCCTCCCCTCCCCCTCCCTCCCCCTCCCCTCCCCCTCCCTCCCCCTCCCCCCTCCCCTCTCCCCCTCCCTCCCCCCTCCCTCCCCCTCCCCCCTCCCCTCTCCCCCTCCCCTCCCCCCTCCCCTCTCCCCCTCCCCTCCCCCCTCCCCCTCCCCTCCCCCTCCCTCCCCCCTCCCCTCCCCCTCCCTCCCCCCTCCTTCCCTCTCCCCCTTCCCCTCCCCCTCCCCTCTCCCCCCTCCCCTCTCCCCCCTCCCCTCTCCCCCTTCCCCTCCCCCTTCCCCTCCCCCCTCCCCTCTCCCCCTTCCCCTCCCCCCTCCCCCCTCCCCTCCCCTCTCCCCTCTCTCCTCCCCTCCCCTCTCCCCTCCCCTCTCTCCTCCCCTCCCCTCTCCCCTCCCCTCTCTCCTCCCCTTCCCTCTCTCCTTCCCTCCCCTCTCCTCTCCCCTCCCCTACCCTCTCCTCTCCCCTTCCCTCCCATCTCCCCTCTCCTCTCCCCTCTCCTCTCCTCTCCTCTCCCCTCTCCTCTCCCCTCCCCTCTCCTCCCCTCTCCCCTCCCCTCCCCTCTCCTCTCCCCTCCCCTCTCCTCTCCTCTCCCCTCCCCTCTCCTCTCCCCTCCCCTCCCCTCCCCTCTCCCCTCCCCTCTCCTTTTTTTTTTTTTTTTTTTTTTTTTTTTTTTTTTTAAGACAGAGTCTCGCTTTGTCGCCCAGCCTGGAGTGCAGTGGCTCGGTCTTGGCTCACTGCAACCTCTGCCTCCTAGGTTCAAGTGATTCTCCTGCCTCAGCCTCCTGAGTAGGTGGGACTACAGGTGTGCACCACCACGCCCAACTAATTTTTGTATTTTTAGTAGAAACAGGGCTTCATCATGTTGGCCGGGCTGGTCTTAAACTCCCGACCTCAAGTGATCTGCATGCCTCAATCTCCCAAAGCACTGGGATTACAGGCGTAAGCCACCACACCTGGTGAATATTAGCAATTTCTTATGGTTTAATCTAGTAGAATTACTTATTTTGGTTTAAAGAAATTTCTTCATGGCGGTCAGTGGAGTTATATCAGTGCTTTTACCGTCTTTTTCAAAGTTATGTTCTCTTTACATCTGATGATTACTTCTAGATTCATTTAATGCATAAAATGTGCTATTTATATGTTTGTATGTTGTTTAACTGTGTATCTAATAGTTCATTCCAAAGCAGGCACAAAAGATCTTCAGATTCCTCTGAGAGAGTGTTCTTGGTTTTGCTGTTGATGCTAAATAAGCCTATTGAAAGGCGTTCCTTTTCTGGTCAAGAAAGCAGAGCTGATTCAGTTTGTTATATAGCATTTTCTCAGCCCTCCTCCCCTCACTTTTCAGAATAATTTACATAAATACTTCTGAGTTCAATTTTTTTTAACTTTTTTTTCTGCTTTTACTTATTACCCTTTAAGTGCTTGCTTACTTTCTCTGATAATTTACTTTCTGCTACTCTGTGATTTCTTTTATGAATCAGTGAAATGGTTTTGTTTTGTTTTCTCAAGTTTTTTCCTGTTACCTTTCCTGTGGTCACCTGGACATTCCAGCCCATTTTCCACACTCTCCCTCTACCTTCTCCCCCAGTTCTTTAAAGAGACACAAAGTTACAGGCACCATTTTCTGACTGGAGAAAATTTATTGTTTAAAAATTGAACTCTGAGACTGGGCACAGTGGTTGGCTCACGCTTGTAATCCCAGCACTTTGGGAGGCTGAGGTGGGCGGATTGCTTGAGTACAGGAGTTCGAGATCAGCCCAGGCAACATGGTGAAACCCTGTCTCTATAAAAAATACAAAAATTAGCTGGGCTTGAGTGTGCTTTTGACCCCAGCTCTCTGGGGGCTGAGGTGGGAGGTTGCTTGAGCCTAGGATGTCAAGGCTTCAGTGAGCTGAGCTCACACCACTGCACTCCAGCCTGGGTGACAGAGCAAGACCCTGTCTCAAAAAAAAAGAAAAATTGAACTTTGTTGGCTTGGGAGTTTATTGGCATTTTTTGAGCAACAGTTGCTTTGTTAATTCTGAATAACTGGATTTGAACTGGTGCTATTGAATTAAAATATGGGGTCTACATTTCTTATCCTTTAACTGAAATTATTTTCTTTTAGGCACACACACAAACTGTATTTAATGTAGAACATCAGAAAGTATATACAAGCTAAGGAAAAAGTTTTAATCCTACCACCCTAAGATATAATAACTAGTCGGTGGTCATGTTTCGATGAACATCATTCCAGATACCTCAATATGAATATATGTTTTTTCACAAAATCTTACGTAGACTATTCTGTAACATTTCACTTTAACGAATATTATCATAAAAGTATTACTTTTTATTACTTCAGTTTGAAAGGGTCGTATTGGAAAGTGAAAATTCTGTTTGACAAGGATAAAGCTGTAAGTAAAGTTGTGATTAAAAACAATGGTGTTTATAGAGAGGAGAATGTGGTAAGTCAACTGGAGAGAAGAATTACTTCAGCAGTAATTTTTTTCTTAAGAGCCCTCTTACCATTGCACAATAGCCTGATTGTTTTATACTAGCTGATGAAAACCGTACAGGATTCTATGTACAGCAGAATTATTTTAATAATAGCCCTAGGGTAAAATATGAGCCTGTAGGTAAGTTTATATTTTTTAGTCTGTCCAAGTCCGACTGATTCTTTAATAGTAAAATAATGTTGGAAGAAAACTGTGTTTTATTGAAGGCCTTCATCTATCTGTAGTATGACAATTTTATTAGATATTGCTACCCTTTTTATGTGTCAGAATGAGTAGTGAAGTAGTTCTTGGAAAAATTTTAGCATTTAAGAATTCTTATGTTAATGTTTCCTTTGATTTTTGTTTTATGAATGTGAAAAATCCTTGTGGAAGAATTGCTCATATATATTGGTATATTGCATTCTTTGGAAATCACCAGTTCCAAACTTGTTAAATGGTTGTTTGGGTCGTTAAATAGCAATTTTAAAAGCGAATCAAAGATTCTTTAAGGATTTTTCCTTGATCACAGTGATACCCATTACCTGGGGTAGAGTAGACGGCTGATGTCTTGCCTTCTTTTTTATTGTTCTTAACCTCGTCCTTTCTGTGTTGTATCACTGCTTGCTCACAAGCTCCTCCGTTCTTTTTCTCTTCAGTAGCTTTTTCTCTTACCCCCTTGTGCTACTTCCTGAATGGTGCATATGTTGCTGAAAACATTTCTCATGTGGTAAAGAAGAGTAAAGAGCAATGTAGTTGATGTGGCCTTTTCTACTGAGAAATGATGTATTTGTGGTCTACAGAAGAGACTTGACAGCCCCTAAAGAAGTGTTTTTTATGTACATTACATGTTTGTGAGTGGATATGCAAGTGCCTCTGTTGGAAGGTAAAGTGAATCTTGAGACAAATTCAAGAAAAGTGTTTAGAATTATTCCATACATTTTGCTGTTGAAAAAATAGTATTTAAAGAAAGTTTCACCTCACAGTGAATTTTTAGCCTCCCCTTTTAAGATTTATTTTGTGAACAGTGACCTTGTTTTTGTAAACTCTACTCTGAAGAGGTTTAGAAATTAGTCACACAGTAAGTGGCAAAACAAGTATTCAAAGTCTTGCCTGATTTTCCGTGGTCATTTAGCTTGGAAAGCTAAATGTAAAGTGGCAGAAAGAATATGGACTTTGAAATTTAGACACACCTCGATTTGATCTCTAACTTTGCTGCATATTTGCTGCGTGGCAAGTTCTTACCGTTGGTGATTTTCATTTTCCTTTTCAGTTAAGTGAGAGTAATACATTTGTTAGGATTAAATGAAGTAATGCACATAAAGCATTTGGCTTGTAGAATAAGATGTTAATAAATGTTTAATTTCCTTTCAACAATACCATGTCGTTTTAAAATGTCTTGGGAGCCACTTGGACATTTCGCTTGAAAGTTAAGTGCCATCAGGAAACTAGAAACGTGTAACCCAGGTAGTGATCTCTTAGGGAAATTTTAATTTCCCTGTCTAAGGAGGAGAGTAGTTCTTCGGACTGTTTTAAAAATATTTGACTTCAAGGAAAGTTTTAATGTTAAAAGCTGAAATAGAACTGAGTTGGAATGAGTTAATGATTGCTGACCAAAATTGTAAGAAAGTGCATTTCTACATTTCCTGAGAAATCGAAACATTTGTGTTATATACATAGAGAAGTCAATTTTAAAGGCTAAGAACTGACCATTTGAAAAGTTTATGATTAAGATATGGAGAGAGAGTGTTCATTTTTAAAGTAATAAACGATAACAAGTTTCTCTTATCAGATTTAAGATTTAAGGAATGGTGCTGGTTCAGACCTGAGTAGAGTGATGACACAGGTACTAAATATGTTGTTGGAGGTAGTATAAATCTGGAACCTGTTTCAAAAGCGCTTTGGCATATGTGTGTGTATTTCCACTTCTGAGAGGTTATTCTAAGGAAGTAACCTTTTTTTTTTTCTCTTTTTTGGGGGGAGAGGAGGTTATTTTCTTTCCTTAATGACACCCTAATTGAGATAATTCACATTTAAAAAAATCACCCTTTTTAAAATTATTATTATTGAGATGGAATCTTACTCTGTGGCCTAGGCTGGAGTGCAGTGGCGCGATCTCGGCTCACAACAAGGTCTGCCTCCCGGGTTCATGCCATTCTCCTGCCTCAGCCTCCTGAGTAGCTGGGACTACAGATGCCCGCCATCACACCTGGCTAATGTTTTTGTATTTTTAGTAGAGACGGGGTTTCACCGTGTTAGCCAGGATGGTCTTGATCTCCTGACCTCATGATGTGCCTGCCTCGGCCTCCCAAAGTCCTGGGATTACAAATGTGAGCCACTGCACCCGGCCCCTTTTTTTTTTTTTTTTTTTTTTAAAGACGGAGTTTCACTCTTGTTGCACAGGCTGGAGTGCAATGGTGCAATCTTGGCTTACCGCAACCTCCACCTCCTGGGTTCAAGCGATTCTCCTGCCTCAGCCTCCCAAGTAGATGGGATTACAGGCATGCGCCACCGTGCCTGGCTAATTTTGTATTTTTAGTAGAGATGGGGTTTCTCCATGTTGGTCAGGCTGGTCTCGAACTCCTGACCTCAGGTGATCTGCCCACCTTGGCCTCCCAAAGTGCTGGGATTACAGGCATGAGTCACTGTGCCTGGCCAAAATCACCTTTTTTACATAAGTCAGTGTTGTACAACCGTTGCTACTAATTTTATATTTTCATCACCCCAAAACAAAGTGAGTAGTCATTTCTGTTCTTCCCTCCCCACATCCTCTGATAGCCGTTTACATATTTTCTCTTTCTAGATTTGCCTCTTTGGACATTTAATATAAGTGGAATCATGCGATATGTGACCTTTTGTGTCTGGCTTTTTTCATTTAGCATAATGTTTCAAGATTTATTCATATAGCATGTATCAGTACATCATTCTCTTTTTTTTTTTTTTTTTTTTTTTTTTGAGGTGGAGTTTTGCTCTTGTTGCCCAGGCTGGAGTGCAGTGGTGTGATCTCGGCTCACTGCAACCTCTGCCTCCTGGGTTCAAGTGTTTCTCCTGCCTCAGCCTCCCGGGTAATTGGGATTACAGGCCTGTGCCACCATGCCTGGCTAATTTTGTATTTTTAATGGAGACGGGGTTTCTCCATGTTGGTCAAGCTGGTCTTGAACTCCCGACCTCAGGTGATCCACCCATCTTGGCCTGCCAAAGTGCTGGGATTACAGGCGTGAGCCACCGCGCCAGGCCCGTCATTCTCTTTTATGGCTGAATATTATTCCATTGAATGCTTATAAAGTATTTTATTTGTCCATTTATCAGTGAATGGACGTTGGGTTGTTTCCACATTTCAGTTATGAATAATGCTACTATAAATATGAACATTCATGTACAAGTTTTTGCATAGATTTGTTTTAATTTATCTTGGGTATGTATACCTAGGAGTAGAATTGCTGGGTTGTATGGTAACTCTGTGTTTAATATTTTGCAGAACTGCTAGTCTGTTTTCTAAAGTGGCTGCACAGTTTTACATTTCTATCAGCGTGTAGGAAATATGTGGCCTTTTGTAATTGGCTTCTTTCACTTAGCATAATATGTTCAAGATTTATCCATGTTGTGGTATGTATCAGTACTTCATTCCTTTTAATGGCTGAATAATGTCCCATTGCATGGATATAACACATTTATCCTTCAAAAAGCTTTTTATCCAAAAGTATTCAGTGAAGCATTATTTATAATTTAAAAAAATTGAAAGTTACCTTAATTTTTAACAAAGAAGAGTCGTTAAATTAGGTGCATCTGCATGTATCTTTTATTAGTAATTCATTATGAAGGATTTCAAGGGAAAACAATTGTCAGAGTGCTAAAGTAGGATACAAAATTGTATGTGTACAACTGTTCAGTGTACCTGGTTTTGGGGGATGGTTATTAATTTCTTTATTTTTAATTTACTTAGTCTCCTCTGTTGCCCAGGATGGAGTGCAGTAGTGTGATCATAGTTGGTGTAACCTCGAACTCCAGGGCTCAAGTAAGCCTCGCACCTCAGCCTCCTGAGTAGCTAGGACTACAGGCACATGTCATCATGCCCAGCTGATTTTTAAATTTTTTTTGGTAGAGATAGGGTCTTGCTCTGTTGCCCAGGTTGGTTGTGAACTCCTGGGCTCAAGCAATCCTGTGCTTTAGCCTCCTAAAGCACTGTGATTACAGATGTGAGCTACTGGGCCCAGCCCCCAATTTAAAAATGTTTCTATATTTTCCACACTTTTTACAATAATCATATATTTCTTTTATAATCAAAGTAAAAGAATAGTTTTTTTAAATGATAATAGAGGTTGCCTGTGGTGGTGTGCGCTTTAGTCCCAGCCACATGGGAGGCTGAGGTGAGAGGATTGCTTGAGCCGAAGGACTTGAGTCTAGCCTGGACAACATAATGAGACCCTATCTCTAAAAAAACAAAACCCAGACCAGGCACAGTGGCTCATGCCTGTAATCCTAGCACTTTGGGAGGACAAGGTGGGAGGATCGCTTGAGACCGGCTTGGACAACATAAAAAAAACCCTGTAAAAAATTGCCTGGTGAGGTGGTACACACCTTTGTCCCAGCAACTCAGGAAGCTGAGACAGGAAGATCTCTGGAGCCTGGAAGGTTGAGGCTGTAGTGAGCTCGGGTTGTGCTCCAGCCTAGGTGACAGAGTGAGACCCTGTTGCTCCCCCTGCCCCAAAATAAAACCCAAAACTGTAAAACCAACAGTAGCTGTATCTTTGTATGTTACTGATATAAATTTATTCAGCCAAGAAAAGCAGGATCATTCAGTGTAAGGAGTGTTAATATTCTATGTTGATTCATGATTAGCATATATTATAAATAAAATAATTTCTGACTATGGCTAAGAGAACTTTTAATTTTTCACATTGACCTAAACATTTCAATTTATAATAGCAGTGTAGAATAATTCTTGTGTATTTGACTTCTGAAATGAGGGAGAGGAAAAATACAGGCAATGCATATTTTAAACATAATGAACAGTTTTGTATCTTTCAGAGTTCCTTGCAAGACACAAACTCTATTCTAGGATTTTTAGGCAGAAAGATATTTTATGGTAGGCAATTTGGTACTTATAAAATCATTGCATGGTCTGGAAGAGCTGGAATCAGAGGATTATCACTATATTAATACATTCAAGAACATAAGCCCATAGCTGTGACTGAGAGGTCAGGAAACAAACTGGTAAGTAGTCATAGGAACACTGAATTTGGTACCATAGCTTCTTCTAGTTGCCTTTATATCTGGTGAGTAGAGTTAGGCTATCGCAATTGTTTCTAAACCTTCTTTGTGGCATTGCTCACCACTTAAATCAACAACAGAAAGATAGCTTCCATTATCACCTCTGCTTTACAAATCTCATAAGAGGCCTTCTAACTAGCAGAACCTTGTTTGCATTTCCAATACTAAGTGTAAAGGAAAGTCTGGGAAATGTAGCGTGTTTTTTTTTTTTTTTTTTTTTTGGTTGGGGGTACCGGGTCTCACTGTGTCACCCATGCTGGAGTGCAGTGACGTGATCTTGGCTCACTGCAGCCTCAACCTCCTAGGCTCAAGCAATCCTCCTGGGCCCAAGCAGTCCTCCCCGGCTCAAGAGGTTCTCCCGAGTAGCTGGGACTATAGGTGCTCATCACCACACCCAGCTAATTAAAAAAGTTGTTCTTTGTGGAGATGGGATCTCACTGTATTTAGCCCAGTCTGGTCTTGAACTCCTGGGCTCAAGTGATCCTCCTGCCTTGGCCTCTCAAAATGCTGGGATTATAGGCATGAGCGAATGCACCTGGCCAGTTTTTTTTTTTTTTTTTTTTAAATCATTCCTGCCCCTGAGGTACAGGAAGGCATGTATAGGGAGTGGTGAGAGGGAATGAATGCCAAGTATTTCATGACTAGCCTTCAGAAGCCTCTGTTTACTAGGTAATAAGGCTTTATACTCAGCGTACAGTTGACCCTTGAACAACATGGGTTTGAACCGTGCAAATTCCACTTAAATGTAGGCTTTCTTTAGCCTCTGCCACCCCGAGACAGCGAGACCAACCCCTCCTTTTCCTCCTTCTCTTCAGTCTACTCAACTTGGAGATGATGAGGATGAAGACTTTTATGATGATCTACTCCACTTAATGAATAGTAATTATATTTTCTCTTCCTTATGATTTTCTTAACATTTTCTTTTCTCTAGCTTACTTTATTGTAATAATGCAGTATATAATACATATACTAGATATATGTTAATGGACTGTTTCTGTTAATGTAAGGCTCCTGGTCAACAGTAGGCTATTAACTTTTGGGAGTCAAAAGTTACATGCAGATTTTTGATGGAGTGAGGGGCTGACAGGTTGCCGGGACCATAATCCCTGTGTAGTTCATGGGTCAACTGTATTTTATTTACTATTTTATTTTTTTAGATGGAGTTTTGCTCTGTCACCCAGGCTGGAGTGCAGTGGCGCAATCGTGGCTCACTGCAACCTCTGCCTCCTGGGTTCAAGTGATTCTCGTGCCTCAGTCTCCCAGGTAGCTGGGATTATAGGGGCCCACCACCATGCCCAGCTAATTTTTGTATTTTTAGTAGAGACTGGGTTTCACCATGTTGGCCAGGCTGGTCTCAAACTCCTGACCTCAGGTGATCCACCCGCCTTGGCCTCCCAAAGTGCTGGGATTGCAGGCGTGAGTCACCTCGCCCGCCCTTGGATCAGCTGTATTTTAAAGGTGGTAAGATTAACAATATTCAACTTAGATTTGATTTGTTCAGAAATTTTTCTTTTCTTTTAATCTGAACCATTGATGTTCTATTTTCATAATGTGTCAGTTGTAGTGTTTCATTGGAAATAAATGGATGTTTGTAGAATTTTTTTTCTTTTTCTTTTTTTTTTTTTTGAGACAGGGTCTCACTCTGATGCCCAGGCGAGTGCAGTGGTGCGATCATGTCTCACTGCAGCCTCAACTTCCTGCGGTCAGGTGATTGATTCTCCCACCTCAGCCTCCCAAGTCAGTGGGACTATAGGTGTGTGCCACCTTGCCCAGCTTTTTTTTTTTTTTTCTTTTTTTGCATTTTTTTGTAGAGATGGGGCTCCGCCATGTTGTCCAGGCTGGTCTCAAACTACTGGGTTCAAGTGATCCGCCCTCTTTGGCCTCCCAAAGTGTTGGAATTACAGGTGTGAAGAACCATATCCTGCCGAAATTTTCTTTGTAGTGTGTTTCTCTTTGGATTGAATAGGTAAAATATTGCCAATAGATGTAAAAGTCTCCATACTTTTTTCCCTAATAGTTGGGCTTTTATAGAATTGAATTAATATGTAATTTTTTTCTTTTATTATTTGATTATTTTACCTCCATTTATTATTTTGTCAAAAATGGGAGAAGTGGCTGGGCATGGTGGCTCACACTCATAATCCCAGCACTTTGAGAAACGGAGGCAGATGGATCGCATGAGCCCAGGAGTTTGAGACCAGCCTGGGCAAAATAGTGAGACTCTATCTCTATCAAAAAAGTAAATAAATAAATTAGCTTGGCATGGTGGTCCCAGCTACTTAGGAGGATTGCTTGAGCCCAGGAGGTTGAGGCTACAGTGAGTCATGATCATCCCACTGTACTCCAGCTTGGGTGACAGAGGGAGACCCTGCCTCAAAAAAAAAAAAAAAAAAAGAAGTTGTGGTAATGTTTAAAAATAATATGTGAACTAATAAATGCAACTTTTCCTCTTATAATGTGGAATCAAGATGTTATGCTTTTTAGTTCCTCATAAAATTTTGAGAATGCTAGAAGATACTTGTGTAATTTTTTTCATCAGAAGATATTTCTACCTCCCATGTTTCATGAAATATCAGCCTATTGAGTAGTTTCAGAATGGTGAGTGTCTCATTAAAAAGCCATATGCTAAATAACTTCTAAATACTGTAATTTCGATTCTTTTTTTTTTTAAAGAGAGCCTCACTCTGTGGTCCAGGCTGAAGTGCAGTGGTGCAGTCATACCTCACTACAGCCCCAAACCCCTGGCTTCAGGTGATCCTTCTGCCTCAGTATCTGAGATAGCTGGGAATATAGGTTTGAGCCACTGGGCCTGGTAGATTCTTCACTAAGTATTTGAGAGCAAATTAGGGATTTTTAGCTTCTGGTACCATTTGTTGCTTGCAACAGAAAGTTAGGTTGACCTGGAAACTTAACTGCTTTAGAGATACCTACTGACTACTTTGGCAAGGACCTGGAAACTTAACTGCTTTAGAGATGCCTATTGACTACATTGGAGGAGCAAGGAATGAGGCTTTGGTACAGACATTTTCAGGCACTGAAATTGAAGGGTTGTTCTTGTTCCTCCTACCCCTACCACTTTTCAAGTTGATTTCTTTGATCAGTGTTATTTATTAATAGTATTCTGTGTCAGCAAGTTAAGGTAATTGTTAAATATTTTGGCTCCTGTATTCCATCCATTTTTTTTGGAAAAACTACTTAATATGTTTTAGAGCTGACATTAATATTTTTCATCATAAGTTTAAAAAGTTGCAGAAGATGTAGTTTCTGGTGTATTGTCTGTTGTATATGTTTTTACATAATGTATTGACCAAGATCTTGACCTTAAAGTGATTTTGGTTATTCACTTTAATGGGAAATACTGCTATAAAATCTAATTGCTGGTCCTCGTAGTCAAACCAGCCAAATGGAGTATGTTTTCTCGTCAGAAATGGTTTTATTTTTAATTCTAAGAAACACATCGGTACCTGCACTCAGTGACTTTCACTTTCTATTTCTAAGACAGATTGATAAAGCAAGGAGTCTTGTCAAGAGTTTGTAGCATAGGCCGGGCGCAGTGGCTCATGCCTGTAATCCCAGCACTTTGGGAGGCCGAGGCGGGTGAATCACGAGGTCGGGAGATCGAGACCATCCTGGCTAACATGGTGAAACCCCGTCTCTACTAAAAAATACAAAAAATTAGCTGGGCGTGGTGGCACGCGCCTGTAGTCCCAGCTACTCTGGAGGCTGAGGCAGGAGAATGGCATGAACCCAGGAGGCAGAGCTTGCAGTGAACTGAGATCGCGCCACTGCACTCCAGCCTGGGCGACAGAACGAGACTGTCTCAAAAAAAAAAAAAAAAAAAAAAAAAAGAGTTTTTAGCATAAGGCATCATTTCTTTCAATATTTCTTGTTTTGCTCACATGAGACTTTTCCTCAGTCTCTCCCAATTGTCCTTTTGTTGCATTGGAAATTTCTTGAGGTAAGGAACATGTTAAAGCTGGAGATGAATAAGAGAAATGACTTCTTTTTTTTCCTTCTTAGAAACAGGGACTCGCTCTGTCACCTAAGCTGTAGTAGAGTGGCACAGTCATAACTCACTCACTACTGCAGCCTCAAACTCCTGGGCTCAAGTAGTCCTTTTGCCTCAGCCTTTTGAGTAGCTAGGATCACAGGTGCATGCCACCATTCTTGGCTAATTATTTTATTTTACTTTTGTAGAGACAGAGTCTCACTATGTTGCCCAGGCTGGTCTTCACCTCCTGGCCTAAAGCGATCCTCCTGCCTCCACCTCCCAAAGTGCTAGGATTATAGGTGTGAGCTACTATGTCTGGCCTTGACTTTCTTTTATAACATAGAAGAGCTATTGTGAAAGGAAAGATGGGAGAGACAAGGAATTGTGCTTGGATACGTCAGTTTTAGAAGAGCACAAAAGGCAGTTGGCGATCTGAAAATTGATTTCCTTAAAATTGTCTAGACCTGTGTACCCCCTGAAAAGTATCAAACCTTATACTGGGTTGAGGACTCTTTGAGTTAAGGGAACAGCTTATCTTCTGCCTTAATTGGTATCATGTATTTCTCTTTTGAAGTAAATTATTTCACTTTTTAATTTTACCTTGAAAGTTTTGTTTTGAGAAGCTGTATAACTGGCTTCTTCTTTTTTCTTTCTTTTTTTTTTTTTTTTGAGACAGGGTATGGCTCTGTCGCCCAGGCTGGAGTGCAGTGGCGTGACCTTGGGTCAATGGCAGCCTCCACCTCCCAGGGCTCAAACGATCCTCCCATCTCAGACTCCTGAGTAGTGGAGACTACAGGCTGGCACCAAGCTGGCTGGTTAATTTTTGTATTTTTAGTAGAGATGGGATTTGGCCATGTTGCCCAGGCTGATCTCAAACTCCTGGGCTCAAGTGATCCGCCCACCTCGTCCTCCCAGAGTGCTGGGATTATAGGCGCATGAGCCACCGTGCCTGGCCATAACTGATTTTTATGATGAAACCAGCATAGTTTTTATAGTACTTTACAGGCCAGCGAACATAGTAATTAGAACCTCATGGAAGTGATTGCCAAAATATAAAAATTAGAAAAAAAGAAAAGTGTGTCTTTGTCTTTTACTCCATACCAAGGTAAATTCTTGATTTTTCCCAGAGTTCAATATAAAAAAGGAAAACCTTAAAAATACTAGGAGAAAACATTGGTCAATATAAAAACTCTTGGGTACGGGGAGGGCTTTCACAAGAAGCCTTATAGAGAAATATTTATAAGTGTGCCTGATTTATAAGTAAGATTGTTCTATGGTCTGTAGTTGTTGTTTTTTAATTATTTCTTAATGGTATTTGGTTAGCCATGTCAAATTGTCTTATCTTAATCGCTCATAAAATGTTTATATAATGAAGGTGAATTATTATGGTCCATGAATTTATGTACATGATTTTTTTTAAAAAAAGGATTTATTCAGAATGGTCGTTCCCTACCCTGGCAGTACATTAAAATAGTCTGGAGGTACCCTTAACAAAACACAGGTTCCTGGGAACCACTCCTAGGAAATGATTAATTTGTCTGATGTGGGGCTTTGGCATTAATATTGCTTTAGAAGCTCACCAGTTTATTTTACTATCCACCCGGAATCGAAAACTACGTTTTTGAAGGATTTGTTTTCACTTTGATCCTTATTTTGTTTTGTTTGTTACTCTTTTCTTTCTCCTTCCCTTGAACTCAGTTTGGTACATTAAAAGACTAAATATAATATTACAGAGTCCAGCATGCTCCTTTTTCTCATTAAAGAAGTAAATCTCCAAATTATTGTTTTATAGCCATAACTTTTTTAAAAATATGAATTCTTCTTTAGAAATAGTTTTCAAAATACGTGTAAGATCAAGACTGCCATTTATATCTAAGTAATCTTGCAAGTTTTATATTACCTTTTCCCTCTGCTCTTTAAATACAAATAACCCTTCAAAAATACTGATGTAACAAACACCACCCAGGACTCATCAGCCTTTGTGATGATTTCTTTGGTAAGTTAAGGGGTTATTTGGCACTTGGTAATAGACAAGGTTGTACATATGTAGAAGTGGGGAGAAATTAGTTAGGAAACCAGTCTGTTATGTTCTCTTGGAATTAACTCTTGATTATTAAGCATCTTAAAAATGAATATCTTTGGCCGGGTGTGGTGGCTCACGCCTGTAATCCCAGCACATTGGGAGGTAGAGGTGGATGGATCACGAGGTCAAGAGATTGAGACCATCCTGGCTAACATGGTGAAACCCCATCTGTATTAAAAATAAAAAATTAACTGGGCAGGGTGGCGCATGCCTGTTGTCTCAACTACTCGGGAGGCTGAGGCAGGAGAATCGCTTGAACCTGGGAGGCGGAGGTTGCAGTGAGCCGAGATTGTACCACTGCACTCCAGCCTGGTGACAGAGTAAGACTCCGTCTCAAAAAAAAAAAAATAATAAATAAATAAATAATAATAACAGTATCTTCCCAGCTGGACACAGTGGCTCACACCTGTAATCCCAGCACTTTGGGAGGCTGAGGCGGGTGGATCACCTGAGGTCAGGAGTTCGAAACTAGCCTGGCCAACGTGGTGAAAACCCGTCTCTACTAAAAATACAAAAATTAGCCTGGTATGGTGGCGCATGCCTGTAACCCCAGCCACTTGGGAGGCTGAGGCAGGAGAATCGCTTCAACCCAGGAAGCGGAGGTTGCAGTGAGCCGAGACTACACTCCAGCCCGGGTGACAGAGTGAGACTCCATCTCAAACAAAACACAACAAAACAAAAAAAAACTTCGTAATTAAAAAAGTACACAGTTAGGGCTGGGTGTGGTGGCTTGTGCCTGTAATCCCAGCACTTTGGGAGGCTGAGGTTGGCAGATCTCAAGTGATAGTTCAAGACCAGTCTGAGAAATATGGCAAAACCCCATCTCTACCAAAAAAATAAAAATAATAATAAAATAAAAGTCAGCCTGGCATGGTGGCATACACCTGTAGTCCCAGCTCCTTGGGAGCCTGAGGTGGGAGGATCGCTTGAGCACGGGAGATTGAGGCTGCAGTGAGCTGAGATTGCACCCACTCAGCCTGGGTGACAGTGTGAGACCCTGTCTCAAAAAAAAAAAAACAACAAAAAAAAACTATTATACAGCAAAAGAACATAGTTGTTCATTTGAATGTTGAATGATTGAACATATAGAGATATTTTGATAATACTACTTGCACATTTGTCAGATTTTAATAATCCAAAAATGAATAATGCTCTGATCTGAATATTTGCATCTCTCTTCCCCACCCCCCAAATTCATATGTTGAAATTCTAACCCCCAATGTGATGGTAATAGGAGGTGAGGCCTTTGAGAGATGATTAGGCCCTCATGAATGGGATTAGTGCCCTTGTAAAAGAGACCCCAGAGAGTTAGCTCTACCCTTCTACCATGTGAAGATACAGTGAGAAGGTACCGTCTAAGAGAAAGTGGGCCCTCAGCCGGGCGCGGTAGCTCACGTCTGTAATCCCAGCACTTTGGGAGGCCAAGGCGGGCGGATCGCCTGAGGTCAGGAGTTCAGGACTAGCCTGCCCAACATGGTGAAACCCTGTTTCTACTAAAAATACAAAAATTAGCTGGACGTGGTGGCGGGTGCTTGTAATCCCAGCTACTGGGGAGGCTGAGGCAGGAGAATTGCTTGAACCCGGAAGGCGGAGGTTGCAGTGAGCAGAGATCATGCCACTGCACTCCAGCCTGGGTGACAAGAGCAAAACTTCGTCTCAAAAAAAAAAAAAAAAAAAAGTGGGCCCTCACCAGACTCTGAATCCACCAGTGCCTTGATCTTGGACTTCCCAGCTTCCACAACTATGAGAAACAAATTTTCATTGTGTATAGGCTACCTAGTTTATGGTATTTTGTTGTAGCAGCCTGAACAGGCTAAGACAAGTAAGAACTTACTTTTCTTATGTTCTTTATTTTTCTGTAAAGTATTACCTTCTCCCCTTCCCAATGAACAGTTTGTCAACAGTCATTTTACTTTTAGGCCCTGGTGTGCCAGGTCCTGACTGAAATACAGACTGATCGCTCTGCCATAGAGTGATGCAACTTACTGTGTGTCTTAACTCCTTATGAAGGCAACTGGAACAAATTCGATATGTATTGGCTGCCTTAAGATAAGCTAGTTGGCATTTCAGGATCCCCTGTATTTACTGGAAGTAATGTCACACTGAGCCACTCTTCTGGTGAAAATGTACAGCTGGTAGAAGAAATTGTGTGTTAATGATATTGTCAGTGCAGGAGGGCCACTACATACAAGGATGCAGAGTCAAGTATACACTGTTTGAAAAGTACACACAATATTGAGAAAGACCAGAAAACATTATCTTTAAGCGGATAGGCTGAATTAAATTGGGAATTCCTGGCTTCACAGAGTATATCCAATCTGATATACTCTGTGTGATCCAAATCTGGATCACACAAAAATATAATAATCTTATTTGACATAATATAGAAAATTAATACAAGATAAAGAGGACAAATTACTCATCAGTTTGGGAACTGTGACTTACTTTGCCTTGAAGGAAAGGTATGTTGTCCCTTTTCTGGGATCAAATAAAAGCATTCAGTTATTGAATAAATACTGCACACTAGCTATTTGCTAGACACTCAGGTACTAGGGATTTAGCTTTGAATGAAAGAAACAAAAGTCCTTGTGTTTATGGAGCCCTGCATTCTAGTTGATGTAGACAAGCAACAAATGAGTGAAATATATAGAATGCCAGATAACTTAAAAAAGTGCTATGAGGAAAAATAAAGCATGGGAGGGAGATGGTGACTACTAGGGTAGGGAACAGGAGATTGCAGTTATAAATAGGATGGCAATGAAAGAGTTCAGTGAAAGGATAATAAAAAGCCAGTACATGGCTGGGCGTGGTGGCTCACGCCTGTAATTCCAGCCTTTTGGGAGGCCGAGGCGGGCGGATCACTTGAGGTCAGGAGTTCGAGACCAGCCTGGCCAACATGGCAGAACTCCGTCTCTACTAAAAATAGAAAAATTAGGCTGGGCGCGGTGGTTCACGCCTGTAGTCCCAGCACTTTAGGAGGCCGAGGTGGGCAGG
This sequence comes from Pongo abelii, assembly GCF_028885655.2. Taxonomy (NCBI): domain Eukaryota; kingdom Metazoa; phylum Chordata; class Mammalia; order Primates; family Hominidae; genus Pongo; species Pongo abelii. The sequence goes on from NC_071989.2 coordinate 139,671,976, forward strand.
TCATGAGGTCATGAGGTCAGGAGATCAAGACCGTCCTGGCTAACATGGCGAAACCCTGTCTATACTAGAAATACAAAAAATTAGTCAGGCGTGGTGGCATGCACCTGTAGTCCCAGCTACTCGGGAGGCTGAAGCAGGAGAATCGCTTGAACCTGGGAGGCGGAGGTTGCAGTGAGCCGAGATCACGCCACTGCACTCCATTCTGGGTGGCAGAGTGAGACTAAGTCTCAAAAATAAAAAAAAAAAAGGCATGGAGGTGGGCACCTGTAATCCTGGCTACTTGGGAGACTGAGGCATGAGAATCGCTTGAACCCAGGAGGTGGAGGTTGCAGTAAGCTGAGTTCATGCCCATTGCACTCCAGCCTGGGTGACAGATTGAGACTTTGAAGAAAAAACAAAACAAAACAAAACAAAAAACAACAACAACAACGAAAAAAACAAAGATAGCTACTACAGCATCATCGTGATAAAGATAAGTATTGGCAGTGACCTGAATGTCTATCTGTAGAGGATTGGTTAAATATATTATGGTGCATCCATATAATGGAATATTGTACTGCAAATGAAAAACAAGTTCTACATATACAGAATGGTCTCCAAGACACATGTGAAGTGGTTAACAAAAGGTTCAGAATATGTAGCGTATGTTACCATTTAAATGTGTCACATGCATAATATATATAGTATATGCATGGAATCTTACTGGAAAAACATAGAATAAACTAGTAATAATGTTTGTCTCTGGAGCGGGGAACAGGATGATTTGTGGACAGAAGAGTGAGGGTGAAACACATTTTTTTTTTTTTTTTTGAGACAGAGTCTCGCTCTATCACCCAGGCTGGAGTGCAGTGGCACGATCTCGGCTCACTGCAAGGTCCACCTCCCGGGTTCACGCCATTCTCCTGCCTCAGCCTCCCGAGTAGCTGGGACTACAGGCGCCCGCCACCACGCCTGGCTAAGTTTTTGTATTTTGTTTAGTAGAGACGGGGTTTCACCGTGTTAGCCAGGGTGGTCTCGATCTCCTGACCTCATGATCCGCCTGCCTCAGCCTCCCAAAGTGCTGGGATTACAGGCATGAGCCACCGCACCCGGCCAACACATTTCTTTTTATCCAGTTTTACTATGGGTATGTACTGTCTGGTTAAAATACGTACAATATAAAGTACAAACATGACTGTCCTGTAACACATGGGAAAACAGACACACTTTTATTAAACTTGGTGGCCTAGATAACTGTCTAGCCTAGATACTGAATAAATGGGATATTTAATAGAAACATGGATTCCGTTTTGATGAGCTGGAGACCATGTTGACAGTGACCACACTGAAGCAAGGCCAAAATCCTGTTTTGATTGGGTAATGGATTATAGTGAACATGATTATAACACTTAGATTTGTGTGACTTTTTTTGCTCTCCTCATCAAATGGTGGCTGTATTCATTTCCTGGGTTTGCCACAACAAGGTATGACAAACTAGGTGGCTTAAGACAACAGAAATGTGTTGTCTCACAGTTCTGAAGGTTAGAAGTCCAAAATCAGGGTGTCAACAGGGCTGTGTTCCCCATGAAACCTGGAGGGGAAACCTTTCTTGCTTTACCTTAGCTTCAGATGGTTTGCTGGCAGTCATTGGCTTGCAGCTGCTTAACTCCAGTCTCTTGCCTTTGTCATCACATGGCCTTCTCCCTCTGTGTCTCTGTTTTCATACAGTTGGCTTCTTAAAAGGACAACAGTCATATTGGATTAGGGGCCCACTCTATCCCAGTATGATCTCATTTTAACTAGTAACATCTGCAACATAAGGTCACATTCAGAGGTACTAGGGGGGTTAGGATTTCAACAGATCCTTTTGGGAAAGGAGTGGGCAAATTCAACCCATAACAGAGGCTTTCCAGTTTGATTATGTTGCTTCTCTATAGTAGTCTTTCATATATGAAAATGTGTTTTGTAAAGTTGTATGGAAAGATAATGTTTTGCAAGTTCTTTTTCTTTTTTTTTTTTTTTTTAAGATTATTATAAAAGATTTCCTTGTGGGGAGAAAAGACCACTCCACCTCTCTTAATAAATCCAACCTAAGATTGCAGCATATTTATTAAAACTAAAATTTTGATGAAAGTAGAATGTTTTCTCTAAGTTGTAAAATAAAAGTATGGAGATATAAATAGTAGTGAGTTAAAGATGACAGTAACTAATTTAGACTTTTTTGTGCTTTTTATAAAAGTCATAGGAAAAGGATGACTTCAGATTAAATACTTTATATTCTTTTTTTTTGCATTTTTGTTCTTTCTCATGCAAAAATGGCTTCTTTCCAGATCACTTTGACCTGAAGATACAAAAAAATATGACAGCAGAGAGAATGAGGCCGTTATTTAGTTCCATTCTTCCCCATGGTTTTTCTTGTACCCATAGCCATTGTAATTACATAAGGCATTAAGAAACCTTTAACTCTTTCTCATCTTTCCCTCTTTCTCATGTATACATGAGAAAACAAATATTTGTTAGTGTACAAAGTCTTTTTAAAAGTTACTGCATCCTGGCTGGGCATGGTGGCTCACCCCTGTAATCCCAGCACTTTGGGAGGCCAAGGTGGGTGGATCACGAGGTCAGGAGATCGAGACCATCCTGGCTAACACAGTGAAACCTTGTCTCTACTAAAAATACAAAAAAACTAGCTGGGCGTGGTGGCGGGCACCTGTAGTCCCAGCTACTTGGGAGGCTGAGGCAGGAGAATGGCGTGAACCCGGGAGGCGGAGCTTGCAGTGAGTCAAGATTGTGCCACTGCACTCTAGCCTGGATGATAGAGCAAGACTCCATCTCAAAAATAAATAAATAAGTAAATAAATAAAAATAAAACAATTATAAAAATTATAAAAGTTACCACATCCTAAAAAAGCCTTTTTGATGTCATTTTACCCTTTGAGAAATAATAGATCGACAAATTGGCATCTTGCTTTCTTTTGGTTTTTCACACAGGATCAAATAAAAACTAGGAGAGTCTCCCTATTTCCAATCTTAATGACAGTTTTTCATTTTTTTCTTTAAAAAGTTTATTAATACACGAAAACGTAATGTATTTAGCTATTTTTATGAGTAGTTTCACTGAGTTATTTGTAAAATAGGCAGTTAAATCTAATTTTTTAGGAAGTTACGCTTCCTGTTAGAGTGAGTTAATGTGCTTTCATTCAGCTGCTGTCTAGTCATCTTTAAATTTTTTTTTTTTTTTTGAGTTTTACTCTTGTTGCCCAGGGTGGAGTGCAATGGCATGATCTCGGCTCAGTGCAACCTCTGCCTCCCGGGTTCAAGCGATTCTCTTGCCTCAGCCTCCTGAGTAGTTGGGATTACGGGCATGTACCACCATGCCTGGCTAATTTTTTTTTTTCTAAGTAGAGATGGGGTTTCTCCATGTTGGTGAGGCTGGTCTTGAACTCCTGAACTCAGGCGATCCGATCTCAGGTGATCCACCCGCCTTGGCCTCCCAAAGTGCTCAGATTACAGGTGTGAGCCACCGCGCCTGGCATCTTTAAAATATTTTATGAATTTAGGTGTCATAGAATCTTAGAATTGATTTGAACTGTGGATATTATTTAGTATGACGTCGCAAATATAGGAATTCTTTTAGTGTCCCTGATACTTAAAAACCTCTAATGACCATGAATTCACCACTTTCTAGGCATCCCAGTATCTTTTTGGGGGCAGTTAGACTTGTAGATAGTTTTCTTTTTTTAAACCAAAAATTGCCTTCCTGAAACTTCTGCATAGTGGCTTGTTACCACCATCTTTGCTACCCCATAACAAGTTGACTTCCTCTTTCCCATGCTATGCTAAGACCTACAAATCTTTGAAGGCTGTCATATCTTCCCCTTGTGCTTTTTGCTAAGCTAAATCTGACACCCAGAATTGAATGCCATTTTCCCACATTTCTGAATCTGAAATTCTGGGACTAAGTTTCTCCCATTATTTGGAGGTGCAGCCAGGATTAATAACCTCTGTAATATAAATGCCCTGAAAGGAAGGTACAAGGTATATTGGAAGAGGGCCTGAATAGACTTGGGGGATTGGGGAATGATTCCTGAAGGAAATGATAGCCATATCAAGTTCTGAAGAGTATGCCAGACAGAAAGAAGTGAACAGTAAGTGTGATGTCCTGTAGGCAACAAAGAAATTGAGAATGGTTGGATGGCACAGTCATGGGGTGTCAAATGGAAGAGGCAGTAAATGAGGTTGAAGAGAAATGTGGGGACCAAATGGTAAAGGCCCTGAGAAGTCATACGAGGAAACTTTCCTGAGGATAATAGTCTAATTAAAGGGGGTTTTACGTCAGGAATAACATGAACAGACATTCATTTTAGAAGTATCATTCTAGCCAAAATGGGGAACAAATTGGAGGGACTAAGAGTGGTTACTAGGGGTCAGTTAGCAGCTATTATGGTATTTGTTTAGAGATGATGGTGGTGCCTAGAAGTCTACTGGTGACTTAGTGTTGGGGAGAAACAGATTGGAGAAATAGAACATGGTCGTTTGGCTGTGGGGGATGAGATGGAAAGGCAAAAGTTAAGGATAACATGCTTGTTTCTTGCTTCGTAAACTGGGTAGGTGAGAGGGAATTTAATGAAAATAAATTGAATAGGAATGGGGTGGGGTAGTGGTAAGGAAGAAGCAGAGTTCAGTTAAGAAGCAGGGTTCAGTAAAGTTTGAAGCAGAGGTAGCACATCCTGTGGAGCTGTACTACATGCAGCTGGGTGTGAGGCTAAATTAAAAGACACCTAGGCTGGAGAGCTTTGGGCTGGAGACAGCTGTGGGCTAGAAATGTAGATTTGGTGATCAGCATTGATACTAATTGAACTCAGGGGAGTGATTGAGATAACCTAGGGGAGCATTTGTAGAGTGAAAGATGAGAGCATAGGACAAAACCCTTAAGAACTGTTAATGTCATGTTAGTTTTTGAGCCTTTGGTGTTTTGACTGGATTATCTGAGAACCAGCAAAAAGGAGGGAATCAGGGCTGTTCTGATAGAGGTATTTAGTAGAAACCCACCTAAATTATTTGATGCAAAGAGTAAAGTTCTCAAATGGTCTATCCTATGCAGCCTGTCACAGTATCTGACATTTATGCTGTTAGTTTCTCTACTTTGGCTTAAGGTATTGTCTCTCTCGGAGTTCCCTGTTAAAGTGTTGTTATCCTTAGAGAACTAAAATATTAATCCCATTGTTGGTGATTGTGGTAGTGTTTTTAGGGTCACTAGCTTTTATTCTGGAATTCAGTGAAAGGATGGATGGGAATTTGAGAAAGATAAGATTTGAAAAACATGACATTACTGAGGAGTTTAGGACCACAGAAGAACCTGGACTTGCAGCATTGAGGTTGCCAAGCACCTGGATAAGGGGAGTGAGAACAAGTGAGAGCAAGAGAGAGGTTGGAAAAGGGGGATAGTGAGTTGGATAAGAAAGAGAAAATGTCACTAAAAAGGGAATAAGAGAACAAAGAACTAAATAAAGGAAAAATCTTGACGGTATTGTAGTTGTAAATTAGGGTGACCATATAATTTATCATCTAAACTGGAACATATCAAGATAGAGAATGGCCATTAATAATTATGTTGTAGGCCGGGCACCGTGGCTCACGCCTGTAATCTGAGCACTTTGGGAGGCCGAGGCGGGCGGATCATGAGGTCAGGAGATTGAGACCATCCTGGCTAACATGGTGAAACCTGTCTCTACTAAAAATACAAAAAATTAGCCAGGTGTGGTGGCGGGCATCTGTAGTCCCAGCTACTTGGGAGGCTGAGGCAGGAGAATGGCGTGAACCTGGGAGGTGGAGCTTGCAGTGAGCCGAGATCATGCCACTGCACTCCAGCCTGGACGACAGAGCTAGACTTCGTTTCAAAAAAAAAAAAAAAAATTATGTTTAAAAATTGGCATAAATTGTGACTATCACAAGCAAAGAAGGATGAATGGTCATTCTAGTTATAATGTATGTATTGCATAATAAAATAGTTTCCGTTTTTTAGCTATCATATGTCAAGCATTGTAATAAGTAAACACTTTATACATCTTACTACATTCTTACAATAATTCTCTGAGGTGGCATTGTCTTCGTTTTATAGTTAGTGAAACCAAATCTCAGGGAGGTAACTTCCCAACAATTCTCTGTGGCAGTCAGAATTGGAAACTATATTTATTTGACCATACACAAAGTACACATAAACTCTTAAATACTGTATTGTACACCACCGTTGCTGTGGGTGTGTATATGTGTTTTAAAATGTCCTCTGAGACTGGCAAGGGTAGGGGGAAGAAGGAGAGGAGAGATGGGGTTAAAGGATACAAAATTACAACTAGATAGGAGGAATACGTTCTAGTGTTCTGTGGCCCGGGAGGATGACTATAGTTAATAACATATAGCTTCAAATAGCTAAAAGGAGAATTATTGAATGTTCCCAACACAAAGAAATGATAAATGTTTGAAATGGTGGATATGCCAATTACCCTGACCACTATACATTTTATTTACTGAAACATCACTATGTACCCCATAAATATATACAATTATATTTCCATTAAAAAATTTTAAAAGGGCTGGGTGCGGTGGCTTACGTCTGTAATCCCAGCACTTTGGGAGGCCGAGGTGGGCAGATCACGAGGTCAGGAGTTCGAGACCAGCCTGATCAACATGGTGAAACCCTGTCTCTACTAAAAATACAAAAATTAGCCGGGCGTGGTGGCGCACACCTGTAATTCCAGCTACTCAGGAGGGTGAGGCAAGAGAATCACTTGAACCTGGGAGGTGGAGGTTGCAGTGAGCCAAGATCACGCCACTGCACTCCAGTTTGAGAGACAGAGCAAGACTCCGTCTCAAAAAAAAAAAAAAAATTAAAAAAGTTAAAAGTCCTCTGACTAAAAAACAACTCTGACTTACTAATTGCTAGCATAATATATCATCATAATATTAAGCCCCCTTCCCTTTCTGATACCCCTATTTTTTGAGGCATGGAGAGAGGGGAATAACCTGTCTGAAATCAGCACACTTAGTAAATGGCAGAGCCAGATTTCAAACCCTGAAGACAGTTTGATAGCAGCACCTCCTTTTTCTTTTTTTCTTTATCTTACTTTATTTTATTTTGTTTTTGAGACAGGGTCTTACTCTCTTGCCCAGACTGCAATGCAGTGGCAAGATCTTGGCTCACTGCAACCTCTGCCTCCCCGGCTCAAGCGATTCTCCTGCCTCAGCCTCCGAGTAGCTGGGATTACAGGCACGCGCCACTACTGCCTGGCTAATTTTTTTTTTTTTTTTTTTTTTTTGAAACGGAGTTTCGCTTTTTTTGCCCAGGCTGGAGTGCAATGGTGCGATGTCGGCTCACTGCAACCTCCGCCTCCTGGGTTCAAGAGATTTTCCTGCCTCAGCCTCCCCAGTAGCTGGGATTACAGGCGTGCACCACCATGCCTGGCTAATTTTGTATTTTTAGTAGAAATGGGGTTTCTCCATGTTGGTGAGGCTGGTCATGAACTCCCGACCTCGGGTGATCCGCCCGCCTCGGCCTCCCAAAGTGCCAGGATTACAGGTGTGAGCCACTGTGCCCAGCCTAATTTTTGTGTTTTTAGTAGAGACGGGGGTTTCACCATGTTGGCCAGGCTGGTCTTGAACTCCTGACCTCAAGTGATCCACCCACCTCAGCCTCCCAAAGTTCTGGGATTACAGGCCTGAGCCACCGTGTCCTACCAGCACCTCTTTTCTTAACTGCTATTCTATACTGCCTCCTTTAGCCATATTCTTTGTCTGGACATGTTTTCATTTCTCTTAGGAGTGGGTTTGTTGGGGAGCATGGTAAATGTATATATACCTTTATAAGAAAGTTGCGAAATTGTTTACAAAGTGGTTGTATCATTATGACTTACCAGGAGTAGTCCATTTTTGTTGCCTCATGACTCTTTTTTTTTTTTTTTTTTAAGACAAGAAGATTCTGAAACTCCAGCAATTAGAAATAGCTTCTTTCCCCTTTAACATTTTTGCCTCATTTACAGCTACCCTCACCTGTACCCACTTCTGTAACTCAACTACATCTTACACTTTTAGGATCTTGGAATGTTAACAGCACCAGCAAATAATAGCAAGAATCAAACAAAAATGTCTTGAGTCTTAGTGTTGCCACTGGCTACATTATTGCCCAGATGACTTTTCACTTAAACTGTTTAAGTGAATGATTATATGCATTCTTTACAGTGTATTCACAGAGGAAATAAATGACAGTGATTTATTGCAGTGCTAATAGACATTGTACTAATTAAGTGATTTTAAGTCAAGTTTCTTTACCTTTCTGGGCCTGTAAAGTGAGGAAATCGAACTAGATTTCTTACAGGTCTATATTTGTCCCTGACAGATCCGTATTTCTTTGAGAAGAAGAAAGGAATTGGTATTTGACATTAAATGATCATGCATAAAAATGGGACATATATTTAAGTACTTATTTTTCATTCAATGTCAGAGTGATTTAATAGGGTCAAGACCTGATAATTTAAGCTACTGTTTCTTGAGGAAAAGTGGAAAGTACTCAAAATGTTACTGGAAGACTTATAACTTTGGCTTCTTGTAGTTTATCAGCTGAAATTTAAGACTTTTGAATTGTAGTGGATTGGGCACTTAAAAATCGATTTTATTTTTAACTTATAAGAAGATCTGAGGTTTGGAAGGAATCTTAAATAAAGTTTGTCTAAATCATCTATCAGTAGGACTTTTGAATCATGATCCTAACATCCTGACCTCTGATAAAAGATACCCTAAGGCAGGACATTCCACTTTTAGGCAGCAGTGACAACAGAAAGATGTATTAATAGGTAGGACATACAGCCTGTACTCATTCATTGGAGTTGTGCCATTTGGGATGATGCAAAACTAGCATAATTTTTCTTTGTGACTGCCCTAAAAGTATTTAGACATAGCATGGATAACTTAATTTCTTTAAAAATGCAGTCTTGTCTTCATAGCAATATGATGGAACTGAGACTGATTATCTTGGAGACTAGAAATCTCTGCATAGAGATGGAGTGTACACTTTGGCTTCTGTCTAAAATAATTTTCTTTTTTTTTGGGACAGTCTTGCTCTGTTGCCCAGGCTGGAATGCAGTGGCATGATCACAGCTCACTGCAACCTTGACCTTCCCGGCCCAGGCAATCCTTGCACCTCAGCCTCCCAAGTAGCTGTGACCACAGGCATGCACCACCATGCCAGGCTAATTTATTGTTATTTTTAATTTTTGTATTTTTTTGTAGAGATGGGGTCTCTCTACATTGCCCAGGCTTGTCTTGAATTCCTAGGCCCAAACAATCCTCCTGCCTTGGCCTCCCAAAGTGCTGGCATTACGGGCATGAGACACTGCACCTGGCCTAAAATAAAACTTAATGGTTAAATTCAGCTAAGGAAATAATTCATTTTTCTCCGTCTCTTCAGTATAAATAACAGGCAGATGGGGATAGAGGTGGCATTTAATATGATACAAAAAGCACCAAGGCGTACCAGTACTTAGCAGTTAGATTGGATCTGTTTTCATGACTTTTTCATGAATTCTAAGCAGAATATGAAGTCCATTTTAGTATTGGTATCCACATGACACTCATTGAATGATTATGTTAAAATGTCTTTTTGGTCAACAATGAAATGACAGTATTTTAAATATAATTTCTACCAAATTTAATGGAGGACTGAGGTACTCTGGACTATAATTGAATTAACAATGTTGAAATCCACCACATTTCCTTTTTCCCATGCCAAATTATATTATACTAGGTTAGTTAGAGTACTGTTTTTGGCATATGCTTTCTTTGTGATTAGTAATTGTGTTTCTGATCCTTAGCATTGAGATATTATATTTTGGAAGAGCTATTTTCTGAAGAGAAAGATTGTGGCCATAATTTTCAAATTTAATGCATTAAAAGGATCTTGCTTTTCATTTTAACCAGGCTTGCTACCAGTTATTAATATTTAAACATAAAATTAAATGCGTATATTTCAAGTGTTCAGCTTGATAAATTTTGGCATATGTATATTCCTGTGAAATCATAACCACACTGAACATACTGGAAATATACCCCAAAAGTTTCTTCTCAGCCCTTTGTAGGCCCTCCTTTTGCCCACCCACCCACATTCCTAGGAGATTAGCTGATCTGCTTTTCTACCACTAGAGATTAGTTTCTATTTTCTAGAATTTTGTATAAATTATACAGTATATACTCTTTATGTGGCTTCTTTGACTCAGCATAATTATTTTGAGAGTCATCCATGTTGATGGGTGTATAAAATCATTCTTTTTTATTGAGAGTAGTGTATACCACAGGTTTATCCATTCACCAGTTGATGAATTGTTTCCAGTTTTTGTCTCTATGTTAAAAGAAAAACTTCAGACAATGTAAATGTAGCAGAATTTATTTGAGCAAAGAATGGTACATGAATTGGGCAGCAGTCAGAACCAGAAAAGGTTCAGAGAGCTCTGCTGTGCAACCTGGGCAGTAAGTATAGACAGAAAAGAGAAGCAAGTACGTATATAGATTGATTAGTTAACAGTTCCTCCTTTGCCTTATTTGAACATGGTCTGATCAGTTGGCAGCCTGTGATTGGCTGAAGCTTGGCTGCTTGTGATTTGCTGAGATTCATCTGTTTATTGTCTTCTTTTGAGAAATGTCTGTTGGGTCCTTTGCCCGTTTTTTGATTAGGTTGTTTTCTTGCTATTCAGTTTGAGTTCCTTAAATATTTTGGATATTAGCCCTTTATCAGATATATGGTTTTTAAATATTTTCTCTCAATCTGTGGATTGTCTCTTCAATCTATTGTTTCCTTTGCTGTGCAGGAGCTTTTTAGTTGATGCAGTCCTGTTTTATTTTTGCCTTTGTTGCCTGTATATTTGGGGTTATATCTAAAAAAACTAAAAATTGCTCAGACCAATGTCATGTAACTATTTTCCTATGTTTTCTTCTAGTAGTTTGACAGTTTCAGGTCTTACATTTAAGTTTTTAATCCATTCTGAGTTGATTTTTGTATATGGTGTGAGATAATGGTCCAATTTTATTCTTTTCCTTGTGGATATCCAGTTTTCCCAGCACCATTTATAGTAGTCTCACCTTATCTGTGGTTTTGCATTCTTCAGTTTGAGTTAACCTTGGTCAACCATGATCTGAAAATAGTGTATGGAAAATTCCAGAAAATAAACAATTCTTACGTTTTAAATTATGTGCCATCCTGAGTAGTGTGATGAAATCTTGTGCTGTCCTGTCTTGTCCTGCCTGGGAAATGAATCATCCCTTGTCCAGCATATCCATGCTGTATATGCTACCTGCTCATTAGTCACTTAGTAGCTGTCTAGTTTATCAGATTGAATAAACATAGTATATCTAGGGTTCCTATCCGCAGGGGGTCTTGGAACGTATCCCTCACAGATAAGGGGAGATTGCTGTATTGAAGAGACTGTCCTTTCTCTGTTGTGTGTTCTTGGTAACTTTGTTGAAAGCCAGTTGACCATAATTTGTAGGTTTATTTCTGGGCTTTCTATCCTGTTCTGTTGGCCAGTGTTTCTGTTTTTATGCCAGTACATTCTGTATTGATTACTATAGTTTGTAGTAGATTTTGAAGCTAGGTAGTGTGATGCCTCCACCTTTGTTTTGCTCAAGATTGCTTTGTCTGTTTGACATCTTTTGTGGTTTTATATGAATTTTAGGATTATTTTTTCTGTTTCTGTGAAAAACAGCATTGGAATTTTGATAGAGATTGCATTGAATCTGTAAATTGCTTTGGGTATTGTAGACATTTTAACAATATTAATGATTCCAATCCCTGAACATGGGATACCATTACATTTATTTGTATTGTCTACAGTTTCTTTCATCAGTGTTTTATAGTTTTCAGCATACAGATCTTTCACCTTCTTGGTTAAATTTACTCCTAAATATATATACTTTTTGGAGGCTATTGTGAATAGAATTGATTTCTTAATTTTTTTTCCAGATTATTAGTTGTTAGTGTAAAGAAATGCTACTGATTTTTGTCTGTTGGTTTTGTACCCTGCAACTTTACTTCGTTTATCAGTTCTAACAGTTTTTTGGTGGAAGCTTTAGGATTTTCTACATATAAGATCATGTCGTCAGCAAACAGATACAATTTCTCTTCCTCCTTTTCTTTTTCTCTTTTTTTTTTTTTAAGACAGAGTCTTGCTGTGTCACCCAGGCTGTAGTGCAGTGGCGTGGTCTTGGCTCACTGAAAGCTCTGCCTCCCAGGTTCACACCATTCTCCTGCCTCAGCCTCCTGAGTAGCTGGGACTACAGGTGCCCACCACCACGCCCGGCTGATTTTTTGTATTTTTAGTGGAGGCGGGGTTTCACCATGTTAGCCAGGATGGTCTTGATCTCCTGATCTCGTGATCTGCCTGCCTCGGCCTCCCAAAGTGCTGGGATTACAGGCATGAGCCACCGCACCTGGCCCCTCTCTTCTTCCTTTTCTATTTGGATGCCTTTTATTTCTGAGGCTTATCTTTCATTCTGTTAACAGTGTCTTGCAAATTGCAGAAATTAGTATTTGAATGAAATTATGACTTTTTTTTAAGTGGATTATGCTTTTGTGTTTTAGTTTACTAATCTTTGCCTAGGATAAGGCCACAAAGATTTTATGGAAGTTTTATGGTTTTTACCTTTGGGTCTGTGATTGATTTTGAGTTAATTTTGGCATGCGGTATGAATATTCAGTTGTTCCAGCTTCATTTGTTGAGAAAGCTATCCTTTCTCTGCTGGATTGCCTTTATACCCTTATGGAAAATAAGTTGACCACATGTGTGTAGTTGTATTTCTGGACTCTCAGTTTTGTTTTATTGACCTGTTAAGTCTCTCCGCATGCTAGTGCAATGTTTTTGTAGCTTTATAATAAACCTTGAATTCTGGTTGTATAAGGCTTCCAAAATTTTTGCCCTTTTTAAAAGCTGTTTTGATTGATCTAGCTCTTTGGCATTTCCATATGATTTTATTTAATTAATTTATTTTATTTATTTTGAGGCAGAGTCACTCTGTCACCCTGGCTGTAGTGCAGTGGCATGATCTTGGCTCACTGCAACCTCTGTTTCCTGGCTTCAAGTGATCCTCCTGCCTCAGCCTTCCGAGTAGCTGGGATTACGGGTGTGCACCACCACGCCCGACTAAACTGTAGGATTTTAGAATAAACATGCCAGTTTCTTCTACAAAAAGATCAGCTGGGATTTTTATTAGAATTGTGTTGACTATATTGATCAAATTGGGGAGAATTGACATGTTAACATCATTGACTTCATTGATCTATGAACATAATATTACTCTCTATTTGTTTTTGCACATAATTTGATAATTTCTTCATAATTCATATTTTATACTACAAATGAAATTATTTTTTAAATGATTGTCCTTTTTTTTTTTTGGAGACAGGATCTGGCTCTGTTGCCGAGGTTGGAGTTCAGTGGCACAATCATAGCTCACTGTAACCTCGAACTCTTGGGCTCAAGTAATCCTCCCACCACAGCCTCCTGAGTAGCTAGGACTACAGGCATGCTCCACCATGCCTGGTTAACTTAAAACATTTTTTTGTTGTTGTTGAGACAGGGTCTCCCTATGTTTCCCAGGCTGGTCTTAAAATCCTGGCCTCAAGCAATCATTCCACCCTGGCTTCCCAAAGTGCTGGGATTATACATATGAGCCACCATGCCTGGCTTCTGATTATTCTTTGTACAAGTGTTCTATAGAAATAGAATTGATTTTTGAGTATTAATCTTGATTTTTGAGTATCGATCCTGCAACCTTCCTAAACTTATTTATTCTATTAATAGTAGTCTTTTGGTTTTCCTAATTTTGTTATCAGAGTTAGCATAGACTCTTAGTTCACTGTCAGTTTAGAGTTGAAGAAATGTGTAAGCTTATAAAATGTAATATCACTGTCTTGCAAGGAGTGAGATGCAGCAACCCCAATGGTTTTCATTTTTCCTTTAATGAAGTACCAGTATTCTTCATAATATGGAACCTTGACACTTCAAGCTACCATTATTTAAGGCGTTAAATTTATAGGCAATTTCACCAAAGTAATTGATTATGAAGGATGAATTGCTGTTTGTTTTTATGACTGGAATTCTAAGAATCTGTTCAAGTTATGTGTTTTGGAGGGAGAGCCAATTGCCTTGGTGATGGCTTTGGGAGACAAGGAAGAGTATGTGGGACTTTATGTTTGTGGCTTGAGTGGAAGTTATATGGATTATGGTGTGATTTATTGAGATGACGAAGACTGAGGAAGCAGTGGATTTAGTATTGTCAATTCAGGTTGGACATGGTAGATTTTAGGCGTGTTTTGTCTACTGTGTTAAGGCTTATAGGTTTATTTGGACGCTTTTAAATAAACTATATCTTAGGTTAAAAACAAACCTGAGGTCACATAGCTAGTAGTCATTTGCAGAATTTGAACTTCGGCTTCTGACTCTTAAGTCCATGTTTGTTATCCGCTTATGCTATATTATATCCTCAAGGCAGAAAAACATGCTTGGCTGTGACAATAATAAAATGTTCCCTGGGAGCTATTAGAAATACGTAGCAGAGTTCGCAAGCTCAGATGCTTGCAGGGTACAGACAAGTAACTGTGAGCCAGGTTGTAACATAAAGGAGAGTGGCGACTTCTGTGGAGAACTGCAAAGCCCCATCCACAGGGTTAGTTAGCTGCTAATCAGCTCCAGAAGATTGTTTCCATATGGGAATGTGGGGCCAGTATTGCCAGATATTCTGATTTTTCAAGAGAGGTCCGAAATCTGGATTTTCATGTAAAGTCCTGATTTATAAATGTAGGCAGTTATCCTTTAACCATGCAGAACAACCTAGTGTGGGTCCACCAAAGGTATCTGTCTGCTGGATTCTGCCCAGTGGGTAGATATACTGTGGAAGCAACAATAAATTTATATGGTGGGAAAAGTGTGGTAACTGTGTATAATAAGCACATTATGGTGTTGAAATGCAGGTTGCTTAGGTTAAACATGGTGCTTAGTGAGTCTAGTGTTTGAGTTCAGTCTTTATATGGATCAGTTAATTATAGATGGGGGAGGGGGAATTGCTCTCTGTAGCTTTTTGCCTCCTAATTGCATACTTTCATTTGCAGATAGGGCCAGATTTGAGTGTGTGAATTTTTGAGTGAAACCTGGAACCCAAATGAGAAGAAATCTGCAAGGAATAACTGCTGACAGTGAATCTGCAGAGTCATCTGTATGCATAATATGGAATGTTCTTAACCCAGAGGTAGCTGAATGTGTTACTCCATTGCTGAGGAGTGGTAAGTCTGATAATCTCCACTGATAATTAAATAACCTAAACCCTTTCCATAAAAAGAGGATGACTACTTCTACATTCTTAGCATTTGCTGACATTAATTTTTATATTACAGAGGAGGACAGCAGTGCAGTTTAAGGGAATTCTTTATCCCTAACATCATGTTTAATGTCTGATTTCAGAGTTTGGCTTTCTTCTTCCAGTTAGGCACATCCTTTCCTTTGCCTAGGCATTTTTCTCTATTATTTCTTCTTCAGTCCAAGGCATGAAATACTGTATTTGAAATATTCAGCCAGCACTGAAATGATGGTCATGATAGTTACCAGCATCCATTCTAATCTTAGTTGTGGTAGGTCTCATTCTCTTTGGGAGTGATTGTTTTAGGAATGGACATGAGAAACAGTTTTGTCCAATGAGAGACAAAGGGGACATCTGCAAGAGGCTTTTGGGGAAATCTTTCTTGCTTTTGTGAAAAGGAAGAAAATAGATGGTCCCTCTTCTCCGCAGAGCTGATATTATCTGGATGTGATGTGTGGAATTGCTGGAGCCATCTTTTTAGTAGCCTGAAGGTGATGCCTTATGTGAAGGAGGGAGAACCAAGGGAACTGGAGAAAAGTAGAACTAGAGTTCCATTTACCATGCCTATAGCCACTCTACCTGAATTTTCTTATTGTTTAAGCAGTTTTGCCTTGAGATTTCCTGTTATTTGCTATAGAAATTATCTAGATTTGTTTGATTTCTTCCTTTTTGATTACCCAAAGCCATGTTTTTTAGTGTCGCACACACTTCTACTTGATCATGTTCTTTGTAGCCCCTTACAAGCTTTATGAAGTCGAGGGGTATGTTTATATTCCTATTGTATCTGACTCTAATACTTCTTAATGATGTCATCAATACATGTTTGCTTAACTGAATTACTTGATAAGTATTTGAAAAACCAATCCGTAGAATCTAATAATTACAGAGATTTTTTTTTTTTTTAATTCACATCCTTTTCTTTAACCCACTGCTTCCCTCTAGGATTATGAGTGAAGTTTGTTTTTTCTTTAAGACTTCCAGTATGTAACACATGTTCAAGTGGTTGGTTCTACTCCAGACAATGTTGCCTTTTGTTTTTGTCCAACTTTACCATCAGAACCAGGTTCTCTCCTTTATGTTTGAGTATTGGCTTTCAGTCTAATAAATGGAATTTCACTTTCTTCTTCATTATAAAAACAGAATAGTTTGCCTTCTATTTTCTGTAATAATTATAGGAATAAGGGACGTCAATAGTAAGAAGCATAATTCAGGAATAATTTGTATTTGGCTTAGGAATGCACATTCACAGAAAGATTCCCTAAAGTGTGCATCCCCACTCTGTTCTTAGGACTGTGTGTTTTGGGGGAGGTGGAGGGAAGTTTGGCCGTGATGTAGTAAGAGGGATCTTGGGCCATAGGATGGATGATCTAGTTGCTTATGTTTTAAAGCTCTGCGAAACAAATCACTTTTTTTTTTGGCCTGGCTCTAGATATAAATGTTTCTTTCTATCTTTTCTTTTAAATCTTGTTATTACAATCTTGAAAAAGTATGGAATGAGAACCTCTTTTTCTTCTTGAAAATCTATGGTGTTACTTTCAGTTACGGTAAAAGGAAAAAGATAAAACCTGTGTTATGATTTTACCAGGTAATCTGGTAGTATATTTTGAATCCTTCAAAAAGAGATTTACATTCAGAGAAGAATTCACTTTTTTTTTCTTGATGGATTCTGATGAAAATCTGGGAGAATACCTTTTTTTCCTACTTCTTTTTTTGAGACAGGGTCTCACTCTGTTGACCAGGCTGGAGTGTGATCTTGGCTCTTTGCCTTTGCCTGTGTGTTTGAGCCCAAGACGCCAGGAACCTCTGCCTCCTGGGCTCAAGTGATCCTCCTGTCTCAGCCTCCCAAGTAGCTGGCACTACAGGTGTGCACCACCATGCCCAGCCAATTTATATTTTTTGTAGAGACAGGGTTTCACCATGTTGTCCAGGCTGGTCTTGAACTCCTGGGCTCAAGAGATCTACCTGCCTTGGCCTCCCAAAGTGCGGGAACTGAAGGTGTGAGCCACCATGCCCAACCAGGAGAATAACTTTTTAAGAAGACAGAGAAAGTTGTATGATGCGCTTTACCCATCAATTTAAAT
Organism: Pongo abelii; assembly: GCF_028885655.2. Classification (NCBI taxonomy): domain Eukaryota; kingdom Metazoa; phylum Chordata; class Mammalia; order Primates; family Hominidae; genus Pongo; species Pongo abelii. The sequence continues at coordinate 139,689,429 of NC_071989.2, forward strand.
GCAGCAGTACCATTATTTAGTAATACAGGAAATTTAAATCATTAAAGTCAGCTTTAATGTGCTGTATTTCATATATATTTTGTAGGAATGGAACATGTTTCCTACCTAAGACAGTCATGGCAGGCATGCACCTTAAGCTAGATCAAGCAGAGTGAATCTTAGGACGTTTGCTAGGAATGCTGAGATGAAGGCACTTATTTTTATGAATTTCAACCTGAAAACATAGTTATTGAATTCCTGGCAGCTATCTTTTGACCATGAAAGTAAAGTTAGTTGATTAAGAAGCCAACACTGAATGAGTATAGCAGAGAAAAGCCATGCCCTAGTTACTCCATTTGAGCTGCTGGATCAACCCTTCCCTGAAGCTGCTATACCTCTAGACTTACAGTTGCATGAGCCTCTAAATTTCATGTTTAATCCAATTGGCTTTGGATTTTCTCTTAAATTTTTGTGAAAACATCCTAGCTGATACATCCTTCTCAACCCTGAATTACACACCTGCATAATGAGAACTCAAGGGACTTAATAAAACTTGAATTGTGAGTTAGGCAAGGAGGCCTCTGACACAGATGTGCAGGTTGGCAGATAATGCATTCTTTTTTTTTTTTTTTTTTGAGACAGAATCTCACTCTGTTGTCCAAGCTGGAGTGCAGTGGCGTAATCTCGGCTCATTGCAACCTCTGCCTCCGGGGTTCAAGCAATTCTCCTGCTTCAGTCTCCTGAGTAGCTGGGATTACAGGTGCCCGCCACCACTCCTGGCCAAGTTTTTTTGTATTTTTAGTAGAGACGGGGTTTCACCATGTTGACCAGGCTGGTTTCGAACTCCTGACCTCAAATGATCCACCTGCTTCAGCCTCCCAAAGTGCTGGGATGAGTTGGGGGTGGAAGGTAGGAGAAAGGTCGATATGACTTTCCCCCCACCCTCAGTGCCTCACTTCATTCCGGTTTTCCAAGCCTATAGTACACCACTAATTTTGAGTTCTTCTATGGAATGGAATTCTAAACCACTCACTTCAGCTGCGGTTGTTTTCTTACCCTAGGGCCATAGAAAGTAGTTTGGAGTATAGTTTCTGCCTCTGTGAAGAAATTTTCTTGGTCTTCTCAACAAGGATGAATTTATATTGATACCTAATATAGTTAGGCTCTTGTCCCCCCATAGACACAGCTTGCACTCTATACTGGCTTCCTTTGCCCGTTAGCAAGCACCACTACTCTTTCTTTGACATGCAGTATTGTTTCTCAAAAAGTAGATCTCTTATAGCAGAATCACCCAGGACCCAAAAGAATACTTAGAAACTCACCATTGTAATTCAGTATCTGAAAAATATTGTTCTCTTCCAGTCTATAACATCCTGATAAAATTTTTAAAAGGATTTTTAAAGATTAGTTGAATCTAAAATTTATAAGGAAAAAAATAAGGAAGATTGTCCAGAAAAATTCTTTAGAAGAATGAACATTTAGGCCAGGCGCGGTGGCTCATGCCTGTAATCCCAGCACTTTGGGAGGCCGAGGCAGGCGGATCACGAGGTCAGGAGATTGAGACCATCCTGGCTAAAGCGGTGAAACCCCGTCTCTACTAAAAATACGAAAAATTAGCTGAGCGTGGTGGCGGGCGCCTGTAGTCCCAGCTACTCGGGAGGTCATGGCAGGAGAATGGCGTGAACCCGGGAGGCAGAAGTTGCAGTGAGCCGAGATCGCGCCACTGCACTCCAGCCTGCGCGACAGAGCAAGACTCCGTCTTACAAAAAAAAAAAAAAAAAAAAAAAGAACATTTAAAAAAGGAACTAGGCTGGGCGTGGTGGCTAACACCTGTAACCCGAACACTTTGGGAGGCTGAGGCGGGTGGATCACTTGAGGTCAGGGGTTTGAGACCAGCCTGGCCAACATAATGAAACCCTGTCTCTACTAAAAATAGAAAAAAAAAATTTAAGTCAGGCGTGGTGGCGCATGCCTGTAATCCCAGCTACTCAGGAGGCTGAGGCAGGAGAATAGCTTGAATCTGGGAGGTGGAGGTTGCATTGAGCTGAGATTGTGCCACTGTACTCCAGGCTGGGTAACAGAGCAAGACTGTGTCTCAAAAAATAAGTAAATAAATAAGGTTAAAAAAAAAAAAAGAACTAGTTCTTCCAGATATTAAAAATGTATTCTGGCCGGGCGGCAGTGGCTTATGCCTGTAATCCCAGCACTTTGGGAGGCCGAGGTGGGTGGATCATTTGAGGTCAGGAGTTTGAGACCAGCCTGGTCAACATGGTGAAACCCCATATCTGCTAAAAATACAAAAATTAGCCAGGCATGGTGGTGCATGCTTGTAATCCCAGCTACTTGGGAGGCTGAGGCAGGAGAATCACTTGAACTCGGAGGCGGAGGTTGCAGTGAGCTGAGATTGTACCACTGCACTCCAGCCTGAGCAACAGAGCGAGACTCTGTCTCAAAAAAAAAAAAAAAAAGTATTCTAAAATTACAGTAATTAAGACATTATAATTCTGGTAGATAGATCAGTGGTACAGAATAAAAAGAGTCCCAAATTCATATGGAAATTTAGAATATAATGAAAGCACATATCAGATCAGTAGAGAAAATTATTTTTTTTCTTTCTGGCAATATTATAGCTGGGTAGCCATGAGAAAAAATCAAATCCTTATCTTCAGAGGAAGAAAATGAATTTTTCCTCTTTATATTCTTGGAGTTAGGGAAGCCTTCTTAGAAAACGTGTTTTGAAAGAAATGTAGGTATTCTAATGCCTTACTAGAGGGAGTATAAGTTGGCACATTCCTTTAGGAGACTGGAAAATATCTGCCAAAATTTAAAATGCCTACTGAATATTTAAATGTACATGCTCTTTAATACATCAGTTTCACGTCTTGGAATTTATCTTATGGTTAAATTCTGTAGCTTTTGGGTTTAGTTCATCATATTCTCACTTGTGTGAATATACAGAGTTAGTCTTTGCAGTATTGTAATAGTAAAATATTAGAAACAACTCAACTTCCATCTGTGAAAGACGACCTATATCAGTATGATAAAAATGCAGCCTTTAAAACTTAAAAGAGGCAGTTTTTTAAAAGTTACTGATATTAGCTGGGTGTAGTGGCACATGCTGATAGTCCTAGTTATTTGGGAGGCTGATAGGGAAGGATTGTTTGAACTCAGGAGTTCATATCCAGCCTGGGTAACATAGATCTCATCTCTTTAAAATGTTACTGATATTGCCTGATTGCTAAGATAAAGTGTTAAGTGAAAAAGGTGCCAGTGATGTATAATGCTACATAAAAATATTAAAAGAATGTACATATACGCTGGTATATTCATAAAGTATCTGTGAAAGGCTACACAAGAAGCTAATATTAGGGGCTGTATTGAGGGAAGACAACTGGGTGGGTAGGATAATGGTGGGAAATTTAATTCTATCATTCCCCCCAAAATCATCAAGTGTTGTACTGGGTAAAAGGAAAAAAGGGATTCACCTAATTTTCATCTTTTTCAATTCATTAGAATCTCCAAGGGTGAGGTCACCCCCAATCTACATTAGAAATTTTTGTTTTGTTTTGTTTTTTGTTTTGAGACGGAGTCTCGCTGTGTCGCCCAGGCTGGAGTGCAGTGATGTGATCTCGGCTCACTGCAAGCTCCGCCTCCCGGGTTCATGCCATTCTCCTGCCTCAGCCTCCCAAGTAGCTGGGACTACAGGCGCCTGCCACCACGCCCGGCTAATTTTTTGTATTTTTAGTAGAGACGGGGTTTCACCGTGTTAGCCAGGACGGTCTCAGTCTCCTGAGCTCGTGATTCACCCACCTTGGGCTCCCAAAGTGCTGGGATTACAGGCATGAGCCACTGCACCTGGCAGAAAAATTTTTTTTTTATAGTAGTGGTAAAAGACACATAAAATTTATCATCTTATCCATTTCTGAGTGTACAGTTTAGTAGTGTTAAGTATGTTCACATTGCTGTGCAACCAATCTCTAGAACATTTTCACTTTGCAAAACTGAAACTCTGTACCCATTAGAAAACAAATTTTCATTTCTTCCTATTGCCATCCCCTAGTACCCACATACTTTATGATTCTATGAATTTGACTACTTTAGATTCCTCATGTAAGGGGAATCATACAGTATTTATGTTTTTGTGACTGGCTTATTTCACTTAGTATAGTGTTCGTAAGGCTCATCCATTTCATAGCATGACAGGATTTCCTTCCTTTTTATTTTTATTTTTTATTTTTAAAAGAGATGAGATCTTGCTTTATTGCCCAGGCTGGTCTTGAAGTCGTGGGCTCAAGCAGTACTCTGGCATCAGTCTTGTAAGTAGCTGGAAGTACAGGCATGTGCCACTGCCCTTTTTAAGGCTCAATAATATTCCATTGTATGTTTGTTTATCTGTTCTTCTGTTGGTGGACATTTGGGTTGCTTCTACCTCTTGGCTATTGTGCTACCTCTTGGCTGGTATGAATGTGGGTGGGCAAATATGTCTTCAGGGCTCTGCCTTCAATTTTTCCAAGTATATCCCAGAAGTAGATAGTATTTCTATTTTTAATTTTTTGGGGACCTGTCATGATGTTTTCTATAGCAGTTGTACCATTTTATGGTATCGCCAACAGTGCACAAAGATTTCCATTTCTTCACATCCTTGTCAGCATTTATTTTCTGTGTGTGGTTTTTGTTTTGTTTTGTTTTCTTTCATAGTAGCCATCCTAAGGGATGTGAGGTGATCCCAAATATTTTTTTTTCTTCTTTCTTTTTGAGACAGGCTTTCACTCTGTTGCCCAGGCTCGAGTATAATGGACAATCATGACTCACTGCACCCTCAACCTTCTGGGCTAAAGCAGTCCTTCCACATTAGCCCTCCAGGTAGCTGGGACCACAGGCATGTGCCACCACACCTGGCTATATATATATATATTTTTTTTAATAGAGACAGTGTCTCTCTATGTTGCCCAGTGTCATCTCAAACTCCTGGGCTCGAGCAATCCTTCCACTTTGGCATTCAAGTGTTGGGATTACAGGCATGAGCCACTGTGCCTGACCCCCAATCTATATTTTTAACAAGTATTTTAATTATATATTTCTTCTATATTTGAAAAGCTTATGAAGTTATGAAGTACATTTAAGTTAATGATTTCAGTTTTATTACTAAAAAATACAACTAGTAGCCACTTTTTAGAATTGTATCTCAGTGTGCTTTGTTTCTGTAACTTGAAGTGCATGTTTTATAATAAGATCCTCAAGGGATTGTACCTCTGTCTTTTTTTTTTTTTTTTTTCTTTTTGTATTTAACTGTGAGTCACCTAGGGAACAGACTAGGATATGTGTGCTTAACCCCAGGTAATTTTGCTAACCTTAATTCTTTTCTCTAACACAGTTAAAATTCTAAGGTACTGCATGTTAGAATTCCAGTGGTGTAGCAACATTTAAAATAATGTGTTTTAATGAACAACTCTGTGTCATTTTACTTTACATGAGAGGATTTGATCTGTTTGTTTACTTTTAATTGAAAATAGTTTTATCTTTATGGTCTTGACAGTTGTGTTAACTTTTCTCACAAGATGAATTTAATCATAAATTGTTCAAGAGCAAGATCAGTTGTTAAGAATTTTATCCAGAGACAAAAGTACATGAGATTCTAGTAAAAAATGGAAAGGAATGTAAATTGTCTTTAAATTTTTTCCTGCTTTTTCAAGAAAATTATAGGGGTATGAGTGTTTTACAAAATTAATAGCTTATAAAGTATTTTACATTTTGAGTAAATTACTTGCAGTTCTTGTTTTTCTGACTTGAAGTTTCTGAAATTATTCTGAAATTGTTATTGCAGAGTACCTGTTTTTTCTTGCAAGTATTTATTCTTTAGAAGTATTATTTCTAAAATCACATCACTGTATGAATATCCAGCTGTAGCCTGTGACTACATCAGGAGTATTAGAAGTCATTTTTTAATAACTTTTGCCAGACCTGAAGGTTCATTACTGTGCAGCTCTCTGCTTCATGGCTGTTTTTATTTGGATATTTAAGGCTGAGCTGCTGTCTTCATTATATTTGGTATGTGACTTGGTAGAGAAGGGCACAAGTAGTGGTATGGCTTGGGAAGGGTGGGAGTTTAATCCTCATTGTGAGTTTTGAGAAAAGATAATGAAATCCTTTATATCCCTTTCCATAGGCCTGCATTTCAAAGACTTACATTTTAATAAGAATTAGTTGTGCAGCTGCAACCCTGGCAACAAGGCCTAGGAGAAAAGAATTGGGGCAGCATTCCAGAAATCAGGGCAGGCACTGGTCTCATGTGGAGCTGAGCTAATGAAACAGATAAAAATATAAAGCATGTAGTAAAAATAAGACCAATACTTTCTTTGGCATAGTAGATACTGAAATTTTTCCACACATATTTTTTAAAAAGTCCAAAAGCTCATAAGCTGCACACTCAATAAGAGTAGCTATATTATCTTCTCCTTTAGTATTAAAAAATACCCCAGATACTCTTGGAAATTAGTATTTCTGTGAATTATATCCAAAATGTAATTGTTCTTGGCCCATTCTTGGTGAAGTCCAGACGTTTTCAAAACATGGGGTACGAAATTTGTCAGATAAAGTTTAGAAACAAGGTTTTAGGTTTTAAACTTTAAAAATCAAATGCTCATATCAGTTTTAATGTAAATTTCTTACAGTTACTGGACTCTTTAGATGCCCTTAAATAATAAAATTTGTTAAATATATTCTCTGAATACTGTGACAATGGCTACATAATCTATTATCTAACCATAATTTAATTATTACCTGGTTGTTACGTGTTTAGATTGTGTTGGAGTTTTCCTTCTTATAATAAGAAATATTGCAAGAAAACATTTTTATGTGTATAGGTATTTTGCTTTCTTTTGGACTAGTCAGGATTACTTCTGGATTTCCAGAAGTGATAATGATGCATTAAATGTGAAAATTTTGAATACTTTCTAAAAGCACTACCAATCTACACAGCTACTATAGTGTGTATGCAGTTGCTAGTTTCTCTGCTTCTTTATCAACATTGACTATTTGAGTAGATATGAAATGGTAGTTGAATTTTTTGTTTTAATTTTTCACTTTTTAAATTAGCAACTTGGAATGTTTGGAATATTTTAAAAGCAGCTTACCAGCCTCCCCTTTGTGGATTTTAAAATTTGCATCCTTTTCCCATATATCTATTGGAGATCCATTAAGTGGTTTTTTTTTTTTTTTTTTTTTTGGAAGTGGTAGTCCTAAGAATCTCTCAGAATTGAGTGTGGTAAACTTACTATTCATTCTGTACACTCATACCAAATGGTGTAATATGTGCCAGGCTCTATTTTAGCCTGAACAAAACAACTGATGTAGTTGCAAACTCCTAGAGCTAAAATAAAGGGACTCTTAAATATCATGTTCATTTTTTACCCAAGGAAACTGAGATCCTATCTCATATTATATGATTGGTAATTAACCTTAGAGAATGGTGGCTGAACTGGAATTAAAGTTCTGTCAGCATTGTTGCCTCCCTACTCTTCCATATATCTCTTCTTTCCTCTTCCTAATATGATGATCAGATTTCCCTCTCACTACCCACTGCTACTTGTATTGTATTTGTAGATTCCCATTGGCTTAAGCAAATCAGCCTAATCCTAGTCTTGGTTCAAGGAACCTGTTGGCTCATACCATTACTTTGGTCACAGTAATTGGTTCAGAAGTGACCAAATCAGCAAAATTGATCCAGTTAGAGGGTAGTCTTGAATTTTCATTACTGTTAACGTCTGAGTATTTTAAAATTTTCATAATATTTTTACTTTTTAATCTGAGTTAGTAATATATTTAGTTTCCAAATGAGATTTTTTTTTTTTGAGACGGAGTCTCGCTCTGTCCCCCAGACTGGAGTGCAGTGGCGCGATCTCGGCTCACTGCAAGCTGTGCCTCCCAGGTTCACGCCATTCTCCTGCCTCAGCCTCCCAAGTAGCTGGGACTAAGGGCGCCCGCCACCACGCCCGCTAATTTTTTGTATTTTTAATAGAGACGGGGTTTCACTGTGTTAGCCAGGATGGTCTCGATCTCCTGACCTCATGACCAAATGAAATTTTTAAAACCACCTTTTTGTCATTAATTTCTAGTTTTATCCCATTATTGTAAGATAATGCAACGTGTATGGTATTGATCTTGTGTTTTGGGCCATGCTTTTTGGGCTATTATATGACCTATCTGTGTATATGCTATGTGCTTATGCAAATAATATGTATTCTCTGATTTTATTGCTTGGATCTTCAATATATCTGCTTATACTGTTTTTGATCAGTTGAGTGTTAATATTTCCAACTGCAATTGATTTTAGCTTTTTCTCCCTCCATTTTCTACAGTTGTTTCTGACATATATTGAGACTTTGTTTGATGTGGATGTGTTCATGATTATGTGGTTTTGTTCTACTATTTTTATAAATATGTAATATCTCACTTTGTCCTTGATTTTTTTACCTTAAATTTTGTTATATTTATTTTTTATTTATTATGTTTATTTTTTTAGGGAGACAGAGTCTGCCTATGTTGGCTAGGCTGGTCTTGAACTCCTGGACTCAATCATTCTGCCTTGGCCTCCCAAAGTGCTGGAATACAGGCATGAGACCATGGTTGGCCTGCCTTAAATTTTATTAAGATTGCTATGTTAGCTTTGTTGTGGTTCATATTTGTTTGGTTTATCCTTTCTTAAATATTTCTCACATTGCTCTGTCATTTTTTAACCTAGCATAAAAAATGTTTTGTACTAATTTGTCTTTAAATTGGCAAGTTCAACTCATTTACATTATTGTAATTACTGTTCTAATTGGGTTTAATTTTCATCCCTTTCCCTTTTGCCTAACTCCATTCCTGCTTTTCATTGGATAAGTTGAAATTTTTTCTATTTTTGTTCTTATGATGATTACCCTTTAGACCCATTCCTCAGTTTACTTCTGTATATTTCTTACTTTTAAAATGGCTTTTTCTTCCCCTAAATATGACAGATACTCTAGCATTCTCATACGTTCTTTTAATGTGTCTCCTGACTCCCCATCCCCAGTGAGTATATTGCTGGTATTTTAGATCACTTTTTATGGCTACTAAGGCATTTGACTGCTTTTACTTTCTTTATCTCTTGGAGTACTTTCTTTATCTCTTGGAGTACCTCCTATATTTCTTTTTCTTTTGAGTATTCTTCCAAATGTGTAGTTAGTGGGCTTTATGTGACCCTCTGAGGGTTTGTATGTTGAAAATATTTTTGTCTTAACATCATATTGGAATGATGTTTTGGATGTAAAATTCTAAGTTTAAAGTTACTTTAATTCAAAACTTTTAAAATACAAAAGTCCCTTTCCTAGTATTCTAAAATCAAATAATCAAAGGGTTTTTCATAATTTATTTGACTACAACACCCAAACCAAACTGGTATGAGGCTGCTTACGGATTTTATTCATCTCATTTAGTGTTAATGTTTATAGATTTTGCTTCAAGATATTAATGAGTTAAATTATGGGTTAGTGCCTTAGATGCTGTTGTGGATGTTACATAATACATGATATACATACACACACCGTATTATCTTTATATACTCTGAAAAATCATTGTTTTAGTCTGTTTTGTGCTGCTATAACAAGATACCACAGACTGGGTAATTTATAATGAACCAGAAATGTATTGGCTCGTGGTTCAGGAGGCTGGGAAGTCCAAGATCAACTGGCCAACACGTTGCTGCGACAGAAAGCAGAAGGGAGAGAGAGAGCATGAGTGAGGAGATAGAACTCCCCTTTTTATAATGAACCCATCGAAATGGGGCACATAGTCTTAAATATGATGACAGCATTAATCTTTTGGGGATTTGGTTTCCAGTGCATGTTTTTTTTGGGGGATACATTCAAACCATAGCAATTCTGAATTCTGAAAAAACCCCTGCTGCAAGGATTATGGATAAAGGATTGTGGATTTACACTACCCCATCCTGTGTCCAGTGTCACTTTTTGTGATATCTAATATTAATCTTATTCTTTTACTTTTGGCATTACTGTGTTCTTTTTTTTCCAGCCTTTGAGATTTTTTTCTTTGATAATCTTAAATTTTCTAGGAATGGGCTCTTCTGTTATTTGGCTGTTTGAGGCTTTACACTCTTCACTTCTTTTATCTTTAATTCTGGGAAGTTATTCTTATTATTTCTTGAAATGTTTCTTCTTCCCTAGAAATGTTTCATTTCCCTCCCTCTTTCTGGAACTCTGTTATCTGGATATTTTCTGTTTTTCATATTCAGTATTTCTGCTTGATTCTTTTTCATGGTTTCCTGTTTTGGCTTCATATAGTTATATCTTCCATTGACTTTTTAGGGACACACTCTTGGATCATTCATTCCAGTAATGCTGCTTCAGATGGCATAAGTTGTTTAGTGAGTCATCTTTCTTTCACAATAGTTTATGTTCTAGATGTGTCTATTTGTCTGTGTCCCTTGCGGGGTATTAGTCACTTAGTCTAATAATATCTGTTAGGGAATTTATGTCCAGGTGAGTTTAAGGAGAGGAAGGACTTGGGACCCAGGTCAGATAGCCACTTGGCACCATTGAAGGGCTGTCAAGTTCTTCTGTTGTCTGCTACTGCATCAGGCAAATTCTGATTGGGATTTGTTTTTAAACTCATATAAATAAATAATACTGGATACTGGAAAGAGGTTATCTCCTTAGATTATAACTCACTACCAGCCCTGTAGCTCCCCCTGCTCCTTGTACAAGGTGGGGGCACAGAGAGGGGCAGGAAGAGTGAATGCCAAGAGGATGGCTTATTAGTGTGTGTCTGTTTTCCTGAGCTTTCCTCTCTAAGGCTTTTGTGCCACCCTGATTTTAAACTGCTGACAAAGACATCTAGGCTGTTGCTGCCAATTTCTGTGGCTAAGGGGCAATCAAGGGGAAGGGAACGACAAAATCTTAAAGGGCTTTTAGCATATCTCTCTTTTAAGTCCTACCTCTGCTTCCCTTTGCTTCTGGCTCCAGGTTACCGGTTTCCTTTCAGAAAAGTTAAGTACAGCTTTTGGTATCACCAGCAGTTTTTGTTCCCTTTTGTTGTTGCTGCCATTATTGTTCTTGGAATCCAGATTTATTTCTGTCTTTTTCTTCCCTATGGTTGATTTTGTTGGAAGGGACCAGAAGCCCATGACAGTTGTTCATCTTGGTAAGAATTGGATGACTTCATTTGATCCAAGAAAGATAGTTAAACAAGATTTCCTCGAAGCACATAAAAATTTTAATTGAAGAGTATAGGCATACAAAACATACACAAGCTATATGAAAATAATATAAGAATTAAGAGTTCCAGGCTGGGCGCGGTAGCTCACACCTGTAATCCTAGCACTGTGGGAGGCCTAGGCGGGCGGATCCCCTGAGGTCAGGAGTTCAAGACCAACCTGGCCAACATGGTGAAATCCCGTCTCTACTAAAAATACAAAAATTAGCTGGGCATGGTGGCGGGCCCCTGTAATCCCAGCTACTTGGGAGGCTGAGGCAGGAGAATTTCTTGAACTTGGGAGGCAGAGGTTGTAGTGAGCTGAGATTGTGCCATTGCCCTCCAGCCTGGCCAACAAGAGCGAAACTCCATCTCAAAAAAAAAAAAGAAGAGCTCCAGTTATCTATCACTGTATAACAAACTACCTCATAATTCAGTGGCTTAACCAACAATTACTCTATTATATCTCTCAATCTTGAAGGTCAGGAATTTGGGCAAGTCTTGGCAATTCTTCTCTTAAATGTAGCATCATCAGCTAATGGTATTCAACTAATAAGTGGGCAGGACTGGAGGATTCTAAGCAGCTTTATTTACACGTCTGGTGCTTTGGCTAGGAAGGCTGGAAGGCTGAGTTCAGTTGGGCCTACGTCTACGCATGGTCTTTCCAGCATGACAGATTTAGGGTAGTTGGAATCTGAGCAGAAGCTATAAGGCTTTTTATGACGTTCTAAGATCCAAGCCTTGTTCTGTAGTCAAACAAGTCTTCCTAAGGTCACCTGAATTTAATGTGGAGGAATTTGGAGGAATAACCAAGAATAACTAATACAACACAAGGTTATTAGAGTTTTTTTTTTTTTTGTTCCTGATTGTTGCTTTTAGGAGAATGTCATTAGTTCTTGGCTTAGGGAATCTTTTCCTTATCCCTCCCATCTGAAGGGGATTCTCTGTAGTAGAGGGATATCATGTACTTCTTTTTCAGTTTACTTTTATAATAATATTTTTCCCCATAACAGTGGTTTCCTACGGGGGGAATCACTCCCCAGGGGCATTTGGCACTGTCTGGAGACATTTTTGGTTGTCACAACAGGTGGAAAGGGGTACTGTTTGTGTCTAGTGGATAGAGGCCAAGGATGCTGCTAAATATCCCACAATGCATGGGACAGTGCCTGCAAGAAAGTACTGTCTGGGCTGAGTGCAGTGGCTCATTCCTGTAATTCCAGTAATCCCAGCACTTTGGGAAGCCAAAGCAAGAGGAGCACTTGAGTCCAGGAGTTCGAGACTAGCCTGGGAAACCTATAGACCCTGCCTCTACAAAAAAAAAAAAAAAAAAAAAAAAAAATTTAAGTAGCTGGGCGTGGTGGTGCATGCCTGTAGTCCTAGCTACTCTAGAGGCTGAGGCGAGAGGATTGTTTGAGCCCAGGAGGTTGAGGCTGCAGTGAGCTGTGATTGCACCATTGCCCTGCAGCCTGGGTGATAGAGCGAGACCCTCTCTCAAAAAAAATAAAATTATCTAAATGAAAATGTCAGTAGCACTGAGGTTGAGAAATCCTGCTTTAGAGCAATCCTGGAAAGTTGGTATAATTCTCATAAATGAAAACTTTGATTCAGAGAGGCTATTGAATGTCACTTATCTAATCAGTTGTGAAATCTATTTTGAACACAGGTTTTGCCAATGTCAAATTCATGGAAATTCTACGTACTATATATTTTTTATGTTGGAATCAATGTATTAAGTATTTATTTGTAAATACTGAGACAAGTTCCGAAGTCAAATGCAACAGAGATAGAATGTTAATTCACATTCTACCTCGATAATGCTTACAAGAATCAACATAATTATAATTTAAAATAACATTGAAATAGATTAAACTAACATTTCCCTATATTCTTAAAAAAGAATACAGAGAAAATGCTCTGTCTTAAATTACTATGTCTGAGCTGTGGGTTCATCATTTCCAAAGTAAGGATAATACCTCTTAGGATTATAAAAATTAGATTATATTTGTCAAAGTATATAGTGAAATATATGATTAACATTCAGTTTTTTTTCCACATCATGGCTTTATAATCTAGTTGGACTTTTCTTTATAATCTAGGGAAATTTTCTATCTGTGAGTTTTTTAAAATGTAGAACATTCAAAAAGAATAGGGAATCCAAGAATACTGAATCTCTTATTTGACCCACTGTGATTTGTGTAGGTTTATGGACCAGAAAGAAGAAATAGTTCATGTTCTTTGATAACTGGTTAGTATTTTCTGTTTATGAAATCTTCCACATCATAGCATCATTATCAAAGCTTTGTATTATTACAGGCTCTTTTTGAGTATGAAAATAAAGATCATTTCAAATACCACATTTAAAAACATTTTTCTCCAATATTGTTCACGATTCTGACTGTACAGGGTTATACAAAAAACCTTGAACATTTATTTATTTATTTATTTATTTTTTATTATTATACTTTAAGTTTTAGGGTACATGTGCACAACGTACAGGTTTGTTACATATGTATACATGTGCTGTGTTGGTGTGCTGCACCCAGTAACTTGTCATTTAGCATTACGTGTATCTCCTAATGCTATCCCTCCCCCCTCCCCCCACCCCACAACAGTCCTTGGTGTGTGATGTTCCCCTTCCTGTGTCCATGTGTTCTTGTTGTTCAATTCCCACCTATGAGTGAGATCATGCGGTGTTTGGTTTTTTTGTCCTTCTGATAGTTTGCTGAGAATGATGGTTTCCAGCTTCATCCATGTCCCTACAAAGGACATGAACTCATCATTTTTTGTGGCTGCATAGTATTCCATGGTGTATATGTGCCACATTTTCTTAATCCAGTCTATCATTGTTGGACATTTGGGTTGGTTCCAAGTCTTTGCTATTGTGAATAGTGCCACAATAAACATACGTGTGCATGTGTCTTTATAGCAGCATGATTTATAATCCTTTGGGTATATACCCAGTAATGGGATGGCTGGGTCAAATGGTATTTCTAGTTCTAGATCCCTGAGGAATTGCCACACCGACTTCCATAATGGTTGAACTAGTTTACAGTTCCACCAACAGTGTAAAAGTGTTCCTATTTCTCCACATCCTCTCCAGCACCTGTTGTTTCCTGACTTTTTAATAATTGCCATTCTAACTGGTGTGAGATGGTATCTCATTGTGGTTTTGATTTGCATTTCTCTGATGGCCAGTGATGATGAGCATTTTTTCATGTGTGTTTTGGCTGCATAAATGTCGTCTTTTGAGAAGTGTCTGTTCATATCCTTTGCCCACTTTTTGATAGGGTTTTTTTTTCATGTAAATTTGTTTGAGCTCATTGTAGATTCTGGATATTAGCCCTTTGTCAGATGAGTAGGTTGCAAAAATTTTCTCCCGTTTTGTAGGTTGCCTGTTCACTCTGATGGTGTTTTCTTTTGCCATGCAGCTCTTTAGTTTAATTAGATCCCATTTGTCAATTTTGGCTTTTGTTACCATTGCTTTTGGTGTTTTAGACATGAAGTCCTTGCCCATGCCTATGTCCTGAATGGTATTGCCTAGGTTTTCTTCTAGGCTTTTTATGCTTTTAGGTCTAACATTTAAGTCTTTAATCCATCTTGAGTTAATTTTTGTATAAGGTGTAAGGAAGGGATCCAGTTTCAGCTTTCTACATGTGGCTAGCCAGTTTTCCCAGCACCATTTATTAAATAGGGAATCCTTTCCCCATTTCTTCTTTTTGTCCGGATTGTCAAAGATCAGATAGTTGTAGATGTGTGGCATTATTTCTGAGGGCTCTGTTCTGTTCCATTGGTCTATATCTCTGTTTTGGTATCAGTACCATGCTGTTTTGGTTACTGTAGCCTTGTAATATAGTTTGAAGTCAGGTAGCGTGATGCCTCCAGCTTTGTTCTTTTGGCTTAGGATTGACTTGGCAATGCGGGCTCTTTTTTGGTTCCATATGAACTTTAAAGTAGTTTTTTTCTAATTCTGTGAAGAAAGTCATTGGTAGCTTGATGGGGATGGCATTGAATGTATACATTACTTGGGCAGTATGGCCATTTTCACGATATTGATTCTTCCTACCCATGAGCATGGAATGTTCTTCCATTTGTTTGTGTCCTCTTTTATTTCACTGAGCAGTGGCTTGTAGTTCTCCTCAAAGAGGTCCTTCACGTCCCTTGTAAGTTGGATTCCTAGGTATTTTATTCTCTTTGTAGCAATTGTGAATGGGAGTTCACTCATAATTTGTCTCCGTTTGTTATTGGTGTATAAGAATGCTTGTGATTTTTGCACATTGATTTTGTATCCTGAGACTTGGCTGAAGTTGCCTATCAGCTTAAGGAGATTTTGGACTGAGATGATGGGGTTTTCTATGTATACAATCATGTCATCTGCAAACAGGGACAATTTGACTTCCTCTTTTCCTAATTGAATGCCCTTTATTTCCTTCTCCTGCCTGATTGCTCTGGCCAGAACTTCCAACACTATGTTGAATAGGATTGGTAAGAGAGGGCATCCCTGTCTTGTGCCAGTTTTCAAAGGGAATGCTTCCAGTTTTTGCCCATTCAGTATGATATTGGCTGTGGGTTTGTCATAGATAGCCCTTATTATTTTGAGATACATCCCATCAATACCTAATTTATTGAGAGTTTTTAGCATGAAGCATTGTTGAATTTTGTCAAAAGCCGTTTCTGCATCTATTGAGATAATCATGTGGTTTTTGTCTTTGGTTCTGTTTATATGCTGGGTTACGTTTCTTGATTTGCGTATGTTGAACCAGCCTTGCATCTCAGGGATGAAGCCCACTTGATAATGGTTGATAAGCTTTTTGATGTGTTGCTGGATTCGGTTTGCCAGTATTTTATTGAGGATTTTTGCATCAATGTTCATCAAGGATAATTGGTCTAAAATTCTCTTTTTTTGTTGTGTCTCTGCCAGCCTTTGGTATCAGGATGATGCTGGCCTCATAAAATGAGTTAGGGAGGATTCCCTCTTTTTCTATTGATTGGAATAGTTTCAGAAGGAATGGTATCAGCTCCTCCTTGTACCTCTGGTAGAATTCGGCTGTGAATCCATCTGGTCCTGGACTTTTTTTGGTTGGTAAGCTATTAATTGCTGCCTCAGTTTCAGATCCTGTTATTGGTGTATTCAGAGATTCAACTTCTTCCTGGTTTAGTCTTGGGAGAGTGTATGTGTCGAGGAATTTATCCATTTCTTCTAGATTTTCTAGTTTATTTGTGTAGAGGTGTTTATAGTATTCTCTGATGGTAGTTTGTATTTCTGTGGGATTGGTGGTGATATCCCCTTTATCACTTTTTATTGTGTCTATTTGATTCTTCTATCTGTTCTTCTTTATTAGTCTTGCTAGCGGTCTATCAATTTTGTTGATCTTTTCAAAAAAACCAGCTCCTGGATTCATTGATTTTTTGAAGGGTTTTTTGTGTCTCTATTTCCTTCAGTTCTGCTCTGATCTTAGTTATTTCTTGCCTTCTTCTAGCTTTTGAATGTGTTTGCTCTTGCTTCTCTAGTTCTTTTAATTGTGATGTTAGGGTGTCAATTTTAGATCTTTCCTGCTTTCTCTTTTGGGCATTTAGTGCTATAAATTTCCCTCTACACACTGCTTTAAATGTGTCCCAGAGATTTTGGTATGTTGTGTCTTTGTTCTCTTAGGTTTCAAAGAACATCTTTTATTTCTGCCTTCATTTTGTTATGTACCCAGTAGTCATTCAGGAGCAGGTTGTTCAGTTTCCGTGTAGTTGAGCGGTTTTGAGTGAGTTTCTTAATCCTGAGTTCTAGTTTGATTGCACTGTGGTCTGATAGACAGTTTGTTATAATTTCTGTTCTTTTACATTTGCTGAGGAGTGCTATACTTCCAAGTATGTGGGCAATTTTGGAATAGTTGTGGTGTGGTGCTGAAAAGAATGTATATTCTGTTGATTTGGGGTGGAGAGTTCTGTAGATGCCTATTAGGTCTGCTTGGTGCAGAGCTGAGTTCAATTCCTGGATATCCTTGTTAACTTTCTGTCTCCTTGATCTGTCTAATGTTGACAGTGGGGTGTTAAAGTCTGCCATTATTATTGTGTGGGAATCTAAGTCTCTTTGTACATCACTCAGGACTTGCTTTATGAATCTGGGTGCTCCTGTATTAGGTGCATATATATTTAGGATAGTTAGCTCTTTTTGTTGAATTGATCCCTTTACCATTACGTAATGGCCTTGTCTCTTTTGATCTTTGTTGGTTTAAAGTCTGTTTTATCAGAGACTAGGAATGCAACCCCTCCTTTTTTTTGTTTTCCATTTGCGTGGTAGATCTTCCTCCATCCCTTTATTTTGAGCCTATGTGTGTCTCTGCACGTGAGGTAGGTCTCCTGAATACAGCACACTGACAGGTCTTGACTCTTTATCCAATTTGCCAGTCTGTGTCTTTTAATTGGAACATTTAGCCCATTTACATTTAAAATTAATATTGTTATGTGTGCATTTGATCCTGTCATTATGATGTTAGCTGGTTATTTTCCTCGTTAGTTGATGCAGTTTCTTCCTAGCATTGACAGTCTTTATAATTTGGCATGTTTTTGCAGTGGCTGGTACCAGTTGCTCCTTTCCGTGTTTAGTGCTTCCTTCAGGAGCTCTTGTAAGGCAGGCCTGGTGGTGACAAAATCTCTCAGCATTTGTTTGTCTGTAAAGGATTTTATTTCTCCTTCACTTATGAAGCTTAGTTTGGCTGGATGTGAAATTCTGGGTTGAAAATTCTCTTCTTTAAGAATGTTGAATATTGGCCCCCACTCTCTTCTGGCTTGTAGAGTTTCTGCCGAGAGCTCTGCCATTAGTCTGATGGGCTTCCCTTTGTGGGTAACCCGACCTTTCTGTCTGGCTGCCCTTAACATTTTTTCCTTCATTTCAACTTTGGTGAATCTGACAATTATGTGTCTTGGAGTTGCTCTTCTAGAGGAGTATCTTTGTGGTGTTCTCTATATTTCATGAATTTGAATGTTGGCTTGCCTTGCTAGATTGAGGAAGTTCTCCTGGATAATATCCTGCAGATTGTTTTCCAACTTAGTTCCATTCTCCCTGTCACTTTCAGGTACACCAATTAAACGTAGATTTGGTCTTTTCACATAGTCCCATATTTCTTGGAGGCTTTGTTCATTTCTTTTTATTCTTTTTTCTATAAACTTCTCTTCACACTTCATTTCATTCATTTTGTCTTCCATCACTGATACCCTTTCTTCTAGTTGATCGCATCGGTTACTGAGGCTTGTGCATTCGTCACATAGTTCTTGTGCTGTGGTTTTCATCTCCATCAGGTCCTTTAAGGACTTCTCTGCATTGATTATTCTAGTTATCCATTCGTGTAATTTTTTTTCAAAGTTTTTAACTTCTTTGCCATTGGTTCGAACTTCCTCCTTTAGCTCGGAGTGGTTTGATCTTCTGAAGCCTTCCTCTCTTAGCTGGTCAAAGCCATTCTCCGTCCAGCTTTGTTCCTTTGCTGGTGAGGAGCTGCGTTCCTTTGGAAGAGGAGAGGTGCTCTGATTTTTAGCGTTTCTGGTTTTTCTGCTCTGTTTTTTCCCCATCTTTGTGGTTTTATCTACTTTTGGTCTTTGATGATGGTGACGTACAGATGTGTTTTTGGTGTGGATGTCCTTTCTGTTTGTTAGTTTTCCTTCTAACAGTCAGGACCCTCAGCTGCAGGTCTGTTGGAGTTTACTGGGGGTCCACTCCAGACCCTGTTTGCCTGGGTGTCAGCAGCGGTGGCTGCAGAACAGCGGATATTGGTGAACCGCAAATGCTGCTGCCTGATTGTTCCTCTGGAAGTTTTGTCTCAGAGGAGTACTCGGCTGTGTGAGGTGTCATGTCTGCCCCTACTAGGGGGTGCCTCCCAGTTAGGGTACTCCTGGGTCAAGCGACCCACTTGAGGAGGCAGTCTGCCCGTTCTCAGATCTCAAGCTGCGTGCTGGGAGGACCACTACTCTCTTCAAAGCTGTCAGACAGGGACATTTAAGTCTGCAGAGGTTATTGCTGTCTTTTTTTTGTCTGTGCCCTGCCCCCAGAGGTGGAGTCTACAGAGGCAGGCAGGCCTTCTTGAGCTGTGGTGGGCTCCACTCAGTTCGAGCTTCCAGGCTGCTTTGTTTACCTACTGAAGCCTGAGCAATGGCGGGCGCCCCTCCCCTAGCCTCGCTGCCACTTTACAGTTTGATCTCAGACTGCTGTGCTAGCAATGAGCGAGGCTCTGTGGGCGTAGGACCCTCTGAGCCAGGTGCAGGATATAATCTCCTGGTGTGCCGTTTGTGAAGCCCGTTGGAAAAGCGCAGTAGTAGGGTGGGAGTGACCCGATTTTCCAGGTGCTGTCTGTCACCCCTTTCTTTGACTAGGAAAGGGAATTCCCTGACCCCTTGCGCTTCCCGGGTGAGGCGATGCCTCGCCCTGCTTCGGCTCATGCACAGTGCGCTGCACCCACTGTCCTGCACCCACTGTCCGGCACTCCCCAGTGAGATGAACCCGGTACCTCAGTTGGAAATGCAGAAATCACCCATCTTCTGCGTCATTCACGCTGGGAGCTGTAGACTGGGGCTGTTCCTATTTGGCCATCTTGGCTCCACCCCCTTCATGAACATTTTAAAAAGTTATTATTTAGTAACTGTGTTATATATGAACAAGTAATCACAACCAGTTTGTAAAAGACAACCACAGTTATTTTTGTACTGGCCAGTAGGTACTTCTTGTTAACACCAGCACATGGCAATCCTGTGGTCTGATTGATCCGAAACCCTTCGTAGCATGTCATCAGTGATAGCTGAAGTGATAGCCAGGATGAATGCCATCAGTTCCTCAAGTCTACATGGCGGTCCCAACTCGTGTTTTGTATTGTTTTGTTTATATAGCCTCACTAGTAGTATAATGGCCTGATAGATGGGAATCTAGGCGGCTAGTGTTTCGTAGACATTTCAAAGTTTTGAGCAGAAGGCCTGTCTACTACCATGATAGGTATTCATTAAAGAATCTCTGCAACTGTGATAGAAATGAGGTAGAGCCCCATCCTGTTGGAAAGTGAAGTTGTAGAGTTGTTGAGACTTCATTTTCTAAGCAATTTAAGTTTACTCATTTAATCCTCACATAAATCTTTGAGAAAATACTACTATAAGCTCCATTTTATAGAGCAGCAAACTGGAACATACAAAGGTTAAGTAACTTGCCCAAGATCCTACAGATACTGAGTGGAGGGATCCAGAATTCAAACTTAGGCTGTGTAGTTTCAGAGTCTTAAGTTCTAAACCAGTACATCATACTGCCTTTCCAAATACTTACCTACATACCAGTGTGCAATATGAACATATAATATCCATGTGGTACAGGAATCTCAAGCCAAGGAATTAAGTTAAAATGTACACTTGAACTTGTGAGCCTGACCTTGTGAATTTCTAAGCAGTAGCAAATGCGAACTGCTCTTTAAGAATGCTTGTTCAGGCCAGGCATGGTGGCTCACACCTGTAAACCCAGCACTTTGGGAGGCCGAGGCGGGTGGATCACGCAGTCAGAAGATTGAGACCGTACTGGCCAACATGGTGAAACCCCGTCTCTACTAAAAATAGAAATAAATTAGCTGGGCGTTAGTGGTGCATGTCTGTGGTCTCAGCTACTTGGGAGACTGAGGCAGGAGAATTGCCTGAACCCAGGAGGTGGAGTGAGCTGAGATCACACCACTGCACTCCAGCCTGGTGACAGAGTGAGACTCTGTGTGAAAAAAAAAAAAAAAAAAAAGAATGCTTGTTCAAACAGAGAGACCTGGACTTGCACAGGAAAAACAGTTCCTATGGTAAGATAATGATAAGGAAACAGTCCAACATGAGGGAAAGTCAAGACAAAAAGGGTAATTAGAAGATTATGAATTGACTTAACAGAATAATCAGAAAAACATATCTATTTAAAATGTCTAAATAAAAGACTAAGACACTATAGTAGGTGAATTTGTAAAAGAGCCAAATAGAACTTATTAAAATGAAAATTATCATTGGGCCAAGCGTGGTTGCTCATACCTGTAATCCCAGGACTTTGGGAGGCTGAGGCCGGCAGATCATCTCAGGTCAGGAGTTTGAGACCAGCCTGGCCAACGTGGTGGAACCCCATTTCTACTAAAAATACAAAAATTAGCTGGGTGTGGTGGTGGGCGCCTGTTGTAGTCCCAGCTGCTTGTGAGGCTGAGGCAGGAGAATTGCTTGAACCCAGGAGGTGGAGGTTGCAGTGAGCCAAGATTGTACCACTGCACTCCAGCCTGAATGACAGAGCAAGACCCCATCTCAAAAAAAAAAAAAAAAAAAAAAGAAAGAAAATTATGATCATGATCATTGAACTAAAAGACAGTTGTGGAGAAAATTAATAGATGGGTTAAATAGCAGAATAGAAACAGGTAAAAGTCCTAAATATATAAAAATGAATCTGAAACTAGAGATTCTGTGAAATCAGAGCCAAAGTACAAAGACAATCTTCAAAACACCTATCACAAAAAAAGAATTTTATATTCAAATGACCAAGAATTATATTGATAGTCAACTTTTCATTAGCAACAATAGAAGTCTTCTGCAATGAACTGAAGGAAAAGCACCGTCAACCAAGAATTCTATACTTAGCTAAACTGTCGTGCAAGAATAAAGGAAGAAATACAGTAGTCCCTTCGTATTCATGGTTTTGCTTTCTGTGGTTTCAGTTTTTGGTCAACTGTGGTCCAAAAATATTAAATGGAAAATTTCAAAAATAATTCATAACTCTTAAATTGTAGCCGTTTTGAGTAGCATGATGAAATTTTGAATCATCGTGCTCTGTCTCATCTGGAACACGTATCATCCCTTTGTGTAGTGTATCTACTCTATATGCTACCTGTCTGTTAATGTGTAGGCAGAAACATAATTTACGTAGGGTTCGGTAATATTTATGGTTTCAGGCATACACTGAGGGCCTTGGAGCATTAACTCTCATGGTTAAGAGGGAACTACTGTATAGATATTCTTTTAATAGTGTATCTGGGTGAAGGATACATGGGCGATTTCTGTTCTGTATTAGTAACTTAGCTGTAAGTTTGACATTATTCCAAAATTACAATTAAAAACTGCAGTCTTAGACAAACAACTGAGAAGCTTACCACCTTCTCAGTTAACCATTAAAGAGCACATATTACTGAAAAATTGTTTGAGTATCTTTTTTTTTTCCCAAGACAGAGTGTCACTCTGTCATCCAGGCTGGAGTGCAGTGGCATAATCTTAGCTCATTGCAGTCTCCAGGTTCAAGCGATTCTTGTGCCTCAGCCTCCCAAATAGCTGGAATTACAGGCATGTACCACCATGTCCGGTTAATTTTTGTCTTTTTAGTAGAGTCGGGTTTGACCATGTTGGCCAGGCTGGTCTCGAACTCCTAATCTCAAGTGATCTGCCTGCCTCAGCCTCCCAAAGTGCTGGGATTACAGGCATGAGCCACCATGCCTGGCCTGAGTATGTACTTTCTGAAGAAGGAAGTTGAACTTCAAAGGAAGGATTGAGAGGCAAGAAGCAATAATCAAATAAATTGGCAAATTTGGAAAAGTATTAATCCTCAGCATCATTGTGTACTTACTGTATACTAAGTATTTTGTTTGATTTTCACAATAGCCCCATGGTATAGGTACTATTATTTTCCTGGACAACATTTTCCAGTTTGAAAGAGCTCATTCAGACCCCAGTACAATGATGAAAAAGGACCAAACCAAGTCACATCTCTGTGGCATTTGAGAATTCCAAGAGTTAAGGAAAAAAATGTTTAACTCTTCTAGAAGGGAAATACATCACACACAAAGGAAGGAAAATTGGAATGTCATCAGACTTCTCACAACTCTGGAAGTTAGCAGATACTGAAATAGTGCCTTTAAAATCCTGAGGGAAAGATTTTTGTCTTGGTATTCTATATTCAACTAAATGATCAATCAAATATCGAATGTAAGGAGTTAAAACATTTTCATTCTGTGTACCACTTCTTAGGAAGCCAGGGGAGTATGTATATGATTTTACAACATAAGTGAGAAGGATGAGAAGAGGAAGACATGATTCACAGAAAGAGAGCATACCAACTTAGAGCAGTTAGGATTGAAGCAAGAGGCTAGGAAGAAACCAAAAGAATATTTGAATCAGTACATCTATTAATACGTTCAGGTATTTGGAAATTACGGGTGTTTTATAGATCTGATATAGGTACATAAAAAAACTAAGCAATTAAGAAAGCTTAGCAGTTAGTCAGAGAAAACAAAAGATTATTTAAGAAAAGATAGGGAGGCTGAGGTAGGAGAATCGCTTGAACCCAGGAGGTGGAGGTTGCAGTGAGCCGAGATTGTTCCACTGAACTCCAGCCTGGGCAACAGAGCAAGACTGTTGTCTCAAAAAAAAAAAAAAGATAGCTAATTATACCAAGTAATCTAAAAATTGATAATTTGAGAAGTAGCAATGGGCATTTTACTTAAAATTAGAAAAGTTAATACCACGCTGGGCACGGTGGCTCATGCCTGTCATCCCAGCCCTTTGGGAGGCTGAGGTGGGCAGATTGGGAGGTCAGGAGATCAAGACCATCCTGGCCAACATGGTGATACCCCATCTCTACTAAAAGCACAAAAATTAGCTGGGCGTCGTGGTGCATGCCTGTAATCCCAGCTGCTCGGGAGGCTGAGGCAGGAGAATCACTTGAACTGGGGGGCGGAGGTTGCAGTGAGTTGAGATGGTGCCACTGCACTCCAGCCTGGTGACAGAGTGAGACTCCTTCTCAAAAAAAAAAAAAAAAAAAAAAAAAAATATATATATATATATATATATAAATACCAGAAGAAACAGCTTGGTAAGTTAAAAACAGTTCCTACTAAGAGATGGAGAGGCACAGGTCAGAGATTTGCCATTTTTAATAGTCTTTTTTTTTTTTTTAAGATAGAGTCTCACTCTGTCACTGGGCTGGAGTGCAGTGGTGCCGATCTCAGCCCACTGCAACCTCCGCCTCCCAGGTTCAAGTGATTCTCCTGCGTCTGCCTCCCGAGTAGCTGGGATTACAGGCGCCCGCCACTATGCCCAGCTAACTGTTTGTATTTTTAGTAGAGATGGGATTTCACCATATTGGCCAGGCTGGTCTTGAACTCCTGACCTTGTGATTTGCCTGCCTCAGCCTCCCAAAGTGCTGGGATTGCAGTTGTGAGCCGCTGCACCTGGTTAATAGTCTTTTATTATTCATTGATTTTTTTTTTTTTTTTTTTTTGAGACAGATTCTCGCTCTATTACTCAGGTTGGAGTGCAGTGGCACGATCTTGGCTCACTGCAACCTCCGCCTCCCGGGTTCAAGTGATTCTCGTGCCTCAGCTTCCCAAGTAGCTGGGACTACAGGCATGCGCTGTCACACCCGGTGAATGTTTGTATTTTTAGTAGGGACGGGGTTTCGTTGTGTTGGCCAGGCTGGTCTTAAACTCCTGACCTCAGGTGATCCGCCCACTTCAGCCTTCCAACGTGTAGTATTCATTGATTTTTAAAAAGTCTATGTGCTCATATTATTTTGAATAACAGTAAAGATTTGCTTAAATGTAAGAAGGCATTTTACAGGATGGTTTTATTCAGAAAACTGTACGTAGGAGGACAGAATTTTAGTATGCATTGCTTGATAAACAGTGTATAATGGTCCCACCCACCAAGAAGAGTAACATAGAAATAGATGGGAGGAAAAAGACAGTGTATACAAGTTTGCATATATTGGTTTGTGGTGCCAGTAGACTGCAAGAGATGCTTATTAGCAGGTGGATATAAATGTCTAGTAGACTCAAGAGAGAAGTCAGAATGAAAATACACATTTCAGTCCATCATCTATAATACACTGAAAACCTGCTGTGTTTGTGTCACAGCATCATTATTTCTAACTCTAGGGAGCTAAGGAACAGTTTAGGGAATATGGATAAAGAGATGGAAAAGGCCCAGGCACAGTGGCTCATGCCTGTAATTCCAGCACTGTGGGAGGCCAAGGCGGGCAGATCACCTGAGGTCAGGAGTTCAAGACCAGCCTGACCAACATGGAGAAACCCAATCTCTACTAAAAATACAAAATTAGCCAGGTGTAGTGGTGCATGCCTGTAATCCCAGCTACTCAGGAAGGCTGAGGCAGGAGAATCGCTGGAACCCGGGAGGCGGAGGTTGTGGTGAGCTGACGTCGCACTATTGCATTCCAGCCTGGGCAACAAGAGCTAAACTCCGTCTCAAAAAAAAAAAGAGAGAGAGAGAGAGATGGAAAAGGGAGAGAGAGAAATAAAGAAGAAGAGTGGCAGGAAAAAGAGGAAGATTATTAAAGAGAAGGAAAGATGAACATGGCAGTTACTCTCACACAAGTGGTTGAAATGTGGGTATTCAAGAATGGAAGAGTAGTTTTCAACATATTTTACTTTCCTCTTTATATTGCACACTCTTTCATGTTTGAGCCAATATAATATTCTCTCTTATGTCCCCTACCGTAATAATGGATACATTTTTGATGTTAAATACTTCAGATTTAAGTGGGAAAAGGAAGATGTTAGAAAAAGCTTGAGTAGGTCGATGTCAAGATGGCCAAATAGGAATAGCTCCAGTCTGCAGCTCCCAGCATGAGCGACACAGAAGATGGGTGGTTTCTGCATTTCCAACTGAGGTACTGGGTTCATCTCACTGGGGCTTGTCAGACAGTGGGTGCAGCCCATGGAGCAGGGCAGGGCATCGCCTCACCTGAGAAGTGCAGAGGGTTGGGGAATTCCCTTTCCTAGCAAAGGGAAGCTGTGACAGACAGTACCTGGAAAATCGGGACACTCCCACCCTCATACTGCGCTTTTCCAATGGCCTTAGCAAATGGCACACCAGGAGATTATATCCTGCGCCTGGCTAAGAGGGTCCCACGCCCACGGAGCCTCACTCACTGCTAGAGCAGCAGTCTGAGATTGAACTGCAAGGTGGCAGCCAGGCTGGGGGAGCGGCATCCACCATTGTTGAGGCTTGAGTAGGTAAACAAAGGGGCCAGGAAGCTGGAACTGGGTGGAGCCCACCGCAGCTCAAGGAGGCCTGCCTGCCTCTGTAGACTCCACCTCTGGGGGCAGGGCATAGCTGAACAAAAGGCAGCAGAAACTTCTGCAGACTTAAATGTCCCTGTCTGACAGCTTTGAAGAGAGTAGTGGTTCTCCCAGCATGGAGTTTGAGATCTGAGAATGGACAGAATGCCTCCTCAAGTGGGTCCCTGACCCCCGAGTAGCCTAACTGGGAGACACATCCCAGTAGGGGCTGACTGACACGTCATACAGCCAGGTGCCCCTCTGAGACAAAGCTTCCAGAAGAAGGATCAGACAGCAACATTCGCCATTCTGCAATATTTGCTGTTCTGCAGCCTCCGCTGGTGATACCTAGGCAAACGGTCTGGAGTGGACCTCCAGCAAAATCCAACAGACCTGCAGCTGAAGGTCCTGACTGTTAGAAGGAAAACTAACAAACAGAAAGGACATCCACACCAAAACCCCATCTGTACGTCACCATATCAAAGACCAAGGGTAGATAAAACCACAAATATGGGGAGAAACCAGAGCAGAAAAGCTGAAAATTCTAAAAATCACAGCACCTCTTCTCTTCCAAAGGAATGCAGCTCCTTGCCAGCAAAGGAACAAAGCTGGACGGAGAATGACTTTGGCAAGTTGAGAGAAGGCTTCAGATGATTGGTAATAACAAACTTCTCCGAGCTAAAGGAGAATGTTCTAACCTATTGCAAAGAAGCTAAAAACCTTGAAAAAAGATTAGATGGATGGCTAACTAGAATAAACAGTGTAGAGAAGTCCTTACATGACCTGATGGAGCTGAAAACCATGGCACGAGAACTACGTGACGCATACACAAGCTTCAGTAGCTGATTTGATCAAGTGGAAGAAAGGGTATCAGTGATTGAAGATCAAATGAATGAAATGAAGTGAGAAGAAAAGTTTAGAGAAAAAAGGGTAAAAAGAAATGAACAAAGCCTCCAAGAAATATGGGTCTATGTGAAAAGAGCAAATCTACATCTGATTGGTGTACCTGAAAGTGACGGGGAGAATGGAACCAAGTTGGAAAACACTCTTCAGGATATTATCCAGGAGAACTTCCCCAACCTAGCAAGGCAAGCCAACATTCAAATTCAGGAAATACACAGAACGCCACAAAGATACTCCTCGAGAAGAGCATCTCCAAGACACGTAATTGTCAGATTCACCAAGGTTGAAATGAAGGAAAAAATGTTAAGGGCAGCCAGAGAGACAGGTCGGTTACCCACAAAGGGAAGCCCATCAGACTAACGGCAGAGCTATCGGCAGAAACTCTATAAGCCAGAAGAGAGTGGGGGCCAATATTCAACATTCTTAAAGAAGAGAATTTTCAACCCAGAATTTCACATCCAGCCAAACTAAGCTTCATAAGTGAAGGAGAAATAAAATCCTTTACAGACAAACAAATGCTGAGAGATTTTGTCACCACCAGGCCTGCCTTACAAGGGCTCCTGAAGGAAGCACTAAACATGGAAAGGAGCAACTGGTACCAGCCACTGCAAAAACATGCCAAATTATAAAGACTGTCAATGCTAGGAAGAAACTGCATCAACTAACGAGGAAAATAACCAGCTAACATCATAATGACAGGATCAAATTCACACATAATAATATTAACCTTAAATGTAAATGGGCTAAATATTCCAATTAAAAGACACAGACTGGCAAATTGGATAAAGAGTCAAGACCTATCAGTGTGCTGTATTCAGGAGACCTATCTCACGTGCAGAGACACACATAGGCTCAAAATAAAGGGATGGAGGAAGATCTACCAAGCAAATGTAAAACAAAAAAAAGGAGGGGTTGCATTACTAGTCTCTGATAAAACAGACTTTAAACCAACAAAGATCAAAAGAGACAAGGCCATTACGTAATGGTAAAGGGATCAATTCAACAAAAAGAGCTAACTATCCTAAATATATATGCACCCAATACAGGAGCACCCAGATTCATAAAGCAAGTCCTTAGAGACCTACAAAGAGACTTAGATTCCCACACAATAATAATGGCAGACTTTAACACCCCACTGTCAACATTAGACAGATCAAGGAGACAGAGAGTTAACAAGGATATCCAGGAATTGAACTCAGCTCTGCACCAAGCAGACCTAATAGGCATCTACAGAACTCTCCACCCCAAATCAACAGAATATACATTCTTCTCAGCACCACATCGCACTTATTCCAAAATTGCCCACATACTTGGAAGTAAAGCACTCCTCAGCAAATGTAAAAGAACAGAAATTATAACAAACTGTCTATCAGACCACAGTGCAATCAAACTAGAACTCAGGATTAAGAAACTCACTCAAAATCACTCAACTACATGGAAACTGGACAACCTGCTCCTGAATGACTACTGGGTACATAACAAAATGAAGGCAGAAATAAAGATGTTCTTTGCAAATGATGAGAAAAAAGACAAAACATACCAAAATCTCTGGGACACATTTAAAGCAGTGTGTAGAGGGAAATTTATAGCACTAAATGCCCACAAGAGAAAGCAGGAAAGATCTAAAATTGACACTCTATCATCACAATTAAAAGAACTAGAGAAGCAAGAGCAAACACATTCAAAAGTGAGCAGAAGGCAAGAAATAACTAAGATCAGAGCAGAACTGAAGGAAATAGAGACACAAAAAACCCTTCAAAAAATCAATGAATCCAGGAGCTGGTTTTTTGAAAAGATCAACAAAATTGATAGACCGCTAGCAAGACTAATAAAGAAGAAAAGAGAGAAGAATCAAATAGACGCAATAAAAAATGATAAAGGGGATATTACCACCCATCCCACAGAAATACAAACTACCATCAGAGAATACTATAAACACCTCTAAGCAAATACACTAGAAAATCTAGAAGAAATGGATAAATTCCTCGACACATACACCCTCCCAAGACTAAACCAGGAAGAAGTTGAATCTCTGAACAGACCAATAACAGGCTCTGAAATTGAGGCAATAATTAATAACTTACCAACCAAAAAAAGTCCAGGACCAGATGGATTCACAGCCGAATTCTACCTGAGGTACAAGGAGGAGCTGGTACCATTCGTTCTGAAACTATTCCAATCAATAGAAAAACAGGGAATCCTCCCTAACTCATTTTATGAGGCCAGCATCATCCTGATACCAAAGCCGGGCAGAGACACAACCAAAAAAGAGAATTTTAGACCAATATCCCTGATGAACATCAACGCAAAAATCCTCAATAAAATACTGGGAAACGAAATCCAGCAGCACATCAGAAAGCTTATGTACCACGATGAAGTGGGCTTCATCCCTCAGATGCAAGGCCGGTTCAACATATGCAGATCAATAAACGTAATCCATCATATAAACAGAACCAAAGACGAAAACATGATTATCTCAACAGATGCAGAAAAGGCCTTTGACAAAATTCAACAGTCTTCATGCTAAAAACTTAACAAACTCTAGGTATTGATGGGACGTATGTCAAAATAATAAGAGCTATTTATGACAAACCCACAGCCAATATCATACTGAATGGGCAAAAACTGGAAGCATTCCCTTTGAAAACTGGCACAAGACAGATTCCCTCTCTCACCACTCCTATTCAACATAGTGTTGGAAGTTCTGGCCAGGGCAATCAGGCAGGAGAAGGAAATAAAGGGTATTCAATTAGGAAAAGAGGAAGTCAGACTGTCCCTGTTTGCAGATGACGTGATTGTATATTTAGAAAACCCCATCATCTCAGCCCAAAATGTCCTTAAGCTGATAAGAACTTCAGCAAAGTCTGAGGAGACAAAATCAATGTGCAAAAATCACAAGCATTCCTATACACCAATAACAGACAAACAGAGAGCCAAATTCATGAGTGAACTCCCATTCACAATTGCTTCAAAGAGAATAAAATACCTAGGAATCCAACTTACAAGGGACATGAAGGACCTCTTCAAGGAGAACTACAAACCACTGCTCAATGAAATAAAAGAGGACACAAACAAATGTAAGAACATTCCATGCTCATGGGTAGGAAGAATCAATATCGTGAAAATGGCCATACTGCCCAAGTAATGTGTAGATTCAATGCCATCCCCATCAAGCTACCAATGACTTTCTTCACAGAATTGGAAGAAACTACTTTAAAGTTCATATGGAACCAAAAAAGAGCCCGCATTGCCAAGTCAATCCTAAGCCAAAAGAACAAAGCTGGAGGCATCACGCTACCTGACTTCAAACTATACTACAAGGCTACAGTAACCAAAACAGCATGGTACTGATACCAAAACAGAGATATAGACCAATGGAATAGAAGAGCCCCCGGAAATAATACCACACATCTACCCCCATCTGATCTTTGACAAACCTGATGAAAACAAGAAATGGGGAAAGGATTCCCTGTTTAATAAATGGTGCTGGGAAAACTGGCTAGCCACATGTAGGAAGCTGAAACTGGATCCCTTCCTTACACCTTATACAAAAATTAATTCAAGATGGATTAAAGACTTAAATGTTAGACCTAAAAACATAAAAAGCCTAGAAGAAAACCTAGGCAATACCATTCAGGACATAGGCATGGGCAAGGAGTTCATGACTAAAACAACAAAAGCAATGGCAACAAAAGCCAAAATTGACAAATGGGATCTAATCTAACTTTGCAGCCATAAAAAAAGGATGAGTTCATATCCTTTGTAGTGACATGGATGAAGCTGGAAACCATCACTCTCAGCAAACTATCGCAAGGACAGAAAACCAGACACCGCAAGTTCTCGCTCATAGGTGGGAATTGAACAATGAGAACACTTGGACACAGGGGAACATCACACACCGGGGCCTGTTGTGGGGTGGGGGGAGCGAGAAGGGATAGCATTAGGAGATATACCTAATGTAAATGACGAGTTAATGGGTGCAACTCACCAACATGGCACATGTATACATATGTAACAAACCTTCACGTTGTGCTCATTTACCCTAGTACTTAAAGTATAATAATAAAAAAAAAAATTTCCAGTCAACAGCATCCTGTTAGTACTGAAACTTTTCGAGAATCAACAATTATATATTGGTTTTCGACTGTGCAGGGAATTGGTGCCCCTAACTGCCATGTTGTTCAAGGGTCCGCTGTCTATGAGTATGTGTTTTGAGCATGATCCAAAGTAGGCAAAATCCATTGGAAACAACCCATTGTAATGAAGTCACATGATGGAAATTTTATACAGGTATTAAAATAATGAATATGAAGACTAAGGGAAAAATGTACATAGTGTTAAATAGAGCAGGAGATAAAATTAGGGATAATTCAAATGCATATGCAGTTATTTTTAAGGTTTGTACACAAAAGGACAAATAAAAAATTTAATATACTATTATTAATTCTAGGAAGGTAGGGTTAATGGGCGATTTTCTGAATCTTTTTGCTTTTTTCTAAATATTTAATGAAACTTGTATAATAAATAGAATTTGTGAAAACAAAAAACTTGATTTAGAACTAGTCAAGAATAAGGAGAACATAAATTATTTGTAGAATATCCTGATTAATGTCAACATCATAGATTACAGGGTAATTGAGTTTAAAGTAGATATATTTTTAAAAATCAAATATATTTGTTTAATGTGTACAAGGGCCTTGTTGTAAATCAACTTGACCTAAGATATATTTCCTTCTGTGTAGCAAATGAGCAGTAATTTGGTAATTTTAAACATTTCAACAAGAAACATATAATTTAGACATTTTTAAGAAAAGATTAAAATAGACTTCCTACTCGCTCATGTATACAATTAAATTATTTGGCAGTTTCTGTGGTATAATTCATAATGATTTTCATATATTATTAAATTTATAAAAATACAAAAAAAAGAAAAAACCTGAGTAAACTGTGAAATATTACCTAACTACACCCTACAAAATATTAATGTCGAAATTGAATTACAGAAGTAAAACTTAACAGAACTATAATGGGATGATTGGTTCATAATCCTGAGATAAAGAAATGTTTCTTAAGTAAGATAAAACCACGCATCTATTATGAAAATTGACATTTGACTACATAAGGCTTTAACGCCCTGATATGAACGGTATAAACAAAGTTAAAAGTGATAGAACAGAATTTATTGTGTATATATGTATATAATTTGACTTATATATAAATATATATATATTTGACATATATATATTTCTCCTTCAGATAATTCTTAGAATAAATATAGTCCCAATCAGAATCACAGGAGGCTTTTTTTGGGGTAGAAATTAACAAGCTCATTCTAAAATGTGTATGAAAATGCAAAGGACCTAGAAAATT
Organism: Pongo abelii; assembly: GCF_028885655.2. Taxonomy (NCBI): domain Eukaryota; kingdom Metazoa; phylum Chordata; class Mammalia; order Primates; family Hominidae; genus Pongo; species Pongo abelii. The sequence continues at coordinate 139,721,942 of NC_071989.2, forward strand.
AAAAGCAATTTTGAAAAAGAGTATAATTGGAAGACAAATGACTACCTTACTTCTAAGTCTTATTATAATGGTACTGGCATTGGATTGACAAATAGACAAGTGCAATACAATAATCAGCTTAGAAGTAGATTGAATGTTACGCAGTGATTTTATTTTATTTTATTTTTTTTTTAGAGAGGGTCTCACTCTGTCGCTCAGGCTGGAGTGCAGTGGTATAATCATGGCTCACTGCAGCCTCAACCTCCCAGGCTCAAGTGATCCTCCTGCCTCAGCCCCTCCAAGTAACTGGGACTACAGGTGTGTGCAACCATGCCCAGCTAATTTTTGTAGTTTTTGTAGAGACAGGACTTTGCTGCCCAGTTGCCCAGGCTGGTCTTGAACTCCTGAGCTCCAGCAATCCACCCTCCTTGGTCTTCCAAAGTGCTGAGATTATAGGCGTGAACCACCAAGCTCAGCCCTGATTTTCTTTTTTTTTTTTTCTGAGACGGAGTCTCGCTCTGTCGCCCAGGCTGGAGTGCAGTGGCATGATCTTGGCTCACTGCAAGCTCTGCCTCCTGGGTTCACGCCATTCTCCTGCTTCCGCCTCTGGAGTAGCTGGGGCTACAGGTGCCCACCACCACGCCTGGAAAATTTTTTGTATTTTTAGTAGAGACGGGGTTTCACCATGTTAACCAGGATGGTCTCGATCTCCTGACCTTGTGATCTGCCCGCTTTGGCCTCCCAAAGTGTTGGGATTACAGGCGTGAGCCACCGTGCCTGGCCTCAGCCCTGATTTTCAATAAAGGTGTTAAATTAATCTGGTAAAAAAAGGATATCTTCAGCAAATGAGCTAGAACAACTGGATATCCATACTTTAAAAAAAAAAATGGCCTTTATACTGTCAAAAAATAAAATTTAATTAAAAACAGATTATAGATATAAAAATAAAAGCTAAAAGGTCTAGAAAAAGAAACAGATTATCTTTGCAACTTTGGGATATGTGAAAAAATTTTTAGAACCCAAAAAGCGCAAATCATAAGAGATAAAACTTATGCATAAGACATTATCAAAGTTAAAAACTAACTCTTCGAAAGATATTGTTTGGAAGACAAAGACCAGGACAAAATATTCACTATGCATATATTGGAGAAAGGATTGACCTAGAATATATGAAGAACATAGTAAGATGACTGAGTTTAAAAATGGGCAAAAGGTTGGAACATATTTACCCAAAGAAAATACATGAATGGCCAAGAAGCACATGAAAAGACTTAATATCACCAGTTATCAGAAAAGTGCAAATTTAAACCACAGCAAGATACTACTGTACACCCACTAGGATGACTAGAATTAAAAAGATTGATAGTACAAAGAGTTGGTAGGATAAGGAATAACTGGAACTCTCATACATTGCTAGCAGGAATGCAAAGTGGTAAAACTGATTTAGAAAACTGGTGGGTAGTTTCTTAATAAAGTTAAAATCATACTTAGTATATTAACCAGCATTTCCACTCCTAGGTATTTACCCAGGAGAGAGAAAAACTTCTTTTCACACACTTTTTTTTAATGCTTTTTTTTTTTTAATTAACCACCTTCACCCCTCCTCACAAAAACCCTTCTGTGTACAGATGTTCATAATCATAACAGCTTTATTTTTAATAAAAAGCTGGAAAAACATTAATATCCATCAAAAGATGGGTGGGTAAACAAATTGTATAATATCCATATAATGGAAATCTGCTTAGCGATAAAAAATAATTTACTAATAGAGACAGCATAGATAAATCTTAAAAACATGCTGAATGAAAGAAGCCAGATGTGAAAGAGTGCATGCTGTATAATTATATTTATGTGAAACTATAGGAAAGTCTAATCTATAATCAGTCATTTTAAATGTAAGGAAAAAGTTAACCCTCATATTTTGATAATTATATGTGCATCCCTACCTCAGTCTTTTATAACTGAGTTCAGGGAACAATGGTTTGGACTTTGATTAACCACAGAGAAGTAGCTGTGTGATAAATACATAGTTTGAAAGATCATCTTAAAATAAGTTAATTTTTTTCAAAAGGGTCTTGTACCACATGTATCAACTGTTTCAGCTAGTTTGAGACAGATTTAGTGCTGCTACAGCTATGAATAAGCTTTATTGATAATTTATATTTGGTCATTGATTAATGTTTGCATTTCTGACAGAAACCTCTTTGGCATCTGATGGAACTTCAGACCCCCTTCCCCAGTAATTTTACCAGTTCTTCCAAAGTCTCTAGCAAGGGTGTTCACTCGTACTTGAGTCTGTGTTTTGCATTTCCACTTCTGATCTTCCTCAATTCATTATTATCAACTGCTCATTGTTAGTTTTTTTTTGAGACAGGGTCTCACTCTGTTGCCCAGGCTTTACTGCAGTGGCACATCTTGGTGTACTGCAGCCTCGACTTCGTTGGCTCTAGTGATCCTCCAAACTCAGCCTTCCAAGTTACTGATACCACAAGTGCTTGCCACCACACCTGGCTAATTTTTAAAATGTTTTTGTAGTTACAGAATTTTGTCATGTTGTCTAGGTTGGTCTCAAGCAATCCTTGTGCCTCAGCATCCCAGAATGCTGGGATTACAGGCGTGAATCACCAAGCCTGGCCCAGTATTTATTAATACTTTTTTTTTTTTTTTTTTTTTGGAGACAGGGTCTTGTTCTGTTGCACAGGCTGGAGTGCAGTGGCATGATCCCAGCTCACTGCAACCTCCACCTCCTAAGTTCAAGCAAGTCTTGTGCCTCAGCCACCTGAGTAGCTGGGATTACAGGTGCATGCCACCACGCCCAGCTAATTTTTGTATTTTTAGTAGGGACGGGGTTTTGCTGCATTGGCCATGCTGGTCTTGAACTCCTGGCCTCATGTAATCCTCCCACTTTAGCCTCCCAAAGTGCTGGGATTACAGGTCTGAGCCATCATGCCCAGCCTGCTTTTTAAATTCACATTTCATTTAAATTTTTATCATTTAAGTCTGGGCGTGGGGCTCATGCCTGTAATCCCAGCATTTAGGGAGGCCGAGGCCAGCAGATCACTTGAGGTCAGGCGTTTGAGACCAGCGTAGCCAACATGGTGAAACCCCATCTCTACTAAAAAAAATACAAAAATTAGCTGGGCGTGGTGGTGGGCGCCTGTAGTCACAGCTACTCAGGAGACTGAGGCATGAGAATTGTTTGAACCTGGGAGGCTGAAGTTGCAGTGAGCTGAGATTGCGCCACTGCACTCCGGCCTCAGTGACAGAGCAAAACACTGTCTAAAAAAAAAAAAAAAAAAAAAATTATCGTTTAAAAATACATACAAATTACTTAGTGGCCAGGCATTGTGGCTCATGCCTCTAATCCCAGCATTTTGGGAGGAGGAGGCAGGCAGATTGCTTGAGCCCAGGAATTTGAGTCCAGCCTGGGCAACATAGTGAGACCTTGTCTCTACAAAAAATTTAAAAATTAGCTGGACATGGTGGTGCACACCTGTAGTCCCAGCTACTTGGAAGATTAAGGTAGGAGGATGGTTTCAGTCTGGGAGGCAGAGGTTGCAGTGAGCTGAGATTGCGACACTGCACTCTAGCCTGGGCAGCAAAGCAAGACCCTGTCTCAAATAAAATAAAATAAAATAAAATTGCATAGTGGATACATGTGTTATTTAACAAATAATTATAAAGCAAATACCTGTGTAGCTACCACCCAGGTCAAGAAGTGGAACACTGTCAGCATTCCAGGAGCCCATAAGCACCTCTTCCTATTTGTAATCCCTGCCCTCAGGCCTAGAGGTAACCATTCTCCTGACTTTAATTATGTTTCCTTGCTTTAATTTCATACTTATGTATGCATCTCTAAACAAAATCGTTTAAATTGTTTTTGAAATTCACAGAAAAGAAATCATTGCATGTATATTGTGTCATGTTTCTTATCTCGCCATGTGAGAATCATCTGTGTTGCCTGAAGCTGTCATTCATTTTGTTTTGTATAAAACCATAATTCACCTTTTTTCATTTTCTTCATTTTTTTTCTAGATAGATTTTAGGCTGTTTCTTCAAAGTTTGCAGCAAATTACCTGTTTTTGCTATAGCAGAATAATGCTATTTTGCCATTTTAATTCTGGTAACAAAAAAGCATCTTATATCCATACAGGTTGAGCATCCAAATCCAAAAATCTGAAATCTGAAATGCTCCAAAGTCCAAAACTTAAAAAAAAATTTAAAATTTAAATTAAATTAAATTGTTTTGTAGCGATGAGGTCTTGCTATGTTGCCTAGGCTAGTCTCGAACTCTTGGCTTCACACAATCCTCATGCTTCAGCTGCCCCAAATGTTGGGACTACAGGTGTGAGCCACTGTGCCCAGCCAGAATTTTTTGAGTGCTGACATGGTCTAAGGAAATGTTCACTGGAGCATTTTGGATTTCAAATTTTCAGATTTAGGGTGTCCAGTAGGATAAGTATAATGCAAGTATTTCAAACTACAAGAAAATCTGAAATCTACATTACTTCTGGTCCCAAGCATTTAGGAAAAGGGATATTCAGCCTGTATGCTCTTTATAATATATACTGTACCTTCATATATATTAGCTAATTTAATCCTCATTTCAGACCTGTGAAATGGCAATGCAGTATTTCATTTTATAACTAAGAAAACTGAGGGTAAGCCTGGGCAACATAGTGAGACCTTGTCTCTACAAAAAATTCAAAAGTTAGCCAAATGTGGTGGCATGTACCTGTAGTCCCAGCTACTTCGGAGGCTGAGGTGGGAGGATCATTTGAACCTGAGAAGTCAAGGCTGCAGTGAGCCAGGATTGCTCCACTGCACTGCAGCCTGGGCAACACAGCTGAAACTCTGTCTCAAAAAAAGAAAAAGAAAGAAAGAGAGAAAGAGAAGAGAGAGAAGAGAGGGAGAGAGGGAGAGAGGGAACAGAGTGATAGAGTTTGTCACTTGCCTGAACTAACATTTCTAAAAAATTAGTGCTATAACTGTCACAGATCTTTTATTTCAAAGTCCAAATTCTGAATTTTTTATTCAGTTTCCACACAAACTGAGCATACTTAATACCTGAACTGAGTTAAAATATTTTAGATTAAAAAAAAAAAACTTAGTTACCTGACATGCCCCACTGTCTAGTTTTTCACATCAAAACATTATTATTTTTCTTTGGAAGTTGACTGAAAAAGCATTTGTATTAAATTGCGGGTAGGATGTTAGAATTTAACTTCATTAAGTTGTCAGCAGCAAAACTTCATGCAGGTAGGAAGCTGGTATCTGTAGCATTTGATTTAGGTGGCAAAAAGGAGGAGGAGGGGAACTGATAGTGGATAATATTTTGAGTACAGAATACTATTGCACTTTTCTCCTCATGTCAATCTCATTTGTAAGCAAATTTAAGGAAGCTCACTAGCTAAGTGGCCTTGGATAAGCTATTTAATGACCAAGTTCCATGATGTTCTCTTTAAAAGTCCCTTCCCTTTCTAAAATCTTATGTCTTATATGAATCTATGAGGTTGTTAAAATACTCTCTTGTGCTGTAGACCAGTCTGACCCCTTAGTTATGTGTGGAATTTGCTGAGCTGTATTTAAAGCCAAGTTTATATGTTGATGTTATTGTAAAATGACTCTCCTTTTGTTATCTAAAGATTTCAAAAAGTATAGGTTTTTAAAATGGTCATGTTTTAAGCAGCTTTCAGCTCAAGAAGTGAAAGTAATTATTAGTATAGTTATTAGTGGCAGTGTTGAAGTTTTTTGTGAAGAATTCAATACTTCCTTGAAGGTGTTTATATGTAAATATGTTTTACATATACATACTTTAGAAAACCGTTCTAAAAAAAGGAAATTTGTTTAGAAAAGCAAGAAGATAGAAGATGTATTGATACCACATTCCAAAGCATGTCTGAAACATTTTAAGATCCATATATTTACTTAAATAAAAATCCATGGAATTGCAAACATCTTGGTTTGAAAATATATTTTAGCAGATCCATCATCTAAATGGAAACATGTAGCAACAGAAGTTATTGTACTTTAGGCCAGGTGCGGTGGCTCATGTCTATAATCCCAGCACTTTGGGAGGCTGAAGTGTGAGCTCAGCAGTTTGAGCTCAGCCTGGGCAAGACAGTGAGACCGTCTCTACACAAAATAAAAAATTAGCAAAGTGTGGCAGCACACACCTGTAGTCCCAGCTACTTGGGAGGCTAAGGCAGGAGGATCACCTGAGCTCAGAAAGTCAAGGCTGCAGTGAGCTGTGATCATGCCACTGCATTCCAGCCTGGGCAACACAGTGAGACCCTATCTCAAAAATTTTTTTTTTTTAAATTTCACAAAGGCTTCTTAATGGGCAAGATTTTTGATCCAGGGTGAAATTAAACTTGTTAAATAGCAGCACTGAAATAATGTTCATGAGACTGTATATTTAAGCCTTTTCTCTTATATTCCTGCTAAGAGGATTGGATGGAGGAAATAAGTGATACTATTCTTTGAGCTTATAAAACTTCACAGTATTTACCCAATTCATTGGCCAAAGACTGCCACTTCCTTGGTTTAGAGTTTGGGTGAGATAAGGAATGTTCATCTCTGCTTAAATAAACATTCCAGGTTCTGGATTTTAATTAATGGCAAAAATGTAAACTTTTCTTTCTTTTGATATTCCTTGGACATATGCTTAAATCTTAACATGTCATTTTCCTGTATGTTAGAGGACTTGTCCTCTGGACTGTAGAATCAGGGTCCTGAATTCATGCTTTGTTATACTACCCAGATTTGTGACACTGAGGATGTGTGCCTTAACTTCACATTACATCTTCATCTGTACAGCTACAAAAATTACCGTCACTTCTGTCTTTCCAGGTTTAGAGTCATGGCTTTGGAAAAAGCAAAAGGCAGGAATTTAATTTCACTTAATGTTCAGGACTCTGTGATCCTGTAATGTGGTTGTTACTGATCTATAGTTTGCAAAGCTTATAAATGTATGAGGTCTCTTTCCAGAATTTACAGATAAGTGATTTATATTTCGCCATTTGGGACAAAAATGTTAACATCTCTTTGAACACAGTCAGATTGATACATCTTTAGTCTTTGATCTTTTCATTTCAAGGAAGGCTCATTTTCTTCATTCTACCACTCTACTTTTTAAACTTTATATCCATTTTTCTTGCAAACATTGTCTACACTTGTTGACTCTGCTGCTTGCCTTTCACTCACGTAACCTCCTGTAATCTGATTTCTACCCACACTACTTTACTGAAACTGCTGTTGCCAGGGCCACACTGTGTTTGCTGCACAGTCTATGGAATAGTCCTCAGTCTTTCCTATCTCAGTGGCAGTTAACACTGCCACCCACTTTCTCCTTGAAACAGGCTCCAGTGACACCACATTTAACGGATTTTCCTCTTCTAATTCTGGTAACACCCAAACCTCCTTAGTAGACTTCTCTTTTTCTACCTATGATTTAAATGCTGTTCTTACTCAGAGGACTCTGTTGAGCACACTTTGCTTGTCATGATACTGTTTTGCCTAGAGGTCATTCATTGCTTTAGTCATAATTTGATGATTGCAAAACTTCTCCTTGGCTTCAGATCTGTATATCAAACTGTCTATTGGACATCTTCACTTGACTGTTGTAGTAGTCTGCAAGTGATATAAACCCACTTCATCATAACTTCAGGCTGAAGAGGGAGATATGTTGCCTTACAAAACCAAACGTCTGGTGCACAGGTGAAACTGGTCTTAGGGATGCCTAGAATCAGAGATTCATGTCATCTTGACTTCCCACTTCTCTTTTGCCGCTGCTTGTCAGCATTATTACCTCAAAACCATCTTCCACATGAGGTATAGGATATTATTGACTAAGGACATCCTTAAAGTCAACAGCTTGGCAGTCAGAAAGAAAAAATAGGTTTAACTCTTCGTCTAACTGCAGATAGAAAATTGCCTGACAAGGATTCTGATAGACTCAGCTTGGTTTGCCATGGTGGGATATAAGGTATTTTGACTAACATGCGTTCTAGTAATGATGGTAGGAGTGGTGGGAGTGGTAGGGATCTAATAGCTCGATTCACAGAAGAAAGCCTAACTTAACCTCTACCCCTTTTTCATGTACAGCTCTAATTCCAGTGGATAAAGTAATAAGTTTGTTTATGGTTTTTGATGAACTACACCTGCTTATCTCCTTATAATTCATTGCTGTGTCAATTACTGTCTGAGTTGTCTGTGAGAATAAAGGACTCAACTGAAGAAGCCTATATGAAAATGGTGATCATTATTTCTTCTTGGAATTAGAAACTTGTATGTGGCAGTCATAATGTTCTAATTAGTGATTTTTAAAAATTAACTCATTAAAATAATCCATACTTTTATAATCATAAAATAGGATGCCCCACAAAGGCGAAGATTTCTGCCTACTTTTACTACTACACCTAGAACTTGACACTCAAAAAGTTGCTCAAAAAATAATTTGTTGAATGAATATCAGTTTGTTAAAATCTTGATTTTTTTCAGTGTTTACTTTTTTGGGTAATATTTATTTGAAGAAATAAAAGCTTTCAAGGATAAGTAAAGTTTAACCTTTTTTTACTTTTTCTTTTTTTTCCCTAGACTATCTGTTATAGTCCCTGGGTCAAGACAACAATTTTTATACCTTCGTCGTGGTTCAGAAAGGAGCCTCTGTAGAACCAGAAGCAAAGAAAGGAAACAATCCAAATTTTTCTTTATTAAATTGACTGTGTAAGATACTTGACTTCCAGGAACAAAAACACGGTGAAATAATAAAATTTCATCTTGGCATCACTGGACATCATCGTATTGAGGAGCGTATCTTTGGAACTTCCTGAGTTGAGATTTGGAACCTTCATTGGTGCTCATTTATACTGTGGACTGTAAGCATGAGTGAATTCTGGTTGTGTTTCAACTGCTGTATTGCAGAACAGCCTCAGCCTGTAAGTATGAAGTATGTGGACACATCAGGTGGGGTGCTTATTAAACTTTCCACTAGTTCTCAAACTGAGGATTGGGATCCTAGCAGTAATTGCAAAGCAGTTCTAGAGAATACCACATATGTTCAGTGGAACTCAGAACATGTGTTTAAAAAGAAATAATGTTTTTAAAGTAAATACTATATGTCAAGAACTCTCCTAGACCATTCATTGTACATGACTGAGAGGAGGTGTTCTGCTGTCAAATAGCTTCTGGAGAAATAGTGAGAGAGAAAGGAGACAGTAACCTGAGGTAAAACAGATAAATCAGCCTTGGAAGTCAGTGGGTGGAAGATGTGACAGCCATATTGCCATCATATTCCTCTCAGCTTACCATCTCATTTTCCTCAGAGCAACCCTCTGAGGAAGATATCATTGTTCTTATTTTTCAGTTGAAACAGGTTTGGTTTTTTGCCCAGAGTCATATAGCTTGTAAGTGGTCTTGACTGACTTCTTGGTATATGCTTTGTTTTTGTGCCCTCTAATATATGCACATATTGTTACCTCTACCAAAATCCTGCCCTCCAGCCTCCAAATTCTGTTTTTTATTAAGTCGGAGTTTCACTCTTATTGCCCAGGCTGGAGTGCAATGGCGTGATCTCGGCTCACTGCAACTTCCGCCTCCTGGGTTCAAGTGATTCTCTTGCCTGAGCCTCTTGAGTAGCTGGGATTACAGGCATGTGCCACCATGCCTGGCTAATTTTGTACTTTTAATAGAGACAGGGTTTCACCATGTTCGTCAGGCTGGTCTCGAACTCCTGACCTCAGGTGATCTACCCGCCTCTGCCTCCCAAAGTGCTGGGATTACAGGTGTGAGCCACTGCACCTGGCCTCCTTTTCATTTTTTAAGGTGCCTAAATAAAATGTTACTTACATAAAAATTTCCCCAGCTTTCCCCTGAATGAGATAATACTCATCTGTATTCCCACAGCTCTTTAGTTCATTTTTCTATTATAGCATGGAACCTTTTGCATGGTAAATAACTATTCTACAGTCTCTCCCACAACATTTTGAATTATTTATGGGTCTTCACCATGTTAACTTTGTATCTTCAGGATCAAATATAATATCTTGGAGAGTGTAGGTATACATGATTGATTGTTGGCTGGCTGAACAAATGAATTGATATTTTGTTTTATTTATATTTGTAACAACATAAGAGGAAAAATAAGGATTAAATTTTAAAAATATAATTGTACACATAACTCCCAATCTCAAGTGATTCACCTGCCTCAGCCTCCCGAAGTGCTGGGATTACAGGCATGAGCCACTGTGCCCTACCATATTGTTTTAATTGCTGTACTTAGTATGTTTTGCTGTGTCATAGGGGAAATTTTTTCTTAGCTCTTCTTTTCTAACTCTATTGGTGATGTCTTTTTTAAAAGCTGGATTGTGGTTACATGTTTTCTTATTATATTTTCTTTATTTTTTTTCTTGTTTGAGATATTTCATAATACGTATGTAAATCTTAGATTTTTTTTTTTTTTTGGATTGCATTGAATTTATTTTATTTTATTTATTTATTTATGTATTTGAGATGGAGTCTCATTCTGCTGCCCAGGCTGGAGTGCAGTGACGTGATATATAATAAAGGGTATATAATAAAGTGAATTCTCTTCAATATATGATAAATGTATACTCACCAATAGCTAATATAGGAAGACACAGATTAGGTATTTAAATGGCAGGAGCATAAGGCTCTGGAGTTATGAGACATCAGAAATACATTTTCTGCTACACAGAGGATTTGCAACTTGAGTTTCTCTCATACTGAAACAGGAAAAGTTCCCTTGTCCCCCTAGAAGCCATGCGATGGGGGTGTGGCTCGCTTCTTCAGTGCCCTGCTGCTCAAACCTCTAGGGGAGCATACAGACGGGGAGCTGTGGGGTTCTGACCCCAGGACAATGTCTAGGGATGAATCTTTATAGCTGAAGTGCCAGAAGGCCTGTGTTACAGGGTGCTTTTTTAGTTTGCCTTGTGTTAACCAGCTCAGTTAGACCCTCTACCTTGTCACAAGGACAGAAGGCTTTCTGTGTCCTGGGTTCTTGCTTTGGTGTACTGGAAGAATTGGATTACACATGGGCTTGGAGAAGGAGTGCAAAGTTTTATTGAGTGGAAGTAGCTCTCTGTCGATGAGGGAGCCAGAAAGGAGATGGTTTCCCCTTGGAGTTGGGCTGCTCGGTGGTCCCAGCTCTCATTTAACTGCCCCGGCCAAACTCCGCCTCGTCCAGCCAGTTGATGGCCTGCTGGCATGCTGGTGTCTGTTGGTGTGCTCTTCTGCAGGCGTGTTCCCTCGACGTCTTTTCACCGTCTGGCCGCTTGTGTCTTCTTCTGCTGATGTGCTCCTATCGACGTTTGGCTGCCTATGTGTCTGCCTGCTTAGGGTCTTGGGTTTTTATAGGCCCAGGATGGGGGCACGGCGGGCCAGGGTGGTCTTGGAAAATGCAACATTTGGGCCCGAAAGCAGGAGTGCCTGTCCTCACCTAGGTTTGTCCGTGGGGGTGGAGCCCCAGCCAGGGACCTGCCTTTCTCTACCCAGCACTTCCCTGTCCCCACTCCCATATCATTTAAAGGGACCACACACTTCCCTTCCCAGCACTCCCATATCAATACAACATTTAATATGTTAGTTGTTTGTTATTGCTTAATGAATACATACTTATGTGAAGTATTCCATAAAAATTCCATGGACATCTGATTTCTTACCTTTTTGATTCCTGAGAAAAATTACATAAAACTTAGTGGGGCTTTGTGGTTACCATAATGGAGGAATAGCTTGCTTGTTGGCATCAGGAAACAGATGTAAAGAATCACTAATAATTTTTGTTTCTTTACATTATACAAAGACATATCCTTGGTATTCTAAACAATATCAAGACTGCCTTATCTTAAAGCTGCTTGGTCATCTGCTGAAGTTTTCTAAAATATTTACTGAAATAAAGTGCTGCATGCCAACTCTCCCACTTGTTCCCTATCACCCCCTGCTCTTGCACATTCCATGTGTGAAAAAGGAACAACCCAATATTGGGAAGAAAATAGAATGCATTTTTCTGAGTATAGTAGAATAATCATTTTTCTCCTCCTACTCCTTCATTTTAATATAGTACAATGCAGGGTATAATAGAGCCCCAATGTTTTGAGCCGTGGTATTCCAAAATTTAGTAACTTAGTAATGCTGTAGTTGCTGTTGCTGTAGTTGCTGTTGCTAGATATAGCTAAGGTTGTAGATTTTTAATTGGATGGCTGCTGCCCTGCAATTTAATTTTTTAAAAAGATTTGTTAGGGCTGGTCGCAGTGGCTTACACCTGTAATCCTAGCACTTTGAGAGGCCGAGGCAGGTGGATTGCCTGAGCTTAGGAGTTCGAGACCAGCCTGGGCAACATGGTGAAACCCCGTCTCTACTAAAAAAAAAAAAAAAATTAGTGTGATGTTATGTGCCTGAAGTTCTAGCTACTCAGGAGGCTGAGGCAGGAGAATTGCTTGAACCCGCAAGGTGGAGGTTGCAGTGAGCTGAGATTGCGCTGCTGTGCTTCAGCCTGGCGACAGGGCGAGACTCTATCTCAAAAAAAAAAAAAAAAAAAAAAAAGATTTGTTAGCTGTTGACAGAACTATAGTGAATTCTTCACCAACTTATTGAGCATCAGAATACTGGTCAGCTTCTAAGGTAGCTTTAAAAAACAAGGAACCCTGATTTACAGAAAAAAAAAAAGCCACTTTTCTATTCATATTATTTGCCTTCCCATCTAATGGTTTCCTACATAGCACTGATTTTTTGTAATGCTGCTTGTATCTGGAATGTGTTATTTTGTTTTTGTTTTTGTTTGTTTGTTTGTTTTGAGACGGAGTTTTGCTCTTGTCGCCTAGGCTGGAATGCAATGATGTGATCTTGGCTCACTGCAACCTCTGCCTCCCGGGTTTAAGCAATTCTCCTGCCTCAGCATCCTGAGTAGCTGGAATTACAGGCACCCTCCACCATGCCCAGCTAATTTTTGTAGTTTTAGTAGAGATGGGGTTTCGCCATGTTAGCCAGGCTGGTCTCGAACTCCTGACTTCAACTGATCCACCCGCCTCGAACTCCCAAAGTGCTGGGATTATTGCTGTGAGCCACCGCGCCCAGCCTTTTTTTTATCTTACTCTTTTTTTTTTTTGAGAAGGAGTCTCACTCTGTCTCCCAAGCTGGAGTCCAGTGGTGCAATCTCGGCTCACTGCAACCTCCGCCTCCGAGGTTCAGACAATTCTCCTGCCTCAGCCTCCCAAGTAGCTGGGACTACAGGCATGCGCCACCACACCCAGTTAATTTTTATATTTTAGTAGAGATGGAGTTTCACCTTGTTGGCCAGGCAGATGTCGAACTCCTGACCTCAAATGATCCTCCTGCCTCAGCCTTCCAAAGTGCTGGGGATTGCAGGCATGAGCCACCACACCTGGCCTTGGAATGTGTTATTTTGGACATGTACGCAGTTACAGTACATTTGTAACAATAACACTCTGGTATTTCTACAATGAGCCAGGTAGAGGTGAGATAACAGTGAATACAACAGATGTCATCTTTACCATCATCTTCTCTCACTTTAGTGGAGGACGTATTTACTGTACAAATAAGTATGTATAGTAAGTATCAGGTGGTGATAAGTGCACCGTGGAAAAAGAAAGCAAGAAAAGAGAGGATGATGTTGGAGAAATGGGGATATTAACTTAAATAGTGTGTTCAGTGAAGGCCTCTCAGATTAAGTGCTATATAGGCACGAGTTTAAGGGAGTAAAGTACACAAATACCTAGGGCAAAGCACTTACAGTGAGTAGTAAGTGCAAGGTTGGGTGTGTGAGTGGAACATCAGAGAAGGCAGAGTGGCTGTGAGGCATGGGGCCAGTGGTGGGAATGAGGTCTAAGAGGTAACCAAGGGCCAGTTCATGTTTGGTCTTCCAGGTCATGAAAAGACTGGTTTTTATTCTTTGTGAAATAGAAAATCATTGAATGGTTTAGAGCAAAAAGCCAAAGTATGTGGAAGAACATACCTTTTTTTTCTAGTGGTTTAACTTACTGTATGCTCAGACAGAGAGCACTGACAAACCATACTGCACACTGTAGTCCAGTGAGCCATCTCACTCCTTCATGCACATTTAGCCTCCTCAGCTGTCTGGAGTTGAGTATGGAATATGCTCTGCAGTAAGGTTGCTTATTCCCTTTGTGGCTTTTCTTTCTGCCATTTGTTGTTGTTCTGATGTATAGTTTTAACCTATGATAGCTGGGATGGGGGCATGAGGATATGTGCAAGTGATGGTGCTGGACTTGCCACAGTGAAACAAAGGAAGTGTAGTGTGCTCAGTGTTTAGATGGTTCAGGGTTACTTCAAGGGAAGTGGTTGAGGAAATGGAGTGGGGATAGATCAGTTAGACAGCTAAGGATTGCTATAAGACCTTAGACATTTTAGAAAACATCAAAGTTAGGCCAGGTGCAGTGGCTCACGCCTGTAATCCCAGCACTTTGGGAGGCTGAGGCGGGCTGATTACCTGAGGTCAGGAGTTCGAGACCAGCCTGGCCAACATGGTGAAACCCTGTCTCTACTAAAAATACAAAAAATAGCCGGGCGTGGTGTCGCATGCCTGTAATCCCAGCTACTCAGGAGGCTGAGGCAGGAGAATTGTTTGAGACTGGGAGGCGAGGGTTGCAGTGAGCCGAGATCGTGCCACTGCACTCCAGCCTGGTCTGGCCCACAGAGTGAGACTCTGTCTCAAAAAAAAAAAAAGAAAACATCAAAGTTACTACTGCAGCCTCAGAGGATGAACTAACAATTCCATGAAAGGTGGCTAGAGGAAACTCTAGCTGAGGGCACTCCATGCGGGGATTTATATAAAACAGAAAAATGATTGTTGAAATATGATGGATCTCCATAGCTACTATGCAATAATAACCTCATGTGGCACAGATTTGTATAGAACTTCCATTTTCAGGAACCACATTTTACACCCTAAATTAGGTATGAGTATAGTAAAAGTGTCAATTTTTTTCCGTTTTCTGAAAACACAAATGTACATGTTCCTGATTTAATTTCACACAGTCACATTATAAAATCATAGTCATCTCAAAATGCTTAAACTAAATGAAAATACTTAATAAAAGAAGAAAATTAGCCTTATCAGGCCCTGGCGTGGTGGCTCACACCTGTATCCCCAGCACTTTGGGAGGCCAAGGTGGGCAGATCACGAGGTCAGAAGATCGAGACCATCCTGGCTAATGTGGTGAAACCCCGTCTCTACTAAAAATACAAAAAATTAGCCGGGTGTGGTGGCGGGTGCCTGTAGTCCCAGCTACTCAGTAGGCTGAGGCAGGAGAATGGTGTGAACCTGGCAAGCGGAGCTTGCAGTGAGCAGAGATTGCGCCACTGTACTCCAGCCTGGAGACAGAAAGAGATTCTAAAAAAATAAAGAAAAGAAAATTAGCCTTATCAGTTGAGAAATGAAAACCCTACTTTTTAGAAAAACATCATAGAAGACTGATTCAAATGTTTTAACTGTACCACTAAACCTAGAAATTCTAAAGACTAGTATACTGGAACTACCTCCCCTGCCTTAGAACTGACTATTCTATTTTCTTGTAGAT
Organism: Pongo abelii; assembly: GCF_028885655.2. Classification (NCBI taxonomy): domain Eukaryota; kingdom Metazoa; phylum Chordata; class Mammalia; order Primates; family Hominidae; genus Pongo; species Pongo abelii. The sequence goes on from NC_071989.2 coordinate 139,737,496, forward strand.
AGTCACTTTGGAATGTAGTGGATGGTATTCACTGTATGTTGTACCTCTTCAGCTCCTTTAATATAACTGTGGAGATAGTTTGAATTTGTCTATATGTACTTAAAAACAAACTAGAAAGGCTCTTTTCAAAACTGTGGAACAGACAGGTTCTGGTGCTCCAGTACTGTTTTCTGTGCCCTTAACCAATTAAGAACTGTTGGTAAGCTAGTGTCCATAGCATTCGATGTGAGTTCAAGATGGGGAAAAGGGATAAGAAGGCAGTAGAAAGCTATTTATGTTTTGAAAGTATAATGCTTTTATAAGTTTGTAAATGTCAGAGAAGAAATTTTGCTTTAATGTTTTTTGGTTCAGAATGGAGTTGATTTTTATTCAGTTCAGATTGGAGTGTTCTTTTTTTTTTTTTTTTTTTTTTACTACATACCTCAAGATGAAGCAAGCCATTTCTTTGTAAACCATGTGGTTGTTGCAAATTTTTAATTACTTAAAATGTGACATCACCAAAAATAATAAATAATCTTTAAAAGAAAAATTAAATCTTCTTTCAAACTGTAATATATTTGGTACAAAAATTATAAAACAGGCCAGGTGCAGTGACTTGCACCTATAATCCCAACACTTTGGGAGGCTGAGGCGGAAGCATTGCTAGAGCCTAGGGGTTCGAGACCAGCCTGGGGTGTAACATAGTAGGACCTTGTCTCTACAAAAAATTTTAAAAATTAGCTGTGTGTGGTAGTATGTGCCTGTAGTCCCAGCTACTCGGGAGGCTGAGGTAGGAGGATTGCTTGAGCTAGGAGGTTGAAGCTGTAGTGAGCCAGGATCGCATCCCTGCACTCTAGCCTGGGCAACAGAGTGAAACCCTGTTTCAAAAAACAAATTTTATATATATATATATATAATTTTATATACTTATATATATTACAGGTCAAAATATACAATCAAATATACGTGTGTGTGTGTATATATATATCATGTAATGATGCACAACAACAAACAGATACAAACTCCTACCCAATACAAATGATCTGTTGGTGAATGATCTGTTGGTGGACATTTGAGTAGTTCCTAGTTTTAAGTTTTTTTCTGTTACAAACTATGCTGTAAATTCTTGTACATATCTCAGTATATACATGACTTTGAGTATACTTGTTTCTGTAGCATATATATCTAAAAGTAGAAATACTGAATTGTGGGGTGTGGGCATGATCAGTTTCACAAGATAGTGCCAAATTATTTTGCAAAGGGATAACTGCTCCCACCTTAATGTGGCGTAGTTTCACTTTCACAACATCTTCATTAATGCTTGTTTTTTCACTTTTTAATTTTTGTTAGTCTGATGGGTAAGGTGGGATTTCATGGTATTTGTTCTTTTCTGATTGCTAGTGAGGTTAAGCAAAGCACTTCTTCATGTGCTTGTTGCTCAGTATGGTTTCCTCTTGTGTGAAAGACATGCCTGTTCATGTCTTTTGTACATTTTTAAAATTTATTTATTCATAGACTTCCCTCTTACGTTCTGAATACAAATTCTTTGTTGGTTATGTGTGATTTAACAAAGTACCTTTTTTGGCTTATATTTTTGTGCTTAAGAATTTTTTCTTACCTCTCATTCATAAGGATAATTCACCCAAATTTCCCTATAAAAGTGGAATAATTTTGCTTTTTAGAAGCCTGGAGTTGATTTTGTGGATTTTTGAAGAAGGGATTTAATTATATTTATTTTTCATATGGGGAACCCTCTGTCCCACAGCGACTTCATAAGAAGTCTTTCCTGGACAGGCACGGTGGCTCACACCTGTAATCCCAGCACTTTGGGAGGCCGAGGAGGGCAGATCACGAGGTCAGGAGATCGAGACCGTCCTGGCTAACACGGTGAAACCCTGTCTCTACTAAAAATACAAAAAAATAGCTGGGCGTGGTGGCGGGTGCCTGTGGTCCCAGTTACTTGGGAAGCTGAGGCAGGAGAATGGCATGAACCTGGGAGGAGGAGCTTGCAATGAGCCGAGATCACGCCACTGCACTCCAGCCTGGGCGACAAGAGTGAGACTCCATCTCAAAAAAGAAAAAAAAAAAAAAATAGAAGTCTTTCCCCTCCCCACTGGTATGCAGTGTACATTATCAGGCTTCCCTACATGCATGAGTCAGACTCTAGATTCTGTTTGACCATTTGTTCATCGTGGTGCCAATACACGATGATACACAGTGTCTTCTAGAGTTTGCATTAATACTGTTTTGATATCTGGGAAGGCAGATCCCTTTGTCTTTGTTCACCTTTTGTCGTGTTTTGGCCAGTCTTAGTCCTTGACTATTACATATCAGTTTTAAAATTAATTTGTCAGGTTTTCCATAAGGCCTGTTCGGATTTGGATTAGACCTGTATTGAATATCTATATAATTCCCATTTGTGAAACTGGTGTGTCTTCATTTTTAAGCTATCTCCATAAAGGCTTTTTAAAACTTATATTTTTAAACATATTCAGAAGTAGACAATAGTATAATGAGCCCTGTGTACCCATCTCTCAGCTTCAATAACTTTAATTCTTGTCTAACCTTCACCTCATTCCATCCACTTTATCCTTTCCTCTATTACTTTGAAGCCAAATCTGAGACATTATATCATTTTGTCCATAAATATTTCAGTAACCCTAAAAGATAAGGACTCTTATTTAACATAACCACAATACCGTTATAATACCAAAAATTAATAATTTAAAAGGATTTATTTTACATGTAAATGTACAGTATAAAAGTTATGAAACAAATATATTATGAAGCACATGTTACTCATTAAGAAATAGGACATTGCCAGCACCCCAGAAGCCTCTTTGTGTCCTTTCCAATTACACACATGCCTGTTCCAACACCTGGAGGAACTGCTGTCCTGATTTTTATGGTAATCCCTTCCTTGTTGTGTTTTACGATTTCACCATCTATGTATGTATCCCTAAACAGTACAATTTAGTTTGCCTGTTTTAACTTTAAATGGAGTCATTACTGATTGTTATCTTTTGCGTTTTCTTCTTTAATCCAATGGTATATTTATAAGATTGATTCATATTGATGCAGATAGGTAAATTTTATGTTCATTTTTCTTTAACGTTTTCTTGTTCGGCTGTACCATAATAGATGTTTCCATCACAGTTCTTTTGATAAACCTAGTACGGGACTGTTATGCACAATGCTCTTTTGTGCATTTGTGTATGTGTAGCCTGGTAACATGTGCACAAGTTTTTCTAGGGTATATACCTAGGAGTGACATTACTGGGTCTAACAGCTAAGGAAGTTACCTTTACCAAGCAAAAGCAAATTCTTTTAGACTTGATGTTACCATCTTACATTCCCACCAGCTGTTTGAGTGTTCCATTGTGCCATATCCTCTTCAACACATGGTATTTTCAGACTTTAAAATTTTTATCATTGGGGGAAGAATGTAGTAACAGTTCTTTGAAGGTTAGCCTTGTATTTTGCATTTTAATATGAGAGTGAACAGTAACTCTGACTTATTAATAGGTTGTGAGCTTCAGGATTATGCACAAATTAGAGATTTATTGAAGTAACCCCAGTTCCACACTTCCACACCCTTTGTCATCAGCATATTCCATTTCTATTACAGTGTAAGACTAATTATTTCAGAATAAGACACAGTTAGATAAACTGAAGCAGATTAAAGTGACTTTATAAGACAGCATCTTTGTTTTTATGTTTAATTTCAAGTATGGTTAAACACTAATTTAATTCAGTGCTTTCTGCTTATTCTGTTTCTAGTAACTCTTATAGAAACAAGTGTAGTCAGTAGCCAACATGCATCCATGTCAGCCTATATATGACTTATTAGGAGGGCTTAATTTTTTAAAAGAGATGAAAAATAAAGAGAAGGTCTAGTATTTTCCTCCCACATTCCAACAGATCATTTTATGTGCCCCCTTTGGGTGAGCACATTCCATGTTGTAGACCATTGATTATAGTAGTCAGAGCATGGAGCTCTGGAGTTCAGAAAAAGTATTTTATTATCGTTATTATGACAAAAATAATTACCATGTAAAGGAAAAGAAAAGAAACTCAGGGAAAAAACTTATGAACAAAAGAGAAAAGAAACTTACGGTTAAATAATTTTAAAAATACATATGGCAAATAAGCATCAATTATTTTTTTTTCTATATGCCCGTTGGAAAATATCGTCTTGCCTCATCTAATAGGCAACGTTAAGTGGAGTCACTATGTGTTCCTCTTAACTGGAAGATTTCTTTCTTTCAGTGTGAAGACTGAAACATTTATTTTACCTTTTTTTTTTTTTCTCCCCAGCAGAGACAGGGTCTTGCTTTGTTGCCCAGGCTGGTCTCAGGCTCCTGGCCACAAGTGATCCTCCTGCCTCAGCCTCCCAAAGTGCTGGGATTACAGGCATGAGCGACTTAGCCTGGTCAAACATTTCTTTAGTTGTTTGAAAGTCATCTGACTATATCTGTGAAATTATGTTTATTTAGAAAGCATGGCCTTTAATTACAAATTCTGTTACTGTGTAAATGATATGCAAATCTCCATCTTTTCATGAGGTGGCTAATTATTAAAATGGCTAAAGAGTTGCTTCTAAAACACCAATAGCATGAAATTTTTTTTTAAAACTGACTTTTGGGGTTTATAAGCCTAGACACAACAAGAATGAAGAGGATTAAGCCTTTGTCTGTCTAGAGTTAGTGAGGATTGGGTTCTGATTCTCACGTGGCCTTGATGTATACAAATAGGAAAGAAAGGAATACTGGTAAGGAACTCAAAATTGCATTATTTTTCAAATCAGTAGTAGGTTAAGACTAGGTAGTGCATTGTTGTAGAAAAATAAAATGTTTTTGCTGATATGTATATGTGACTAAAGGGAAGTTAGAACTTAAGTAATTATCTGGGATTTGATAATATAATGGTATTTTAATAACTATCTGGGGCTGGTATTTATGATGTTTATAATATATTGAACATTTTTAGAAGCACTTTTTAAGAATCTGTTCATCTGTGATGTAAACAGATGGTATAAATCATTCAGTTTTTCATCCTCTCAAACTTGTTCATATTGAGTAGAAAATATTACAGATACATTTTATTAGCAGTTCTCATGCAAGACAAATTCTAGGTCAGATCTCAGTTCCCGGGGTACCCTAAAGTTTGGTCTCATCTCTTATCACCTTTGCACATAGTAAAAATTCTTCTGGTTCTTAGATGTTTCTGGTATTTATGTTCCATCTACTTTAGTGAACTTTCTTATAGTTTCTTGAAAAGGTGTTATGCTTACATTCTTGTTTTAGCAGATGGGATATTGTTTGTTTTATATGTGATTTTGTTTTCTTTTGTGAAATGAAAATAATTTTCATACAATCTTAAAATTTTAGATCTTAGAGACATCATAGGCAAACGTAGTCAAATGCATGTGGGCATGCGTGCATGCGGATTTGGAAACTATACTAAGAAGTTAATTAGTAAACTAAGTTAAGATCAGCGAATTAGTGGCAGAGCCTTTTGCATTTTAAGACCAGTTTTCTTTCTAGTATATTTCAGTAAATTTTACCCAAATAGAAACGAACACCCATGTTGGATATGAAGTTGAGTTATGAGACTATGCAGATACAGCACTAGGTGATAAGTTACAGTGAAACAAGCAGTGTTTCAGTATTTCAGAAAGCGTTTCTTGCTACCAAGTGTTAATTATTATCTGCCATTTTTACAGACTGTCTTAGTTCAAATGCTTTCATATATACTAACTTAATGTGAAACATGTCTATCATTTTAATTTCTTCATTTTCCCCCCTTATCCCCTATCACTGTTTGTTTTGTTTTGGTTTTGGTTTTATTTGTTCTTGCAGTGTCTACCTGGGTAACAGTTGGGTGATGTCTTCATTGGGATTTTAACATGAACAAATACTTATGCATGTACCTGTTATGTACATGTGCATATATTCAAAAGTTATTAAGATACTGGAGATAGTGTTAGCTGTCTGTGGGTCATTTGGGATAAGTAAACAGAATCTGCTCTACATTAAGCAAAAAAAGATATTATTCAATGCCATTTTTTTGGCCTACCTTATGACAGATAAAATTTGTAAGAAACCTAAGGCAAATGTGCTTTCAGGAGTACTTAGCTATAGGAAATGATCATATTTTTAACAACCCCAAGGTTCTTAAAAACCAAATAAGTTTTTTCCCTTTACATATGAGGGCTGGTTCTCTATTAGAGTTGGTCAGAAAGGCTGGGCGCGGTGGCTCACGCCTGTAATCCCAGCACTTTGGGAGGCTGAGGTGAGCGGATCATGAGGTCAGCAGATAAAGACCATCCTGGCTAAAACAGTGAAACCCCGTCTCTACTAAAAATAAAAAAAAATTAGCTGAGCGTGGTGGCACGCACCTGTAGTCCCAGCTACTCGGGAGGCGCTGAGGCAGAATTGCTTGAACCTGGGAGGCAGAGGTTGCAGTGAGCCGAGATCGCGCCACTGCACTCCTGCCTGGGCGACAGAGTGAGACTCTGTCTCAAAAAAAAAGAAAAAGTCAGACAGATCTGGATTTGAATTCCAGAGCCAGTACTTATTTATTTACTGTTTGACCTTGGGCAGATTAATTGAATCTCTGCAAATGAGAATAATGACACCTATCTCATAGGATTCAAGATAGGTAGTGGATTAAAATATATTAAGATAATTTATGTAAAGTGCTTAGCAGAGTGCATGGCATACAGTGAGTGCTCTTATTATGGATGTTGAGTTGATAAATTGCAATTTGCTCTCATTTTATTAAGTAATGGGCTTTTAAAATTTTGCTTTTATCTCCATTGGTTATTTTCAAGTACATTTCTATTTGAAATGAACATGATCATCAAATCTTAAAGAGCTGGTCTCTTACCAGCAATATTTTGTTCTCATTTGATTTGACGTTAGTTACCACAAAAAGAGATATAGTTATCTCAGCATAAGAGAGGATGTTGGACTGGGTTTATATACCCGCATATGTATATTTTCTTCCTTCCCGAAACCCTACTTCACAAGACATTAAAGGAGTTTAAATAACAAAAAGATAAAACCTACAAAGAAAAAGAGAGTGAAGAGAGAGAACCATGGATCAGAGATAATAAAAAAAATAGTTGGATGGTAGAGTGGGAACCTATTTAGCTGAGTGAGCCACTGCCCAACTGCCTACAGAGGGGGATACTGATAAGCAAGCCAGCCAGCCAGCATTCTTTACCTGCCTTCATCTTAGAATGCCTGCAACTAGATTCGAACTCTTCTGTCTGGACTTCAGCAGGTCCTTTCCTAGAAAGCCTACTGCCATCACAGAAGGGATCTGCTGATAACCTGCAATTGTGGTTTCCCCAAGCAAAAAGTGAGCTCACCATCTGATCACTGTTCATTGAATTTACAGTTCAGCATGACCCATGCACACTAAGCCTCATTTGGATGGCCTGTGTTCATTAGACAACAGAAAAGCTAAAAGGAATGAACTGAATAAAAGAACTCGGAAGAAATAGATGATACAGGCAATAGGAAAGAACTAAAAAACAAAACAAAAAACATGACTAGGTCTCAGATGATAAGACAGTGGATTCACTAAACAAGAACAACATGCCTACAAAGGAAGCGAGAGAGAGAAGGAACAAATCGATAAGAAACGATGCTTGGAAATAATATGATAGCTGAAATAAAGTAGTCCATGAGAAGGCTGGAAGATGTAGTTCATTCTTCCAGCAAGTAAAACAAAAATATAAAGAAATGGAAGGTAGAAGGGAAAATTAAGAAAATTAGATGATCAACCCAGGAAGTACAAAATCTGCCTAAAGTTATAAAAAAGAGGACAAAAAGCATTGGAGGATAATAAATTATCAAAGTAATACTACAGGAAAATTTCCCTAGTAAATTATCAAAGTAATACTATGGGAAAATTTCCCTGAACTACAAAACAAAACAAAAAAAACAGTAGTCTCTTGGTTGAATGAAAAAGAACCCATACTACTGAGTGAAATTTCAGACTATCTGGACAAGTCACTTAGCTATTTAATCGGTTATACCACAAGATACTTATGGAGGGTATTAGAACAATTAATGATAGTTTCATTAAAAGGTAAGCAAACAACTTTGGGAGGCCAAGGCAGGTGGATCACGAGGTGAGTTCAAGACCAGCCTGGCCAAGATGGTGAAACCCCGTCTCTACTAAAATTAGCTGGGTGCGGTCACAGGTGCCTGTAATCCCAGCTACTTGGGAGGCTGAGGCAGGAGAATCACCTGAACCCAGGCAACAGAGGTTGCAGTGAGCCGAGATCGTGCCACTGCACTCCAGCCTGGGCAACAGAGTGAGACTGTCTCAAAAAAAAAAAAAAAAAAAGCAGACATTGTGTGTAAAATTTGTGACAGAATTTTTTTTTTTTTTTTTAAACTAAGCAAGCCAGAAGCAATTCCAGTGCAAAGTGTGGTATAAGAAAAATTAATTATAGTACAGTACTTGGCTCAATTGTAAACACTCTTCACATAGAGTTAATATAAACACTTGATTTTTGTGTCTCAATTTTATATAGTAAATGTTTGGGGAGAATTATATGACTTGCTTTGAAACACAGTTGTTCACACAGTGGTGTGAAGGAAACAACAGTGGACAAGGAAGACTCCCAGATCTGATTTTAGTTAGCTGTGGTACTTTGGCAAGTAATATCTTCCTAGGTACATTGTACACTGTATATATACAGTGTATAGAAACAATCCCAGATGGACCCATAGTGACAGAAATTTCTAGTGAAAGGTTTTTAACACCAATGATATTAACAATATCATTAATACTTGAAAGCTAGTTCAGATTAGTTTCCCCCCTCCTTTTTTTTTTTTTGACCTATTTTGTGCTTCAGTTTTCATACTTGGAATATGTGACTTAAACCAGATACTAATTTTAAATAGAAGGAGAAAAAAACCCCTTTTCACTTCAGGTTTCTCACTGAGAGATGAGAACAACTAGTTCCTTCAATTTTGCTTTTAGCACTTTGGCCCTTGAAAAGGTCACTATAGATTTGCTTAGAGATTCCTTTTAAAAACAAATTTGGGGTTCTCCTGCAAACTTCTCATCAGTTAAAAGCTGCAAAATACATACTGAGTAGGAAAAGGTTAGTTACCTACTAAACCCTAAAGGACAGATACCGACAGCACCACACTTAAGATTGAATTGTAAATGCATTACCAGCAACTCACCTATTTATTTATGAATATTTCCAACACAAAATATCTTTCCTTTCTGTACTTTGACTTAGATAATTCTCTTATAATACCAGCTGGTTTGGGTTTCTCTGTGGTGATCTATGGTGTGACTCTCATCTCCTCTAGACAGAGCTCCTTATATAAGCTCTGTCACCTGAGGGCCACTGCTAGCATTCCAATGAGTGAGCTAAGCTCTAGAAGCCAGACAAGTAGAATTATTTATTTTTCCCACCGTAGAAGATACAGTACAAGTTCATGTATAGAAGAAGTTTATTGTTTTCTTGAGTTTTGACCTAAGTATGAGAATTTGGAATCCAAAGTAGGCTATTCAGTTATTGAAGAGCAGATATTTTTCCAGTCTCTGCAGTATCTAAAACCTTGTTTCTCTTTCATTTGTCCCTTAACATATTAGAGATCTTTTTGTTATATTCTTAGAAACCAGAATTCCACAGGCAGTTTTATCAACCCAGATTACCACCCATGGGAAGGCTGGATTCAGCTGCTTGAACATGAATATCCAGGACCTGGACACTTATGTTAAGACTCCCATCTTGGCCAGGCATGGTGGCTCATGCCTGTAATCTCAGCACTTTAGGAGGCCAAGGTGGGTGGATTAGTTGAGGTCAGGAGTTCGAGATCAGCCTGACCAACATGGTGAAACCCCATCTTTACTAAAAATACAAAAAATTAGCTGGGCGTGGTGGTACATGCCTGTAATTCCAGCTACTCGGGAGGCTGAGACACGAGAATCGCTTGAACCCAGGAGGCAGAGGTTGCAGTGAGCTGAGATTGTACCACCGCACTCCAACCTGGGTGACGAATGAGGCTCTTGTCTCAAAAAAAAAAAAACAAAAAACCTTTATTCAATAGAGAGTACAAAGGTGAACAAATGAGGACTTCTGAGCAATGGCCGAGACAAGAAGTGAGAGTTGGCCAGAGGATCCCAGATTTGAAGGGAAGTAAAATGTCATATACTGCTATAGAAGGTACTAGCAAATGAGTTCATGGCTTTAAAGTTCTTGAAACTGTGCCTGGTATCTTATAAGTACTCTTATTACCCATTTTTACTTTTTAAATATTCAGCTGTTAATCTTTATTTTTTAATTTACCTTTGAGGTTCAGGGGGTACATGTGTAGGTTTATTATATAGGTAAACTGAGTCACAGATTACCTGCTGTACAGATAATTTCGTCACCCAGGTAATAGGCATAGTAACCATTAGGTCATTTTTTGATCCTCTCCCTCCTCCCACCCTCTACTCTCAGATAGGTCCTGGTATCCGTTGTTGCCTTCTTTGTGTCCCCGTGTACTCAATGTTTAGCTCCCACTTATAAGTGAGAACATGTGGTATTATGTTCCTGTGTTAGTCTGCTTAGGATTATGGCCTCCAGCTCCATCCATGTTGCTCCAAAGGACATGGTCTAGTTCTTTTTTATGGCTGTGTGGTATTCCATGGTGTACATGTACCACGTTTTCTTTATCCAGTCTACCACTGATGGGCATTTAGGTTGATGCCATGACTTTGCGATTGTGAATAGTGCTGTGATGAACATATGTGTACATGTGTCTTTATGGTAGAATGATTTATATTCCTTTGGGTATATACTCAATAAGGGGGTCCTGGGTCAAATGATACTTCTGTTTTTCACTTCTTTGAGAAATTGCCATACTGCTTTCCACAATGGCTAAACTAATTTACATTCCCACCAGCAGTATATAAGTGTTCCCTTTTCTCTGCAGCCTCACCAGCATCTATTATTATTTGACTGTGTGTAATTTTTATTTATTTATTTATTTATTTTGAGACAGAGTCTCTCTCTGTTGCTCAGGCTGGAGTGGTGTGATCTTGATTCACTGCAACGTCTGCCTCCCGGGTTCAGACGATTCTTGTGTCTCAGCCTCTCGAGTAGTTGGGACTACAGGAGTGTGCCACCACACCTGGCTAATTTTTTGTATTTTTGTAGAGATGGTGTTTCGCCATGTTGCCCAGGCTGGTCTCGAACTCCTGAGCTCAGGCAGTCCGCCCACCTCAGCCTCCCAAAGTGCTAGGCTTACAGGCGTGAGCCACCACGCCTGGCCTGACTTTTTAATAATAGTCATTCAGCTGTTAATCTTTAGAGCCAGTGTTTCTAAACCATTAAGCCATCAGTATCACTTGGAATCTTGTTAGATATGTAAATTCAAGCTCCACTCCAAACTTGCTCAGTCTGAAAATCTTCTGTGACTAGAGCTCAGAAACCTGTATTTCAACAAACCTTCCAGGGATTCTGATGTACACTATAGCTTGAGAACCACTGCTTTACAGGTTCTACCCAATATAAAAACTAAAACAGTGTTACCAGTTAAAACCTCTCTAGAGCACACAGCCTTTCTATGAAACAGAGAAAATTAAATCAGCAGATAAGTATTTTTTATGCAGAAATGTAAACTTCATTAGAATTGGCATTACATTGTTTACATCTTCCAGATATAATAGGTTCTTGAGAAATATTTGGCGATAATATTAGATAAGACAGACAATTTTTAGAGAACTGAGCTGACATTGTTTCTTTAAAAAAGCCTTTTATTCATTCAACAGTCATTTATTGTCTACTGTGTGTCAGGCACAGCTACTGTTACAGAACTCTTAGTAGTGTAGGAAAATCAAACTGTAAGCAAGTAAGTTACAATACAATGTTTTAAGTACTATAATTGAAATAGGAGCCATGTGCTGTGAATGTTCAGAACAGGAAATAACCAACAGCCTCAACTCAGAATGTTATGTTTGAGCTGGGTCTCAAAGAATGAGTAGGGAGAGACTTGGGGCAAGGGTGTTTCATATAGTTTGTTGACATGACTACCATAAAAGGTATTTTCATTTTTTGTGTCAATGAATATCTACTAGGAAGATCATTTTCATCAAAAAATGTCAAATCCATTTTTTATATTATTACAACTTTTGTTAGCCTTTTTGTCCGTACTGTGAACTAGATTGATTAACTTGGAAGCAGCTCACGCACGCAGGGAATCACTGTCACTGGCATCATAGAAAAAAAATACCCACTTGTTTTAGAAATGCCTGGTTCCTGATTACAGTGTCAATATTTCAAAAAACTAATGTAGCTTATTTCAGAGGTTCCCAAACTTCCCTTAACGGTTCTGTAATTTTTTTCATGGTGCCTCTAGGCCAAGAGAAATACCGTACAGACTTGTTTATTAAATAATTTGGTACAAACAACTTAGTAAAGATTTATGCCCCAACAACTTATTTGCCTTTAAAAAATAAGATGTAAATGGAAAAATATTTTTATTTAATTCTTAAATAACCAGTTACATACTTACGGTGTGTTTGTGCCTGTTAGGATTATACAACTTCTCAAACTGTGGAATCAGACCGAACACCACCACCTTCTTTTCTAGTTCCATACTGACTTTTGCGTAGTGCTTGGGTTTTTTTCACAGTAACCACTGAAAACTCAGCTTCACAAAGATATGCTGTTAAGAAGAATGTATGTTCTAATGTTGAAGTTACAAATTATCTGAAGCTGGTAGTTCACTCAGTGTCAAACACACATTGAGTCTCACTGTGTTTCCCTCAAATAGAATACCCTGGCACCCCTGGGTTTTGCTGGGATGCCCCAAGACACAATTTGGAAATAGTGGGCTTGTTAGATTTAATTCATAGATTTATGGATTTAGTTACACAACTCAACTGACTTTCTCTAGGTCATAAAGTTGAGTCAGCATAGCTTTCAACCTTTCATTTACTTTGGCCACATTTGCATAAATGATTGCTATTTTATACCGTGAAAGTTCCAGCTTTTTTCACTGTCCCAGATGGCAAGTATTTTTATTTTCTTTATTCACTCTGTATCTGCTTCTAGAACTACCTCAGGCTGTACCATCTTTTACTCTTACTGTAGGCCTTCTGCTAACCTGATGGGACCTGGCCTTCATTTGCTTCTCAGTGACATGTGTTTGCACACTAAGCTGCCCAGAGAATAGTCTTTGGGGAAGTTTTAACTTTTAAGTGATTATGTAATTACTGTTTTCTAGAAGCTACAGTTGATCCATATGCCAGAAATGTGAGGGAGGTAGATATAGTATGGTTATATACATACTTGTTTAGATAAGAATGCAAATAAGGTTCTCACAGTAGCAAATCCTTTGAAATTAACCTGCTTCTCGCCTCCTTGGATATACTCCAAATTGTTTAGTTCATTATCTTTAATAATTATGATGTAATTATGTAAAAAGTTATGGGAAGAGACATTTTGCCTAATGTCCCCTCCACACTAACATAGCAATTCATTTGGGTCTCTAGTCCTTCACCTTATGCAGAATAAAAGTTAATATTTTAAGGATGCAAGGATTATTCAGATGGTTGACGGTCTTAACAAAGTTCCCTATAAAGAATTTGTTTCCAGGAAACACGGTGACTCTGCTAACTACAACTGTTAATACGTATCAGAGCAGAGTGCACCATTTCCTGTTTTTCTTTGGGGAGGTATGACTCTGGAATTCCCCTTGTTTGCCCATGACTATTCTTTTTTTTCTTTTGAAACAGAGTCTCACTCTGGCACCCAGGCTGGAGTGCAGTGGTGTGATCTCGCCTCACTGCAACCTCTCCCCCCCCACCCCCACCCCGGGTTCAAGCGATTCTCCTTCCTCAGCCTCTGGAGTAGCTGGGATTACAGGTGCCTGCCACCATGCCCAGCTAATTTTTTTTTTCTTAAAATATTTGTTTAATTTTCCATAGTTACTGGGGTACAGGTGGTGTTTGGTTACACGAGTAAGTTCTTTAGTGGTGATTTGTGGATTCTGGTGTACTCATCACCCGAGCAGTGTACACTGCACCATATTTGTAGTCTTTTATAAAACCCTTGCCCCCCTCCCACTCTTCCAGAGCCCCAAGTCCCCAAAGTCCATTTGATCATTCTTATGGCCTGGCTAATATTAGTGGAGACAGGGTTTTGCCGTGTTGGCCAGGCTGGTCTTGAACTCCTGACCTCAAGTGATCCACCCACCTCAGCCTCCCAAAGTGCTGGGATTATAGGCATGAGTCACCATGCCCAGCCACCCGTGACTATTAATACAGTACCCCAAACAAGTGTGCCATTCTTTAAATGTCCACATTGTGCCTGAAAATATTGCATTTTTATAGTTTAGAACATTTATTTATATTTAAATCCAGGTTTTTGATAGAGTGTTGTAGGAAAGAGTGTAAAGAACACTTCCACCTGTGTCTGGATCCACCTTTCCTGCCTTCTCAGGAACCTTGCAATGTTGACAATCCATTTTCTTTTTCCTTCTTTTTCTTTACCTCTTTTACTGGATCTTTCCCATTAGAAATTGAGCATAATGAATTCTCTGCCACCTTACAGGGGAAAAATTCAATCTGTTCTCATCTCCTTTTCTCCTTTCAGCCACTGACCTGTCTTCTTCCTGTCCAGAAGGCCAGACTTTTCTCCAGAGTTGTCTCTGTTCTCTTTCTCCATTTTTCCACTTCTTAGACCCACCTCAGTCCCCTCCAGCGTGTCTTCTCCTTCTATTACTCCACTGACATAGCACTCACTAAGGTGCCCATCAACTTGATATTGCTGAATCCAGTGCACGTATTTGTCTTTAATTGACCTCTCACCACCTTTCAGCTCTGTTGCCTGCTCCCTCTTGACACTTGTACACACTGCTGATTCTTGTACTGACTTTCAGGCTGTTTCTTTTTGGTCTTCTCTGATGGCTTCTTCTCTGCCCAACCACAGAAATTTAGTTTGTCTAGGAAATCTCAATGCTGGTGATTCTCAGTCTCTTATCTCCAGTTTGGATTCTTTCAGAACCCAGTGAATTGCACACTCTATGCTGAAATCTGAAGTCTGTGCATATTTCTTAACTCCTCCCTCTCACTCAGTTACCAAATCCAGCCTGCAACCAAGTGCTGGTTTTTTGTTTTTTTGTTTTTTGTTTTTTGTTTTTTTTGAGAGAAGTCTCGCTCTTATCCCCCAGGCTTGAGTGCAATGGCTCGATCTCGGCTCACTGCAACCTCCGCCTCCCGGGTTCAAATGATTCTCCTGCCTCTGCCTCCCAAGTAGCTGGGATTAAGGCACCTGCTACCACGCCTGGCTAATTTTTATATTTTTGGTAGAGACGGGGTTTCACTGTGTTGGCCAGGCTGGTCTCGAACTCTTGACCTCAGGTGATCCACCCACCTTGGCCTCCCAAAGTGCTGGGATTACAGGCATGAGCCACCGCACCCGGCCCAAGTGCTGTTGATTTTATCCACTGATTACTTCTTGAATCTATCCACTTCTTTCTGTCTGTGTTATTAGTTGAATCCACATAATCCCTTTTCACCAACATTAATAACTTATTTTGACCTCTTCTAATGTGTTTTCCACCTATAGCTATTGTGGAATAGTCTTCTCAAGCTATTTAATCATGTTATTCCTCTGCTTTAAACGACTTTCAATTATTTCCCATTGTTCTTGGGAGGATCACATACTTCAGTCCTTTACAAACCCTATGTGATCTGGTTCTTGCTTATCTTACTGTTTTCATCTTAGGTGTTTACCTTTACTATGCTCGCACAACACAGTTGCTCCTTTCAGTTTCTGGACAGCTGAGTTCCCTCAGCCTTGGGGAGCGAAGGACTGAAAGCTTCTTTCATATCTCACAAACAGTGTTAGATTAGATGCCATGAAGAAACCTTCCAATACTAAGGTGTGACTCCCAGCTCAGTATAGTTCAAGTTGAAAAATATTCACTATTTTCACATTCATATATATTAGTTATCTAATAACACAGTATGATAGAAGTAAGCTGAAGTCTTCCCATCCTTTGCTTTTCAGTGTGAGAGTAGCTTCATGGGAACTAGTTTTGTTATCAGCTTTTGAATATTCTCAGTAATCATGTTTGCTGAATTATTGTTTGTGAGTATGTGTTAATACCCTTCTTTCACAAGCATATCTATTCATTCTTTTTGGGTGAGATGGGTGGTGGCCTGAGCACACTGTGGTTTCTGTCTCCCCCAACACAGACCTGCAGTAACTCAACAGAATAAATCACATAATGTGGAGGTATAGACCAAGTGGAGCCTTTTGGCAAGCTCTAAACACACCCTTCTGGAGGAAATGATGCAGATTGAGAACTGTTAGGAGTTGCTTCTGCAGGTTCACAGGACAAGGGTTGATAAAGACTCCTCCTAGTGGTCTGGAAGTAGGTCTGATTCTCTGGTACCACCTCCTCCCCTGCTTGAGAGAGCCAAGTGGCTCTCTCTGCATATCAGAAGCAGTTATCTTGACATGTTTACTGCAAATGCCTGGGGAAGAGTCTGGTGTCCTGCAGATGCCACTGTCCTGTGGAACTGTGACAAGAACCTAGAAGCTTCCCTCTCTACCTGTCAGTTAAGTGGCTCACTGGGGAAGAAATCCCAATAATTTGTCCTGCCCACATGCTGAGAAAATTCATATCCTGTGATGGTAAAGATTATATTTCTGGACCTGCCCAGACAAATAGCTTCCTAATAAGGAAATTTAGTAGAAATGTAACAATATATTATTAAGAAGAGAAAAAGGCACAAAACTGTTAACATCTTTTTTCCCTACTTTATTCCTAAAAAAGATAAGTTAGCATTAAGGCTAATTTATAGAATTATGCTTTATCATTCCAAACAAAAATAGTATGAAGAGAAGTATGTTGAATGGGGTGGTTGGAAATAGACAAACTGAGTCTGTGAAAGAGATGGGGAACAGAGGAAAAGACCAGTGCATTGCTGACATGCAGCACTCCAGATCAAAGGATGGTTGTGGGTGTCAAGTCTGCCATTAGGGTCAGGGAGTCTTCATATGACGCACCTCTAAGATCATCGGAGGGAGCAATATGCGAGAAAAAGATAGAAAACCAGTGCATTGTGCTAGGAAATAGAAAAATTAAAACACATAGACAAAAGCCTCTTTTGACTTTATGATACCATTTCAACCTGCAAGTTTTATATGATTCTGTGGAACAGGGCCCCAAAAGACAGTTTCTTACCAACTTTCAAAAAAAGGCTTGAAGTAAAACTAAACTTGTTCAAATAAAGAAATGAGAGTACTTTGTTCCCTAGTGTTATAGACTTATAATTTATATAGTTAAGTGTTTTTAGGGAAAAGAGTGAAAAACTATAATACAACTTTTTCAGAGATTAAAAAATGTTGCAATGACATGTCATAACAGTCTCTGAAAAATAACCATAATGGAAAAAATGAAATTATGTGGCTACTACTGAAAAAATCTAGAGCTGGGGTCAGCAGACTACTACTTTTACAGGCCAAGTCACCTGTTTTTGTAAATAAATTTTTACCAAAACACAGCTACACGCATTTAATTTCATGTGCTCTGCAGCTGCTTTGATGCTACGATAGCAGAGTTGAGTCAAAGCTACGGTGGAGACTATATTTGGCCTGCAAGGTTATGATATTTACTATCTAGCGTGGACCTCTGAAGAGGATAAAGTGGAGTTACTTTCCAATGCAGTGAAATTACAAAGAGAAATAAAATAAAGGATGAAAATATAAGAAACTTGGAAGATTATAGACACACACATGTTCAAATGTCCACATAGGCAGGAACTCCAGAAATAGCAAAATGAACACATGGAGCAATTATCAAGGAACTAACAGAATAAAACTTTTCTAAGATACAGAAAACCTGTGTTCAGATAACCGTGTGCCACGCAGAATTACTGGAAGGAAAACCCAACAAACTTGGAGATGGTCTAATGTCATTGCTGAATTCTAAGGATGAATAACATAAGTATTTCACAGGAAAAGCGTCAGGGTTTTCTGTGGTTGTTCTTTCTACCTATGACAATGTAAACGAGAGGACAGTAAAACAATGTATATGGACTTCTAAAATATATGCATGGGCTCGCCACTTTTGTGGTTTTGTAGAAAGTCATGTTTTCACCCTGAGGAGCTGTCATATGTGACTGTCTTGATAAAATTTTAGGGTTTATCAGGATCATGCCAGCATTTCAGTAGATAAGGACATAAAAGTGTTATGTTCAAAGGTAGCTAATCCAACAAGTTTATAACTCTGCTTGGTTTTGAGGGAAGCTGCAATTTCAGGAGAAGTATACTATTGACAGTAAACTGGGATAAGCAGAGCCCCATAGTAGGACACTAACCCAACTTGGCCAGTGGTCTCTCCCAATAACATTATCATATCTAAGGGGTCATGGAAAACAGGACAGATCTAAGATAATCTTCATATCTGGAAAACTCTTAGATAATCAGTGAAACACAGCAGTACGGTAAGGAAATATCTCTAAGGGGTGGATGAGCATATTGGTCAGAACAGGGACACCAGCTGGTGGCTAAAGTTACTGGAAAATGGGGCTCAGCACCCCATGAGAAGTGCTTTTCAAAAATTAGGAAGAGTCACCTAGGCGTAGTGGTACGTGCCTGTAATCCCAGCTACTTGGGAGCTGAGGTGCGAGGATTGCTTGAGCCCAGTTAAAGACCAGCCTGGGTAACATAGCAAGACTCCATCTCAAAAAAAAAAAAAAAAAAAAAAAATTAAGAAGAGTCAGTAAGACCCAGCCTAGTTAGTCAGCAGGTTTAGTTCCCAGCTAGAACAGACTAGAGAAGAGTGAATGGACTAGGACCAAATCTGTCACCCTCTCACCCTCCCACCTCCACCCCCTCCAGCTGAAATGACAGATTCATTTCAGCATAGAAGGGTAATTCGGTATAACCTGAATAATAACCATCAAAATATAATACATCTGTTAATGATGAAAGCCAGAAAGTAATGTTTAAAATCAGACAGTGTATTCAAACCACACTGTGTTCTTTGCCAACAATAATAGTGACTGAGGGTAATTTTACATTTGTCTTGTTTTTTAAAAAGAATAAAACTTAAGCAGTTATTATACAAATATGTGGATGACCAAAGCTAGACCAAATAATCTATTAAGCTCTAAATAATAACCTGTTATTTTGCTTTACTAATCATTTTTGTGCATATATTTCTCTTGGGGATTTCATCATAAGAAGTAATTGTGACAGTCTAAGAGCTAGGCATTTTTTGTGTTCTTGGCAAATTTATTAACAGTCATAGTATAAAAATCCATCAGAATAAGTTGTTCATAAGATCACTTTCTCAACACATTGTTCCCCATATTTTAGAAAAGGCGACGGCGGATTGACAGAAGTATGATTGGAGAGCCCACAAACTTTGTGCATACGGCTCATGTTGGATCAGGAGACCTGTTCAGTGGAATGAATTCAGTAAGTATGTTGGTGGGACATGCAGGTAGGGCATTGGGGCATAGTCATATGAAACCTGTGTGATAGGCACAAACATTTTTAATAGCATTATGCTAAATGAATTTGTATACAGTGAATGTAAATACATAATATGAGCATAGAAGAGAGAAGCAAACTCATGATGAAAAATTAATCTCTTTGAATTTCCTGGATTATGTATTTGTTTCTGTTTCTTGTACGCAACTCTTCATAGCTGCCTTTGTCCCGAATAAATACTTTGAAACTTGAAAGGATTTGAGTTCAGAATGGAGGTTAATATCCTATTGATTCTCTTGCTTCCACCAAAGAGACTTGGATATCAGCCTTTTTAATAATAATCTCTTTTTGTTTTTAAGTTCAGTTAGTTGCCTTTTGCACACATTTTTATTGCTTTACTTTATAAACCAGTGGTCTCCAACCTTTTTGGCACCAGGGACCAGTTTCGTGGAAGACAGGTTTTCCATGGGGGAAATGGTTTGGGGATGAAACTGTTCTACTTCAATTCATCAGGCATTAGATTCTCATAAGGAGTCTGCAACCAAATCCTTGCATGTGCAGTTCACAATAGGGTTTGTGCTTCTATGAGAATCCCATGCCATCACTGATGTGACAGGAGGCGGAGCTCAGGCAGTGATGCTCACTTGCAGCCGCTCACCTCCTGTTGTGCAGCCCGATTCCTAACAGGCCACTTCTGGTTTTGGGACCCCTGTTATAAACTATTCATCTTTACCCGGTAATATTAGAATGTTGGTGATTTATTTATTCTAAGTTCTCATGCACTAAGCATAGGATTGGAATTTTCACATATCCCTCTAGGGCAAGGCAGTAAAAATTTGTCACATTTGCCAGTAGGATGTGAAGAACCAGAAATAGGATTTATTCGCTCTTTTAATAGAGGTTTCAGTGAGTTTCAGAATAGGCTTTAGATCTACTCAGCTGACCTTTTAGTCCTTAATTTTTGTTGAAGAGAAAACCAGAATGCATTATAATAGAAGCAGCACCAAATGCGGGTTCTTATCAGAGTTATTCCTCACATTTGCCTTAAAGCAGGCCACTGAGTTTCAACAGACTGACTCTTTTCCCCATGCCTAAAGTAAACAAGTATAAATGATCCCTAAAGTGTTCAAAACCAGAAAGGATTTTATAAACATAAAATTATGATCCACTGTATACCAACTTAATAGCATTAACAAAAGACTTAACAGGGACTTTAAAAATAGGTAGATGGGTATCCTGGATACAGCAACGACGTTTGTCACTGCAGTTACTAGGTAAGCAAAGGAATGACATTTGAACCTTCCCGGAAAGGAAACAGCTTGTTTGTTTTAAATCCGTAGGAAAAGTACTTTGTTTCACTTGACTGCTTTGTGGAAATGCAAGAGGTGTCATGTTGCTGTCAAAATAGTCAGTAGCTTTGTTTCCTGCATCAACATAGAGTGAAAAGACTAAATAAGGCCCTATTACTTTTATTAATATGGTTACTATAATAAACAGAATGGGTTGTTTCAAATTTGTTATATATGATGAATTTTAATTTCTCTCTCATCAACAGATGTTGTCTCTGCCACCTCAGATTTTTAAAAAATCCAACTATAAGGCCAGGCACGGTGGCTCACGCCTATAATCCCAGTACTTTGGGAGGCTGAGGCAGGTGGATCATCTGAGCTCAGGAGTTCAAGACCAGCCTGAGCAATGTAGTGAAACCCTGTCTCTACCAAAAATACAAAAAAATTAGCTGAGTGAAGTAATGTGCACATGTGGTTCCAGCTGTTTGGGAGGCTGAGCGGGGAGGATTGCTTGAACCTGGGATGGGGGAGGTTGCAGTGAGCTGAGACCATGCCTCTGAACTCCAGCCTGGGTGACAAGAGTGAGACCCCATCTCAAAAAAATAAATCTAACTGTATAGGAGAAATTAAATTTTAGTTCGTGGCATTTAAAATCTTATGTACATTTCTGAATTTCCTTTAAGATTCCTCCCTGAATGAAAAACCTATCATTGGCATACTATTTTTTTGCTTCTCATAGTTTAGGTAGAACTTTAGGACTGTACTTTGCAGGGCTTGCACACCTGCCTCTTAATCTTAGATGCAGGATCGAGATGGGACTTTAGCTGTGGTAGAGTTTCTACCTTGCTGTCTCCAGGCAGCCTTCTCTGCTACTGACGTGGACTTTTTATGAAGTATTTCAGCCCTTTAGAGCTAAATGTATTTCCCAGATGTATTCTATAGTTATTTCGTATTTGAGTTTGCTATCTCTAAATCAATATTCAGCATCCATCCCACCATCACAGAGCACTGTGTTCTTGCTGCTAGGAACGGTGTTGTTCTATTAGTAACTTTTTTTTTTGAGACAGAGTCTCGCTCTGTCACCCAGGCTGGAGTGCAGTGGCGCGATCTCAGCTCACTGCAACGTCTGCCTCCTAGGTTCAAGCAATTCTCCTGTCTCAGCCTCCCGAGTAACTGGGATTACAGGCGTGCACCACCATGCCTGGCTAATTTTTTGTATTTTTAGTAGAGCGGGGTTTCACCATGTTGGCCAGGCTGGTCTCAAACTCCTGACCTCCGGTGATCCACCCACCTTGGCCTCCCAAAGTGTTGGGATTACAGGCATGAGCCACCACGCCTGGCTGAGTAACTTTTCTTGAAAGTATCATTGATAGTTCTGATTTGATGAGCCTGACTCTGTGAGAAAAATTATGTTCTCCTATGCAATGCAATAATAAATAAGAAAAAACCATAAATAGACATGCTGTTTATTCAAAGAAAAGAACTGAGCAGCTAGTATTAGGAATGTAGCTTGACGCATATGAAACAGGCTTGCCTAAACTATATTATTGAATGGTTAGATGACTTGTAATTTCTTTTTTCTTCTAAATATATTATTCTTCTACCTTTACTTAGTGTAAAAGACTTTTTCTACTACCTTCTTTCCAGAAAAGATTTCTGTTACCCGTTCAGTAATACAACCTTGCGTTAAAATATTGTATATTCACAGTCACAATAATACATTCAGTCTCAACACTGAAAGATTACTTATTAAAGTTACTTAATAAAGGTTACTTAAGATAAACCAAATCTTTTAAATTGAAGAATTGACTTTTGGGAGAAAATATACTTTTTTTTTTAGAATCTGCATGGCATTACTGAATGCACAGTGTAAAAACAAAGATTTTTTGTTTGGTTGGTTTTGGGCTTTTTTGATGCAGTCTCATCTGTTGCCCAGGCTGGAGTGCTCACTGCAGCCTTTACCGCCTAGGCTCAGTCGATCATCCTGCCTCAGCCTCCCCCAGTAGCTGGGACTAGAGGCCTGCACCACCATGCCCAGCTAGTTTTTGTATTTTTTTTGTAGAGATGGGGTTTCGCTATGTTTTCCAGGCTGCTCTCAAACTCTTGGGCTCAAGTTATCTGCCTACTTCGAACTCCCAAAGTGTTGGGATTACAGCTGTGAGCCACTGTACCTGGTCATAAAGATGTTTTTTAAGACAGGCCCAAAATATCTATAAAAGCTAACATGCCATGTTAAGTGGAAAATTACTTGATATCAGGTTTGTGCCACATAACTTAATGTTAGTTACCATAAAGGGGCAGATGACGAATTTGAACTGGTATCATATGACAGGCCCTAGCCTCTTCACACTGCATTAACTGAGCAAGTTTATGTTTAAAAAACAAACACACAAACAAAAATGTAGATTTCTTCTTACACTCTTACCTGAAGTAGTCATTTTATTAATGTGACTATTATAGCAATACCTTATAATGTGATGTCATACAAATAAGATGTTCCATGTATGTAAATTTCCAGGTTAGTAAAAATGTCCCCATTTAAGAGCCTAACACATTTTCTCATTTAGACTCTTTTGATCTAAATAAGCTATGCATTTTCTGTTTTGCTGTTATGTTCTATTACAGTATGTATTGAAACCTGACTTACTCAAAAAATGAGTTAGACAAGTCTTACTTTAAATATATTGACTCAGAATCACCAGTGGAAAGCACCTCACCCTTCATGCCTTATATTACAGTAGGTGCTCAGTAAGTATTTGATAAGCAGATGACTGATAAATAGATGATGCCCCGGTTCCCTCCAAATCGTGGAAGTGTGCGGGGCCCTTTGAGCTGATTCCATGAAATACTCGACCACATTGCTAGTGCTCTCTCTCCACTAGTTAGGCCATCACCTCCAAAATCGTATTGCTTGTGTTCTTTCTTCTAGCAATCTAGCCTGACTCTCCAATTCTCTGCTTCCAGACTGCTTCTAATTTATATGAACTAAGATTGGAATAATAATGATATGCTAAAAGTACTTCACAGTTTGCAAATGACTTTATGTGCCTTTGTTTCAGCAAAAAGAAAATATCCCAACTTTCATATATCTTGCACTCTATCAGGAAACAGCCCTGCAATGTGGTCGGGAGAGATTACCATCTTAACCCTTTTACAGATAAGAAGCCTGATACTCAGGATAGTTTACCCAGTTATAATATTAATAAACTGGGACTATCTGTCTTTGGATTCTTTGATTCTTTTTTACTTTATCAGGCTATGTTAACATGGTACATTTTATGACACAGACTTTTAAGATTTATCTTTGGTTGGTCCAATTTTATTCATGCTTATTTTCTTGGTTTTGATTCTTTATTAAGTAATTGAGGTGATTATATATGTGAGATATCTGTAAAGTAAGATACTCAAAGTTGAGAAACAAAGTGGAGTTGATCGGCCAGGTGCGGTGGCTCATGCCTGTAATCCCAGCACTTTGGGAGGCCGAGGCAGTCAGATCACTTGAGGTCAGGAGTTCAAGACCAGCCTGGCCAACATGGTGAAACCTAAAAATAGAAAAATTAGCTGAGCGTGGTGATGTGTGCCTGTAATCCCAGCTACTCGGGAAGCTGAGGCAGGAGAATCACTTGAACCTGGGAGGTGGAGGTTGCAGTGAGCTGAGATGACGCCACTGCACTCCAGCCTGGGCAACAGAGCAAGATTGTCTTAAAAAAAGGAAGTGGAGTTGATCTATATATTTTTGACTGTTTTTCAAATGTTACCAAGTGCCTTGTGAATTACAAAACTGACTTTTGTAATTTGGAAATAGAGAAAATAGGGGTTTTTGCAAAAAATGTTTCAGTTGCTAGCCTCCCTGTTTGTCCTTATAACCAGAAAATGTTTGTCTATAAAAAATTTTTTGTCTATGAACGTACCCTTCTGAAAAAAGCAGCCCAAATAAAATTCTGGGAAAAGAGTTACTTAGTTGCACTGGACCTACTTCCTGACTTCCATTTTGTTTTGTTGTATTTTTGTCTTGTTTTAGGTTAGCTCCATTCAGAACCAAATGCAGTCCAAGGGAGGTTATGGAGGTGGAATGCCTGCCAATGTGCAGATGCAGCTCGTGGATACGAAGGCAGGATAGCCTTGGTCCTTTCTCCAGTGAGTAGTCAGAGCTGGGGTCTGGACCTGAAGGCCAGACATGGCCAGGCCAATAATAGTAAATATATGTGTGTATATATATATATATATAATTTTTTAATTGTGAACTTACTGGGAAAGGCAAAATTACTCAGCTAAATGTAGTTTCTGCACTTGGAATGTAAGTTTTAGGTTCTTTTCCTTATTAAGAACTTTAAATACTTTGAAACATCTGGTTGGGGAGGATTCTGATGACAAGATGCTTCTTATGTGTCCTTTAAACAAGAGTGAAATCATTGATTATTGAGGCCGAGCGTGGTGGCTCACACCTGTAATCCCAGCACTTTGGGAGGCCTAGGTGGGCCGATCACCTGAGGCCAGGAATTGGAGACTAGCCTGGCCAACATGGTGAAACCCCGTCTCTACTAAAAATACAAAAATTAGCTGGGCGTGGTGGCGCATGCTTGTAATCCCAGCTACTCAGGAGGCTGAGGCAAGAGAATTGCTTGAACCTGGGAGGCAGGGGTTGCAGTCAGCTGAGAATGTGCCACTGCACTCCAGCCTGGGTGACAGAGCAAGACCCTGTCTCAAAAAAAGTACTGATACTAAAGATAATCTCTTGGGTAGTAAGTTTATAGTTAATACTTCATTGTTTATAAACTTTTCAAATTAATTAAAAAGACTACTTTGAAAAAGGATAAACCCTGAAAATGTAGAAATAATTTGAAGTTTTTTTTTGTTTTATAGGGTTATTGTGAATTTCTATATTTTCTCTGTCCACTATTCTGTAATTTTTTTTTGTCCTGTGATTGCGTTTCTTTTATTTTGAATTACAAAAAAGAAGTGTGATGGCACCTTGTCCACCCTGTTGTGATTATTCCGGTGAGATGTTACTGTTCTGCTCTGAAGAAGATACTGTCAGACGAATCCTGCATTTCCTCAGCTGGCATGCATGCCTTTGGACTCATGGAGAGTTCTTTGGATTGTCACTGAATTTTCAATGTTTAATCAGTATGGATCTGATCTTCGCATGATCTTTGTGAATGCTAACACCATTTTGCAGTTGTTTTTTTTTCTATTTTAAACATTTTTCTTTTCACTGCCGACCCCCTGCCTTACGATTTTATTGGAAAGCAAGGACCTGCTATTATTTGTTAATTTGCCATCATTTATGTATATTTTGGAAGGTATGAGACCCACAAGCACAATGATCATTTTTATTTGTTTGAAACTTCAGCAGAATAGATATCTGCATGCTTTATGAAGTTGCTTCAGTAAGAGCCCATGGGATGCCAGAAATTAACATTTCTTTGCTGCCATGGGCTGATGATGCTGCTACTAGATAAAGTTTAGCTGTGGCACTAAGTCACGTCATTTTCATAGAAAAAGATTACTTGTAGCTTATTTTAGAAGTATGACCTTTTGGTCTGATTAGAATTGCAATAAAAGAAAAGCTTGCATTCATAAGGCATTCATTCTGTTGTAAATGTTCAATATATTTATTTTGAGAGCAAGGACCTGTGGTTGTAAACAGGTGTGGTTACAGGTGTGGTTATGTATCTTGAGTGTTGTGGTCATACTCTCATCCAGTCCGATCCTGAGCATCTTCATCTTATTAGCTGTTCGTTTCTTTGTGCACTCATTCTTTTATTTTTACTTCTTTTTAATGTTATGGTATCCAGTTGTTTCCAGTAGCAGTTTCTTGAACTTCTGGCCTGTACTACTAACTGCAGACCTCCAGAGTCACTGGCCTTTCTGTGCTCTACATATTTTAGGGGCCACATCAGTTGCCAAGAGCAACATACATACTGACCTGGCTGAATTATTGCCAGTGAAAACAACCTGTACGAAGCCTTTGCTCAGGTTCTAAAATATGTTTGTCCTTGCACGAATTTTGTATATTTCAAATACTTCTGTAAAGGTTTCTTATTTTCTGTTAGAGTGTGGTGTTAAGCCAGAGTCAGTGGTTTGTGTTCTCATTAAAACGTTTAAATCCTATGTCCAATTCAAGCCTATCTATCTAACTACATTTGGTAGGATTAACATTTCATGTAACAAATGGGGCTTAATTAAATAAAAACTTTAAATAACTTTGAATAAAGTAACAGGGATCACTTTATCTTCTGCCTTCATTTACCTTAGTCCAAGATTCTTGCAAAATAGGCAACTGAACAAACATTAGGTTTATGTAGGTAAAATGTGAAAGCATTTCTCCTCCACTTTTTAAAATTTAATTTACCCAGTACAGCAGGGCACCAGATTACTTGATTTTTGTATTTTGCAGTTTTGAGCCTTTGTGTCAATCCCAAGCACAGAGAGGATCTCTGCCAAGGAAAAACATTTGCATCTTCAGAGTAGACATTTTGCAGTTTGTTTAATAACTTCTAAAGTTGAATTCATCCATTGTCACTGATTGATTCACCAAGTGGATGTTGCATTGTGGAATTTGCCTGAGTACTGTTGTCATTCTGCTCAGCCAGGCATGGTCAGTTTCTTGGCCAGGGACATTGCTGTGTGCAAGCTCTTTAGAAGAGAGATTGGATTTTCTTGGCATTATCAGCACTCATGCTATTTAGTCTACTTCTATTTTGACTGACTTTAAATTAGTACAGTTTTTCTACTTGTCATATAACTCCTGGAACAACAATACGGGAAGCCATGATCCTTTTCCCTGACTCATGATTTTATTCTTTTTCCAAATCGCTGTTTTTTTGTTTTGTTTTGGTTTGGTTTTTTTGCTGCTCCAACGACCAGCATGTGTTAGAGCAGATCTCCATGGTAAGCCAAAAGTGGACTTGTCAGCCTATAACTACTCTGCAGCTGCCACTAACTCTACAGGCACAGTAATACACTTTATACAGGAGCACAAGCCAAAGTGCCTGGGAGGTGCCAATAAAATCAATCAAGAAATAAGAAAACTACAAAAAAAGATACGGTTTAACCCTGGACATAATTTTTTTTTTTTAGGGAGGCAGCTTTCCCACATTTATAAATGGGGTTGTAAATCTCAAGAGGTCATTTGTTCCCATAGCAGCATATCTCATTTTTAAATTGAAGCTCATTAAATAGGATTTTACTACTCAACATTCATTATACTGTTAATCTTTGCTGAAATATATGCTAACAACAAATGTTAAGCAAGGGAAACTGAAGACTGAGTCACATGGATTGTTAGCGGTGATCTGCATTCTGTGAAAGAGGTACTTTCCCGTGATGTAGGCATGAAGTGGTGCCAATAAGCATAGAGCGGAAATGTTGACTTTAGTTACCATTGGGTTTAGCATTTCCAGTGCAGCATTATCAGTGGGCCTTTAAAAATACTTCGTGAGTACATTAGCTTTCACTTTGTTGTTAAATTATAGCAGACTCATTATAGAGAACAAGTTTGCCTTGATTTTGTTTAAAATGACTTCTGCTAAGCACCCAGAAGATAAAATTGACATATTTTTATAATATAAGCATACTTTTTTTGTACATTGTGTTCATTCTTGAATAAAATGAGTTCTGTGTTGGCTTGTAGATATTAAAAAGAAAGTATTGATTTTGATTCAATAAATGTTTTCTTTCAATCCTGGTTGGCCTTTCCTTTAAATTTGTATAGTTTTTCTTTTCTTTTCTTTCAAGGAAGGAATTATTTACCAGAATTCAGTTAGAGCACCTTTTTTGCATTCTTATATTTTCAGTCATGATTCCTATCATGCAAAAAACAACTTAAAACTTTTTGATTTAAAAGAGAATTTAAATTTCTATCAATCAATCAATCATTGTAATCTTTAACTTCACAGTTCACCTTTTAACAAATACCTAGACAGAATGAAAATTAAATGGATAGAAATAGGACTAATAAAACATTTATGCCCGGTGCAGTGACTCACACCTGTAATCCCAGCTCTTTTGGAGGTGGAGGTGGAGGTGGGTGGATAGTTTGAGACCAGCCTGGACAACATGGTGGTCCTTACAGAAACCTTTTCTGTAAGTTTTTATTGCCTATCAATCAACCACATGATTTTTAACAGGTATCAGATATCTACACAGCTTTCCATGATGAAGCATCTTGTCCTTATAGTATATGTAGGACTTAATTAAAATGAAATTAAGAATTCTCCTCATACTTAGCCATATTTCAGGTGCTTAGCAGTGTCATGTAGTGATCAGCTGCTGTATTAGGAAGTTATAGACTGTTTCCACCATCACAGTTTGGGGAGTTAGTTTATAGTTTGCCTCTAAAATGGTTTATGACACTGGTTCCCATAGGGAGTGATTTTGCTCCCCATGGAGACATTAGAGCAATGTCAGGAGACAGTTTTGGTTATCACAGCTTGAGGAAGGGGTGGTACAGGATCTGGGGAGTGGAAAGTAGGGATGCTGCTAAATATCCTGTGATGTACAGGACAGCCCCCACAACAAAGATTGGTTTGGTCCAAAATGTCAGTGCCACAGCTAAAACCTGTTTTAAGACAAAGAAGATCTGTATGTCTGCATACTCACCAGATGTAACCTGTTAGGGACTTTTTGTTGCATTAGATCATGTGCACAGGTAAGTGAGGTGTTTTGCTGGTCGAATACTGAGAATAGGTGAGTTAGGTTTCGTTTTATGAGAATTGCCACAAAACATTCTAAAAACAGAAAAGTCAAGACAAATATTAGGAAAGACTATTTCAAAACTTCTGGTAACTTTTGTCCTTATCCCATATCCAAAGATTCTAAAAAGAAACTGGCTTAAAATGAAGTTCTTTGCAAAATAAAATTCTGACAATCCCAACTATGAAAAAGTATCTGAAGAAACTGATGTTGGTAGACCAAGAGCAATTACATTGTGAGCTTATGTTTTTAAAGGATATGCATAAAATGTTGAAGGAGGGGCACATAACCACAAAAAGACAAATCTATAAAATAGAGTATCAGAGTCTAGAAATTGCTAATATTTATGAAGATGCAAAAATCTACAAAATTGATAAAGACAAAGGAAATTCTGTGCCCTCTGCTTGAAGTACACTATATGCAAACTCAAGTCATTGAAGTTTTACCTTCTACTTATTGTCTCCATCCAGAATGGTCCAGTAAGAATGAAACCATTAAATGACTCATCATCTGACTTTTTATGTTGTGGCACCTTAACTAACTTTTGGTTTTCATAATGTTTCTCAGACTATGAGGGTTTGCCTTTGATACCTTGTCCCAGGATTCCTTGAGCCCAGGAGTTAAAGGTTACAGTGAGCTTGAGTTACGATGGTGCCTCTGCACTTCAGCCTGGGTGACAGAGGAAGACCCTGAATCTTTGAAAAAATAAAAGTGTTTTTCAATGAGCTGCTCCATCTATGCAGGAAGGAAAAAAATAAAAGTGTTTTTCAATGAAGCTGCTCCATCTATGCAGGAAGGAAAAAAAAAAACTTTATTGTAGATATATGCAACCTCTAGGCTCATTTTGACCCCTACCTCATCTTTTTAATGCCCATCATCTTAATGTTCTATCTGGTTTGCCTTTGATGCCTAGAAGAAAAAAAAATATTTGTATTTACTAAAGAAAACAGTTACTCCCTGAGTAAGATCAAGTGTTTGATCTGGGATCTTATAAGGAGGTTCTCAAAGAATGGTGATCTTGGTATTGAAGAAAGCTGAAGGTAATCTTAGCAGAAAAGGAAAACCGGTGCTTCATTCTAACCCCTAGATTTTCTGTTTTGTAAATCCAAGCTATGGAGTTCATTAGAGCTTTTACAACTCACTAGAACTCATGAGTTCAGTAGCTTTAGACAGTTAAATGCAGCTGAGAACCTGCCTTGGGGGCCCAGAAAGAATTCCTAGGCTTATGGGTATGTTTTTTGTTTTGTTTTTCTCCCTTAAAGGAGCAGCAAGCAAGTAACACACTTCTTTCAAAATCTTCAGAGCCTCACCTAGTTACCTATTTCTTACCATTGCTTTAAGTTATATAAACATAATATTCATCCTTTTTATGTCTGTGTCTTTCAAATAAATGTGTAAGCTGGCAGAGTCCTTTGCCTTAGACACCACGCCTTCTCCCAGAGCCTCCGCTGCTGCTGTGCTCTCCCGCAGGGCTTCATCTGGGTGCTGCTTCTGTAGGGAGTATGTAAAACATTTCAGCTGCTGTTTCCGGGTTTCTGCAAAAAAATGTTTTTACTTTTCAGAAATACTGCAAAGGAGGTAAAAACCACTCTGCTTCTGTCTTTTGGCAAAACCACCCAGATTCCAAATGGGGTAATTTTAAGTTCAGTCTCTTTGCAATGTCCATAATGTCCATTGTGTCCTATTATCATTTTTCACAAGTGTATGTAGGTTTTGCTCACTTGATTTTCTCTGGATAGGTACAGCGTAAGTGTACCTAATAAGGGACTGGACTGTCCCTCTCTAAATGCAGCCACATCCAATCTGTGCACAATGGAATTAAGGCCACAGACCATCTAAGCCAATAGCATAAAAGGATCTGCTACTCCTAAAACCAGAAACAGAAACAAGCAGTCCTTTGTCCCTTCTTCCCTCTTTTCAATCTGATATTCCTATAGGAAACTAGTATGATCAGATAGACATTTTCGAAAAGTATCAGCTGGGCATGGTGATGCATGTCTGTAGTCCCACCTACTTTGGAGTGTGAGGCAGATGGATCACTTGAGCCCAGGACTTGGGTCCAACCTGGGCAACATCGCAAGACCCTGTCTTTTTTAAAAAAAGAATCTAAGGGCCGGACACAGTGGTTCACGCCTGTCATCCCAGCACTTTGGGAGGCCGAGGTGGGCGAATCACAAGGTCAGGAGTTCGAGACCAGCCTGGCCAACATGGTGAAACCCCATCTCTACTAAAAATACAAAAATTAGCCAGGCATGGTGGCGCACATCTGTAATCTCAGGTACTCAGGAGGCTGAGGCAGGAGAATCGCTTCAACCCAGGAGGGGGAGGTTGCAGTGAGCCAAGATCATGCCACTACACTCCAGCCTGGGTGACACAGGCTCATCTCAACAACAACAACAAAAGAATCTAGGAAATATTCTACTGTGAAGGACACAGTAGAGGGTCAGGCAGTCCAATCTGTGATTAATGGGAGTTTTACAAAAAGAAAGCAAGGAAAATGCTCTTCAGAGGAAAAAGATTTTTAAAAAAAAGTCTTGAAATTTCAAAAAAATTTGTTTTTACATTTATACTTTCTCACTTCACAGCCCTCAAGGACGTTTTGTTCTGAAGACTCTCATATTCAGCTCTGGGAAATATTATTTCTCTGATTATTCCCCTTCAACTTTTGAAGATTACCAGATTTCTCAACAGCAATACTGTGGTCTGGAATGTAATGGGGGCACTTCCCTCAGACTTTGGAGAAGACATTATTTTGAACTAGAATTCTGTCTACAGCCATACTCTCAATGAAGTAAGATGGCAGAATAAAGATGATTACACTAGCAATGAATGGCTTTACTTTCCACACACCCATCCTGAAAACACTCTGCAAGAATAGAGAACAAATCCAGTAATAAAATTAAATCTCAGGATTTCTAGGTCTGAAGACAACCTAGAAGGCATTCTATCCAAATTAGAACAAACAATGAGAGATTTTTAGAACAACTGTTTACAAGAAGCATGATTAAATGGATACCATTCAATAGCAGGACGATAACATGCATTCAAAACATTTCTATTGAGCATTATGTGCCCAGGTACTGTTTAGACACTGAGGATACAGCAGTGAACAAATTTCTTAAGCTTCCAAGAGTTTTTGTTCTAGTGGGGGGATGCTGAAAGACATTAAGCCAAATAAATAAGTGAATTATGTAACAGATTAGAAAAAGGTAAGTGCTCTGGATAAATAACTGGGGATGTAGGAGAGGAATTGTAGTTTAAAATATCACCGTGCTGAGACCGTGACATTGAAGCTGAGATGTTAGTAATATAGTTAACACATTGTGTTAGGCCTTCTTGCATTGCTATAAAGAAATACCCAAGGCTGGGTGATTTATAAAGAAAAGAGGTTTAATTGCCTCACGCTTCTGCAGGCTTTATAGGAAGCATGGTGCTAGCACCTGCTCGGCTTCTGGGGCATCACGTGGCCAGAGCATGAGCAAGAGAGAGTGTAGTGGGGGAGGTGCCACACACCTTTTTTTTTTTTTTTTTTTTTTTGACATGGAGTCTTGCTCTGCTGCCCAGGCTGGAGTGCAGTGGTGCAATCTCAGCTCACTGCAACCTCCGCTTCTTGAGTTCAAACGATTCTCCTGCCTCAGCACCTGAGTAGCTGGAACTATAGGCATGTGCCACCACACCTGGCTAACTTTTGTATTTTTAGTAGAGACGGGGTTTCACCACATTGGCCAGGCTGGTCTCCAACTCCTGACCTCAGGTGATCCACCTGCCTCGGCCTCCCAAAGTGTGGGGATTACAGGCATGATCACCGCACCTGGTCGGGTGCCACACACTTTTAAATGACCAGATCTCACAAGAACTCATTATTGCAAAGACAGCACCAAGCCATGAAGGATCCGCCCCCATGACCCAAACACCTCCCACCAAGCCCCACCTCCATCATTGGGGATTACAATTCGACGTGAGATTTGGGTGGGGACAAATATCCAAACTGTGTCATACATTTTACCATCAACAAACAAAAAGGAAAGATAATTCTAGATATGTTTGTCTAAACCAAAAACAGGTCCAAAGATATAACATGATTTTGAGCAATTAATGAGTGTACTCCAAGTGCCTAGAACAGGATGGGCCATGCAGAAGGCACTCAGTAAATATGTTCTGTAAAATTTAAGAAAGGAAATGTCATCTGAGAGGGATGACTTTAGAGACAAATATTGCATTTCATTTAGTGCTCATCACATATCTTGTTTGTACAGTGCATTATAAATATATTTAAACACCTTTTAAGTGAAAGCATAAAATACGATAGTCACAAAACAAAATGTAAATTTTAGAAAACAAAATTCAGAAGATGGTGTAGGGTTAAAGGAATGGAGGGGAATATAACTGTCAATCTCCTTTATATACATATTCACAACTCATGAACTCTCTATACATCTATGTTTAAAATTATCATTTGAGGTTCTAACAGATATTTAGATGTAAAAATATAACAAAAACTGGAAGGAGGAGGACAAGGATTCTGTTACAAGCCCCATCTTTTGGTGCATAAAATCATTTGCACAATTCAAAGTTGATGAATCAAGAAATGAAGGTATGCTTACGTTATTTAAAGGAAGTAACCCTCAGAAGACTTCAAAAGACAAATGGCTACAAGCGGTTATCCTTAGGAAGTGGGAATGGGGTTTGGGAAGTGGATAAGGGGACTTTTATTTTTAATTTCGTGCCATACTACACTATTTGGATTTCATTCCCTTTATCCTACTAATTTTATTCGGTAATATAAAACAAAATAACAATATGTTTTAAACAAGAAAGATTAGGGGGGTGACATTCAGCAAGATGGCAGATTAGGAAGCTCCAGGCTCGTTTCCCCACGGAAACACTGTATTAGACAATATTCAGACCAAAATATCTTGTAAAAACTCTAGAAACCAGCTAAGAAGGTGCGGCAACCAAGTGAATGTCTAAACAAGAACAAGTCACACTCAAAGTTATAGGAAATTTCATGAAATTTTGGTCACTTTTATCCCACCTCTTCCCTGGTGCAGCATGGTATTGTCAAAGGAAACTGCCTCAGTCCCAGTTTCTCCCTTGGGACTAAAGGAAAAAGGTGGAGCTTGCTTGTAACTTTCTAGCTTGTCTGAGGGCTGCTTAAGGGACTAGTTTCTGTCTTTCCTGACTCAGAGTACTGATAGCAACAGTGACATACTTTGGACACATGGTTAGAGGCTGCAAAGCCGAGGGGGAGTGCTCTGGTGCACTAGAATAGCAGGCAGCTCCCAGATCCACGGATGCTTTGGGGCAATAGATGACAGGAAGAGGGATGCAAGTGACACCTAAGTACAATACAAGTAAACACAAGTAATACAAAAATAACACACACACGGTCCCAGGAAAGACACAGCCCCAGAAAAGACTTGAGAAGACCTGAGCCTTTAAGCTAAGCTGATTAGTGAAGCTATTCTCTGCACAAAGCCAGCTGGTAAAGACTGGGAGAGGTGGATGTTTCTTCAAATAACCACATCTCAAAAAGAGATCACAAGGTGTACACAGAAACAATGAAACACAGTCTATTCAAAGGTACAAAATAAATCTCCAGAAATCAATCCTAAAGAACACAGACCTCTGACTTACTTGACAAAGTATGTAAACAACTGTCGGGCTGGGTGTGGTGGCTCACACCTGTAATCCCAGCACTTTGGGAAGCCGAGGCTGGTGTATCACTTGAGGCCAGGAGTTCAAGGCCAGCCTGGCCAACGTGGTGAAACCCTCTCTCTACTAAAAAATACAAAAATTAGTTGGGCATGGTGGCACGTGACTGTAGCCTCAGCTACTCAGGAGGCTGAGGCACAAGAACTGCTTGAACCTGGGAGGCAGAGGTTGCAGTAAGCCAAGACTGCGCCACTGCACTCCGGCCTGGGTGACAGAATGAGACTCTGTCTCAAAACAAAACAAAAATACCACAAGTATCTTAAATATGTGCTCAGTAAGCTAAAATAGAACACAACTTAATAAAATTAGGAAAACAATTTATGAACAAAATGAGAACATCAACAGATAATTTTTTTTTTTTTTTTTTGAGACGGAGTTTCTGTCACCCAGTCTGGAGTGCAGTGGTGCGATCTCAGCTCACTGCAACCTCCGCCTCCTGGGTTCAAGCAATTCTCCTGCCTCAGCCTCCTGAGTAGCTGGGACTACAGGCATGCGCCACCGTGCCCAGCTAATTTTTTTTTTGTATTTTTAGTAGAGATGGGGTTTTACCATGTTGGCCAGGATGGTCTCGATCTCTTGACCTCGTGATCCCGACCTCGGCCTCCCAAAGTGCTGGGATTACAGGCGTGAGCCACCATGCCCGGCTGAGAAATTTTTTTAAAAGCCAGATTCTGGAGCTGAAAAATGCAATTGTTGAATTGAAAAATTCTCTAGAAGACTTGATGAAGCAGAAGCAATCAGCAAACTTGAAGACATGACATTTGAAGGTGCTGAATCAGGTACAAAAAGAATGAAGAAAAGTGAAGAGTTACTAAGAGACTTAAGGGACACTATCAAGCCAACCAATATATTCATTAAAAGGGTCTCAAACAGAAGAAAGAGAGAAAGGGGAAAAGACCTTATGTGAAAAATATAATGTCTGTAAATTTCTCAGCTTTGAGGAATGAAATGGAAATATAAATATGAGAGGCTCAATTAATAAGTGGGAGACCTACACTGAGAAACATTATAATCAAAAAGCAAAGACAAAGAAGAAATCTTGAAAGCAGCAAGTAAAATGCAATGCAAAGTCCTCAACAAAATGCTAGTAAATAGATTTCAACAGCACATTAGAAGGATTATACACCATGACCAAGTGGGATTTATCCCTGAAATACAAGAATGGTTCCATATAGGAAAATCATTCAATATAAAGATACCATTTGCAGAATGAAAGAAAAACCCACATAATCATTTGAAGTGATGCAAAAAAAAAAAAAAAAAAAAATTGACAAAGTTCAACACCCTTTCACAATAAAAACACTCAACTAGAAGAAGAAAATTACCTCAATGTAATAAATGCCATATATGAAAAGCCCACAGCAGACATCATACTCAATGGTGAAAGACTGTGAGCTTTTCCTCTATGATCAGGAACAAGACATGGTTGTCTACTTTCATGAGTTCTACTGAACAAAATACTGGAAGTCTTAGCCAGAGCAATTAGGCAAGAAAAAGAAATAAAAGGCATCCAGACTAGAAAAGAAGTTGTAAAATGATCTCTCTTCACAGGCAACATGATCTTATATGTAGAAAAATCCTAATTATTCCATTAGTTCTGACAACACCAAAAGCCTGTTAGAACTAATAAACAAATTCAGCAAGGTTGTAAGGTATAAAAATCAACAGGCAAAAAATTAGTTATGTCACAACAATAAAAAACCTGAAAAGGAAATTAAGAAAACAATTGTTTGCATTAGCATCAGAAATTAAAAAAAAAAATACCTAGGAGTACATTTAATCAAGGAGGCAAAAGACATGTATACTGAAAACTAACAGAATGTTACTGAAAGAAACCAAAGATGACATCAGTACATGAAAAGACATACTATGTTCTTGGATCGGAAGACTTACTGTTGTTAAACTGTTGACACTATACAAAGCAATCTACAGACTTCATGCAATTGGTATGAAAATCCTAATGGCGGCTGGGTGTGGCAGCTCACGCCTGTAATCTCAGAATTTTGGGATGCCAAGGTGGGAGTATCGCATGAGGCCAGCAGTTTGAGACCAGCCTCAGCAACAAAGCGAGATCCCATCTCTACAAACAAAAATAAAAAATAAAAAATATTTTAAAAATCTTAATGGCATTTTTGCAGGAAAAAACCAACCCATCCTAAAATGCATACGGAATCTCAAGGGACCCTGAAGAGTGAAAATAATCTTGATAAAGAAGAATGTTGGAAGAAAAAAGATTGTAAGTTTCATCCTTTCTAATTTTAAAACTTATTAAAAATCTACAGTAATCAAAACATTGTGGTACTGGCATAAAGACAAACATATAAACTAATACACAGAATAGACAGTCCAGATATAAATCCTCCCATGTGTGGTCAAATGATGTTTGTCAAGGGTGCAAGAACCACTCCATGGAGAAAGGACAGTTTTGTTTCTTTACCTCAACAAATGGTGCTGGGATTAGATATCCACATGCAAAAGAATGAAGTCTAATTTTTACCTTATACCGTAAGTAAAAATTAAAATGGATTAAAGACCTAAACATTAGACCGAAAACTATAGAACTCCTAGAAGACAACGTAGAGGGAACAATTTCTTGACACTGGATTTAGCAATGATTTCTTGGATATGATACGGAAAACACTGGAAACTAAAGTAAAAATACACAAGTTGGACTACCTCAAAATTTAAAACTTATGTGCATCAAAGAACACAATTAATAGAATGAAAAGGCAACCTATGGAATGTGAAAATATATTTGCAAATCATATGTCTGATGAGGAGTTAATATCCAGAATACATAAAGAATTCCTACAAGTCAACAACAAAAAACAATCTGATTTAAAAATGGGCAAAGGACTTGAATAGACATTTCTTTGAAGATATATAGTTGGCAAACAAGCACATGAAAAGAGGCTCAACATCATTAATCATTAGGAAAATGCAAATCAAAATCATGAGATACCACCTTACACCCATGAGGATAGTTACCATGCAAACCAAAATTACAAGTGGTGTTGAGGTGTGGAGAAATTGGAACCCTTGTGCACCATTGGTGGGAATCCAAAATAATGCAACTGCTATGGAAAACAATAAGGAGTTTCCTCAAAGAATTAAAAATAGTACTACCATATGATTCAGCAATCTCACTTCTGGGTATATAACCAAAATAATTGAGCACAGGGTCTGAAAGAGGTATCTGTACACCCATGTTCACAGCAGTATTATTCTCAATAACTAAGAAGTGGAAGCAACCCAAATGTCCTTGACAGATGAATGGATAAACAAAATGTGGTTCATACATACAATAAAATATTCAGCCTTAAAAAGAAAGGAAATTTTGACACATGCTACAACATGGATAAACCTTGAGGACAGTATTTCAAGTGAAATAAGCCACAAAGAGACAGGTATGATTCCACTTATATGAGGTATTTAGAGTAGTCATATTCACAGACACAGAAAGTAGAATGATGGTTGCCAAGGGAGAGGGGCAGTGGGGATTGTGGAGTTGGTTAATGGGTATAGAGTTTCAGTTTTGCAAGGTAAAAATGTTTTGGAGATCGGGTGCAAAACGTGAATGTCCTTAATGCTACTGAACTGTGTACTTAAAAATGGTTAAGACAAGTACAGTTTGTTATGTGCATTTTACCACATTTTAATGCCAAAAAAATTCCCAAGCCCAAAAAACAAACCAAGAAAGACTAACACATGTACTGTTTGTGGTGGGTTGTAGCCAGAGAGGGAGGTGAAAACCAGTGGGCAGTGATGGAGGGTTGCAACTCCCATGAGAGAAACATGTTTGAGGCATTTATACACATTGAATAAACCCAAACGCCAAGTGATCTCTCACGTGTATGTAATCCATAAAATCTCCTAGGACACTAGAGATAAAGTTGCTAGCCAGCACTGAGATTGTACAAGTGCAAAATGTAAGGAGAAACTTAACCTTGTGCTTGAACTCCTGCTTGTCAAGTTCATTTCTCTGAAACCCTAGAGCTATAACATGCTAAAGAGTTAACAAGCTTTAAAAGTAGTTATTTTTCTATCATTACCAAAAATAGACAATTTGCATTTAAATTCTATTTGAGCTCATGGCTTCCTTGAGGATCAAAGAAATAGACCAGATGAGGCCAAAGA
The DNA here is from genome assembly GCF_028885655.2 of Pongo abelii. Classification (NCBI taxonomy): domain Eukaryota; kingdom Metazoa; phylum Chordata; class Mammalia; order Primates; family Hominidae; genus Pongo; species Pongo abelii. Next base: position 139,776,796 of record NC_071989.2, read on the forward strand.
GCTCTTTCTGTTTCAGAAAGCACAGGACGGGGAAGGTAGAGTTGTGGTCTTGCCTAGGCCTGAGTAGACTCACTTACTACTTGGAGCAGACACTGAATGTGCTTTCTGGCCTTGGACCTCCCCAAAGCCCATAAAGTGTCGGCTGTGGCCTGGACCTTGGGGTAGGTACTGCTGCTACATTGTTACTGGCATTTGGTAACTGCCTATTTTTAGTACTTATTTTCAAATTAAAAAATGTTTGAAGCCTTTCATTCTGAACCCTGTCCAGCCTACACTATTTGGTTTAAATAATACAACATCCTCCTAAGTTTCCAGGGCACAGAACAGTGTTGGGTCTGGGCTCCTGATGAGCAAAACATTTGAGGCTGCAGGCATTTTCCCCTCCAGCCAGGTGACAGCCAGGAAGATGGTCCCTGTAAGTCTAGCAGAGTAGCTTAGACTCCTCTTTTCTGCATCTGCCTCTCTGAGACCTATGTAAATGGCTGCCCCTTTGAGACAACAGAGATAAGCACTGGCACCAGGTAACTTACCAGACTTAACCCCAGTTCGCCATTCTGTCCTATAAGAGTTCCTGTGTTTCCCTGTCTTATAACAATTCCCCAAATCCATTTCTTTGGGCAACTATTGCTTCCCCAATCTGTGGGGTTCTGGTGGGCCTGCAAGTCACAGTAACCAGTTCTCTCCTCCCCACAGGTGTGTACATGAGGGCAGGCTAGGGTGAGGCCTTCCCTGGAATTTCCAGCTTGTAGAGCAGGGTCAGTTCCTGTATGACCCCAGACACTCCACATAACTATAGCCCAGCACGTGAAGAAAACCTGTTGGCAATGGGGAAGGATGAGGCCGACAGACAGCTGAAATGACAAGTGGAGAGCAGGAAGGAGAGCTCAAGTGCCCTGGGGGTGTTGCATCCTGACCCTTGGGTGTTCCAGGGAATACCTAGTTATTAGCTCTTTGGCTTTGAGCAAAATATGTATCATCTCCAACCATCTGTTCCATAATCTATGCAACTGGGAGAGTAAAAGCTCTTTTCTAGGATGGTTGTGAGAATGAGATCACATAAGCAAAGCCCATGCCCATCACAGGACTTGCGTTTACTCAGCTCCTGCCGGAACTTGCTGAGCTCCCCTCCCTCCTCCTGTGCCGGAACTTGCTGAGCTCCCCTCCCTCCTCCCTTGTTAGGCTGGGGCTGTAAAGTAGAAATCTGGAACTAATAAAGGTCTAATGGCCAGGTGTGGTGGCTCACACCTGTAATCCCAGCACTTTGGGAGGCTGAGGCAGGTGGATCACGAGGTCAGGAGATCAAGACCATCCTGGCCAACATGGTGAAACCTCGTCTCTACTAAAAATACAAAAATTAGCCGGGCATGGTGGCGGGTGCCTGTAGTCCCAGCTGGTCAGGTGGCTGAGGCGGGAGAATCGCTTGAACTCGCAAGGCAGAGTTTGCAGTGAGCCAAGATCGTGCCACTGCACTCCAGCCTGGGTGACAGTGCGAGACTCCGTCTCAAAAAAAAAAAAAAAAAAAAAAAAAAAAAAAAAAAAAAATCTACTGAATAAACCGATAATTGAACCTATTCTGGAAGTTCTACTTTGTGTTTTTTTCTTAAGAAGGAAAATGGAGATGGTAATTATGTGAGCATTTTTACCACCTGTTTCATCAAAAGCCTATGTTGCTGATTTTCTCTTTCACTAGTCCTTACAAATCCCCCATTTTATGAAACACCAAGGGCCTGAGGAACTTTCACAAGAGCAGCCTTCAGCTAGACTGAAGTGCCTGCCTGCCCTCAGATTATTCATTATGTCTGAGAGCTGCAAGAGGTGACTGGGAGACAAGAGAGAAAACTCTCTACTCAGTTCACAAACTGCCAAGCAGAAAGACGAGTGTGCCAAGGTAAGGCAGGACAAAGAACTGCCCTGCATTCTAGATTCTCAGTCAAGGAGATCACTAAGAGGTTTGTTTAATCCTAGACCACACTGTGTTTGCCTCTCATTGACTTCCTGGCTTGGCTGCACTGGGTTGTCCCCTTCCTTAGCGCCTGGCAGGCTAGGAAAGTCCAATGTCCATGTCACAGGGTTTGGCACGTGGTGTTTTCCACGCGATGCTACGTCAAGATTTGTGTCTGAGGCTTCAGTTGAAAATATCAAATGGCTTTTCTCGAGCCATTCATGATCTGCTCATCCACTATTAAGTCCCTGCTATATGCAATGCACAGCAAGTATGCTCTGTATAAAACACCAGGCATCATCTTAGTGCCCTCAAGCAAACAAAGACCCCGTGTGTTATGGTTTATAGAGCCATGCAGAATTCCTGCTGCCTGAGGAACAAACACAACCCAGTCTTGAGGTCTTGAGTAGCTGCTGAAAAATCTGAGCTTTTAACATGGTCTCTTTTTGGGTCTCCAATTCTTATTATGGTCAGGCTCTCACACACCTGCTTTTTAACAAGATCTCACTAAAGGCAACAATTTCTGCTGGCATAGCGTGTTGGGCACAGGTGGTCTTAATTACTGTTTATCCCACGTACGCATGTAAATGTGAAAAGAGAAAAGTACATCGGGCAATTGAGTCTGATTTTCATTTTTCAGCTGTGTGTCCAAGTCTACTCTAAGGCAATTCTTAACGTACACTTGATTTCCATAATATTTCCCTTCTATTTTCCCACCTGCTGTTGGCTTTGAACAACCTTACCTGAGCTGAGAATGGCTGCTTCTCTGGCAAGAAGTTTCTAGAATGTGTTTGCTGGGCCAAAGCTTGGACACCTGATCTCTTCAGAGATCTTGTGGATAGACTGATAGAGAAGAAAGAAAATAACTCATGCAGCAATGTATAAAACAGACGAAGAGGTGCTACAATGATCAAAAGGGATAAAGTAAAACATACAGAAGTCTAACTGATTCTGCATCATTGTGAATCAAATTACATACTAACATGAATTTTACAGAGATCCAAAGCTTTTTTGAGCTAAAGCCAAAGCACCAGGAGATCTTTATTTTTTTAACTGCAGTAAAATATACACAACATAAAATTTACCATGTTAACCATTTTTTTTCCTTTTTGAGACTCTGTTGCCCTGGCTGGCATGTAGTGGTGGGATCATCGCTTACTGCAGCCTCTAACTCCAGGGCTCAAGCGATTCTCCCACTTCAGCCACCCAAGTAGCTGGGACTACAGGTGCCCGTCACCACGCTCAGTTAATTTTTAAAAGTTTTTATTTGTATAGACAGGAGTCTTGCTCTGTTGTCAGGCGGGTCTTCAACTCCTGGGCTCAAGCAATTCTCTTGCCTCAGCCTCCCAAAGTGCTGGGATTATAGGCATAAGACATCATGCCTGGTCTTTTTTTTTTTTTTTTTTGAGACAGATTCTCCCTCTGTCATCCAGGCTAGAGCACAGTAGCGTGATCTTGGCTCACTGCAACCTCTGCCTCCCACGTTCAAGTAATCTTCGTACCTCAGCATCCTGAGTAGCTAGGACTACAGGCGCACGCCACCATGCCCAGCCAAGTTTCGTATTTTCAGTAGAGACAGGATTTCACCATGTTGCCCAGGCTGGTCTTGAACTCTTGGCCTCAAGTGATTCACCCACCTTGGCCTTCCAAAGTACTAGGATTACAAGTGTGAGCCACCAAGCCCAGAAGTCTTAACCATTTTTAAGAGTATGATATCAGTAGTGTTAAGTACTTTCACATGTGGTACAACCACATTCACATTGCTGTTGAACATTTTCATCTTGCAAAACTATACCTAATTAAATAACTCCCCATTTCCCCCTACCCCTGGCAACCACCATTCTACTTTATCTATGAATTTGACTACTCTAAGTACCTCATAAATTCATATATATGTTCTCATGTATCCATATATATGTGGAATCATACAATATTTGTCTTTCAGTGACTGGCTTATTTTACTTGGCATGTTTGTTCTTAAGGTTCATCTATTTTGTCTTTATTAAAATACCAATGACATTCTTCACAGAAATAGAAAAAAAAAATCCTAAAATTTATATGGAACCATAAAAGACCCAGCATAGCCAAAGCTATCCTAAGCAAAAAGAACAAAACAGGAGGAATCACATTACCTGACTTCAAATCATACTATGGAGGTATAGTAACCAAAAGAACAAGGTACTGGCATAAAAACAGACAAAGACCAATGGAACAGAATAGAGAACACAGAAAGAAGTCCATGCACCTAGAGTGAATTCATTTTCAACAAAGGTGCCAAGAACATACACTGAAGACAGTCTCTTCAATAAATGGTGCTGGGAAAACTGGATTTCCATATTCAGAAGAATGAAATTAGACACCTCTCACCATATAAAAAAATCAGATCAAAATGGATTAAGGATTTAAAGCTAAGACCTCAAACTATGAAACGACTACAAGAAAACATTGAGGAAAGTCTCCAGGACACTGGTCTAGGCAAAAATTTCATGGACAACACCCTATAAGCACAGGCAACCAAAGCAAAAATGGACAAATGGGGCTGGGTGTGGTGGCTCACACCTGTAATCCCAACACTTTGGGAGGCCGAGGCGGGTGGATCACGAGGTCAAGAGATCAAAACCATCCTGGCCAACATGGTGAAACCTCGTCTGTAATAAAAATACAAAAATTAGCTGGGCATGGTGGCGCACGCCTGTAGTTCCAGCTACTCTGGAGGCTGAGGCAGGAGAATCACTTGAACTCAGAAGGTGGAGCTTGCAGTGAGTCGAGATCGAGCCACTGCACTCAAGCCTGGCAACTGAGCGAGATTCTGTCTCAATAAAATAAAATAAAATAAAATAAAATAAAATAAAATGGACAAATGGAATCACATCAAGTTAAAAATCTTCTGGGCCGGGCATGGTGGCTCATGCCTGTAATCCCAGCACTTTGGGAGGCCAAGGCGGGTGGATCACGAGGTCAGGAGATCGAGACCATCCTGGCTAACACGGTGAAACCCAGACTCTGCTAAAAAATACAAAAAATTATCTGGGCGTGGTGGCGGGCGCCTGTAGTCCCAGCTACTTGGGAGGCTGAGGCAGGAGAATGGCGTGAACCTGGGAGGCGGAGCTTGCAGTGAGCCAAGATCGCGCCACTGCACTCCCTGGGTGACAGAGCGAGACTCCGTCTCAAAAAAAAAAAAAAAAAAAAATCTTCTGCACTGCAAAGGAAACAATCAACAAAGTGAAGACACAACCCACCAAATGGGAGAAAATATTTGCAAACTACCCATCTCACAAGGGATTAATAACCAGAATATATAAGAAGCTCAAACAACTCCACAGGAAAAAATCTAATCATACAATCAAAAAAATGGGCAAAGGGTTTGAATAGAAATTTCTCAAAAGAAGACATACAAATGGCAACAAATCAAAACTACAATGAGAAATCATCTCACCCTCAGTTAAAATGGCTTATATCCAAAAGACAGGCAATAACAAATGCCAAGAATGTAGAGGAAAGGCAACCCTTGTACAATGTTGGTGGGAATGTAAATTAGTGCAACCGCTATGGAGAACTATTGGAGGTTCCTCAAAAAACTAAAAATAGAGCTACCATATGATCCAACAATCCTACTGCTGGGTATATATACCCAAAACAAAGGAAAGATATCTGCACTCCCATGTTTGTTACAGCACTGCTCATAACAGCTAAGATTTGGAAGCAACCTAAGTGTCCATCAACAGATGAATGGATAAAGAAAACGTAGTACAGGCCAGGCGCGGTGGCTCACGCTGTAATCCCAGCACTTCGGGAGGCTGAGGCAGGCAGATGGCTTGAGCTCAGGAGTTTGAGACTAGCCTGGGCAACATGACAAAAACCCTGTCTCTACTAAAAATACAAAAATTAGCTGGGCGTAGTGGCACATGCCTGTGGTCCCAGCTACTTGGGGGACTGAGGTGGGAGGATCACTTGAGCCCAGGAGGTGGAGGTTGCAGTGAGCCGAGACCATGCCACCGCATTCCATCCTGGGTGACAGAGACCCTGCCTCAAAAAAAAAAAAAAAAAAAAAAGAGTGGTACATATACACAATGGAATACTATTCAGCTATAAAAAAGAATGTGATCCTGCGTGTCATTTGCAACAACATGGTTGGAACTGGAGATCATTATGTTAAGTGAAATAAGCCAGGCACAGAAAGACAAACATCACACGCTCTCACTTACATATGTGATCTAAAAATCAAAACAATTGAATTCATGGACATAGAGAGTAGAAGGGTGGTTACCAGAGGTTGGGAAGGGTAGTGGGGGGTTAGGGGGAGGTGGGGATGATTAATGAGTACAAAAACATAGTTAGAATGAGTAAGACTTACTATTTGACAGCACAATAGGGTAACTACATTGGATTGCTTGTAATATAAAAGATAAACATTTGAGGGGATGGATGCCCCATTCTCCCTCTGATTATTTCATGTTGCATGCCTGTATCAAAACATCTCATGTACCCCATAAATATATACACCTATGTACCCATAAAAGTTAAAAATTAAAAAAATTGGCTGGGTGCAGTGGCTCACACCTGTAATCCCAGCACTTTGGGAGGCCGAGGTGGGCAGATCACCTGAGGTCAGGAGCTCGAGAACAGCCTGGCCAACATGGTGAAACCCTGTCTCTACTAAAAATACAAAAATTAGCCGGGCATGGTGGCGCATGCCTGTAATTCCAGCTACTCAGGGAGGCTGAGGCAGAAGAATCAGTTGAATCTGGGAGGCGGAGGTTGCAGTGAGCTGAGATTGTGCCACCGCACTCCAGCCTGGGCGACAGAATGAGATTCCATCTCAAAAAAAAAAAAAAAAAATTAAAAATTAAAACAATTGGCTGGGCATGGTGGCTCACGCCTGTAATCCCAGCACTTTGGGAGGCCGAGGTGGGCGGATCACCTGAGGTTGGGAGTTCAAGACCAGCCTGGCCAACATGGAGAAACCCTGTCTCTACTAAAAATACAAAAATTAGCCGAGCATGGTGGTGCACGCCTGTAATCCCAGCTACTCAAGAGGCTCAGGAGAATCACTTGAAACCAGGAGGCAGAGGTTGCAGTGAGCCAAGATCATGCCACTGCACTCCAGCCTGGGCAACAAGAGCGAAACTCCGTCTCAAAAAAAAAAAAAAAGAAAAGAAAAAAATTAAAACAATTGTAAAAAGGTTCATCCATTTTGTAGCATGTCAGAATTTCTTTCCTTTTCAAGGTTAATAATGTTTCATTCATTGTATGCATCCAACGTTTTATCCATTCATCCACTGACAGGCACTTGGGTTGCTTCCACTTTAGCCATTGCTGATAATATTGCTACGAACAAGGGTGTACAAATATCTCTTTGAGACCCTACTCTCAATTCTTTTGCACATATATACATATATATATACACATATATGTATATATATACACACACACACACATATATATATGTACCCAGAAGTGGAACTGCTGGATCATATGGTAATTCCATGTTTAATATTTTGAGGAACTTACATATTATTTTCCAAAGCAGTTGCATTACTTACATTCCCATCAAGAGTGTACATGACTTCTAATATCTCCACATGCTCGCCAACAATTGTTATTTTCAATTTTTTTGACAGTAACCATCCTCATGGGTGTGAGGTGGTATTTTGTTGTGATTTTGACTTGTGGATTAGTGACACTGAACCACTTTTCATGTGCTTGTTGGACAACTATATCTTCTTTGGAGAAATATCTATTCAAATCTTTTACCTTTTTTTTTTTTTTTTTTTTAAAGACAGGGTATCATTCTGTCACCCAGGCTGGAGTGCAGTGGCACAATCAGGGCTCACTGCAGCCTCATCCTCTTGGGCTGAAGCGATCCTCCCACCTCAGCCTCCTGAGTAGCTGGGATTACAGGTATCCGCTACCACGCCTGGCTAATCTTTAAATTTTTTGTGGAGATGGGGTCTCACCATGTTGCCCAGGCTGGTCATGAACTCCTGGGCTCAAGTAATCTTCCTGCTTTAGCCTACCAAAGTGCTGGGATTATAGTGTGAGCCACAGTGCTCGGCCATTTTTGCTGCCCCCAACCCCTTTTTGGCAGAGTCTCCCTCTGTCGCCCAGGCTGAAGTGCAGTGGCGTGATTACGGCTCACTGCAGCCTCAAACCTCCCAGGATCAAGTGACGCTCCTGAATGGCCTCCAAATTAGCTGAGACTGCAAGCACGCGCCTCCATGCCCAGCTAATTTTTAAAATGTTTTGTAGAGATGGGGTCTCTCTATGTTGCCCAGGCTAGTCTCAAACTCCTGAACTGAAGATATCCTCCTGCCTTGGCCTCCCAAAGTATTGGGATTACAGGCATTGCCCGACCTTCTGCCCATTTTAAATTGGGTTTTCTGTTGTTGACAGAGAGATTTTATTTGATAATAATTTAAATAATATTACTTTTAATATTAATAATTTTAAAGAAATATTTTTGAAATATGTATTTTAAATGTTACATAAAATGCATTTCAAGTATTCCAGTATAAAATATATACTGTGCTCTCCCAATCAGAATGGAATGGACTTTATTTGAACCCCTACAGATAACAATATTGTCATTATAAATTAGGAAACTGAAATTTAGAAAGGATGAGCACCTTATCCAAAAGGACACTGAATTTTTCAGTACTACCTTCAGAGATCACTGAACTGTAGCCTGTTTTTGTCTAGGCTTAACTAGGGAAGAAGCCACTTTCGATCTCATGCAAATGGTTAACAGAATCTATTTCCTGTGGCTGGGGAGCTGAGGGCTCCGGCTTCTTGCTGACTATTGGCTTCAGTCCTCCCTTAGCTCCTAGAGGCCTCCTGCAGTTCATGTTCCCATGTGTCTCCTCAACATGTGTACTTCATTAAGCCAAGGAGAGCCTAGAGCTAGTTCGCTAGCAAGATGGAGTCTTATACAGTGTAACATAATCATGCAGCTACATTCCACCACCTTTGCCATTTTCTATTGCTGTGAAGCAACTCACAGGTCTCAATCATAATCAAGGGGATGATACAGTAGAAAATGGCAAAGGGCATGACTACTAAGACACCAGGGTGGCAGACTGTATTTTTCAAAAACAGCCACAGCAATATTCTCTGACATGCTCTTCTAGAACCTTGTTACTTTTTATCAACAATTTCCTCTGCTTCCCTGTCACTGAACCTGGGTGACACACTGTGATACAGCTTGACACACTGTGATACAGCTTGCCTGGCTCTCTCTTTTGCGATACTTGCCCTTAAAACTCAACCTCCATGATCTGAGGCAGGCCAAAACAGCCCATATGGAGAGATCACACGGAGAGGTTCATGTGGTCAGGAATAGAGGCCTCAAACAACAGCCAGCATTAACTCTCAGCTATGAGCTTTCAAATAATTCCTGTCCTGAGCCTGAATCTTTCAGCTAAGGCCTTAATCACTGTGGAGCACAGAAAAGCCAGCTTTTCTAAGCCCTGTGCAAATTCCTGACCAATAAACAAGCATAATAAATGGTTATTTCATGCCACTGAATTTTGGGTTGATTTGTTACACAGCCATAGTAATTGGGACAACATGTTAATAGAATAAAGGAGAAAGAACCCACAATTATCTCAATACATGCAGAAAAAGCACTTGCTAGAGTCTGACATTTATTAATAATTAAAAAGTTCCAGCAAATTATAAATCGAAGGGAACTTTCTTAATCTGACGAAGAGCTGATACATAAAAGTTACTGCACACAGTGTATTTATTGTTGACAGTTTTTCTCTATCATCACTTCTATTCATCACATTGAAAGTTCTGGCTAACTGAAAAAATAAAAGGCATAAGAATTAGAAAGGAAGAAATAGAACTGCCTTTAGCTGCAGATTACATGTCTATATAGAAAATCTGAGATTATTATTATTATTAGGATTCAGTGAGTTTGGTAAGACTGTTGGACACTGGAACAACATTAAAAAATCAATTTTATTTCTATTTGACAAAAAATAATCAAAGTCTGGGCACAAGGGCTCGTAAGTGTAATCCCAACACTTTGGAAAGCCAAGACAGGAGAATCACTTGAGCCTAGGTGTTCAAGACCAGCTTGGGCAAAATAGTAGACCCCGTCTCTACAAAAACATTAAAAAATTAGCTGGGTCCATGTGGTGTGCACTTGTAGTCCCTTCTACCTTGGAGGAGGTCGAGGCTACAGTCAGCTGTGATTGCACCACTGCACTCCAGCCTGGGCAACAGAGCAAGAAACCATCTCTTAATAGAGAGAATAATTAACAACTGAAAATTTAGAAGCTACTATTTATAATAGCATCAAACATACTGCTTAAAAATAAATCTTACATAAAAAGTATGAAACTCTTAAACCAAAACAATAAAATAGAGCAATAGAAAATCTAAGTGGAGAAATATACTACATTCATAGATCAGAAGACTAAATTTCAAGATGTTACTCTCCTTCAAAATGATACATAGATTCAAGAAAATCACAATCAAAATTGCAATTGTATGCATATGTGTAAGTGTACTTGTGTCTAAGTTGGTAAGCTGGTTCTAAAATTTTTTGGAAACGCAATGATACAAGGTATCAAAAAAGGAGAACAGAGTTAGAGAACTTTCTCATTAAGGTATTGATATGTATAATACTAGAGTAATTAAGAGTGTGGTACTGGAAAATGGAGAAACAAACAGGCTGATGAAACAGAATACAAGACCCCAGAAATAAACTCAAGTATATTGGACACTCAAGTATATATGGACACTTGATTTACAGCAAAGATGGCAGTGAAGTGCACTAGACACAATGTCTTTTCAATAAATGGTGCAGGAACAATCTGTAGGTAGAGGAATGAAACCTGACTCCTACCTCACACTACACATAAACACCTATTCCAGATCTGTTTTAGAGTTAAATTTAAAAGGCGAAACATTTAAAATGTAACACAAAATATAACATGAACTTGGAGTAAGGACTTCTTAAACAGAACACAAAGGCTGGGTGCAGTGGCTCACGCCTGTAATTCCAACACTTTGGGAGGCTGAGGTGGGTGGATTACTTGAGGTCAGGAGTTTGAGACTAGCCTGGCCAACATGGTGAAACCCCGTCTCTACTAAAAATACAAAAATTAGACGGGAGTGGTGGTGGACATCTATAAATCCAGCTACTCGGGAAGCTGAGGCAGAAGAATCACTTGAACTCAGGAGGCAGAGGCTGCAGTGAGCTGAGATCGCGCCACTGCACTCTAGCCTAGGCTACAGAGCAAGGCTCCATTTCCAAAAAAAAAAAAAAAAAGTCAGTAGAAAATGATTTAATAAAAACCCTACAACACAAAAAGCACTAACTATAAAGGAAAAGAATAATACATTTCTCTAGTTTAAAGTTAAGAACTTCTCAAGAGACACCATTAAGTGTATGACAAAGCAAGTCAGAGAGGGACAAGCTATTTGCCACAGGTATAGCTGACAAAGGAGTCAGATCCAGAATATATAAAGAACACCTAGAAATCGATTTAGAAAAGAATACTTACAAAGGCATTTCATAAAAGAGGAAATGGCCTATAGTAATATGAAAAAGGTGCTCAACCCCACTAATAACTAGGGAAATGCAAACTAAAACCACAATACCATTACATACCCACCAAAATGGCCAAAGTGAATGAAGAACGCTGAAAATACCAACTGGTCAGAACAGATGAGAACTTGCCAGGGAGTCTTTGTAATACACAGTTGTTCAATATATATTGTTAGACTTTTGATTTTTTTTTTTAGTGCATATTTTGTACAGGTATGTTTTCCATTCCCATTCAGAGTTGGACCATTTGTATTTTCTGGTAGGTTTCTCTTGTGGTCCCTGAAAAAATCCAATGCTTACTGAGTATTGCAAATCCTATGCCCACATTTACAAACAATATACATATTAGAGTATTGCTAATACCATACTATCATTCACTATTGTCCAAAGATTATCCAACTAGAATCTAAAATTCTATGACATTTCCTGCTTTGGAAATGCTTCAATTTTGTTACTTCTATGAAGGACGATTATCCCCAAATATTTCACTATTGGTTGCAGAAATATCTGGAATGACAACTAAGAAATTACCTTGCTCTCTCTTTAAAAGGAGACTTCCAAGAGTCATATTGTAGCATGGCGCCACCTGGTGGTTCCACTGTATCCACCGTATTTTTTTTCTTCTACCATCTCTCCCCCTTTTAGCCCTTTTCTTGTTTCTCCTCTTCCCAGGTTCATCTGCCACTACATTCCACATTAGACAGCAGCACAGTTAACACTTCGCCATGGCCAATTCCGAACCTATGTAGAGTTTTATAGAATGAGATAAAGCAATTCTCTGTATGTTTATTAGATAATTTTTTCTTTTATGAAGTGCTTCTTTAACGTTTTTGCCCATTTTTCTATTGGGTGTTCCTTTTCTTTGGTATACAGAAGTACTTTACATACCTGGACACCTGTCCTTTGAAGGTTATATTAATTAATATATTTTCCAACTCTACAGGCTTTTTGTTTTTGTAAATGGTGTTTTTTGGTGAATGCATTCTAGTATAGTCAAATATATCAATCATTTCCTTTAGAGTTACATTTTCTTTTATTTTATTTAAGAAATCCTGGCCAGATGCCTGTAATCCCAGCACTTTGGGAGGCCGAGGTGGGCAGATCACCTGATGTCAGGAGTTCAAGAACAGCCTGGCCAACATGGTGAAACCCCGTCGCTACTAAAAAAAGTACACACAAAAATCAGCCAGGCACAGTGGCGCGCACCTGTAATCCCAGCTGCTTGGGAGGCTGAGGCAGGAGAATCGCTTGAACCTGGAAGGCGGAGGTTGCAGTGAGCCAAGATAGTGCCACTGCACTCCAGCTTGGGTGACAGAGTGAGACTCTGTCTCAAAAAAAAAAAAGAAAAAAATCCTTATTACTTCTGAGATTTTGTTACGCAGCTTTGTTATTTCTTCTGTAAATGTTTGGTAGAACTTACCAGCAAAGTCATCCAAGACTGAAATTTTCTTTGTGGAAAAGCTTTTAAAGAGGATTTAATTTCTTTAATAGAGGACTATGAAGTTTTCCATCTTGTTATAGTTTTGGTAAGCTGTGTTTTCTATGAATTTGTATATTTCATGTACATTTTACTTACTCAAAGTGTCTTAATATCTCTCTAATTTCTTGGTAATTATAGTAATTCTGGCTGAGGCGGGTGGGTCATAAGGTCAGGAGATCGAGACCATCCTGGCTAACATGGTGAAACTCTGTCTCTACTAAAAATACAAAAAGTTAGCAGGGTGTGGTAGCATGCGCCTGTAGTCCCAATTACTCAGGAGGCTAAGGTAGGAGAATTGCTTGAACCTGGGAGGCAGAGGTTGCAGTGAGCCAAGATCACGCGACTGCACTCCAGCCTGGGTGAGAGAGCGAGACTCCTTCTCAAAAAAAAAAAAAAAATATATATATATATATATATATATATATACACACACACACACACATATATGTGTATATATATATATAAAATAATTCGTTGGTTGGGTACAGTGGGTCATGCCTGTAACACACTAGCACTTGGGGAGGCCAAGGTGGGAGGATTGCTTGAGTTCAGGAATTCAAGACCAGCCCAGGGAACATAGTGATATCTCATTTCTCTTAAAAAAAAAAAAAAAAAAAACCACGTAGCCGGGCACACCTGTCATCTCAGCTACTCAAGAACTGAGGTGGGAGGATCACTTGAGGTTGAGGCTGCAATGAGCTATGACTGTACCACTGCATCCCAGCCTGGGCAACAGAACAAGATCCTGTCCCCACCCCTGCCCGCCAAATAATAATTCTTTTCCATCTCCAACACTGGTTAGTTCTGCCATTTTTTCCCTTGATCATTTTCACCAAGGGTTTCCCAATTATTTTTTCAAAAAGCAATTCTCGTACCTCAGCCTCCCGAGTAGCTGGGACTACAGACACTCGCCACCATGCCTGGGTAATCATATCCAAAAGGTTCTGATATTCATATTTTCATTTCAATTTGGTTCAAAATAATTTCCATTTTCCACTGGATTTGGAGGTACACTTCTTCCAAATTTCATAATTTTTATTTAGTTCTTCTGTAATCAGACTGCCTTCTCTATATGATTTAAGCCCTCTGAAATTTATTAGTAAGTTTCTTTATGGCCTAACGTTTGTTCAACTTTGATAAATGATCCATGTTCATCTGTAAATAACATATATTTTGCAGTTATTGATACAGTGTTCTATACAGGCCCATTAGATTAAGTTTGTTCACTATGTTGTTCCAATCACTATTTCCTTACTGATTTGGTGGGAAGGGGTGGGTGGGTGTGTGTGTGTGTGTGTGTGTGTGCGCTTCTATCATTTACTGAGACAGCTGTATTAAAATCTTATATATAGACTTCTACTTTTGGTCAAGATGGAATACCTGTCACTCTATCCTCCTGCCTGAAGCAACTAAAAAACTGAACAACATACATAAAATGATGTCACTTAAGACATGGGCCATCAGGCACTGAAGAACAGTAACTGCTGACCAAACACGAAACAAAAGAGGTAAGCCCTGCCGCTGCCCCCAAATTTATTTCCTGAACAACATTTCTAGGCCATAATGCAAGGGAGGGGAAACCCAGGCCAGAGTCCACCAATTTTTCCAGATTTTAAGAGACAGAGGCGAGAGTCAGGGAGGTTAAAGTGGCTACATTTCAATCTTTCATAAACTCTCCCAAGAATAGACAAAGAGGAAACAACTTCCAGCTCTTTCCACAAGGACATTTTTACATTAACACCAAAATCTGACAAGGGTATGAAAAGAAAGGAAAATTATACACCACCTCTCTCTTGAATACAGATGCTAAAATTCTAAATGAAATATTGCAGCTGGGCACAGTGGCTCACGCCTGTAATCTCAGCACTTTGGGAGGCTGAGGCGGGCGGATCACGAGGTCAGGAGATTGAGACCATCCTGGCGAACACACTGAAATCCTGTCTCTACTAAAAATACAAAAAAATTAGCTGGGCGTGGTGGCAGGCACCTGTAGTCCCAGCTACTTGGGAGGTTGAGGCAGAAGAATGGTGTGAACCCGGGAGGCGGAGCTTGCAGTGAGCCAAGATCATGCCACTGCACTCCAGCCTGGGCAACAGAGCGAGATTCTGTCTCAAAAAAAAAAAAAAAAAAAAAAATTTCAAAATAAATCCACAGATACACAGAAACAACATGCCTAAGTAGGAAGTTTATTCTAATAAAATGAATGGTGAGGTAGGAGGGCAGGAGTCGACACGGAGGAATTAACACTATGAAATATATTATTAATTCACTAGACTAACAGGTAAGAGAAAAATAATTAGATCATCTCAATAAATTCAAGAAAAGCATTTGACATAATTCAACAGTATATACTTTCTTAGCAAGGTATAAATAAAACTTCCTTAAACTCATAAATACCACCAAAATCCTACAGCAATCACTATGCTCAATGGTGACATCCGAATGCGTTCTCGCTGAGATCAGGAACAAAGAAAGGAATTCCATTCTGACTACTTTTTGAGACAGGGTCTCACTCTGTCACCCAGGCTGGAATGCAGTAGTGCGATCACAGCTCAACCTCCTAGGCTCAAGTGATCCTTCTACCAACTAAGCCTTTCAAGTAGCTGGGACCACAGCTGCGCACCAGCACACCCAGCTAATTTTTTGTAGAGATGGGGTTTCACCATGTTGTCCAAGATGGTCTCGAACTCCTGGGCTCAAGCAATCCTCCCACCTCGGCCTCCCAATGTGCTGGGATTACAGGTGTGAGCCACTGGATCTGGCCCACTCTGACCACTTCTATTCAACACCATACTGGGCATTTTGGCCAGTGAGCACTTTGGGAGGCTGAGGCAGGTGGATCACGAGGTCAGGAGATCGAGACTATCCTGGCTAACACGGTTAAACTCTGTCTCTACTAAAAAAAAAAAAAAAAAAAAAAAAAAAAAAATTACCCGGGCGTGGTGGTGGGTGCCTGTAGTCCCAGCTACTCGGGAGGCTGAGGCAGGAGAATGGCGTGAACCTGGGAGGCGGAGTTTGCAGTGAGCTGAGATAGCGCCATGCAGTCCGGCCTGGGCGAAAGAGCGAGACTCCGTCTCAATAACAACAACAACGACAAAAGACAAGAAAAGAAAGAAAATACAAAATGACTAGAAATAAATAAGTTATTATGAACAGATGATATGAGTATGCAGAAAATTCCAAAAGAATCCACAAATTGTTAGCATTAATAAATGAACCGAGTAAGAGTGCTAGATATAAGGTCATTATAAAAATCAATAGTTCAATACTGTAGCAACAAATAGTAAACAATTACAGACCTGAATAGACTTCACAAAATGGTCCAAATGGTCAGTAAGTATTTGAAAAGATGCTTAGCATTATTAGTCACTATTAAAATTTAAACCACAAGATACCAGTATATACTTACCAGAATGTCTGAAATGAGAAAAATAATAGGCCGACCAGGCTTCTCCAGAGGCAGCTTCTGGGAGAGCCAATTCTTCTCTTCGTCTATCAAGTGCTTCTTGGGGGTGGAAGAGGTTAAAGGAAGTGTATTTCTGGACCACCACATCCTTAACTGCAGGGACTGGATTTCTGACATCAGACATATATAGTAACTTGCATTTGTTTCCTAGAGTTGCTGTAACAGATTACAATAAATTGGGTGGCTTAAGACAACAGAAATTCATCACCTCACCATTTTGGAGGCCAGAAATCCAAAATCAAGGCGTTGGCAGTGCAACATTTCCTCTAGAGGCTCTAGGAGAGAATCCCTTCCTTGTCTCTTCTAGCTCCTGGTAGCTGTCAACATTACTTGACTTGTGGCTACATCTCTCTAGGTGCCATCTTCATGTTGCCTTCTTCTGGTATCTTCCTTTGTTTCTCTCTTACAAGGACATTTGTGATCGCATTTAGGCCCCACTCATAATCGCATCTCTAAAATGCTTAATTACATCTGCAGAGACCCTTTTTCCAAATAAAGTAATAATTACAAGTTCTCCAGGGATTAGGGCTTGATATTTTGGGGTAGCCATTTTTCAATCTACTATACTTATTTTCTACTTAAAAAAAATTCATTTTATCAGTGCCATCTGATAAAAATATATACATATATATATTTTTTGAGACAGTGTTGCTCGTTGCCCAGGCTGGAGTGCAATGGTGCAGTCTTGGCTCACTGCAACCTCCGCCTCCTGGGTTCAAGAGATTCTCCTACCTCAGCCTCCAAAGTAGCTGGGATTACACGACCTCGCCACCATGCCCGGCTAATTTTTGTATTTTTAGTAGAAACGGGGTTTCACCATGTTGGCCAGGCTGGTCCTGAACTCCTGACCTCGTGATCCGCCTGCCTCAGCCTCCCAAAGTGCTGGGATAACAGGCGTGGGCCACCGTGCCCGGTGAAGAAATCTATTTTCTAAATAAAGAAACTAGTGAGACTGTGGAGAGATGGTCAGGGGGACAGAATGGCCTGGGAAAACCTGGTGTGTGAAGAGGGGGTGAACTGGAAGAAGGTAGAAGTCTTAGCTATAATGGGAGTAACATTCTCTCGGTACCGAGGGAAAACTGTGAGGAGATTTTAAAAAAGGAGCTAAAGCAGAATTTTCTTCTTCTTTGCCAGGGTCCTGGGATCTAATCCCATAAAAGTTGCTGTATTTACATATACTGCCCAAAAGAGGGGGCAATAGGCATGCTTTCATAGACCCAGCTAGCTGCCCATTTGAAATCTATTCTTTACTTCTTCACTGAAAAGAGTCCTAAATTTGTTAGGAACATCAATTGCTCAGATAAAATAGATAATTTCCAAGGCACCCTTGGAGCTACCAGTCATGCAACACAGGTCTAACTAATGGGATGTAAGTACAAACATGCAAGTCGAGCTTCTGGAAACTACTGTTTTGTTCTCTTTGCGTAGAAAGAGACACATATTTGCACCTTTTCCCCTAAGCCTATCCTTTTCACCCCTACTTTCGCCATCCTTGACAGTATTGTGGAGGAGTTACAGTATCAGCCCCGGACAGTTTGCCTGTAGACTTTTCTACTGTAAGAAGAAAAAGAAACAGACAACAATAACAAAAAGACAAGCCCCAATTGAGTTTAAGCCACTGTTACTTGGTTTGCCATCAAACACAATTTTTTAAACCTAAACAATAGCTATGGTGTTTCACAGATTTGACATAACCAACAACAAATGGACCACTCCAATTTTTCTGGATACTTAAAAAATAACGCCTTCACACCAACACAGGTCCCAGACTGGCATTCTTGAATGACTAAGTTTGTAATTATTTCATCAGTTGCATACATTTATAATTAAGTACAGAGAAGATTAATGTAGATTCTTTATTGATTCCACCAATGTATTAGTAGATATGATAATAATAAATGGTATTTTTACATTCTCTTAACCAAAAATATAACAAATATTTACACTCAGTAAAAATACAAAAAGCATACAGAGGCACTGTCTTTCTAAAAGACATAAGTTTAAGAGGTATCAAAAAATAGGAGACAAACATTGCTTGTTACAGGATACCTTACAATCAATGAATTGTGCAGGAGAATTGCTATCTGATTATTAGAGATGTGCAGTGTTGTTTTTGTCTTTTGCTGATTAGCTTACATGTCTCAATTTTAAAAGATCAAGGTCAACTGCATTCTGTGTATCAAAAATAAAGAAGCATTAAAAATGCACAACAAAAGTCAAAGATGAACCAGGATTCAAGTTTAAATTTGAACATGTACTGTGACACTTTTCTGAAGATTTATCCCGTTTTTCTAGCCTTTAAGGTAATGCTGAAGGAATACATATACTTTAATATCACCTTTTTTAGAAACTTAAAATTGAATCAAAATAATCAGTTTTAAGGAAGCTTTTTCTTCTCCTCCCTTTTTTGTAGAGGAAAGAACACTTGATAAAAATTAGATCTGTTCTTAAAAACACCCATGATTACC
This sequence comes from Pongo abelii, assembly GCF_028885655.2. Lineage (NCBI taxonomy): Eukaryota > Metazoa > Chordata > Mammalia > Primates > Hominidae > Pongo > Pongo abelii. The sequence continues at coordinate 139,795,711 of NC_071989.2, forward strand.
ATCACATTTTCAGCCTGGGGGAGATTCTCAAGGAGGTGATGTAGATCGCAATGATGTGATTTATCACCCTCAAGAAAATTCACTAAAGGCTTTTTCTCCCCAAAGATCATATTGAAAGTAATCGTTTGGAGTAAATTAGAATTATTAACTTTAATAAGCTTTTATGGAATCATGTACTGGATTTACTAATTCTCAAAATCTTTCACTATAAAGATATTTTGTTGAAACTTACTATTTGGCAAAAGTTTGCACTGAGGGTTAACTGCTTCAACAGTCTTGGCAGATTTGAGAGTTGTGGCAGGAAGAGAGGGCACTAGTCTCTTCATTAAAATTATGAATTTATAAAACAAAAACAAATGGAGATCTGGAATTGGAGTAAATGCAGGTTAAGACTTCTCTTGTTCTAGTCATATGACAAACTAAGAGAAGGCAGGAATGTACCCTTAGTTAAAATATAAAAATCAAAACCTCATGATTTTTTAAGGGATACATATGCATAACAAACTACAAAGCATTTGGCTTTGGCTCCTGATCAATGTGATCAGCTGATCTGAACACTCACAGTTAAAGCTAGATAGATAAAACAAAGGCAGCTGTAAGGTGCAAGTCCAAAACCATAGGCCTCAACACTCTGTGCAAGATATTTACACTATTAAGGACAAAGACAGGTAAGGCTTCCATTTGGTTTGAAAGACCCGCTAAATAAAGACATTATGAAAACAGCACATTTTTCTGGAGAAATGAATATAAAATGGTGAGAGTAGACATCTGAACTTGATAAAAAAGTGGGTATAGCAAAAATATATTTCACATTGTTTTGCTGTGGCCATGAAAACAAAATTATGCAAATCAGTGAAGGAAAAAATGTATAATCATAGGACCACTGTTTATAGGCCAAATCACTGAAGTGTAACTTTCAAACTAGGATTTTTGGTTCAGGTTATTTCCCATTTCAAAGGACCAAGAAAGCTATGGAACCACCAAGCCTCATTCTATCATACCTGCGATTAATTTCTAAGGCTTAAGTTTCAGATTAATGTTTCTTTACCACAGGAATTTTTGACATGCTATTATTCCTAAAATAAAGAGACAATCATGTTGATGGGAAAGATGAACTACTACCATTTACCACTTACAACTGATTCATGATTTTAAAATGAAGGGGGATAGGCAGGAAGACAGACAGCAGAGACAGCTAGGGAAAGACAACACTTTTCTATAAAGGAGGCCACAAACCAACTAAATCCGATGTGGACACATACGGACAGCCATTCAGAAGTAAACCCATTTTGGCTCCAAGTTGATCTGGGTTAGTGCATGTTAATGGCTTTGGCTTTTTTTTTTTTTTTTTTTTTGGTAATTACAGAAGTTTATTAAAATTCCACTTGCTTTTACATTAAAAAAACTGAAAAAATTAAACTTAATATATATAAAATATATTTAATTTGCAAAAATGTGAAAAATCTGCCTCATCCAGTAAACAGTCACTGAAATTTTAATTAAGAGTGCCATACCCATGAGGCTGGAAAAGTATGTCCTCTCAAGGGCTAAAAACTGAGAACCAAGAGACAATCATTTCTATAACTCCAGCTCCTCTCTCTCCCACAAAATGTTACTGCAGGCAGCTGAGAGCTGCAGGGTATGTCAGGTTAGACACAACCTGGTGCTATGAGATGTGGGGGTGGCATGCTGCAGAACACTGCATAAAGTTGAATTCATCTTCATTATTACAACATCCATGATAAGAATTTCTTTAAAAAAAGTATTCCATACTTGAGTTATGAGAGATTTTAGTTTTGGGTTTCTATAGACCAGAACTCTCTAGAACCCAGTCTCTATTTGTTGGATCTATACTTTCAGTTACAATTCGATGCAGCATAACTTTAAGAAAGAATTTGTATACATGTCATTTAACATCAAAATTTCATTCTGTGGAAATTAGGGTTCCCACCCTCCTCCCCATACTCCCTCCCATTTCTCAAAGGACTGACAAGAAACCCTATGGCAGCTTCATTTGGCCTTCCACACCATGACCAGCAGGTTCCTAACACCTCAACTGCAAAGGGCTTCCTATTTCTCTCAAACTGAGACCTACATTGCATTGGTGCTACAGATCAAGTCACATCTCTGTGTAGATCAAGCGTATCACCTCTGTAAAGATGACTTCTGTTTGGTCAGACGAGAGACAATTTTATGACCTCAAACATGAACATCAGCTAACAAGAGCTCTCAAATACAAACAAAACCACAACAATTCAAATAATAAGTTATTTTTCAAATATACAAGAATATCCTTGGTATTGGCAGACACTTTCAATTTGTCCTTCAGCCCAAGCTATGGCTTGGAAATAATAATGCCATTATCTTTAAAATAGCTTGTTAAAGAAAAATCTACAGCAATACACACAAGGATCACTCTGAGTTTAAATTTTTTCTGTAACTGTGGTCCCAAGGCAGTTCTGGCGTGCAAAGTGGAGACTGGTATCCAGGCATAGCATCCATTGCTCAGGAAACTATTCATCTGCAGAAATTAAATGAAAAGAAGCATAACTCAGGTCTATTTCATTGCTCGGAGTAGAGGGAGTAAAACTTCTGGACTGGTTGTAGCAATGAGCTGTTTGTTAGCAATGGCCTCCAGAATCATGAGGTGGTTCTGCCCATTCCTCCACGACTTTCAGTGGTTTTCAAATAGGTCATCCAAAGGCTAGACTGCTGAAACTTGTTCATTTTCTGAAAATAAAAAAAATACAATTAACTGGCAGATCAGCATATTAATGAGATCCTAATAATCTAGTTATCTATTTAGAAAATCAATGCCAACAAAGAAATCCTCTCAAACATTGCATCGAGGCCTAGATTTTATTATAATAATACCTATGATTTCTGATCACACTGAAGGTTGACAATAAACTGGAATTTCATTGTTTTTAATCACTTCATTACTCCTGTTTAAAAGCATAAATTTTCATTTATTTTCGATAAAACAATCGTTTCTCAAACTATTGGCACAGGTACAAAGTCAGTCAAGACTTTTGCTAATAAAAGGAACTATATCAACAGAATCACTTCAGATAATTTGGCATTTGAAACAGTTTCAAGTTTCCATGCATTAAGGTAAAATACAATTCCATTAATGTTAACTGCTTTTTCTCAAAATTATCCCATTAGATTGAGCCACTGTTTTATCAAAGAAAAGAATATTCCATTTGAGCCACAGGGTACTAGGCACACAAAAATAGGCAGCTTGCCCATTTCATTTAAAAAATTACACCATCAGTGCGGGGTACAGTGGCTCACACCCGTAACCCCAACTTTGTGGGAGACTGAGGCTGGCAGATTGCTTGAGTCCAGGAGTTCAAGACCAGCCTGGGCAACAGGGTAAAATTCTGTCTCAAATACAAAAAATTAGCTGGGTGTGGTGGTGTGTGCCTGTAGTCCCACCTACTTGGGAGGCTGAGGAGGGAGAATTACCTGAGACCAGGAAGTTGAGGCTGCAGTGAGACATGATCATGCCACTGCACTCCAGCCTGAGTGACACAGCAAGACCTTGTCTCAACAAACAAACAACCCACACCACTGGTTGGGTGTGGCGGCTCACACCTGTAATCCCAACAGTTTCGGAGGCTGGGGTGGGAGGATTGCTTCAGGCCAGGAGTTCAAAACCAGTCTGGTCAATATAGTGAGACCCTGTCTCTACAAAGGAAAAATTTAACAATGAACCAGGCATGCTGGTGTGCACCTGTAGTCCCAGCTACTTGGGAGGCTGAGTTGGGAAGACTGCTTGAGCCCAGGAGTTTGAGGCTGTAGTGAGTCATTATTGTGCCACTGTACTCTAAGCTTGGGTAACAGAGTTAGACCCTGTCTTGAAAAATAAAACAAAACCAAAACACTCCCCCATACTATATTTAGGAACTTTTTTTTTTTGGAGACGGAGTTTTGTTCTTGTTGCCCAGGCTGGAGTGCAATGGTGCGATCTTGGCTCACTGCAATCTCTGCCTCCCAGGTTCAAGCAATTCTCCTGCCTCAGCCTCCCGAGTAGCTGGGATTACAGGCATGCGCCATAATGCCTGGCTGATTTTGTATTTTTTTAATAGAGACGGGGTTTCTCCATGTTGGACAGGCTGGTCAGGAACTCCCGACCTCAGGTGATTCGCCCACCTCAGCCTCCCAAAGTGCTGGGATTAGAGGCGTGATCCACTGCACCCTGCTGGCAGGAACTTCTTACTTTTTAACAGAGATTTAAGACATTTAAAGAAACAATTACTAATTACCATAAAATACCAAAGTAAAGCCCATTTAATGTGTTCAGCAATTCATTTAAGAGCCTTTAAGAGAGCTTGTCAACATACCATCTGCTTCGCTATCTGCATCAGTCACATCTGCTAGTTTAGGATGGAATGGCTGCAAATTATGCCTCTGAGGCTGAGTTACAATCTTCGATGGAACACAGGCCACGAGGTTGCTACTGAGAGAAGCTGGTGGCAGTCTAGAGAGGCTGTTATGCATCATCTTTGACCTCTGCACTGCCACACTATAATCTGGAGGTTTTAGGTGTGGGTGGGGTCCTTCCTTTAGGTCTGCTAAAGAAATCCCCAAATATCCTGGAGGAGTGGGAGGTGGCTCCCTATACCTATCATCCTTCTTGGGCGAGGTGACACAGTACACTGGTATGAAAAATAAGCAATGAAAATGTTAATGAAAAAGAAATGAAAAAAAAAAAACACCCCACAAACTTATTACAATGACAAAATAGAACTTAAAAACAGACAAAATGAATAAACTTGAATGATGGCAGATCAAAAACATTTTTAAAAAGTTTAATAAACAAACCTCTTTTTAAAATACATAAACAACTATATTAAGTCCTGTAAACATTAAATGGAATGAGAGAGTTGAAGGAGATGACACTGATGACAAGCTTCCTTCTGCAATTCAGCCCCCATATCACAGAAGTATATGACAACTCCTGAAGTCACACCAGCCCTAAAGGTATCAGAAACATTTAAAAGTTCACCCTAAACACGTATTCTCTGTAAAATGGGAGAGTTTACATAGAAATGACATTTGGGCTATCCGTTTAAGGGCTGTTTCACCTTCTCCCTGAGACATGAACCAATGTTTTCTGGCACTCCTGGGCAGATTAGTTCTCAGTTCTAGCATATAAACTTTAACTTTGCTGGTATGGAGGAACTAATTCCTTCAAGAACTTTACTTCTGGCCAGGTGCGGTGGCTCACGCCTGTAATCCCAGCACTTTGGAGGCCAAAGTGGGTGGATCACCTGAGGTCAGAAGTTTGAGATCAGCCTGGCCAACATGGTGAAGCCCCATCTCTACTAAAAATGCAAAAATTAGCTGGGCGTGGTGGCAGGCACCTGTAATCCCAGCTACCTGGGAGGCTGAGAGAGGAGAATTGCTTGAACCTGGGAGGCAAAGGTTGCAGTGAGCCGAGGTCACGCCACTGCACTCCAGCCTGGGCAATACAGTAAGACTCCATCTCAAAAAAAAAAAAAAAGTTGGAAAAAAATGAATGAGCTAAAAACCCAACCTATAATGCAATTTGACAAGTAACTATAAAATCACCACATTTCACCTTCACATTTTTAGTAGTTAAATGTGACACCATGACTGTTGCATAAATTTCAGAGTTGATTATGATATTAATTCAAAGTACAGTCATTCCATATAAGTAGAAAAGCAGTTTTATATCCACGTATTTATATAGTTTAGGAAAGAAATTTTTAAAAAGTATTTGATGGCTAAATACTAAAAAAAAAAGTTTACTAAGAAAGCTTGGAATGGAATTCACAAACAGGAGTTGGCACACTCATGATGTACACCAAGAGAGTATACTGAAAAATGTTCTAGACTTCCTGACTGCATTTTCTCTCACTTTCACGACCTAAAATCAATAGCAGATTCAATGTTTCTACCACATATGCATACCAATTGTGGTCCAAACAATTTATGAGGTGACAAAGAGAATAATCCCTTTATTACTATTGCACACTAATGCAATGATATTCCTCAATAAAAGCAAAAAGAACTTAAAAACAAAAGACAAAGTTGTCCCTCTAATTAAATACCTTCACATCAGACTTTTCATTTTAATAGGGTTGAATAGCTGCTCCAAAGTCTTTGAGAAATCATGAATTTTTGGGAAATAACTTGTTTGTGAAGGAAAGAAAGGTTGTTAGAGAATGAATTTTTGCAATGATAAAATCCAGGGCCAAGGTATCCCAATGCCATTTTTTGACTACTTAATCTCTAAATGCCACAGACAACAAAAATACAACTTACCAATCAAGCCCTTTTCTGTACTTGAAGTGACAGTTTTATAAACTGGGTCAGTGACATCCTTGGGGTCCAAGCCTTCAGATGACTCAGCTGGGGTGCTCTCCAATACTCTCCGTTTAACTGTCCCATAGTTTGGTTCATACATGTCAGACAGAGAACTGGAGGAGGTCCAACTCTTTCTCTCTAGGCTTCCTTTACACTGCCTGCAAGTTCTAGAGCAGCTTTTAGAACAGGAATAGGGCTCAGAGTCAGTGGGTTCAACTTCAGCAATGGGGTCATCCAAATGGGTATGTCTGTAAGAGTTCAAAAAATCCCAGCTTTTTGGGTTTGGAAGGCTTTGGAAGTTGTCATGGGAGCTGCTTGAACACGAAGTCCAACTTCCACGACCACTGTCTGCTGCTTCTATAATGATATGCTCATGAGAAATCTCTTCATTGCTCACAGACGATGAGACAGCTAAACACTTGATTAGAGATGGCTTCAAGAGTGTCCACCTAAAATTGGAGATAATGTACAATTAGAAGGCTTGCTGGAAAAACTATCTTCTCTCTGTTTCAAGTTATTACTGCCTATGAGAAACTACAGAGCACGTACCACAAGTGTTCATGCCAAATAACACCGTGAAGAAAACAATATTATCATCATTCATCACTAAATTCCTTGTAAGTATTTAGTTAACACTCAGAAGACACAGTAAAGAAACTCAAATGCTTAGCAAAATTTCCTTAGAATTTTTCTTTTTAAATTTTAAAATGTTAGTTATTTTTTTTTTCGAGACAGGGTGTCACTCTGTTGCCCAGACCGGAATGCAGTGGCTATTTACAGGCATGATCATGGTGCACTGTAGCGTTTAACTCCTGGGCTCAAGTGATCCTCCCGCCTCAGCCTCCCCAGCAGCTGGGATGGACCAGAGGTATGCCTGGCAAGTATTTTTCTTGAACTGATTTTAAATGAAAATGTAAAGATGAGAGTTGAAATGAATAATGTTAAGTATACATATTCATTTTTGGTCATCACAATATTAGACTACTGTGTCCATGCATACAGAATTAAGAGTTCCCAACTTGAAAAATCATGTTTTATTGTTCAACGTACCTCTGAGGTTAGCCCAGTACAGTGCCAAGTAAATAGCAACTTCCCTAATTACCTATTAAATGAATCATTTATAGCAGCGGTCCCCAAACTAAAGCTCATGGGCCAAATTTAGCCAGCAGCCTATTTTTGTATGGTCTGAAACAAAGAATAGTTTTGTTTTTTAACCTTTTAAAAGGTTAAAAAACAAAACAAAACAAAACAAAACAAAACCAGAAGAATTTGTGACAGAGACTATATGTAGACTGCAAAGGCAAAAATATTTACTATCCGGCCCTTCACAAAAAAACTTTGTAAACCCCTCATTTACAGTATAGAGCAGGGGGTAGCAAACTACAGCCCAGGGCCAAATCTGGTGGTCTCTTTGCTCGTTTTTGTAAATGAAGTTTTGGCTGGGTGTGGTGGCTCACGCCTGTAATCCCAGCACTTTGGGAGGCCGAGGCAGGCGGATCATGAGGTCAGGAGATCGAGACCATCCTGGCTAACATGGGGAAACCCTGTCTTTACTAAAAATACAAAAAATTAGCCGGGCGTGGTGGTGGGCGCCTGTAGTCCCAGCTACTCGGGAGACTGAGGCAGGAGAATGGTGTGAACCCAGGAGGTGGAGCTTGCAGTGAGCCAAGATGGCGCCACTGCACTCCAGCCTGGGCAACAAGAGCGACACTCTGTCTCACAGAGCGAGACTCTGCCTTAAAAAAAAAAAAAAAAAAAAAAGTTTTACTGGGACACAGTCATGCCATTTGTTTATGTGTTGTCTATGGCTGTTCTGGTGTAATAGCAGAGTAGTTGTGACAGAGGCCTTATGGCCTGAGAAGTCTAAAATGTTTACTATGTAACTTTTATAGAAAACATTTGCTGACCTCTGGTGTAGAGATCATAGTCTAGAAACCTTTATAAATGTGGTAATACTTTATCTTAAATTTTTCATATTAAAGTAGACCAGATTTCACAATATTTATCAGTTAGAATAAACTTTCTCAAAGATTTCCACGTTGCTTGATTCTAAATAGAAATTTGGAGTTGATTTTTTTTTTTTAATTAACCTTTGCTAGGTGATTATTCTTACTCCCCAAATTACACTTTGAGGACAGAGATCAAGGGCTAGTCCTACTCTCCCAACCTGCCTACAATGTGCACAGCACTCGAGGCACTTTCCAAAACACAACCTTCTTGATTAACCTATAACTTAACAGCCAGAATTTCAAAAATTATCTCCCCTATATAAGTAGCAGATGCACTTTGAGTTCTGACTGGAAAGATACATAATGATAAAAAGTTACTTGAATTTAGTAACACTTTAAAAATGAACACCCATACATCTTTCAACATAGTGCTTATTTACATATTCAGAATAGAGACTATGTGCTTGGCCCACATATTCTTTTATGGATAACTCTGCAATGACCCATGGGAGGTCCAAGGTCAAGGTGGGGAGCACTGCTTGCAGTGGCCACTTGGCTTGGGTTTTGTGTTATGAACACAGACAATGATGCTTACCCAGGGCCATGTTGATTATGATCTCCTATCCCTGAGGGGTGCTCTGTCTTTTCCAATGCCCCAGTGGATTCAGGGACTGCCAGGGCCTGAGAGGAACACCGTTCATCCTGTAGAGCTGCAGACATGGAGTCAACAGAACAATTGCTCACGATGCTGGACCGTGAAGAAATCTCACTATGGCTGGAGTCAGACAAGTTGTCAGATTTAGCTGATGGAATAAGTGTGTAACCTGAACAAGAAAAGAGCACTGATCAAACTACAAAAAAAGGGAACATATGGTGGGGGTAGTAGGGGAAAGGATGAAAAAAAACCCCACAAAAATAACAGAAGACAAAGTAGAAGCAATTTTAGTTTCCATCTATGTAGATATAATGGTGCCAATTTTCTCCACACATTCCCCTACATATCCATTCACCTACTATCCACACCACACCAATACAACTACACATTCAAGAAAAAGACAGTCAAAGTCCAGTGTTACTCAGAAAACTAGTTTAAAGGTATATCTTTCTCAGGCTCTCCCACAGCTATAATCATTTAATAAAATAAGAAGATTACAAATATTAACAAGTACATGTCTTTAGGGTTTCTCAACTTCTTTTTAACCCAATGCTCCTTCCTTTGATTAATATGAATATTTCTTGACCTGATCTGAATCCAAAATACCATCTTGAAGTAAGGGTAGGGGTGGGAGTCCAGGACTCAAGGGAAAGAACTACATTTTTGCTTTATCAAACTATATATACTTACCCCAGATATTCTGCATATCCCACCTAAGAAGTCTTGTCTTGAGTTAAGAGTCACTGTTTTAGATTATTTTTATTTTTTAGACACAGGGTCCTGCTCTGTTGCCCAGGCTACGGTGCAGTGGCATGATCACAGCTCACTGCAGCTTCGAACTCCTGGGCTCAAGTGGTCCTCTTGCCTCAGCCCCAAGTAGCTGGGACTACGGTCTGCACCACCACACCCAGTTATTTTTAAACTTTTTGCAGAAATGAGGTCTCATCATGTTGCCGAGGCTGGTCTTCAACGGCTGGACTCAAGCGATCCTCCCACCTCAGCCTACCAAATTGCTGGGATTACAGGTGTGAGCCACCATGCCCAGCCTGTTTCAGTTTTTTAAATTGTTTTAGGTTTAAACTTAGTGTCATACTTAGTTTCCTTTTTCTTCACCAACCTTGCAGGATATTAAACAGCTGAGTGGATACATGTTTAATAATGTGTTATAGAAAAAAACAGCCTCTACATGTTCTATGTTGTTCTGTGACTTACTGCACAGCAGACAACTAGAGAGATGTTCTTCTGTATTCTAGGGATGCACTGAGGTGAAGGACCCAAAAACAAATCTGCAACAGAATGGCTAATGTACGTAATAATCTATTTTGATAATTGGAAGAAACCAAATTTTTGTTTAGAAATAAAAGAAAAAGAAAATGCCCTAGTAATCCCAACAAGGGACTGGTCTCAAAGAAGTAAAAAATATCTTCTTGCTCACAGAGGAGAGTAGGGTTTAGTAGATAAGTGACCTTTGGACCAATACCTAGAAATGTCATTAGGAAGAATTACAGGCTTTGGGTATGTTACTGGAATTCTCAGGGCCTCATCTTCATGCAGAAAGAGGATGACAACATCCTTAGTTCCAAGTCCTTCTCTGTTTATGGATCTTGGAGTTATTCACATATAACTCAAGTTATTTAAGGAATAATTTGTTGCACAGTAATCTTATTAAGTCGTTTCGTTAACTATTTCAAAGAGAAAAAGGCCTAGAAAACGTGTGATTTATATTTGGCCTATGTGGCCAGGAACAGGGTAAGCCAAGACAAGCCAGTCTTCTGACTTCTATCATACATCTCTGAACTTGGGATCACGGCTATTTGTCAATGTCCATGAGCTGATTAGTCAGTTTTCAAGAGGACCAAGAAAGTGGATGTAATAAGTAAATTAAATATAAATAAAAACCTTCTTCTTCAAAAGAAAAAGTCATTGCTCTACAGAATAATCTTGCTTCATTGTTTAAAAAATAATTTCATTCTCATGTCTGTTTGATCAGTATTTCTCAAATATAATAATACTAAGAACCACCTGGCAAACCAATTAAAATAAACATTCCGGATCCCATTTCTGGCAATTCGAGTTTCTGAAGTCTGGGGTGGGACACAGTAATTGCATTTTTTAACAAGTTTCTCAGATGATTCTGAAATTGCTATGTTAGACTAGTCCCTTCTCCCTCAATCAAAGATATGTAAAAAGTAGAGGATAAAAAAGCCTCCTCTACATATTTCACTCACAGATCCAGCTAACAGCAGGAAATAAAGTCAACTACAGAAAACAAGAGTATAAAATTTACTAACTCAATACATTAGTAAAATAACACATGTACAAATGAGGCATTTTCAAGTGTTTATAAATAGCATTTTACTAAGTTGTCTGCCTAAGCTTTGACAAATGGTTTAATTTAAGCCATGTATACATTAATAACTGAAAACAAACTTAACACTAAAATTAAATAAGGAACTTCATCAGAGTGTCTTCCTCCTTTTAGACTTGAATCGCGTATAGAAGCAGTTTAAAGTGTTACTGTTGCCTTGGCTATTTGAATTGAAGATGGCACTCCCTTTCTCATCTTTGATGTTGCTTCCAACATCCTTCACTTTCTCACAGCTTTCTGTAGCTTGATTGTGATCTGTGTCCTCTTTTTGGCTGTTGACTAGTCTCTCCCTTGAAAGCATTCTTTCCCTAAGTCTTCTAAACGGGGATGTCATTCTTTTTCTGGTTGTGTTCTCACAACTTGTCCTGTCTCTATTCTCCTCAGTGGCCTTCTCAGTACTGTCTGTTCTTTTGGCTGTGCTCCTGGTAATCTGAAGGATTTTCTTTTGCAAGTAAGCCCCACCTATTCCGGGGCAGCTCTGGCCACTGATCTTGCTGCTGTGATCAGATATGATACTGCCAACTGGAGGGAGAGATGCAAAAACCCTGACATGGTCAATCACAATTAGCCTTGTTTACATAATATTTCACTATTTAAAAATTCTAACATCTTGATAATATCTGAAAAATTGAAATCTAGCAACATATTTTTTAATGCATGGAAAAAATCCACTTATATATAAAACATATACACATCAGTTATTGCAAGACAGAATGCAGGAGAAAGATTACCTTTATTATCAGCACAAGCTGGTGACAAAAACAAAAACAAAAAAACAGTTGAAAGGAAGCCAAGCTGGTAAAATCATAAGGAAAAATATGACAAAAATATCAGGTAACTAGAATTATTTCTGTAAAGTAACTATATAGGTCTAGAATTGTAAGGTAGATTTTACTATGAAGAAACTTAGTAAAAACCAAATAAGACATACAAATAGTACATACAATAGGTATATTTACAAAGCTCATTTTCTGATCCTGTTGTAGATCCAAGGTGGAGAGTGCTTTTCTTAAACACTAGGGTAGATAATGTTTAAGGTCTCTTGACTTCTTTTTTATAAAGTTCTTGTTTAAACTATCCTCATGCAAAACATGAAGACAGGTTTATTTTCTTAATCATAAGAAAACAAAGAACAGATCTCAAAGTTTAATAAGAACTAGGAACAGATCCTAATAATTTACTCTGAGCATAATGACAGTTTTGTTCAATCATACGTTACTGGCAAAAACCTGTCTACAAAAATAGAAGGATCATACTTGGTTGGGGTTTTGATAGTACACATCCAAGAACAAGCTGAAACGGTTTTGAAGAGAAGAATTTCTTCAGGCTTCTAAGAATTCTAAACATTACTATGAGAAGCTCACAAATCTATAAATATGGTGTTCAATTGTTGGCTACACAATGAAAGACAAGGGAGAAAATACTTCTCTATTCGAGTGTTGAGTGTAGATTTTGTTGGGAATAAGAACAATGGAGGAATTCCTGTTCCTAATACCTCTTTCCAGAAGTCACATTCAGGCATAAAATACCAAATCAGATCCTACTAGTTAGAATTACCTATAATGGGATGGACCTCTGAGCAGCCTCTAACAGGGGAAAGGAGTGTAAATGTTCCTGAATGAGCATTAGGAGCATATAGATACTGTTCATTTGGACCATATGTCTGACTGGAGGCACTGTGGCTTATCCTACACTGCAAGATCTGGTAAGGGGCACGTTGGATAGGACCATACAGACAAGGAAAGTGATGACATAGGTCTGTGTGCCACACAAAATTATATATGAGCTACAACAGGATCAAAATCTGTGTTTTATAAATACACCTACTATATTACTGTTTTTATCTCCTGTTTCATTTTTATTAAGCTTTCTTTAGTAAAATCAGAATGAAAAAAATCTAACCAGTCTCAGCTATGTGAGGACGAAAAAAGCAAGTGAGTAATGGAGCTATGGTGTCCTGAGGTGGCAGTAGAGAAAGAAAAGAGACATTCCAATTCACTAAACACCACACATCAGGCTTTATAAATATTATTTCATTTAAACCACATAAGAGGCTTTTAAAATAGATGGTCTTTTTCTTTTCTTCTTTTTTTTTTGAGATGGAGTTTTGCTCTTGTCGCCCAGGTTGGGCAACAATTCTGCATCCAATTCTCTCTTCGTTTCCATAACCACCAAACTAGTTGGGGTGCAATGGCATGATCTTGGCTCACTGCAACCTCCGCCTCCTGGGTTCAAGTGATTCTCCTGCCTCGGCCTCCTGAGTAGCTGGGACTACAGGCATGTGCCACTACACTTGGCTAATTTTTTTGTATTTTTAATAGAGATGGGTTTCACCATCTTGGCCAGGCTAGTGTTGAACTCCTGACCTCAGGCGATCCGCCTGCTTTGGGCTAGATGGTCTTTTTCCCATCTTACAGACAGGAAACCTGACCGTATAAATAAATTACTTGTAGTAACACAGCTACAGTGGAGGACAGAATCACGGTTCAAACTCAGGTCTGATATCACTGTACACAACTGCCACATAGGTGGCAAAAATAAGAAAGAGCTCTGCAGAGTGAGATGAAACTTAGAGCCTGGAAGCTGAAGCAAGCTCTGTAAGCTTCTCTCTCCTGTTAGAATTATTATAATAAGCTTGTCTTCCCTCTGACCATGTACCATCCTCTGGTGTGATTATTTAAATATGTGATTCTTTTACATCTGTGAAGAAGATGCCAGGACTAAATCCCCTTTCTTTCCAGGGTACACACAGAGTGTGAAGGGTCAATATAAGAAATACACACCATATTTAGAATGCTACATGTGCAGCTAACATGAAATGGCATCTGCTGCACACTGCCCAGGCTAGCCGAGAAAAGAAATGCTCCAGTCTGAATTATGAAAACATGTAAATGAACAAGAAGAATTTCAGTTTTTTACCACATGAGATTCTGTATAAGCAAAAAATCCATAAGAGTACAGGTTATTTTAAGCCCTAATTTTAAAAAAGGTAATACTCTATTACTAAAAAAAGGAAAAGCATATTTGTTTTCCTAAATCTTATAGTTGGTTAAAAACAGTTTCTTTCTTTTTTTTGAGACAGGGTCTTGCTCTGTTGCCCAGGCTGAAGTACAGTGGCACCATCACAGCTCACTGCAATCTCTGCCTCCCAGGCTGAAGCGATCCTCTCACCTCAGTCTCTCGGGTAGCTGGGACTACAGGCACACCACCATGCCTAAGTTTTAAATTGTTTGTAGAGATGGGGTCTCATTATGTTGCCCTGGCTGGTCTCCAACTCCTGGGCTCAAGTGATCTACCTGCCTCAGCTTCCTAAAATGCTGGTATTATAAGCATGAGCCACTGCGCCTGGCCTAAAAACAATCTCTTCCAGAAACTTTTATTTGCAAACACTTCATAGAAATGTCCAAATATAGGAAACTGGAATGACAACACCAAAAATTTGCACCAAAACTACGGCTTCTGCCTTTATTCTTATCCATGCTTGCTGTCTGTTGAAGTTTAGGACCACACTTTGAATACTGGAGTCCTAGTTACATGACACATAATACCTAAAAAGCATTCGAATAATGCAATACAAAACATCAAAGTTCAAAAAGCATTAGGAGTTATGCTTTTCTTAATGATTTATAATTATTGCTATAGATTGAAAAGCAAAATATGTGCTATAAAGTATTGTTTAGTTTAACAAGAACTAGTTTGAAATGTTTTGTCTTACCTTTGTGAGGGGAACCTTGAGGAGATGCAGGAGGACTAGAATGTAAAGATGACACCACGGAAATAGTGTCTTCTGTATGCTTCTTACCACTTATTTCTTCAGTTGTTCCTAAAACTTTCTGAGGTAAACTGGTATCTAAAAATAAAACCAAAGATGCAAATAAGCATCATTTCACAATTAAAATGTCTATAGTTGCCTAAATCACTACGTAACTAACGCTATGATGCACAATGGCTAGTGTAGTCAATTGAAATGTGTAAATGACAAACAGGGACTAAATGACTGGGTAATGGCATACAGAGATTCTCACCTCTAGGTTATTCATTCAAATTCAGCTGGTCAGCATGGACCAGATTATATTAGTTTGTCTGTGCTTTGTGGTATAAGGGAAATCAATTTAACAGTCTGAGTGCTGTGCCCCACCTCCCACAATTGACATAGTGATTTGAAATCTTCAAAAAGAAGGCATGGATTCAAACTCTTCCCTCCCCTCTAGAGGTGGCCTCTCCAAGTCGGGGTGAGGCATGTGGCAGGGGCAGTGTGGGGATGTTGGCACTGTCACTACCTGTGGTGCATCTGTGCTGTGGGTATACGGAAGAGGCTGCAGGGCTGCCAGTCCAGCCCTTTTCAAGAGCACTAAATTCACACTACAGGAGAGAAGTAAACAACAGAAAGAATCATGAATGTATAGAAAAATAGTACGCAGCACAGTGGAACGATTTCTTAAAGTTCTATCATTACTCTTGTCCAATATCTGGTCTATTTAGTGTACCTCAAAATCAGCAATGGTTTCAATATTTTGACGTTTTTACATTCATCTTCTCTAAGAAATGTCAAAGAGCTATAGACACTGTTCTTAAAACATAAAGTAAGTGGCCAGGTATGGTGGCTCACACCTGTAATCCCAGCACTTTGGGAGGTCGAGGCAGGCGGATCACGAGATCAGGAGTTCGAGACTAGCCTGACTAACATGGTGAAACCCCGTCTCTACTAAAAATACAAAAATTAGCCAGGTGTAGTGGCACGTGCCTGTAATCCCAGCTACTCAGGAGGCTGAGGCAGGAGAATCGCTTGAACCCGGGAGGCAAAGGCTGCAGTGAGCTGAGATCGTGCCACTGCACTCCAGCCTGGGTGACAGAGTGAGATTCTGACTCAAAACAACCCCAAAAAAACCAAAACACAAAGTAAGCAAACTTTGATGAGGATTTTGACACAGTAACAAGCAGCCACTGGACAACGAAAAAATTTAGATCATAGTATACTCACACTACCCTTCATTAAATGTAATATAAACATATTTATCATATAAACAGCCATATTACAATAAGAAATGAAGAAACCTATATGGGGCCAGGCGCGGTGGCTCACACCTGTAATCCCAGCACTTTGGGAGGCTGAGATGGGTGGATCACCTGAAGTCAGGAGTTTGAGACCAGCCTGGCCAGCATGGTGAAACCCCATCTCTAATAAAAATACAAAAACTAGCCAGGTGTGGTGGAATGCACCTGTAATCCCAGCTACTGAGGAGGCTGAGGCATAAGAATTGCTTGAACCTGGGAAACGGAGGTTTCAGTGAGCCAAGATCGCACCACCGCACTCCAGCCTGGGTGACAGAGGGAGACTCTGTCTCAAAAAAAAAAAAAAAAAAAAGAAAGAAAGAAAGCTACATGGTACAAGTAATGCTTCCTCTCAAGTGGTGATATTCAAGTAAAAAAACCAGAGCTAACTTCGTCCCTCTCTCACTCCTACCAACAAATTTATCAACTTCACCAATTCTGCACCCAATTCTCTCTTCATTTCCATAGCCACCAAACTAGTCCAGGCCCTGGGCAACTTCCAGTTAACTGTTAGACCAGCTTTCCATCTGAACTCTCTATCTCCAGTCCTGCTGTGATCCTTACTACAGTCCTTCTCAAACATAATTTGAACCGTAACCTTCCCTTGTTCAAATCTCTTCAATGGCTTCTCACTGTTAACTTTTTCCTTTGGCATGGCACATTGTAATTTCAGCATACCTGTCTTCATTCTTTGCATCTTGGAAGCTGTTTAGTACAGTGGTTAAAGGCAAAGATTTAAAGCCAGTCAGCCTTCCTTTAGCCTCTACGCTTCCTTTGTAGAATGAGGGTAAAATACCACTTATCTTGTGGCATTACTATGAAGACTGATATATAAAATTAGTAAAGCACAATTTGAACCATGCCTGGCACTCAGTAAGTGCTCTCCAAGTGTTAGCTTTAATTATTATTGTCTGTCAACACTGCATGCAATTTCCACTCAGCGTCAGCAAAGTGCTTGTAGTTTCTTGCACATACCAAGCTGTTTCCTCGGCCTGAAGCAACGTCTCTGGAACTTTTGCCTAATTATCTTCTTCGTCACCAACCTTTTAGGCTGCTTAGATGTTATTTCCAAAAAGCCTTCTTCTGAAGCCCTATCTTACCTCTGTCTAAGTTAAAAGCGCTTGTTTTGTTCTTTTATATGTTCTGCATATACCCCTGGCATAACAAGAAGACACATTATATTGAAGTTATCTGTGTGAGTGTCTACATCACCAGACTGAAAATCTGGCCAAGGAGGGGGAATTTCTTATTCAACTTTGTATCTCAAACAAATTAAATGAACAAAGTTCTACTAAACATATACTACACATAATGTACAGCCTAAGTAATCATGCTAGGAACCAAATCTAATCTAGGTTCTCATCTAAAAGGCTAAAATCGTGATACTGTTAAAACAACAAATAAAAGTAATATGAATAATGACTACATGGCCTAACAGGAAAAAAAAAGTGTGGTCTATATTACATAAAAGTTATAAAACAAGGTTGGAAACCTTGTTTCCCAACTAGGTTTTCAGAAGGGGTCTTTAAAGACAAAAAACAACGTATAGTCATTTTTGGAATAAGCAACTTCATTTCCACAGTTTTTGTAGGTTGTGTCTGTATTATATATTTCATTAAATACACCTTTGAATGCAGTAAGCCCTTGGTACCCAAAATGTATTGCTGTAAATTTTCTATTGATTGACAGATTTCAGTATTATAGGAAATCCAATGTTGGCATTTAAAACATGTATGCTGTCAGCAAACATCTATAGGCAAAATGAAATCAACACTTTTGATTCATGAAGTGATGATTATATTACACAACCTACAACAGCTTATCTCCTGAACATCCGTAATTATTTTTCACTCTAACTCCCCTGGAAATTTCAGTTAAAACGGATGTAATATTAACGGTGAATACTCACTCAATGCAGGGTCTTTTGTTTGTCCCTTCTTCCTGATGGGGTGCAAATTAACAGCTGGCACCTGAAGCACCTGGCTTACTCTGTGGGGTTGATGCAAGTGGGCTTTAGTTGTTTGGCCAGCTGACCTCATAGGCACTGGAGACATTTCAGATGATTTGGCTGATCTTTTCTCATTTAAATTCTTGGTCACTAACAGGAGAGAGTAAGAAATAAGTAACTGCACGTTTTTAGGCAAGGTTATCACCACTGGCAATAATAAATGGTTACTTTTAAAATCATCTATTTTTAGCACAAAAGATAAAATAGATTAATTTTTCTTAGCAGGAATTTCAGTTAGGTACTATAACATGTTATCTCTATTGCTTGGTGAGTCAGATAAAAAATGTTATCTCTAAAACTGCTGTAGAATAAGTTGTTAATTTTATCTCCTAAATACTTCTTTTCTTTTTTTTTTTTAATTTTTTGAGACGAAGTTTCGCTCTGTCGCCTGGGCTGAAGTGCAATGGTGCAATCTTGGCTTACTGCAACCTCCACCTCCCAGGTTCAATGGAGTCTCCTGAGTAGCTGGGATTACAGGCACCTGTCACAAAACCTGGCTTTTTTTTTTTTTTTTTTTTAAAGACAGAGCTTTGCTTTTGTTGCCCAGGCTGGAGTGCAATGGTGCAATCTTGGCTCCCGGGTTCAAGGGTTCAAGTGATTCTCCTGCCTCAGCCTCCCGAGTAGGTGGGATTACAGGCATGCACCACCATACCCAGCTAATTCTGTATTTTTAGTAGAGAAAGGGGTTTCTCCATGTTGGTCAGGCTGGTCTCGAACTCCTGACCTCAGGTGATCCACCCGCCTCGGCCTCCCAAAGTGCTGGGATTACAGGCGTGAGCCACTGCACCCGGCCTATTTTTGTATTTTTAGTAGCGATAGGGTTTCACCACGTTGCCCAGGCTGGTCTCGAACTCCTGACCTCAGGTGATCCACATGCCCCAGCTACCCAAAGTGGTGTGATTACAGGTGTGAGCTACCTCATCCAGCCCTAAATAATTCTTGAATCCATGTTAATTAGCTCCATCGTCACTCTGCTGAGGGTCAAGTTAACATTCTCTCATCTTTACTACTGAAATACTTTTCTCGCTGTATCAATTCTAGCATGCCTTCAAGGCATTCTTCATAGAATAGAAGAGTGACTCTGCCAAAATGAGTATTTGATCATATCATTTCCCTTCTCCTGCACAAACCTTAACTTGCCCCTGCTTTTAGAATGAAGACCCAAATCCTTAAAACAAGGCCTCTATGACCCTGCATGATTTAGCATCAGCCTGCCCCCTTGACTTGACTTGCTTACCTTTCCTCTCATCAGTCCTATACTCTCATTAGGCTTTATCCTCTCTGTTCCTTTCATTAGGCTTTAACCTACTTGAGAGTAAGGACTATGCATTTTGTTCGTTACTACATCCTTATGTGCCAGTAACTGACTGAAAACAGATGCTTAATAGGTATTTGTTGAATAAATAAGTGAAATTATCTCAACAGCTGTAACACAAGAAAACCAGAGACAGTGCTTTTATAAATCCATAGGTTTTCTGAAAATGAATGTGAGAATAAAAAACTGAGAACCCTTACTTATAAAAGCTGCCTCCTTCATATAAAACCAATACTATAGTCCAAGGAGAAGACATTCTTCCATCAGGGAGTACGTTTAATCCTTAGGTTATCCAGCGTGGTTTCAATGCAGGTGCAGCCTCAGTACTTCATGAAGTATTTGTTTTAAACATCAAGATAAAAGCAAAAATAGATGTCTAAACTGTCTCAACACAGCTATAATAGCTATTATGCTTTTATTAAGACAGACTAGACAATATTTGGGGTGATAAGAATCAGAGAATATCTTAGAAAGTTCAAATACAGGGACCCCAGGAGAAAATTGCAGTGGCTCACCAACTAATTGAATCCAAGAGGTTATCATCTTTGGTTAGAGCCATGAAATACTTTCATCCTTCTCTCACTGATTGGTCAATGCTAATCAATGACATCTTATTTTAATAATTGCTACAGTACAGAGAAAAAAACCTGAGACTACTTCAAAAATAAGTTTACACATGAATGACAAAAACCATGTATATTCTAATTAATTGGGAAGAATCAAATTCTATAATGCTCAGAAATCAACTATTGTTTGGGCTTGGGATAGTGACTATTTAAACATTTACAAATCAATTATGCATTATAAAGATGCTCAAACCAAATTAAAGGAACATGCATTTAACTAAATGTTCAAACTCAGTTTTAGAAAGAAAGGCCTAAAGATTTTCTCATTTCAAATAGATATTAAGTATGTAGCATGGGACATCATTTAGTGCTACGAGAAAAAACAGACACAAGTCTGGGGTGGGTGTAAAAAGAGGAAGGCATGAAGGTGTATATAAACTGTGTTTCATAACCATAAGATGATTAAGTCTACATCAAATTACCTGGGAAAAAATAACTTTGATGATGACTCAAAGCAGGGCCAGAAGGCTTTAATAAATATGTACATGGCTTTGAACTTTCAAGCATGAATAAATGTTAAAGGTTCTATATACTCTTTCAGCTTTTACCTTTAACATGTGGCAGCCAGAATGTAGAAAGCTCTCAATAACTGTTAGCTTTTAAAAATGTCTTTTTCCAAATTTAATAACTTTGATGTACAAAGAATCACAGAAATAAAATGTACTCCCAACTCTTGCCCAAGTTTTATATTTGAGAAAACAGGGACTAAAGATGAAGAAAAACTTACTCAAATGTAATAAATGAAACTTAAATTCTGCCTCTATCCTTTCGTAGGTATTCTTTCCATCATACTCCAAATCTTTTCTTACATGCAGAAGCATTCAATATATTGTTTTGATTATAGCACTTATTAAAAGGCTCCTTACCCTTATTTAAAAATTGTCAAAACTGAATTTTTAAAAATCAGTATTTGGTTCTATTTCCACTTCCTGTTTTCTATCCTTTCTTTTGACATACGTTAAAAAATTACTATGCAAATACCATATCATTTATCAATCTTAGGGTCAATCCATGATGACTACTACCTCTTGTCAACTAGGAACTTTGAAATAAAATTCTATTGCAATTTTTATGGGCAAGTTTAACTCAGAGTGTGTGTGTGTGTGTGTGTGTGTGTGTGTGTGTGTGTGTGTGTGTGTGTATGGGCAAGTTTAACTCAGAGTGTGTGTGTGTGTGTGTGTGTGTGTGTGTGTATTTATTTTTTAGAGACTGAGTCTCACTTTGTTGCCCAGGGTGGAGAGCACTGGCACAGTCTTAGCTCACTGCAGCCTCAAATTCTTGGGCTCAAGTGACCTGCCTGCCTCAGCCTCCCAAGTTGCTAGCACTACCACTTGGATAATTTTAATTTTTTTTTTTGTAGAGATGGGGTCTCTTTGAGTTGCCAAGGCTGGCCTCAAGTGATCCTCCTGCCTAGGTTTCTAGGTATGACCTACCACGCCTGGCCTTAACCTACAACTTAAGATGTACAATTATTTTGTTATAACAGTATATATTTCATTATCTTTGATTTCTGCTCTTAGAACTCATAATTTCCTTGATCCAAAGATATATGCATTCTCTTGCTTGTATTTAATTAAAAAAATCCATATTGAGAACATGATCTTTTTCATCATATTTTCTAGAGATTACTAATATCGGAATGTGTCTGATGTTTTTTGTTTTACCTTACTACTGGCACCTGTAAGCTACCTATTATCACTGGTGTTTTAATCAAATTTCTTATATTTTCTAGTTGGTAAATATTATCCATGAAATAAAAAGAGGTAAAAATTCCACTTATGTTTACTCTTTAGGGATGAATGTAAAAATGTTCTCAAACAGAAGGCCTCCTCTATAATGATCCAGTTTTTAAAAGAATTAAAAAGCTTTTTAAAGATCTACTTATCCCTCTATTTTTTGGATAGTGTATCCATCAGGAATGGATGGGATTCAGTATGTGATTAATTGGATCACATGATGCTTAAGGTATGCCAGCAATCTCTTGTGAGTGAAAGTTAATTTTCTTGCGACTTAGGTATAATTCTAGAGAAGTAAGTTATTATTTTGTTGTGCTCTTTAGTGTCACATAAATGAAAACTTGTACTCACAGGTACCATATGCAGGCTCCCACTGTAATGACATCATCTGGAACTTCTCCTCATCTGTCTCTACATCCAGACTGGAAAGATACTGCTTCACCTTCCTTGCCATTTGGGCATCCTCATATAGCTTCTTGGCATTAAGCAGAGAGCTGCGGCGTGCCCTTTTTTTGTGAGCACCTCCCTGAACATCCAGCATGTTTGAATTTGTGCTTCCTTGACTCAGTGACCTATAAGAAGATGAAAATCACAATAAGGGGCTATAGAGATGAGAACTAAGCATAGCAGATTGAAGATTAAAAGATTTTGTTCTGTTAATGCTATTGCATGCTGATGTAAATGAGTTAAAAGATGAAGAGCATTAATGCAAAGTAATTTGGCACATATGGTGATGTTCTGAATTAAGAACAGGATTTGGCAAAGTACAGAATTCAAAAGAATAGGTAACAATGCCCCCCTGAGTGGCATATTCCATCAGGCCTGTGTTTGTGCCTATGCAACCCATGGCACAACAGTAACAAGAAGAAGCATTCCTCTGATCCTGGAGGCCACCCACGCTTTGAAGATATGGCAAGAGTCTGGACCATGACTAGTCCATCCTCAGCCAAATCTCTGAACCAGGGTTCTTTAGCAATGAAGGTTCTAAAGTAGTTTTGCTTGTTGTTCTGCTTTGGACATGCTATTGCCACTACCATTATAGCAGGCCCACTCTGAGCATGTTAACCAATTTTACCAGTAACCATTATTTTGGCCAAAACTCACACAGAACTACCAATAACATATTAGCTGAAAATTTACAGCATTTATATGCAATTCAATATAGTCAGAAATCAGAATGCAGTAAAAACTCAATGCTTCCACTCACATATGGAACAGTTAGGCAATATTTGGGTTCTAGAACTGAGGATCTGGGACATCACTTTTGTAATGCCTGTGAATGTGACAGAATTGCAAGCTGGGTGGAAATAACCACAATTCAAACAAGCTACAGCTTCACCCAACTCTACTCTTTTTGGCAAACATCCTACAACGACTGCACATCTAGAACCAATGGAAAACAGCAACTGCAATGATGTTTGTCCTTTCTAACAAGGCTAACAAATACAAAATTCTTATATAATTTTTATTTAGATGGTATTTTACTTTGCCATTCCAAAATAATAAGGTTATCTATGGATTTTCTAAATTAAGCTCCATTTTTATATAAAAATATTCTAAATACAAAGACCACAGTGCTCATATATCTACTTTAAAACAGACACTAAAATCCTAATGCTTTCATTGTAAATTAAGTGAAATATAGTTGAAAAAGTGTTATGGCATTTTTTCTTCTTTCACATTTTAAGATCTTTCAAATAGGGGTATATCTTACACTCCATGGCAACTTTCAATTGCTATTGGCCAGGCAGAAACTATGACAAGACATTATTTACGTCTGCAGAAACCTCAAAACTTGCAGAATGGCTTGAAAGAAAATCCAATGCCATTAGTGAATTAGCCTTTTAACCTCCAGGGACCAAATGATTATAAGGAAGTAGTAAATCTGACAAGTTCAAGAACATTCCCAAAGCAAGTGACAAGAGAAAACTAATTCTAATTATTTCCAAAGCTAGCCTGAGAGCCCAGCACCAGCAGCTTTTGGTTCTTTTGTGGTTTTTCAAAGAAATGGTGCATTACCAACACACTGGATGGCACAGAGGGCAATACTGTATGGGGGAGGAGGGTTCTGGAAAACAAAATCCAGAAGCTAATGACTCTAAAAGAAAACATTTCAGAAGATTCATATTTTGAATATACAGAAATTTTAGGAAAACCTAAACCAATTTACTTTGCTTGTATTTTCCTTTTTATGTGAATAAAAATATTGATTTTTAAAAATTCAGTTTTGACATTGTGATAAAAATCCATGGCCAAGTCCATAAGAGCTCCTTCAATAAGCATAAAGTAGAAATTCTCAGTGGTAACAGGACACTGCAGTGATTTTCCTTAGTAATAGATAAAATAACAATATGCGCAACAATTGATGATGTCTTGAATTCAAAGAAATGCAGTAAAATCAAGTTGCAGCTATTTAGGAGCAAATTTTAACACAAATATTTAATGATTTTATCTTAGTTAATATAAAAAAAGTAGGTGTTGACAAATCTAGGAGACACAAAATTCTAACAAATAAAAACATTGTGATAAATGTCGATAAAATGTTTTCCAAACTACTTTGAAAACATAAAAATGCTGATATAAAATAAATATACCTAATGTCTGCAAGCATCATACAGTGCAACCCTAAAGCTGAATGAACGTGAAACATGCTAACGTAAGTCATTCAAACACACCCAACGCCCACTAAAAGATATTGTCCAAGTATTCTTCTTTATAACAGTAATGCCAGGTATCAATTTCTATTTTCAGTGAGAAGAGCCAAAAGAGACCAAGACATAAATTTGTGATCCAGAAGAAAACACATGGGAAACACACAGAGAAGGGAGAAAGAAAATAGAAGGAAAGCCAAGTTCACCAAGCATTAACAGAAAACAAGACCACAAATGAGACAAGACTCGAATAAAGAAGGTGGCTCACAAAAAAATTCTTCTTACATGTAATAAAAGCTTCTAACTTCATGGTTCACTACAAGTCTTAAAATAACAAAATTCTTCTTATGCAATCCCTTCATCCACAAAAGTCATCTCTTTCTTCATCTAAAAATGAAAGGACTAGATAGATGATTTATAAGATCTTTAACATTCTATGATTCTAAATAGACACTTAGCTATGTAGAAGTAGAGACCTAACTCTATAATAAATAGTGTCAGTTGCTGATTCTATCACAACTTTAAAGATAAGGGAGTCTTCAATTAAAGCTGGTAAAAATTTCAAATAAAATTCAGTCAATGCTACAAGTAAGTGGCATTAGTGGGTCTGAGGAAATGAAATCATCTTCTAGTTCAATTTTATAGTACAGCTTGGATAAGGGCTGCCTCTTTTTAGAAAACTGATGGAAAATACAACCTTCATGAACAGATCTTTCATTCATTTTTATATATTTATATATTTACTTTTATAAAATGTGGCATTTGAATAAAAGAAAGTGGTGTGAACTCTAGAACTAGACTACCTAGTTTTGGATCCACCATTAATGAACTAAAACTTTGGGCAACTCAACCTTTCCCATCCGTACCATGGAAAGAAAAGTATCTCCTTTATAGGGTAGTAGTAGAAGTAAGTAAGATAATTTGTTTAGAGTGCTTAGAACAATGTATGGCACATAGCAAGCACACAACAAATACTCACTATCATTATCATCATCTAACTGACCTAGCTAAATCAAAATCTAAAAAGGACTTATAGGGTGTCAATAGTGGAAAAATAAAGGAAAAATAGCTAGTTCTATCACTACTTTCACCTTGTTAGCAGAAGGCATTTGTCAGGAATGTAGGCTGACAGGGTTAATAGAATTCATGCTATTTTATGTGCGTGCATTAATGAAAAGGATGCAATATATGTTAAGAGTCGCACAACCTTCATTCCAGTTGCGTTCATCTCTACACTTACCCCAGACTCCGCCACCTCTTCTTCCTGTAAGCAAGAGCCACAAACATTGAAGCATGTGTTTGAACAGGAAAGCACAGAAAAAAGACAACAGTTGAGAGTCAGAGAAACTATGCAGACAGAGAAGAACAGAAAAATTTTATCAGGAAAAAATTATAGCTTAACAGTAAAATGACTTTAATGGAAGGCAGGAGGGTAAGATGAGTATATACTGAAGGTCAAAAAAGCTCCAAAATACTTTATAAAAATATGCTTTAGACCAATTATATTTTAAATACCTAATTCATCAGGAAGCTTATATAAATAAGAAGCTTAAGGAAAAACATTTACTTACTATAATATAAATTTTGAATTCAAAGTTTTTAAGGGAAAAGACCTTAAAGGAATAGAATTTCTGAACATCTTGCTGGCAAGATTTTTGGGCCACTCGTTTAAATGACAGAATGAAATTAGAAGGGACATAAAAACATAAGATTTCATTTTTAAGTGCAGAAATTTCTCTGACAAGATGTCTTGTAAGAAATGTTGACCAGCAAATCCAACTTAAAAGTAAAAACATATCATTAAAATCTTCATAATACTATTTATCTTTACATTCCTGTTTGATTGACTAAAGATTCTATTTTTTAAGTCTGCAAACTGATTACTGTTAAAAGGGGTTACTTTGTCCAAACTAGATACTCATACACCACCAAAATGGACATTGTTTGCTTAAAGAAAGGTATTACATTTTAGCACTGGCTGACAAAACCGATTCAGGAAAAATTCAGTCCAATCTTTAATACAGATGTTTTTTATTTTTCCCCAATACCTTATTCTATTCAATCCATGCCATTCCCAAGAAAACAGCCATGTTTATTAATTTCCTCATCAGTTTTTCTCCTTTGCTCATTACTGAAGTGTATGGCTAGTACTTAGTATATTATAAACTGGTCTGGCAGGGTCACAAATTCATCATGTCTTCAGGAACCAGGATGTTAACATGTATAAGTAAATAGAGGTCCATATAAGCCAATAGGGAGTGTTAGGGTCATTGTACAAGGACATACAACAAAAAACCAAACAAACCCTTCTTTACTTTGGTACCTAGTTCTTACTATTTTCCGCTTCCACACTGTTAAGCAATGACATCATTCATTACATGTAGTGATTCTCAAGGTGCAGAAGTGGGATGTGTAGGAAAGAGGAGATCTGGCACACTCCCCCTTCCTTCCATGCTTTGTGGATCTCTAAACCAGAGAAACCATCAGATCAACTACTTGCAAAAACAAAGACACCTAGGCCGGGTGCAGTGGCTCACGCCTGTAATCCCAGCACTTTGGCAGGCTGAGGCAGGTGAATTGCTTGAGCCCAGGAGTTCAAGACCAGCCTGGGCAACATGGTGAAACCCTATCTCTACTGGAAAAAAAAAAAAAAAGTTAGCTGGACATGGTGGCATGTACCTGTAGCCCCAGTTACTTGGAAGGCTGAGGTGGGAGGATCACCTGAACCTGGGAGGTTGAGGCTGCAGTGAGCCGAGACACCACCACTGCACTTCGGCCTGGGCAACCAGAGTGAGAGACCCTGTCTCAAAAACAAAGACTCCTAAACAACAATTTAAAGAAAACAAATAAAAAAAAAAACCCAGCATATCAGTGGTGCTATTGGGTTATGAAAATTCCAACTCTGGCTTTTAAAGTATTGTGTTGGTGTAAAAGTAATGGCAAAAATCACAAATACTTTTGCACCAACCTAATACCAAGTATTTTTGTTTCCTTAGCACAGTATATTTTTTTAAGCCATAGAAATTGTGTTGGCCCCTGTACATGATTTCATTTTTAATGTCCCTATGAACTGAAGCTATACACATAGGCCCAAAAGGAAATCAGATCAAAAATTAAAACCACAATGTCTTATTTACACCCTGAAAATTATAAAAATTACTAGGAATAGGCCAGGCGCGGTGGCTCACACCTATAATCCCAGCACTTTGGGAGGCCGAGGTGGGCGGATCATGAGGTCAGGAGATCGAGACCATGGTGAAACCCTGTCTCTACTAAAAATATAAAAAACTAGCCAGGCGTAGTGGCGGGCGCCTGTAGTCCCAGCTACTCAGGAGGCTGAGGCAGGAGAATGGCGTGAAATCAGGAGGCGGAGCTTGCAGTGAGCTGAGACTGCGCTTCTGCACTCCAGCCTGGGCGACAAAGCGAGATTCCGTCTCAAAAAAAAAAAAAAAAAAAATTACTAGGAATAGCTTAACAACATACTTTGTTTCAATTTTATGTAAGCTGAGGAAGCCTTTGTTATTACATTAAAAATGAACCTTAAAAAGCATTCTTAAAATATCAGGTTAATACAGAACACAATAAAATTTTTCATTTTAAGTAAAGTATGATTACATTTGCACTTTCTAAATTTTGTTCATTTGTATGTAATAAAAACTTATATACAAATGAAACACAGTATAATTTGAGAAAAAGACAAATGGTTTACAGGAATGAAGTATGAATTAAACAGAAACAGAACATTAAAAATATTCAGTAAAAATAAGACACAGACTAATACTTTACAAATTAGGTTAGAAACGAGATGAAAACAAGATGAATATCAGCAATTTTATTGTATTTATTTGCTGGTTTTTTTTTTTTTTTTTTTTTAGTAGAGACGGGGTTCCACCTTGTTAGCTAGTATGGTCTTGATCTCCTGATCTTGTGATCCGCCCGCCTCGGCCTCCCAAAGTGCTGGGATTACAGGCGTGAGCCACTGCACCCGGCCTGCTGATGTTTTAAAGAACAATAATACAGAACTATCCACATACAAATATTTGCAAATTACGTAAAAACTGCTCTGAGCTTCATCCAGTTTCTTAATATGTATAACGAAGGCTAATATCACCTACCTGTTATGGTTATTATGATAAATGATTACACGAAACAGACATATATAAAGCACTTTGTACAGCACACATGGTAGAATAAATATGATCAATAAATGATAAATATTTTAATTATTATATCACCCTTGATACTACTTTAACACTTTTACATATTTCAATGTCTTACCTCTGTCGAAACATCATAGCTGGGTCCATGTTAGCAGAAGTCATTCGAACAACTTGGCGGATTTCCTTGGAAATCATTCTTAACTTCTCAAAGTTTACTAAACCATCTACTTTGGAGTCATTTCCTATAGAATGAAAATAAATGTTTAAGTTCAAAATTAAATTATCTACATAAAAGTAGCAAAAGTCAAGCTGGTAATCTTGAGGGGCACGAAGAAGGACCTTCTTTATCACAGTGCCAATTTTGCTTTTAAGAACTGATATACCCATACATGGTTCAACCCTGCTCTTAGGGAATGAGCCACTAAGAACTGTGTTCCATATAGGAGTGATGGTTATGAATAAAGTCAAATGATAAACTGTGCATGGCTTCTAAAACCAGTTTCATGGGCTGGGGGCACAATGGCTCCCACCTGTAATCCCAGCACTTTGGAAGGCCAAGGCAGGAAGATTGCCTGAGCTCAGGAGTTTGAGGCTGCAATGAGCCATGACTGTGCCACTACACTTCAGCCTGGGCAACAGAGTGAGATCTCAACTCAAAAAAATCCACAAAAAACAAAACAAAACAAAAATCCCAAACAAAGGGCAACCTGACTGTTTATAGCATTGTTTTTTCACACTTGTCTATAACATAGCATGACCCCATTTATCTCCTGAGGTAGACCCTGAGGTCTGTCAAAGTCGAAGGCCCTGAAGGCAAGACTGAGGAATATACGGTAAACAGCACGTATAGATTGGACGCATGAATTGTTCAGGGTCTCAACACAAGCTGGAAACAAAGTAATCATGATGCATACTCTCAAGTTATATAAACATATTTCAAGGAACATGTCAGAAAAACATATTTGAAGCCTATAACATTTCCTTATGAAAAATGAGTGATAATGAAAGAAGAGGCAGTAAGACTACATAATTAGAACGATACTTCTGGTGAGATCAGAAAAGCTGGACAAAAGTACAAAAAAATGCAGAGAAGCAAGTTTTGCATTTCCCAGTGCTTGCCCCTAGGTAT
Organism: Pongo abelii; assembly: GCF_028885655.2. Taxonomy (NCBI): domain Eukaryota; kingdom Metazoa; phylum Chordata; class Mammalia; order Primates; family Hominidae; genus Pongo; species Pongo abelii. The sequence continues at coordinate 139,825,699 of NC_071989.2, forward strand.
ATCTGATTTCAGAAAGGGATAATGAGCTGAAAAACCAAGTACAGACACCCTGTCTTTTGAGGTAAAAGGAAAAGCAACCAATGCTTGGTTGAAACTCTGAGGAGCTATATCTTGAGACCAAGGATAAACTGAATGTAGACTGGGATAAAAGTCTTCTGTTAAATTACATCAAAATGGATTAAAGTGATTTTGGAATTCTAGTACCCCTAACTGCCTGCCAGAAGCAAACTTTAAAACTCTGGAGATATGGAACATCATTCAAAAAGTGAGATTATTTCTGTAATCTCACTTTTCAATAATAACCAGGCACATTAGGAGAAAACATAACATGACAGAAATGAAAGAGAAAAAAGGAGAACACAGAATAAGACCTAAAGGGGATCCAGATTATGGAATTATTAGAAGCAGACTTTAAAATAACTATGTTGAACATGTTCAAAGACAAGAAAAAACAATGAGAACTCTGGAAAAGAACATTAAACTAAAAAAAGAAAAAGGAAGCTGTAAAACAAACAAAAATAGTAACTGGAATTAGGACATCAGTAATGAATTTACCAGAAATGAGACACAGTTGAAGAGAGAATAAAAGATACAATTACTGAGAATTTTCCCAAACTGATGAAAAATATAAAACCATAGGTATCAAGGTGTCCTATAGACACCAATCAGAATAAGAAACAAAAACAAAACCCCACACTTAGCCATATTAAGCAAAACTAGAAAAATATTAAGAAAAAACAAAATCGTAACAGCCAGTATCAAACAAAGGCAGATTACAGTTAAAGCAACAGCAAATAAAACTGTAAGCTAACTTCTCAATATTAACAGTGGAAGGCACAGAACAATGAAATGTCATTTCAAAGTGTTCAAAGAAGATAGCTGCCAATCAAAAATCCTCTGAAAATGAAGTAAAGTCATTTTCAGATAAACAAAAATTAAGAGATATTCATCACCAGCAAATCTTCACTTAAGGAGAATACTAAACAGTGTTCTATAAGGCCGAAAAACTATGCCCAGCAATATGGAAGCTCTGAAATGCAAGAATGAATAAAAAATAGTAGTAACAACAACAGAAGTAAATATACAGGCAAGGTTAAATACTGACTTTATTAAGCAACAATATCTTGTGTTAAAAGCACAGCAACAACTGCATGAAAATCAGGAGACGAGCAAATGGAATTTTTTTTTTTTTGAGACAGAGTCTCGCTGTGTCGCCCAGGCTGGAGTGCAGTGGCACCATCTCGGCTCACTGTAAGCTCCACCTCCTGGGCTCCTGCCTCAGCCTCCCAAGTAGCTGGGACTACAGGCAGCCGCCACCACGCCCGGCTAATTTTTTGTTATTTTTAGTAGAGATGGGTTTCACCATGTTAGCCAGGATGGTCTTGATCTCCTGACCTCATGATCCACCCGCCTAGGCCTCCCAAAGTGCTGGGATTACAGGCGTGAGCCACCACGTCCAGCCGAGCAAATGGAATTTAAGTGGTCTAAGTTCCTTGCATTATCTGATACAGAAAAAAGTACTAATAAATATTAAACTAATTAACAAATACGTATGGTATGACATCTAATTCAACACTAGAAAAATGGTAAAATAGGTATAGTTACCAAGTTAATAGAATAGGAAATATACCATACACAAAAATCAATTCAGGTAGACTTTAGATAAACCATATGGTAAAACATCAATAAATAATGTTTTCATACCTTCATGTAGAAATGTCATATCTTTCTTGACAACAGGGAAGAGTGGAATAATTGGAGGCTGCATACTTTGACTACTAAGAATATTTCTATACTTTGCCATGTTTCTAGACGGATCAAAAATGTCTTGTAGATCTTGAAGATGTTTCTCGTATTTGCTTGGTAACTTTTCCCAAGTTCCTCTGAGTCTTGCTACAGATGCCAGGTTCAAGCCACTGCCAAAGATGAGAATAGAAACATTAAAAAGAAACTTGGGGGAAGGGGTGGACTCAGGTCAGCATATACACCATTTTCTCTAATAAAAGTAAAAATAAGCAGGGACATATTTTAACACATTGAAATAAACAGAGAAAAACTGAGAAAAAAATAAATAAGAGACTCCCTGATCTTACAAGAACTTCTTCCAAACTATAATGCTTGCCTATAGTTGTATACCTACATAGCATTTATTTTAGTTTCATTTAAGTGACAGAATAATTCCACAAAATATACATTTAACTTAAAAAAAACTTCAAGCATCACAATGTTGCTTGTTTTACTTAGAAATAACTTTATGGAGACATTACCTATTTTAAAGCGGTTTAAGTAATGCTGAGAACAACTGTTAAATAACAACTGGGGCTAATTCTGCACCTTAGGAAGCCTTTTTTTCCTGCGATTTTGTTCACTCACATCCCTGATTCCAATACATCCATATTCCTAGGTTCTAATCTTGTTCACTAAGCCTCCAGATATTCAATGTCTCCCTTCCACAGGATTTTAAATAGGCTCAGATATTCCCTAACTTGAAAACATAATTCATGCCAGTTAGGCTGCAAGTCTTTAGGAATCCTTTACCTCTACAGTACCATCACATAGGTAGGTTGCCAAATGAATAGTGTATATACAATGCCTCAATTTTCTTATCAGCAAATCCTTTTTCTCAGCCATCTGACTTTTACCCACACCACTGTGTTTAAAATGTTCTCCTGATTTCTGACTTTAAGGCATGGAGTTAGGTATCTTTGTTCCCTTTTGCTTCTCAGAAATTTCCCCAAACCACTATAAGAAAGATAAGTAACCAACACAAATCTCATATCCACCAAGACTAAGAGATAACAAACTCCTCAACACTCTAGAAAGGTTGTCAAAAAATAGTCGAGGTCAAACAAGAGTAAGCAAAGCTGATGAAAAATAATGTCTGTAGCTGAAGATATCAATGAAAGCTGACAAACAGTTCTCCAAAGCAGAACTCTTTCTGCCCTGAGGGTAAAAACAACAATCCTTTATTTTATTTATTTACTTGAGACAGAGTCTTGCTCTGTTGCCCAGGCTGGAGTGCGGTGGTACGATCTCAGCTCACTGCAACCTCTGCCTCCCAGGGTCAAGTGATTCTTGTGCATCAGCCTCCTGAGTAGCTGGGATTACAGGAATTACAGGTATGTACCACAATGCCTGGCTAATTTTTATATTTTTAGTAGAGACAGGGTTTCACCATGTTGGCCAGGCTGGTCTTGAACTCCTGAGCTCAAGTAATCTGCCTGCCTTGGCTTCCCAAAGTGCTGAGATTACAGGCATGATCCACCATGCCCAGCCAACAATCCTTTATTTGACATAGCACACAGTGATACATTTTGGGTACAAATCTGTTTGAGACAGGAGAGAAGGGAGAAACTCTGTGTAAGCAGCCCTAATGCTGCCACAATCTCCATTTACTAAGAAAAAGTAAAGGATAAAACAATTCACATACAAGGCTAACTCCTGCTACCGTGGAATACTGCTGCACGGATCCACTTATATGCAGATTTTTTTTCAATGAATTCAGTCACCCTCCATATCTGAGTGTTCCACATTCACAACCAAATGTGGATCAAAAATACAGTTTCCTTGGATGTGAAACCTGCTAATGCTGACTATGTATCCACAAGTTCCTCAGGGTCAACTGCAGGACTTAAGTATGTGAGGATTTTGCTATCTGTGAGGAGCCACGGAACGAATGCCCCACAGATACTGAGGGACAATGGTATCATTTAATATGAAGCACCAGCAGATGAAAATAGACAAAATAGAGAAATAGTTATTAATAAATGGAATGAGAGATGTAAAGTTATCGTTAGTCGAAGAAAATTAGATTGTTTAACTCAAAACTCCCAAAATATTAACTGAAAATTATTAGAAGCATGAAGAATGCAGTAAGGTACTAGGTACAACACTGATATTCATAAGCATTAGAATACTTAGGCAGAAACCATTAGAAAACTTAAGGATCCCATTCATAAGGATCCCATTCACAACAGCAATAAAAGATATTAAACATTCAAACAAATGTTCAAGATTTACATGAACACCACTATAAAAATTGATATGGTTTGGTTGTGTGTCCCCACCCAAATTTCATGTGGAATTGTAATCTCCACATGTCAGGGGAAGGACACAGTGGGAGGTGACTGGGTCATGGGGGCAGATTTCCCCTATGCTGTTCTCATAATTAGTGAGTTCTCAAGAGATCTGATGGTTTAAAAGTGTGGCACTTCCCCCCTCACTCTCTCTCTCTGCTGCCATGTAAGACACGCCATGTTTGCCCTTCGCCTTCTACCATGATAGTAAGTTTCCTGAGGCCTCCCCAGACATGGGGAACTGTGAGTTAATTAAACCTCTTTTTTTAATAAATTACACAGTCTCAGGTATTTCTGTATAGCAGTGTGAAAACACACTAATAAAACAACTCCATAGAGGAAATAAAACTGAAACAAGTGGAATAAGTGTTCTTGGATGGCAAGAGCCATTGTTACAAAGCTATCGAATGTCTACTAAAGTAATCTAGGTATTTAATGTAACCTCAATGAAAACATCAACAAAACTTTTTCTTTTTTTTTTGAGACAGAGTCTTGCTGTGTCACCCAGGCTGGAGTGCAGTGGCATGATCTCGGCTTACTGCAACCTCCACCTCCTGGGTTCAAGTGATTCTCCTGCCTCAGCCTCCTGAGTAGCTGGGATTACAGGCATGTGCCACCACACCTGGCTAATTTTTTTGTATTTTTAGTAGAGATGGGGTTTCACCATGTTGGTCAGGCTGGTCTAGAACTCCTGAACTTGTGATCCGCCTGCATTGGCCTCCAAAGTGCCGGGATCACAGGCGTGAGCCACCGTGCCTGGATATCAACAAAACTTTTTAAAAGAACTACATAAATTGATTCTAAAGTTGATATGAAACAAATAAACATGCCAGAAATAGCCAAAGAAAAGTATGAAGAGAGTCATGAGGGGTTTGACTAGCCCTACCAGATCTTAAAACCTATTTTACCACTTCAGCAATTAAAACAGTAAATGAATAGACAAATCAATGAAGCAAAGAGTGCAGACATAAACCCAAATATGTATTAGATTTCAGTACATAGTAGATGGCATTGCATATTTTAGAAAAAAAGATTGATTAATGATGTTGGGTGAAGAAGTCATTGGAACAAAGAAAGATATATTTCCTTATCTCACTGTTTACATAAAAATGAATTCAAGATTAATAAAAACTGTTGTCTAGGGTGTTCTAAGAGCTCTCAATGTATTAGTTCATTGAATACTCTTAACCTTATGAGGTAGGAACTACCAGGATTTCCCATTTGACAAATGAGGAAACTCAGTTCACATAGTTAACAAGTGCCAACACTGGATTCAAACCTAGGCAATTCTTTGTTCTTAACTAACCACAAAATGCAGAAACTCCAGCAGGAAAAAAAATTATACATCTACATAAAAATAAAAAAATTTCTACATGGCAAAAGTAAACACCACACAATGTTTTAAATAGCCAAAGGCTGGAAATTTAGAAATATCCATAATGTGCACTCCACAATACAAAGGAGTACTCTGTAGTTGTTTAAAAAAAAATGAGACAACTTTATAAGAACTGATTTTAAATAATCTCCAAGATAAATTTAAAAAATAAGCCAAGGTGGTTTTAAATATATATTTATATGCTTGCTATATGCATAGAGTGTTTCTTGAATGAAAAAAGGTAACAGTATCTCTGGGGAGAGGAATTTGGGTGGATTAGGGACTGAGTGAGAGAAAGAGTTACTTTCACTGTGTACTCTTTTAGTATCTTTAAAGTTTTTTCCATGTACATGTCATGTCTATTCAAAAAGTTAAAATTATTTTATAATTATAAAAAGTTGTTAATTATAGCCAGAACAGAATGATTCACCTTTGCCATCTCTGCTGAAAACAGTATATTCTTTGATCTACCTGAATATGAAGTACAAGAATACAAAACAATTCTTAAAAAGAATACAAAAGAAACAAAGCAATGATCTTTACATGAGCTATGAAAATGTGCAGAACAAATATTCTTTGTAACAAAACAAATCTCTTAACCAAACAAAGCCTCTTAACCAAATCTCAGCCCTTTCCTATCCACCCCCTTCTTTGGGCTACTGTCCATCACATATTCTCTCAAATCACTCTCTTTCATTGGCTTTAATGACACCATCATAACTGTGCTACTCTATTTCTTGTACTGATCCTCCATCTCTTTGGCTAGACTCTTTTTCTTTACCCTCACACTCAGTCATCACACTAAGGTATGGTTTTTAGACCTCTACCACTTTCTTTCTACTCTCTTTTTTATACAGAGATCTATTCTCTCAGTGTCAATCAATTTTCTTCATAGCGGACTCTAAAACTGGGCCCGTAATTTTCAAATTCTTTACTTGATGCTTCCTTTACAAACAGGTTCAATTTCTAGCCTTCCAAGTGTTTATCAGTGGCATCTTTATTTCCCTGTTTTAGACCTAGCTGTTTAAAAACTGTGATATAGGTGGTATTCTACAGATAAGAAAACCTATCTTCACTTTTCCACTGACACACTGCTACTATATGGGAGAGGCAGGATTCAAATACAGGTGCAGCTGATTCTAAAGACCACTCTGTTAATCTCTATTCAATACTCCTAGAGTGTTCAGTTCAATTGTAGACACTGGTTAATTTAATGAAAGCACATCCTATTACCATGACAGAGTCATGAATAAAGAGTCGCTATAAAGATTCTACTTTTTAATCTTAATCTACATAAGAAGTAGAAACAAATCATTATAAATTCTGTGGGGGATGTGTATAGGTAGGATTAGTTCAAATGGAATTATGCTGCGATTTATAAGCACATCATGGCCTTAAAAATGGACCTAAATACAACTCCTCTCCCTTTTAAAATTAAACTTGTTTTAAGAAGAATCCCTTTGTTGATCTACAGTGTGCTAAATAAAGGTCAGAAAATAAATTACCTACAATTAACTTCTCATAATAAGTGGGGAGAAGGGAGTGGGAGAGCTCACGTAATTATCTACACTTCCTGGGCTTATGAATGTCAAAACATTTTTATTATTCTAATGGCCTAACTTGCTAGAGGAACACCACATCCAGTGATACCTCATGTAGTGCCTGGCAAACAGGAAGAGCTTACCAAATGGTTGCCATTATTATTACCAATGTTGTTGTTTCAAAATAGCAACTTTAGGTCAAAGTACTGATACCATACTGTGATTTTTCAGTGTCAAATCATAGTGAGGCAGGTACTTAAAAAAGCACAGTACAGAAGTCTAATGATAAACACCAGCCACTAGGCACATATCCAAAGATGATATAATCACTCAAGGCGGGGGGTTGGAGGTGAAGGGAGAGAAAGAAAAATTAGAAGGCAATCACCCACTTTCATTTACAAAAAAGAAGTAAAAGAAAGATGGAAGAAATAAAAATAGAAAAAGCCAATACCATCAGAATGGAAAATACATTAAATCTAACAACACTTCAATAAAGGCATATTAATTGAACATTTCTTTTCATAGGCATTTAATACCTAAGCAGGAAATCAGCTTCATGTAATGACAAAACCATACAGATATTTGTACCTATTTGTACCAACTTACCTTATTATTGCAAACATGGAATTGAAGTTCTTACATTCTCGACAATGAAGTGCAATTTTAATAAAATGCTTAATAATCTTCATTCGTTTGAGCTGATTTGCTTCAGTTAAAATTTCTGAGGCAACCCAGAATGTCTCTTGGTTTACAATGTCCTCAAACCTCTTCAAATGAGTATTTCCTGTTTTGGAATTTAACTTAAAAAGGTCATCGATGTACTCAGTCGGCTCAATATTACGAAACAAATCAAAGTCCCTCATTGACAGCTGGGTGGCCACCTCAATGGTACTGAGCTGCAGCATGGATAGCTGGCTTTCCTTAACTAGTTCTTGAGCATCTTCATCTGAACATAAGGTTTCTGTTTCCATGTTATTTTTTAAGTAATACCTAAATGGAAAAATTTTTTTAAATAAATGTATTCATAAATATGATTAAATAAGAGCACTTTTCCTCTTTTTTGTTGTTGTAAAATATCATTTTACTGTTAATAACTTTTAGCCAAAAATATTCATTTACAGATAAAATGAAAAGTTAACATTTTAAATGAAAAGATTTTTGAGAAGTCTGTCTCTTATTCTACCAACCGGCATCTATTAAAGAGTAAAAATAATGTTGTTATGTCACGAACTTAATTATTTTATGAAACTATCTGTCAGATACTATTTTAGGTACTGGCCTTGCCCTTGTAAAGCTTTTATCTTACTGTTTTATCTGACAGAGGATTGCTACTATGTAAATATTTGTTTATGAACAGCATGAATTCTAATTAATGCAAAATAAATTCCTGAATCAAGACGGTTAAAAATCTCTATTCAGAAGTTACTCCACTCACTTCCTTTTTAAATAAATTTCCAAGTGAAGCAAGAAGAATGAAATCTACAGAGGAGAGGAAACACTTCCACTAATGGTTTCTCCCTTGTTAAATACAAAACCTCATTCCAGCAAGTAGCACTTATCAGTTACCATACATTAAGACCTATATTTTGCTTTCTTAACAATTCTACAGCACTTAAAAGCTAAGAGACAGGAAACATCTTGTGCAGGGATGTTACTAAGGAAAAGAGGTAATGTATCACATGCTTTAACTTCATTATTTTCTAATAATCCACCTTGATTTAAGCCTAAGTTTGTATCCATCTATCCATTTTTTACCGTCAAGAAACTCTTTTTTCTGCTTTTAGACTGTTCATATGCCTAAGACAATGCCATAAATAATAGTGCTGAAACTCATTATGCTATATATAATAATGTTTAACATTATAAAGTATGGTATACTTAGTAACTCATTTAATCCTTACAACATTCCCATGAGGTATATTCTACTATTATTATCCTCATTTTATGGGTGAGGAAATTCAGGTAGAGAAGCTACATAACTTGCTCAAGGTCACATAGCCAGAGCTGGGATTTGAATGTGGGCAGTCTGAATCCAGGGTCTAACCACTATGTACAGCCAGCAAAACAGTTAACTCATTCTCATTTCACAGCAACCATAGCATGCAGTCACTGTAAGCTTTCTAGGGATCTTGTTCTACATATGAAACTGGGTTACCAAAAAGATTATTCTCAGAGCGGTTGAGCGTGGTAGTTCACACTCGTAATGCCAGCACTTTGGGAGGCTGAGGCAGGCAGATCACTTGAGGTAAGGAGTTTGAGATCAGCCTGGCCAACACGGTGAAACCTCGTCTCTACTAAAAATACAAAAACTAGCCAGGCATGGTGGCATGTGCCTGTAGTCCCAGCTACTCAGAAGGCTGAGGCAGGAGAACCGCTTGAACCTGGGAGGTGGAGGTTGCAGTGAGCTGAGATCGCGCCACTGCACTCCAGCCTGGGCGACAGAGGGAGACTCCATCTCAAAGAAAAATAAAATAAAATAAAATAAACCAGAGTAAGGAACAAATTTACTACAGAAATAATCTAGTTTATTAAATAATTTTCAGAACACATTTTAAAGTTTTTAAAATTTTCCTGCATATTCATAAAAGGAAAACTACTTAGAAAAAGAACTGTGAAAACCATGCTTCTTTTGCCAAAGTACATACTGGCCATATTAAAAACAAATTTATAAATTAGTAGATACAGTCATTCAGATATATATGAAGATTTGTATCATTCAGCTTCCTCTATAAAAAAACAGGAACTAGATTATATCAGTGGTTCTAAGAGTTTATTTTAGCAGGAGTGATAAGATATTTTATCAAGCGTCTTCTGGAGTGAATTTAGCAGCACTAAAACATGATGATGTTTCTACTTACAATATCTGTTTTAACAGGAAATCTTCAAAAGCACATCTACAAATAAGCACATCCACTAATAAGCTTATTCACCTTCCATTGAGTTGAATTCTATCAGCTAATTTGGAGAACTGATCTGGAAGTCTTCTCTGTTTTATGACACCCTCAGGAGTAACAGAAACTTCACAGAGAGAATATGTGTCGGATGCACCGGTCAAACCAAATTCATGAACAGCATGACAAACTACTTCTTTAGCTGTGGTGTCTTTACTGATGATAATGTAGCAACTTTGCTGATCCACTTTGAAAACTCTTATAACTTGATCAGGGATATCTACATAAATAGAAAGGTATGCCTTGTTATTTTTTTAAAAAATTACTTTTAAACGCTTCAAAAAGCAATGTGAAACACACTGATCCCTCTGAACACTGAAATATACATTTCTATTTCACAATATTAACAGAAGTCACTGCTGCATTTATTGATAAATATATCCATTTTTTTTTTCAGATAACAAATCATTGATAGAAAAACCCAAAAACAAAACTTGGGCTCATACTATATATATGATTTGGAAGCCAGAATTTTTTCATTTAATATCTTATAAAACATTTTAATGCCATTATATTCTTCTACAAAACTATTTTTAATGAAGACATAGTACTCCATAATATGTATTTTATATATTTCAATTATCCAAACCCCTAATGACATTTAGATTGCTTAACATTTTCTATTATTATAAATGACATTATGATATGCCCCATTACCCCCTGTCACAAGTAAGTAAGCCTCTGCAGGCAATCTACCTCCTCAGTGAAAATTCTCAAAAACAGAATTGCTGAATTAGAAGGCATGCATACTTTTAAGGTTTTTGAAATATACTGCCAAACTGTTCTCCAGAGAGGTTATAATATTTCATAATCCTAGAGTGTAAGGGAACAAATTTGGTCACATCCTTATAAAAACTGTGTATTAATGTTTTGTTTTGCTCTCCCATTTCATAAGCCCTATTCTTTTCCTCCCTCCAAAAATAATATCATTATTTTTTCATTTCTTTTGGTTACTGGTAAGACTCAGTAACTGATAATGGTTTAATGAACCATTATGTCTTTTTAAAAATACTTTTTGGTATCCTTTATGTATTGTAGTAGATACAATACTACTGTATTGTAGTAGATAACAACACTTAGTCCAACTATGAAGTGGAAAATGTTAGTTTTCATATTTTATTTATTTTTAACACAGGAAAATTTTAAATGTTCACCTGGTGAAATCTTAGTCTTTGCCCAAAAAATTCTAATTTGAGACAATGTTTATATGATAAGCCCATGTAAATAATAATATTCCACCCCCCCTTGTTCTATCTTATTTCTTTTTGTCATTATAGAACTCTGGACCAATGTTCAACGTGATAAGCTAATATTTAATATAATTAAATTTAAGTGAAAAGTGATTTTATAGCATGAACAAATGCTAAAAATTTTCTCTATGACAATAAATTACTGTTGCAAAAGTTTCCTTTTTAAAAAATTAGGAATACAGGCTGGGTATGACTCACATCTGTAATCCCAGGACTTTGGGAGGCCAAGGCTGGAGGATCACTTGAGCCCAGGAGTTCGAGACCAGACTGGATATATAGCAAGACCCCATCTCTACAAAATATACTTAAAAATTAGCTGGGTGTGGTGGCACATTCTTGTAGTTCCAGCTACTTGGGAGGTGTAGGTGGGAGCATCACTTGAGCCTGGGAGGTTGAAACTGCAGTGAGCTGAGATCATGCCACTGCACTCCACTCTGGGCAACAGAGTAAGACCCAGTCTCAAAAAGGAAAAAAACAAATTAGGGAATATATATTACTGTGGCTTTTTTGTATGTGTGTGATGACTGCAGTGGGGGCAGGGTGGAAGATTTTGGGGGCTCAAGTAATTATATTGTTTGTCCAGCATCACCTTCTTAGCATTATGGACACTGTTAGCCTTTAGAGGAAAAAAAAAAAAAAAAAATTACAAATTTATCTCAAAATGTCCTGAGGTATAATCCCTGGTTAAAAGGGAGAAATGGAACAGATACAGATATGGCAGGAAATATTTTCATAAAATAAATTTTTTGGTCCTCTTGAGACTGAGGACCAAAAAAAAAAAAAAAGACTTGCTCTGAGGACTGAAAGATTCAACTGAATATACATGAATATAATTCCAGGGACAAGGGGTCTTAGCCAACATATGTTGAATGTTCTGGGTCCTGTCAAGTTGAAAGTAGAATACTTCACCTACTCTGGTTCCTTCTGTAAGAAGGATGCATCAAACTCTCTTTCCTCAATGTATTAAGAAATCTGAGTCATCAAATGCATCTTGTTCAGACTTCATTCTGATGAGCCAATCCTTAGTGGGCTGCTGACATCATCAGGTTTTTAAACCTACAAGACTTAAGGTCAGACTGTTTCAAGATCCACCAAAATCAGACATACTTCTTGAAATGATTTGGCTGTGTCCCCAACCAAATCTCATCTTGAATTGTAACTCCCACAATTCCCACATGTCATGGGAGGGAGCCAGTGTGAGGTAACTGAATCATGGGGATGAGTCTTTCTCATGCTGTTCTCACAACAGTGAATAAGTCTCACGAGATCTGATGGTTTTAAACAGAGGAGTTCCCCTGCACAAACTCTCTTTGCCTGCTGTCACCAAGATGTGACTTGCTCCTCCTTGCTTTCTGCCATGATGGTGAGGCTTCCCCAGCCACGTGGAACCGTCAGTGCATTAAACCTCTTTCCTTTGTAAATTGCCCAGTCTTGGGTATGTCTCTACCAGCAGCATGAAAACGGACTAATATACTTCTCTACCCTGTGCTAGAAGATTATTGCAAACAAATGGAAATTTCAATTTGCCAAGAGAAATATATTGAACAAATGGGTTTCCACTATCTTTTTAAGTCCATAAAAAAGGAACAAACAATATACTGTTATTACCTGTACTGTTGCTACCCTCTTCATGGCTAGGTCCTAGCCATCCTGGGCTCCAGAACTGAATCATTTTACTATATCTTTGGGGGCTGAGCCTTAGCCAGTGGTACTGACTGACCTTGAGGGAATGGGGAGATGTTCTGATACCTTTTATTACTTTCTTCAGAGAAATTTATTCACAAAGACAGGGTGGGAATTTGTACACATTTCATGTTCTCTTCCCTTGCTGCCAATATACTGTAACATCTTCTGGGAAGGAGCACACAATTGTGTATCTTGATGCATAGTGTCAAAAAGTCATACTTTGTTAAAGTGATTTGTCCATGTGAAGGACAAATTGTTATATGATCACATAAGAGTGATTCAGGTATCACAAATGGGTGCCTTTAGAACAGATTCATAAATGGGATTATCTAAAGGGTACCCCTTAATCCAAACTCTGATGAATCTGCCAAGGTAACAAATGTCAACTTGGAAAAGCAATGGAGAGCCATCAGAGGAAAATCTTTCTCTGCGTTAATATTAATGACAGTGTAAACCTCTATTTTAGAATTGTTACGTACATATTACATAATATTCTTTAGAAACATGTTTCTTGTTAGTAGGAAAACCACATACATGCCAAGCACAATATTTGGCATGCAGCAGACACTCAAATGTTAATTGCTTAGATGAATGGTCAATATGTTCAAATAAAGTTGAATCGAAAGGGAAAAAATGATCCAATCATTTCAAATTTTAGGCACAAAGCTAAAATGCACACAAAAATACAGTACAATTTTAAAGGCAAAACAGACATTTAAAAAGAATCATAATCCTAGCACTTTAGGGGGCTGAGGCAGGCAGACCACTTGAGCCCAGGAGATCAAAATTAGCCTGGGGAACATGGAGAAGCCCTGCCTCCACAAAAATTACAAATATTATCTGGGTGTGGTAGTGTGTGCCTATAGGCCCAGCTACTCGGGAGTTTGAGGTGGGAGGATCACTTGAGCCCAGGAGGTAGAGGCTGCAGTGAGCCGAGATCATACTACTGCAGTCCAGCCTGGGTGACAGAGTGAGGCTCTGTCAAAAAAAAATCTTGGGGTCGGGCGCAGTGGCTTATGCCAGTAATCCCAGCACTTTGGGAGGCCGAGGTGGGCGGATCACGAGGTCAGGAGAATGAGACCATCCTGGCTAACACGGTGAAACCCCGTCTCTACTAAAAAAAATACAAAAAAATTAGCCGGGTGTGGTGGCGGGCACCTATAATCCCAGCTACTCGGGAGGCTGAGGCAGGAGAATGGCATGAACCCGGGAGGAGGAGCTTGCAGTGAGCCTAGATTGCGCCACTGCACTCCAGCCTGGGCGACAAAGCCAGACTCCGTCTCGGAAAAAAAAAAAAAAAAAAAAATCTTGGAGGATCAAGGGTCATATTTCATATTTAGAAATCTTATGTAATAGGTAAATAAATTAAATAGATACCTCAGATATCTAGACTTTCGATCAGAGATGAAGTTTCTAGAGAGCTAACTTATAAATCTTACAGCGGTAAAATTAAAACATGAATACTTGAAGTATGTATGTACTGACCCTGAGATTACACTAAAATGGGAGAACTTTTAGGTATTTAAGATGATCTTTAAAAAAAAGACTCACTTTTCATTCTGCTTTAAATTGTTAATTGCTGAATAAATATTTATGAAGTGCCTGTTATGTGTCAATAGGGTTCCAGGTGATGAAGCTACAATGGTAAGTGAGACAGGTAAAGCCTCCACTCTCAGGGAATTTACTTACATTCAAGTGAGTAAACATGAGCTCAACGAAAGACAGACATCGAGTAAGGAAGAGAATTCATATAGTGAAAAGCGCCACACAAAAAAACAAAGGGTAGTGGTATATTAAGGAATGAAAAAATTGTTCTGTAAAGAGCCAGATAGTAAACATTTTAAGTTTTGCAGGTCAAATGGCAAAACACATATTTTTTAGGCACTTATATAATGAGAAAACAAATTCCCACAAAATAGTTTTTCAAAACTCAAAATATAATAATGCATACATAAAACAGGTAAAGATACATGAACACAAAGATTAGGCAATACTGTAAATGTCTACCAATGGGGACTGGTTAAAAAAATTCTGTTAGCTGTTTAAAAATTTGTGGTAGAACAACACACCTTGAAACAGAAAAGTATTCAAAGGTATATTGCTAAAGTGAAACAGTTAAGTGGAAGAAAAGTAAAACATCTCATTTGGGGTGAAAGCAACAGCAGACACATTTTATGTGCAATGAAATTTCTGGAAGGACATAAAGTAAATTAATAACTAAATTCTGAGGAGCGGAGACTTTTATATTCTATCTTATTCTGGCAGTTTAATTTTTTTAAAGCTATGATTGTGTTCCTTTATAATTAAAAACTAATAACAATAATAAATTTTCAATGAAGAAAAAATTAAGTTTACTATATGAAATAAATCAAATAAGGGTTTGTGCTATTAAGTGAAAAGAAGTAAGCTGTAAGTTCTACATGCAGATCTAGAAAAAAATTCCTTTTTGAATTTCTTTTAGCCACACTACTAATTTTTTTTAGGATTCATTTTGTATTGAGTCAGAAATCCCAAAGAACATTTCAGAAGTTACAGAACAGCATGTATACTGATTCTATCCAAACATAAAAACATACATATATTCAAAAAAATGACTAAAAAGATACATGCCAGTTAATACTGGCTACCTTCTAAGTGGAAAGAAAAGTTGTGCTCACTACTTCATTCAATTCTGTATCATTGGACTTTTAAAAAATAACAAAATAATACATACAAACAAGGGCAATAGAATATCATAGTCTTTAAGTTACTTACAATAAAAACCAACAGCTGTATGCAGCAAAAATAAAGCAAAATCAAAGTAAGCAATCAAAAACAAACTTATAGTTCTGTAGCTTTGCCCCCACTTTCATTTTGATCTAGTAATAACTTTGAAAATGCAGGATAAATATAGGTAAGCTCAAGACCAATAAACATTAATCAAACTTGGCTGTTACACGTCCTATAATATACATATGTGATGTACATGGCTCATTTAAATTTTTGTGTTGTATAAATTACATAAGAAGCTGAATTTGGAATTAACTGGGAATTGATGTTTTTTTCAATCTAAATATAAATAATATCCATCACTAGATAAAAAGCCTTTCACAAAATTACACATTTGGGGGTTTAAAAATATAAGTTAAATACCTATCATATATGTGTTCACATTACTAGTACGAGCACATGTTGCAGACTGAGACATACCAGATGTTCTCTGAACAGATTTTAAAAAGGCATCTTTATCTTTAGTCCTTTTAACGTGTTCTCAAGGAGAGAATTATGTAATCAACCTGAAATCAAGTTGAGTAACACACCTTTTCTTTATAGGTCTGAATTTCAGCTCCATGGGGACTTAGTTTCTAAAACTTAATAATTTCAACCACTTCTCTTTGTTCCTCCAGCTAAATCTCCAACTTACTTCTCTCTCGCCTCCTCCTACAACCCTATCCCTTATTCCCTCAGCCCCACATCCTATATATACCTATGGCAAACATACAGCCATATAAATTATTAAAACTACAAATCATAAGATCCCTAATACTTGTCTTATGAAAGCATATATTGAATTTGTGCTTTGGAAGTGTGAAGACACTTTATTTTTGAATGTTCTATGTAGTGTGAAAAGCACTGCTGTAGAACACACACACAGAGACAAAGAAATAAATTCCCATCCTGCCACAGAGCAAACAATAGGAGAGACTTGACTCTGTGGGAGAAGGAGGTGGGTTTCCCAGATGAGGTTAACACTTGAGTTCAGCACTGACAAATAAAAAAGTTCACTGGACATGCAAGGAGAGGGCCATGGGTGGCAAACATGGGCAAAGAAAGGGCATTCTGAAAGTTCATTCCATACTCAGGAAGGAGGGTTGAAGTAATAGTGGTGAGAGAATGACAGAACAGGAGGCTAGAAAGGGGGTTCAGGTCAGCAACCCTTCTTCTTCACCCTGGTGTGCCAAGAACTGAATCCAGTTTGCAGTTTTCTTACCTCTGTGATATCTTAGTGCTTGCTTTACCCTTTCCGGTAAATAGTTTAATTAACTTTATACTTTGGTAAGAATCTTCACATTAACTTCGGATCAAATAACTGGAGTGTCTTCTCTCTCATGAATGACACTTCACTAATATAAAAATCACTACAAATGTCTTAGGAAAGTAATGACTCATTAAATCTTTGTTCTAAAAAGAACACTGGTAGCCATGTAGAGAGTGTCATGTGTCAGAACAGTTTACTGGTTTAACAATCGCTCTAATGGTTAAGTGGCAACTGAAATATAAAGGAAGAAACCATGTGCAGAATGACCTTCACTAAACTGTTACTAAGTTATGTCCTAAGGTTTTTATTTAAGTTGCTATAATAAAACATGAACTTTACTACTGTACTTATATTTCCTTCTAATACCGAGATGGAACTAAGTTTCCTCCCTTTCTACACTAGCTGCTAGGAACTTTAGAGTCAAAATTGAAGGTGAATCAGAACTATGCTTATCTTTGTAGAAACATTTTTTCTCCCAACTTTCCTTGGACCCAATTATATGTTTCAGTGCTTAATTGTATATGCCTTTTATTGAAAACCATCTCAAATCCTTTAAATGATGGATATATAATTATTCAAAGTCGAAAGTTTTCTTCTTTGTAACAAAACTTTAGATTATATAATTGCGACAATTTTTGCCTCAAGACAAACAGATGCAAAAAAAAAAAAATAACTTGACATCCCACACTGAAAGTCCAAACAACAATGAAAATTATGCTATAATGCTCTGATAACAATACATGACAAATACAACAACTTTAGCTTCAGGTGTTTGAGGAAAAATCTGCTTTTACAAAATTACAAACACTTTTCTGTGTATCACAGAAAAAGGTAAGCGAGGCCACTTAGATTAAAATAATCTCCCTTATTCTTTTCCACACCCTGGGTAAGATATATCTTGCCTGAGAAGTGTCTCTGTTTTCATTCTACTGCTTAGATTAGGATTACTAAAAGACACCTAATTCTGTGGTTAGAGGTAGTCTCTTTTTTCTTTTTTCTTTTTTTGAGATGGAGTCTCGCTCTGTCGCCCAGGCTGGAGTGCAGTGGTGTGATCTTGGCTCACTGCAAGCTCTGCCTCCTGGGTTCACGCCATTCTCCTGCCTCAGCCTCCCAAGTAGCTGGGACTACAGGCACCCACCACCACGCCTGGCTAATTTTTTGTATTTTTAGTATACACGGTGTTTCACCGTGTTAGCCAGGATGGTCTCAATCTCCTGACCTCATGATCTGCCCACCTTGGCCCCCCAAAGTGCTGGGATTATAGGCGTAAGCCACCACGCCCGGCCAGAGGTAGTCTCTTTTTTATGTACTTCGGTTTCACTTTAGAGGAAGTACCATTCAAATTAACAGAACAAGTCAATCTCTCTTTAGTTTTTTGCATCAAGTCATAATCTAGAGTTAAGAGGGCTGCAAGTAACTCTAGCACTTGCTGCACAAGGCTTAACCATCTATTTGTTCATTTGGTACCAATATGGCAATATAAAATCACATATGAAAATTACCTGAAGGATTGGAAAAATCCAACATACTGGTGGTAGGCTGCAGGAGATCAGGGCTGCTGGATGAGAGTGTTCCAGGGATGGGCATTATAGCCAGACTATGCCTACAGTGCCTTGTTCCCACAATGCTGTCATCTTGTGATTGGCTTAGGCCTCCATCACTTCAAAAGAATGTCATATATCACTTTAAAGTATTTGAGAGTACTTAAGTAGTAAACGTTTCTGTTCCCTGTGCACTAAGGCATAAAAGAACCAATTCAAAGAGGTGATTTCAACAATTGAAATACTACAGCAATTTTTAAAAGACAATTGTAATGATGAAAATGGCACTAAAATGTTTAACAATTACATTAAAATAAAATCTAACTTATACATCTAAGTAATTCTACTACATCCTAATTAAATTGTCTTATTTAGTGTCTACCAGTTTGGGTGAAGAAACTGAATCTGAGTATTTAGGGAACCCTTCAAATTTGCCAGTTTTAGTGGACACTAATACATGTATCCAAAAATGCACAGCCACACCATAGCAAGGTGTTCTCTTTCTCCTTCCCTTTCTCCAGAAAATCTTGGTGATCCTCTAGGAAAAAGATGGAGTCTACATTCAAACCAAAAACTATGGCAGGTAGTAGATAATAATGGCGCCAAGGTCAAGTGACAAAGTAAGAGTGGTCTTTAAACACTGGACCAGAAAAAAAATAGAATTATGAAAATTACAGTCTCTAAAGTTCATTCTAAGGGTACATTATTTCTTATTTAATCTCTCAAGTCTAATTATTTAAGCAAACAATATATTCTTCCTTTAAAATATTTTAGAAATGTGACATAGGCAACTTCTAAATCCACCTAGAGAAAAAATAAAAACAAAGAAACAAACACTGTCACTTAGGTTTTAGATATCCCCAAATTTTAGCTTACTTTTAAGCAAAACAGTTCTACAAAAACATAAGATAGCAGTGAAAAAAATTTCCATCAACATCAATAACCAAAAACTACTTCTAAGGGTTGTACTTACATTAAAACCAATGCTCTGCTACTATTAATTATTGTCTATATTTTATCAAATGCAGCATTCTGCCTAGTACTTGCTATACATACAAACAGAAGTATCACAGAATACTTACCTATTATCATGAAAAAGATTAAGGTATAGTATTATAAATGAATAATATGGAATACATTTAAATTATGTTAGATGTAAAATACAGGATTTTATGTAGATTAGAAAACTATGCAAGATGGAGAGTTAGACTGTTAAATAAACTGCTAAAGGACTGTTAATAGCCAGACATGAAAGAGAGGGCCAGGATATGACAGAGCTGAAGAGTCAGAGAAAAGCAAAGGACATGGAAGAAAGCAAAGATTAGTGTTTCAAGGGCAAGCTTTGATGTCAGGCAGACCTGAGCTACTAGCTGCTTGACTTCAGGCAAATTTCGTTCTCTTTATAAACTTTGGTTTTCTCATCTGTAAATGTGAGCAATACTATCTCCCCCAAGAATACTGAAAAATTAGGTAATATAGGCAAATGTTGTGGTGTAAAGGAAAACTGGACTTTAATTCTTAAGAATGGACTTACTTTTACAAAAATTAAAATGAGAACAGGGCTGGGCACATTGGCTCATCCCTGCAATCCCAGCACTTTCGGTGGCGGAGGTGGGTGAATCACGTGAGTCAGGAGATTAAGACCAGCCTGGCCAACATGGCGAAACCCCGTCTCTACTAAAAATACTAAAATTAGCCAGGAGTCAGGTGGCATGTGCCTGTAATCCCAGCTACTCGGGAGGCTGAGGCAGGAGAATCGCTTGAACCCAGGAGGCAGAGGTTGCAGAGAGCTGAGATCACGCCATTCCACTCCAGCCTGGGTGACAGAGCAAGATTCCATATCAAAAATAAATAAAAATAAAATAAAATGAGAATTGTACAAACCCAGAAGGGAGAATTATTTATTTTACTCAATTTATATTAAAAAGTAGAGGCAGGTCTGAGTAAAGGTACTATAGAAACAGGAAGTGCTTTCCTGGGGAGAGAAGGCAGTCTAATTTGACAGATAAAGCAAAGGAGATATCTCATTTGATAAATAATTTGCATTTATTCTAAATTGACTCCTTATAATTTGGTTTGTATTCCTAAAGATTAGAGTTAAATGTTCTAAGGTTAGGTAAGAGAAAATAAGAGGAAAAAGGGCTTTCAAAGGTATTTAAATTACATACAAAATGAAGATTTTTTTTTTTTAAAAACAGTCTTTGACTTTTGAAAACAAACACATCAATTTTTGGACACAGAGGGTGCGACAACAATCCAAGGAAGCAAACCATTAAAGAGGCTGTCCAGTCCTACTAATAATGAAGTAGAAGCAACTTTAACAATGTTAAAAAGTTACAATTTTCTATTAAAGGGAATTAACTGCATCAATTGCAGCAAGCTGAATCACTATACAAATTAAGACATACAGAAAATACGGAAAGTCCTTATAGCTCTTACTGGTGCTATTTAACATCGCTTCTGCTTCTGAATGCTCAATAGAGACAACACCGTATAGCTATAAATACGTAAAGTTGGTTACAGATTCGTAGTAATTAAAGTGTGAGGTGCATAAATGAAAACTATACTGCTATGTACAATCCATGCTATCTCATGAATGAAACAGTATTTAGTTGGCAAAATATCCATGCTTATTTGAAAGCTGAGTTGATAAAGCCCATTTGGCAAGTAATTGTATCATTCTTACCCATTTGGCAAGTAATTGTATCATTCTTACCAAAACAGTCTCCTGAGAAGGTGATGCAGTAACAGAAGAAAAATCGTTTAAAAAAATTCCTCAATACTTCCCCAACACTAAATTTACTTAGGATAAAAGTACTTGGTTTCATATTATGAAACTAAAAAGGCTACATAAATATCACCAATATGTAAATAAAAAAGAATCCCAATATTTAAAAAGCAAACAAAAAAATATGTTGACAAGAAATGGGGAGGAAAAATACAATTCCAGTTAAGCAAGCAAGGCAGTTTATTTCTGGGATTGTTACAATGAATAACACAGAAATGTTACTTAGGCAACTGTGATTTTAAAAACAAAATAAAAGCTGTGTGATTTTTAAAAAAGAAAAACAGATTTCCTGAAATGTGAAGAATTCTTAGGTCAATAAAAACCATACTTCCGTCTTGACTTACAGATGTAATTCAAACTAGTAACATTTTTCCCTTTAATTTTTAGGAACATTCTTTTAAAATTATATCATGGTTTGTTTGGGATTTTGGAATTATCTATTCTTATCTCACGTATATGTCCTTTCCTTACATTCTTCCTTTTCTATGACAACTCATCCTCTACTCTTACAGAACTGAGTGCTGCTAAAGTCAGAGAACAAGTTTCTGTTCTTGGTGCCTCTTCCAAAGAGGTCTGGCACACAGGAGATGCTCAGAAATTGTGAAACTGAACTCATTAAACATTTTTTTTCAATTAAAAAATAACAAATGTTCAAGAAGAAAACTTGCAAAATACAGAAAGAAAGCAGAGAAGGGAAAAATTACCTATGAAACCATGCCTTCCAAAAACCACAATCAACATTTTGATATTTTTCCTTCTAGTCATTTTTCTGATGCATAGTAGAATTTATTTAACCAATCCTTGTAGTTGAACATTTAGGGTGTTCCAATTTTGTTTTAGTATAGCTTAAACAACTTAGAGCATCTATATATAAATCTTCGTCTAATTCCTATTAGAAACAGAACTACTGAATCAAAGAATTTTGCCATTTTAAAATATTTATTGGCTAGTGCAATGGCTCAAACCCGTAATCCCAGCACTCTGGGAGGCTGAGGCGGGTGGATCACCTGAGGTCAGGAGTCCCAGGTCAGGAGTTCCAGACCAGCCTGGCCAACATGGTGAAACCCTGTCACTAATAAAAATAAAATTAATTAATTAATTAATTTATTTATTTATTTTGAGTTGGAGTTTCACTCTGTCGCCCAGGCTGCAGTGCAGTGGCACGACCTTGGCTCGCCACAACCTCCATCTCCCTGGGTTCAAGTGGTTCTCCTGCCTCAGCCTCCCGAGTAGCTGGGATTACAGGCATGTGCCACCACGCCCAGCTAATTTTTGTAGTTCTCTTGCCTCAGCCTCCCAAGCAGCTGGGATTACAGGTGTACGCCACCATGTCCAGCTAGTTTTTTTATTTTTGGTAGAGATGGACTTTCACAATGTTGGTCAGGCTGGTCTCAACCTCCTGGCCTCAAGTGATCCATCCACCTTGGCCTCCCAAAGTGCTGGGATAACAGGCGTGAGGCACTGTGCCCAGCCAGAATTTTGCCACTTTTAAAGCTTTTAATAGAAAGGCATCACTTTATATTAGCACACCAGTCTAAACTTTTATAAACTTATAACATTTTCAATTCTGTCCCTGACCATTCTTTTTGTCAATCTGTGAGGAAACAAATGGTATCCACTATTAAACTGTATATCCTGGATCAATATCAAAACAGATCATCTGAGTCATGTTTTCTGCCTATTTTTCCATTGAAGTTTTAGTGATTTTTTTTCCCATTTGATTTCTGAGAGCTCTTTATATATAAAGGGTAGTATACTTTTGTGTAGCAGAAGGAATTGTCTGAATTCACTTCAGATGACTGTCAAGAAATATAAGATACATTCTCAAAAATGCAAAAAGGCCAGTCTGATAGGTAAGACAGCTCTCCCAACAAAACAGCCTCCAGAAACCTTTGACTTCCAAGATAACCTATTTTTTCTGTATTTATGTGGCTGAAATAATTAGCATTTTACTCCTTGGAAACAAGTTTGGAAGGGACAGACAGGTTAATATAAACTTCTGCAGTGCAGCATTTTATTCATATTTATATTCATAACCAAGCATTTTCTTGTTGGCACAAAGCAAGAGACCCAATAATCCCTTCTGAGTTTAAGCAAAATATTTTTACCAGATAGTCCTCTTTTTTGGGTACCAATATAAAGTTATAATGCTTGAAAATACTCAACTGACTGTTCCTGGCGACCTCAGTTCTACACCTCTTGCTGTAACCAAAGACAGAATTCAGGTACAGTAACTAATTCCCACACCCTCACCAAAGGATGATGTGGAGATGAGATACTGATTTAGCTGCCTAAAACTTGAGTACAGCTGGTTAGAATGTGATAGTAACAAGTTGAAGAGAGTTATAATTACAGTGTTGTCTGTCTTCAGATGATACACGTCACAACTGTGTCACTGGTCAAAATGAGACGCAGTTAATGGGAGAAAGAACTACTCCAGACAAAACCCATTAAGGTTTCTGGAAGTGGAACTCAGGGCATTACCCCCTGAGGAATTCTCCTCATGCCTTCTTTTCTGCCTTCTGGATCCTCGGTTTTGTCTCTTTTTCACAGTGACTTCCAGTCATCCCCAACTGTCCCTGACCTCTTCAGTGTGGGCTGGCCCCTCTAACATTCTCCTTACTCAATCCCCATTTGTGAGACCATGCCTTTTCTTACAGTGTTTGCTACAGTACACTCGACATTCAAAAATTTTGGTATTTTAAAGTAATGATTTTTATAAGCCACTCACCTCAAGGATAGAATGAGTAATGAACTTTTAGAAAGACCTCAGGGTATTTTAATCCTCTGAGTTCCAAATTAAATGAGGAGAAAATGTGTTTCCCTGACTGGAAATAAGAATTCAGGAAGACGAGCATTTCTGATTGGAAAATCTTCGAGATTTTTAATTATTGAAAAAATATTTAAAAATAGCTATCATTAAAGATGAGAGTTGACACAATTCCAAGTTGCCTCCCAATTGTTCTCTCTGCTATCACTGCTATATTGTGCTGTATCCACAACCCCAAATCACTAACACAGCCATCAGAGAGGTCTTCCTAAAAGAACAAATGTTACCAAATCACATGTCTTCTTATGGCTCCCTGTCATGACATGATGAAGTCTATTATCTTTAGCATAATATTCAAGGTCCCTCGTAACCTACTTCTCTTGCTCTGGCTCTAGTTATATACACAGAAACACAATCTATTCAAACCTAACAAGTTTGTTCCTGCCTCCACTTACCAACCTGTAACATGAGAACTTTGCAATTTGCTTAGATTATCAACTCTTGGAGGATAAGAACCTTGATCTATTTATCTTCCTGTCTCTGGCTTAGTATATAATGAATGTGTACAGAATAAGGGTTCCTGATGTGAATTTTTCAGAGGTAAGGACTATCTCTTTTTGTTTCTATAACTATAATCTGGCACAATTACCAGGAACTTTCAGGAGGCAAATAAGTATTTTCTTTTAACGTATTTTTTTAACTTGATTTCATTCACTGATTATTCACTGTCTTAACTTATTCAATAAATAAAAACTGAGTGCCTACTATGTGCTAAGTATTGTACTGCTCTTGATTAGAACTTTTGTAATTGCTTCAGGAAGCTGCTAATGTAATATATACTAGAGTCATCGCCAATCATGACACTTTAGTGGACTAATTCCATCAGTATTTTACAGACCTTAATTTACATTTAAAATCTTCAAGTATTACTAAGTTTTGGTGATATCCCATTTTGGAAATAGAAATAGGTCTGATTAAAAAGCTCAACTTTAGAATTCAAGAAGGAATAAATGGTGCTGCAAAGGAAAAATGATTAAAAAAAACCCAAAAAACTGGTGAATGAGTCCCAAGATTTAAGGTGTAGAATTTGTAGAGATCAGGAGACTAAAATTGGACCAAAAATATTTAAAAATAGATTTAATAAAATAAAATGGATAGTCTTTCCCAAAACTCAAAATAATGCTATTATATAATCTGAAAGTGGTAACTTCATGAAAGTGATAGGGAGAAGTTCAAATGTATTCTTATTTGAGTACTGTTTGAAGGCTTTATGATACATTAGCTATATAATAAAGCAAAACTTACCCAAGCCTCCCCCCACCCCAAATAAAAACTTTACAGTGAAACTGAAAATCCCTGCATGGCTAAGATTGGCATTACCTACCTAAATAGCTTTGGAGGCAAGATACTAAATCGTGTTTTATCCAAAATCTTCCTGATTTTGTTTCTTCCACCTGAAACAGTATTTGCTTTAACTTTCTTACTTCCTTTCTCCTGTGATGTCTGTTCAATATCTCCTGGCACATGCTGGATAGAATGGCGATTACTTTTTTTTTCAGCAATTTTGGGAATATGAGGAACACCAGATTTCTCTTGTTCAGTCCTAAAAAGTAACTCTTTGAACACTGTGGAAATAAAACAAATGTGTCATTTCATTTTTCTTCTCTTCAGAAAATTTTTGTACCAACAACAAATTTTAAGGATAAACACAGTGACTTTCCATTATTTGAACTTTCTCAGTCTCATTCAACTAAACACTGTCAAGTATTTACCCGTCCTTTAGCAGCTGTATCTTCTTTCTTTAGTTTTTATACCTGATTATACTTCTGATTTTGCCCAACACTAATAAAAGGAAAGTCAGTGGGGGGAAAGGGAAAGGAAGTGGGCAGGCTGCAGGCAAGTTTGAAAAAAACAGAGGTTCCTATTTAGGTAATAAGTAATATAACTGCTAATCAACTAATTTTATAGAAACAGATATTTAGGTTCTATTGTATGTTATTCCTTATAATACAGCTGACCGTTGAAAAACATTAGTTGGAACTATGTGGGTCCATTTATACTTGAATTTTTTTCAACCAAACGTGGATTGAAAATACAGTATTCTTGGGATGCAAAAACCTGCGTATGGCTCTGAAGAACCAACTGTGGGTCTTGAATATGCACAAATTTGGGTGTACATGGGGTGGAGGTCCTGTAACCAACCCTATGCATATACCGAGGGATAACTACATATGTCACTTGAGATGAGACCTGACTACTGTAGTCAGGTTCAGATTGTAAAATTTAGATGAGAAAAGCTTTGTTGGACTTTATTTTTACTTTTACCAAAAGCAG
Organism: Pongo abelii; assembly: GCF_028885655.2. Classification (NCBI taxonomy): domain Eukaryota; kingdom Metazoa; phylum Chordata; class Mammalia; order Primates; family Hominidae; genus Pongo; species Pongo abelii. Next base: position 139,852,029 of record NC_071989.2, read on the forward strand.
TAATTTTGGTTATTGATTGATTGATGGATTTTGAGACAGAGTGTTGCTCTGTCGCCCAGGCTGGAGTGCAGTGGCACAATCTCAGCTCACTGCAACCTCCACCTCCCGGGTTCAAGCGATTCTCTTGCCTCAGCTCCCAGAGTAGCTAGGATTACAGGCACGTATCACCACACCCGGCTAATTTTTGTATCTTTAGTAGAGATAGGGTTTCCCCATGTTGGCCAGGCTGGTCTCAAACTCCTGACCTCAGGTGATTAGCCCACCTCGGCCTCCCAAAGTGCTGGGATTACAGGCATGAGCCACCATGCCCGGCCTAATTTTGGTAATTTTAATTTGGTAATATATATCGATTCGTCACGGTCACATTTATGAGGCTATGTCATTCAGTAAAGCTGCTAAAAAAATATCCACTTCAGTGGTCTGAAGTAAAAACAAGTAAACAACCAATCATATCTTAGATACTGCTTTTTTTTTTTTAAATTTTGAGACAGAGTTTCACTCTTGTTGTCCAGGCTGGAGCGCAATGGCACAATCTTGGCTCACCATAACCTTCGCCTCCCGGGTTCAAGCGGTTCTCCTGCCTCCCAAGTAGCTGGGATTACAGACATGCACCACCACAGCCGGCTAATTTTGTATTTTTAGTAGAGATGGGGTTTCTCCATGTTGGTCAGGCTGGTCTCGAACTCCCGACTTCAGGTGATCCACCCGCCTCGGCCTCCCAAAGTGCTGGGATTACAGGCGTAAGCCACCATGCCTGACCCTTTTTTTTTCCTTTTTTTGAGAAAGGGTCTCACTCTGTTGCCCAGGCTGGAGTTCAGTGGTGTGATCAGGGCTCACTGCAGCCTCGACCTCCCTGGGCTCAGGTGATCCTCCCACCTCAGCCTCTGGAGCAGTTGGGATTACAGGAGTGTGCCACCATGCCGGGTTAATTTTTGTATTTTTTTGTAGAGATGGGGTTTTGACATGTTGCCCAGGATGACCTCGAACTTCTAGGCTCAAGAGATCTGCCCGTCTCAGCCTTCCAAAGTGCTGGGATTACAGGCGTTAAGCCACCGTGCCCGGCCTCAGATATCTTTCTGTCAAGTCTAACTAAGTCTGGTGAATTACTTCATCCTTAATGAGGGTGCAGGTACATTTGGGAAATTACCTGTTTAGCAATCTGTTTGCCTACACCAAATTTTTGCCTTGTGAGGATGGCTACATCTCCTTGGGATAAAGCAAAGATAAATCTGTATAAGGTTAAATATCTAGAAACGATGAATCATGGTGCCTGAAGAAGTCTGAATTACAGAGAAATAGTGGTTGCGTATTCTTAGAATAGACTTAAATGGCTTCAGCTGCATGAGCTGTGGAAGCAAACACTCAGCTTATCATTACATACAGCTTTGAGCAGTATAGGCTGCACCTTTTTTTATTTTTTAAGTTGTAAATTGTGTAAATATGCCCACTGAAAAATCCAATCACAGAGAATTTTTTTGGAAAACAACAGAAAAGGAAAGTAAGAGTTTCCCACAAAATCAAAGAACTTACAAGTAAGATAGAAATGGATAAAGCCTTAAGAATGGATTAAAACATTTACAACTTGGTATTCACTTGTAAAATCTGGACTGATTTGAGGGTTTCAACAGAAGGATGATACCACATTACCAAAGCACAGTGCAAGTTTATGAAAAGCACATTTTTCTGCTTTCAAAATGGAGACTTTTTAGAAGTTACCTTCCATAAAGTCTGCATGATTAAAATAAAGTAAAATATTTTACAAATTTCACTTGATTTTAAGCCATATGGCAATATATACACACACGTGTGTTTATGTGTGTGTGTGTGTACATGTATATATGTACATTTATATATGTATTTTTTGGAAACAGGGTCAGGTCTCACTCTGTCATCCAGGCTGGAGACCACAGCTCACTGCAGCCTTGACTTTATGGGCTCATGTGATCCTCCCACTTCTGCCTCCTGGGTAGCTGGGACTACAGGCACGTGCTACTGCGCCCAGCTCATTTTTTCTATTTTTGTAGAGACGCAGTCTCACTATGTTTCCTAGGCTAGTCTTGAACTCCTGGGCTCAAACGATCCTTGTGCCTCGCCCTCCCAAAGTGATGAGATTACAGGGGTGAGCCACCACGACTGGCCAATACTTTTTAAATCTAAAATTCAGATATTCATTCAAAAAATGTTAACCTATAAATATAGGTCAGGCACTTCACTTGATGTTTGTATATTACTCCTGTTGTGTAACTTACAGTCAGTCTAACACGCATAAAACATAACCAGAGGAACTACTTAAAACAGTAGGAAAGGGCAATCTTCCTTGAGCAAGTCATCTTGTAAAAAGAAATCAGAAAGATGAGAAGATTTTAACTAGGCAAAGGATGAGTAATCTTAGGTAGAGAAAATCTCAACTTCAAAGTCCCTGTGGTAGAAGGAAGGTTCAAGAAAATTAAAATGACTAGAGAACAAGGTAGAGACGAGGCCAGATAATGCTATGCTAAAGTATTCAAATTTTCTGTCAGAGCAACAGGAAAACTTTGAAGGGGCAGATTTCCTTAGTAGTGTGTATGTAAGGTAACTGAATTATTTTTAAAAATTGTTAAATTTGGCTGGGTGTGGTGGCTCATGCCTGTAATCCCAGCACTTTGGGAGGCTGAGGAGGGTGGATCACCTGAGGTCAGGAGTTCGGGACCAGCTTGGTCAAAATGGTGAAACTCCACCTCTACTAAAAATACAAAAATGAGCCGGGCATGGTGGCACATGCCTGTAATCCCACTTACTCCAGAGGCTGAGACAGGAGAATCGCTTGAACCTGGGAGGCGGAGGTTGCAGCGAGCCAAGATCGAGCCACTGCACTCCAACCTGAGCAACAGAGCGAGACTCTGTTTCAAAAAAAAAAATTGTTAAATTTCTCCTCTGGACATGAGTATGTCATTATATGTAAAAATTTGTGGAGCTTATAGTTTCTTTTAAAGAAGAGAAATGATTGTGTTAAATTAAAAAAAATAGGGACAAAAATGAAAGGATAGTGAGTACACATAACTACAATGCTATTAAACAGCAATATCAGACGTTGTACATGAATCAAAAGTAAAAGTGCCAAAGAATCTATAAAAGCTTAATAAAACTGACTACATAAAAATTAAAAATGTCTCTTCCTACATATGTGTATATGCGTTCACAAACACACGAAACAAAAGTCAAAACACAAACCACTTGGGGAAAATACTTTCAAATTTTCAACTCTTTAAAAAGAGTTGAAAGATACTATTTTAATTTATAAAGTGCTCAAACAAGTCAATAAAAGATGAGTAACAATATAAAAAGGGGCAGATGAAATCAAAAGACTTTACAGAGGCCGGGTGCGGTGGCTCACGCCTGTAATCCCAGCACTTTGGGAGGCCGAGGCAGGTGGATCACGAGGTCAGGAGATTGAGACCATCCTGGCTAACACAGTGAAACCCCGTCTCTACTAAAGAATACAAAAAATTAGCACGGTGGCGGGCACCTGTAGTCCCAGCTACTCGGGAGGCTGAGGCAGGAGAATGGCATGAACCCAGGAGGCGGAGCTTGCAGTGAGTGGAGATCGTGCTACCGCACTCCAGCCTGGGCGACAGAGCGAGACTCCATCTCAAAAAAAAAAAAAAAAAAAAAAGACTTTAAAGAAATGCCAGCCGGGCGGCGGTGGCTCACGCCTGTAATCCCAGCACTTTGGGAGGCCGAGGTGGGTGGATCACGAGGTCAGGAGATCGAGATCATCCTGGCTAACATGGTGAAACCCCATCTCTACTAAAAATACAAAAAATTAGTCGGCATGGTGGCGGGCGCCTGTAGTGCCAGCTACTCCGGAGACTGAGGCGGGAGAATGGCGTGAACCCGGGAGGCGGAGCTTGCAATGAGCCGAAATCACGCCACTGCACTCCAGCCTGGGCAACAGAGCGAGACTCCGTCTCAAAAAAAAAAAAAAAAGAAAAAGAAATGCCAAAACACACAAAAAAGGTGCTCAACCTTACTTGTTATTAAATAATGTATATCAAAACTTAAAAGACTGATTATACCCACTGCAGAGGCTTTTTTTTTTTTTTTTTTTTTTTTAGACAGAGTCTTGCTTTGTTGCCGGGCTGGAGTGCAGTGGTGCGATCTCGGCTCACTGCAACCTCCGCCCCCCAGGTTCAAGCGATTCTCCTGCCTCAGCCTTCCGAGTAGCTGGGACTACAGGCGCATGCCACTACACCCAGCTAATTTTTGTATTTTTAGTAGAGACAGAGTTAGCTAGGATGGTCTCCATCTCTTGACCTCGTGATCTGCCTGCCTGGGCCTCCCAAAGAGCTGGGATTACAGGCGTGAGCTACCGTGCCCGGCCAAGACATTCTTATACACTGATGAATGAAGCATAGATCGTGATAAACTTTCAGAAAGTAAAACCCTGCAGTGTCTGTCAAAAGTAATTCCACTTTGAGAAATGTATCATATAGATGGATCTATATGAGCATAAAAGTACAAAGAATTTTTATTATATCTCTGTTAATAGCAAAAACTATAAACAATCTAAAATATCTATCAATATGACATTAACTCAACAGATTATGGTAATAATAGAATTCTATGTAATAATTATATAACAAGTAGGTCTGTATGAACTGATGTGAAAAAGCACAGAATATTGTACACAGTATGGTTCCATTGTATATCTATTTTTAGTATTTTAGTTTTCAAAACATACACACTTACTACTTTTATTAAAACTTAAAAAGACAAGTTTTCTGAGAAACGGAATTTTTGGGTTTAGAGACAGTCTTGCTCGTTGCCCAGGCTGGAGTGCAGGGACACAATCACAGCTCATTATAGTCTTGAACTCCTGGGCTCAAGTGATCTTCCTGCTTCAGCCTCCCAAGTAGCTGGGACTACAGGTGCACGCTACCATGCCCTGCTAAATTTTAGTGTTTTGTAGAGACCAGGTCTCACTATGTTGCCCAGGCTGGTCTTGGAACTCCTAGTCTCAAGTGATCCTCCCGCCTCAGCCTCCTAAATTGCTAGGATTACAGGCATGAGCCACCATGCTTGGCTAGAAGTGGGATTTTTAAAGATGTTAGAAAGCTGTGGAAGCCAAGAGGAATAAATTAAAATTCCAGGATAGGAAGAGAGTAAACTGAGACTGCCAGCTGTTTTCTTCTCTGGGTGCATTTGCTAAATCTAAACATGAGGTGTGGGTCAGGTAGAGGGACTCTTCGAGGAGAAAGAGAACTTTAGACGGCTGTAAGCACTTGCATGAAAACTAGAATTCAATGAAGCCTAAAAGCGGTGTCACTTTTCTCCACAGGACAACTGCTATTAGTAGGAGTTCCCTTTTCTCATTCCTCAAGCCAGGCTTCTCCTGGATCTGTCTGTACCACAGTACTCACATCCAGGTTTTAGGTTGCCTTGAGTCCAACCTAGGGCATACTAAAATTAAAATAATAGTGAATTCATTGCTGGTGGTGGTACTTTGAATTATGGTATTCTTTTGCAAATTGCCTGTTGCTATTTGGTTTTCAGAGTTCTCAACTAAGTGGGTCATGATTCTGTCTAGGTTTACTATTAAGTTCAGTGGCAGATGAAGGTTGGTATGTGTTTACTCCATCTTATCTGGAAATGGAACACTTAATTTGATTTTTATCTTCATGGACATAAAAGATAGCAAACTTAAAATCTGTGTCTGATATTCTGGAGCAACTGTGCTTCTGTTTCTGTTGGTTCTGGCTCATACTGACTTTTAAGAGTGCCTCATAATCTTTGCTTGACTCTGTTTTTAAAAAATTATTTTTAGAAATAACAAGTTGCTGTTAGTATCCTCTAAAGAAGATATTTATTTTCTTTTGTCAGGCACCTGTAATCTAAGTCCAGGGCCAAAACTGTAAGTTTTTCTTGGTCACCTAGATGGTCAGTTGGGTACAGCGCACATCCACTTCAGAGAGAGGTTTTCAAAGTCTCAATCCTAACAAAGGTTGTAATGCTACTATTTTATCCTTTGGTGGGCACTAAACTACAAACTTGTAAGTTTATCAAGGAGCTCCTCTCAGTTATATTCTACGGATGGGAAAATGGCCCTGGAAAAAGAGACATCACTTTGGGATACGGTCCCAGGAGTGGGAAAAGGCTTTGACACATCCAGAGTTTTTCACTATCTTTTTGGAATGTTATGTTTGTTTATAGTTTTTCATATTTAGTCTAGCTCTTTTAAGTTGTCTTCAGTCAATACTGGAAGTAGAAAGTTGACACAAGTTTTGTTTAATACATTTTCCTCAGCTCATAGTGAGGCCTTTGAAATATGAGAGTCACATCCTTCTTTTACTCTGGGATATTCTCTGCTATTATTTCCTAAATATCTTCTTCCTTACATTTTCTTTTAGATATCCTGGAATAGAGCTTAATTTTACTTTGTCTTTTTGTTCCATAGTATGGGAGATTTTTCTCAACTTTATTATCTGTTCTTTCAAACGAATGTTTTTGTCTGTAAGAGTTACTTCTTTCTCAATGATTGTTGCTTATTCTTTCCTAATATCCCGTTCTTGTTTCAAGGGATAAATTTTTTTTGTCTTTTTTTTTTTTTTTTGAGACGGAGTCTCGCTCTGTCCCCCAGGCTGGAGTGCAGTGGCGCAATCTCGGCTCACTGCAAGCTCTGCATCTCAAGGGATAAATTTTTAAATTGCTCTGTGCAGCGTTCTAGAAATATTTTTCTTCTCTTCTTTAAATATTTTCTCCAGAATCTATAAGATCACTCATTAGGTCTCTACCACACCCTCTCAATGATCCTGATTCTCCTTAGGCTTGGTGATCCCTGATCATCAGTTTTAAGTAATACAAAAGGACTGAGAATGGTTTGCTCTGGTATTGTGTCCAGAGTTGGTTCCTTCTGGTGGGTTCTTGGTCTCGCTGACTTCAAGAATGAAGACGCAGACCTTCATGGTGAGTGTTACAGCTCTTAAAGATGGTGTGTCTGGAGTTTGTTCCTTCAGATGTGTCCGGAGTTTCTTCCTTCCGGTGGGTTCACGGTCTTGCTGACTTTAAGAATGAAGCCGCGGATCTCCGCGGCGAGTGTTACAGCTCTTAAAGGTGGTGCAGACCCAAAGACTGAGCAGCAGCAAGATTTACTGTGAAGAGTGAACGAACAAAGCTTCCACAGGGTGAAAGGGGACCCTTGCAGGTTGCCGCTGCTGGCTGGGGCGGCTAGCTTTTATTCCCTTATTTGTCCCTGCCCACATCCTGCTGATTGGTCCACTTTACAGAGCGCTTGATTGGTCCATTTTACAGAGTGCTGATTGGTGCATTTACAATCCTTTAGCTAGACACAGAGCGCTGATTGGTGCATTTTTACAGAGGGCTGATTGCGCATTTACAATCCTTTAGCTAGACACAGAGTGCTGACTGGTGCATTTACAATCCTTTAGCTAGACCCAGAGCACTGATTGGTGTGTTTTTACAGAGTGCTGATTGGTGTGTTTACAATCTCTAGCTAGACAGAAAAGTTCTCTGAGTCCCCACTTGACCCAGGAAATCCAGCTGGCTTCACCTCTCAGTATCACTGAACCAATGTCTTCTGGTCACAGCTTTCCTTTTTGTAGGTGTCCTCACTGTGAGTTTGATATAGGATGACCTAACTGCTCAACTCCATTTCATGGTAATGCCAGAGTTATTAGGGCTTTATTATGGGCATCACCACATCTAGAGTAAAATGCTCCATTTCTACAAATATTTTACAAATATTCCTTTGTAATTTAATAGATAAATTAAAATTCCAGAATAGAAAGAGTAAACCGAGATTGCCAGCTGTTTTCTTCTCTGGGTGCATTTGCTAAATCTAAACATGAGGTATTTAGCTTTCTCCTTGGTGTTTTGCTTTCCACCTAGCGTAAGGAAGAAAGAGGTGACTGCTATGTTCCCCCTTTGCGGCACCATGTAACTTCTACCCTCTGCCAACAGTAGTTCTGTTGGCCAACTGTCTTCCCACTGCTCAAAGGGTTCTGAGGGTATGGCTTCTGTCTTTTGCATCCTTCAGATCTACTTGTCTGTGTCCCAGAGTTCATGGGGGTTCACACTATCTCTGTATTTTTATTCAGAATATTTAATACCAGTTAGTAATCTTTATGTGACGGGTACAAAAGGTTTAAAGGTATTACATACTTAGAAGAAACCTAGGAAATAGTGCTAGAGAAATTGAAGCTTGGAAAGACTAAATAACTTGCTCAAAGTAAGAGAGCAAGTCCTGCTTTCATATTTTTTGAAACTGGAAATCTCTTTCGTTTAACCTAAAAGTTGGCATTTCTAGATATTAGTCCAAACTCCAGGAAATCAAAAAATTCTGAAGGCTTACTTACTTATTCTAGTGCTAAAGTAATATAATACTAAATTGCCAATTGACAGTTATATACCAGATTTAACATGATGTATTTCAGTCAAAGGGACTCAAAAAGAGGAAAAACCCCACGTTTCATTTTTCATTATGACTAAGCACAATATAAAAAGCCAAAGTGAAAAAAATAAAACTCACGCTTCCTTTCCATAGGCATGGCTTTTAAAGCCAACTCTTACTTCTCAAATTGTAACCTAAAAAACCTAGAGATTGTTTTCCTCCCTACTTCATAAGGACTCTTAAATATTCTTTGTTATTTCAATTGCTATATGATTTTTACTGTTACTCTTTTCAGAATTTCCGCAAAAATCCTAAAATGTCTAAGGCAATCAAATCACAGTAAATCTTCCTAAAAGTTTAAAAAAACACACAGTAGATCTGGTTAAAAGTATGAGCTTAGTCACTGGTTTTATTTAAATATAAACATGATAAAAACACAACAGAGGCACTGTAATCATTTTTCCACACAAAGGTAGAGTATGCTCTTATTAGAAATCTGTAATTCACTGAGTACTTAAGTCAATGCTTTACTCAGTTTATTTCCATAAAACAGCTAATCTGGCATTCATATTACTTCAGAAAGCTGGCTTAAGGATTAGAAGTAGACTAATTTGCACACTAGCTGGGGGAAAAAATGCCTGATTATGACTTCTTAGTTTTATTCAGGTCATTCTATCTTTCATTCAGTATCCCTCCAGCAGAGTACATAATGCATGCTCCATAGGAATTTCATAAATGACTAACTGAAGGTAGCTGTACACCTATTTTAAAACTTACCTTCTATCAAAATAATTAAAAACATAATGAAAAATGAAAATTCTAGAATACATAATAGTTCAAAACTAAAGATTCTGAAACTAGCTGAAGAGCTTAGACAAAAACATGTTTATATTTTACTATCTTTTCTTCCACTGTAATGACTTTTCTATTACCAAATTAAGAAGAAAGAGTTCAGGCAATTTTTACAACAAAACTCACCAAAAATGTTGGTCTTCACAGTAAGTGCAAGATGAGTATTATTCCTCAAAATTTCAAGGGCTTTCATAAATGTAATATTCTCAAAGTTTTGTCCATTTACTTCCATAATCTTAAAAGTATTTAAAAAATACAAATTAATAGAGAACAGTATTAGTTACTCCTACAACCTTAAAAAGTTTAATAGTGAATAAATAAAATGAAACTTGAATAAAATGTACTCCTATGTGAACAACAGTTATCTCTGTGAGAAGCTGGACTACTGTTTTACTTTTTCTCTATATTGTTGTATTTTCCAAATTCTTTACTATAAACATTTTTTTTGAAAGTTAATGCCCTCTGGGATCATACTGAGGAAATTTAAAAAATACCCACACCAGATAGTTTATAAAGGAAAACATTTAATCATGGCAGATCCGCTCATAAAAATTATTGCCTGCAAATGTATATACAAATTTGTCAAATATTCTCAATGTAAATTTACTGAATTTCAAAGAGAGGTAATTCTTTTAAAGGGAGTACTCCAAATATATTTAATATGATTTTCGGCCACTGATTGAATCAGGCAGCCAAACAGCAAGAAGCACAACTGAAATGGGTTCTTCTTCCAGGTAAACACTGCTGACCCTTCACAACAGGGCTTCCCCAATTTGGCTATACCTCAGAATCATAGAAGCAGTTTATTTTAAGAAGTACTGATTCTAAGGGAAAAGGATAAAAAGATATAATGAGCAAAAACTAGTCAGAACAGAGAGCAGATCTAGGGGGTCAACATAAAAATTTCTAAAGGATAAGAAGAAGAGTGAAAAAATATTAGGGAAAGAAAAAAAAATTTCATAGAAGTAAAATTCCCAGAGTTGAAAAAAAGACTTGCATCTATGCACTAAAATGTCTTATCTAGTACTGTGCAAAAATAATAAAAAGAGATCTATTTTTAAAAACATATCCCAATGAAATTTCTGTGTTCCAAGGAGAAAGAATAAAGAATCAATAAACATCATTGTGGGATGATAACCCAAAGGTACCTACAAAAGCAGCACAGAGAGTTTGGACTTCTCTTGGGCAACATTAAGTTGATGTGGTAACTTTCTGTGACTTTAGCATTCTGAGGGAAAAGTCACCGTGGGAAAAAAATGTTACGCTCCATTGAACACAAGTATCTTCAGGAAGGCAAGAACATATAATACTGTATCACCCATCTGTTCCTTAAAAAAGTACTAAAAGAAGTACCAAAGATAACTGTGAAATGAATTGAAATAATGGGGATATACAGTGCAAATGAAATAGAAGTGATCAATGAAATCAGTTAAGCGGGTGTAAATGTCTAAATGCTTGTTTAAAAGCTTATGAAACTTAATGCAAACATCAAAAGCCTTCTTGAAACATAAGATACATAATGTTAAAAAATAATAATGTAGATTTAAAATCTCAGATCATTTCAACAGTAGTTGAGAAGACTGAAGGAAGAAGTAAAAGCATGATAAATTTCATTCTCAAGAATGGATTTCACTTTGTGTGTGTGAAGAATTAGATTATTAAATGTGTCTGTGATACAAATAATTGAACAATAAATATACTGATTACAGGATCCTAGCTATTAGACATTCCTAATGAGTAGTCTGGGGTAAGGCCTAGAAAACTCTATTGTGGAAGCTGTCCTGGGAATTGTAGGCTGTTTAGCAGCATCCTCCGCCTCTGTCCACCAACATGCCAGTAATAATCCCCAAGTCATAATAACAAAAAATATCTGCAGACATTGCCACTAGTTGAGAACCGTTCTAGAGTGTAGAACCTTTCATAATATGAATAAGCTCATAGTTTTTAAAAAATGATAACATGGCTCCGTTAAAATAAAGCCACATTCCAAAACGAAAGAACAAAATTTTAAATGGGGAGAAAGCAAGTTTCCTAAATGATTCTGATGATCAGGCAGATTTGGGAAACCACCCTTTGAAGTACATGAGAATCATCTAGAGCAGGGGTCCCCAACCGCCAGGACACAGACCCATGGCCTGTTAGGAACTGGGCCACACAGCAGGAGGTGAGCAGTGGGCCAGTGAGCATTACCGCCTGAGCTCCACCTCCTGTTAAATCAGCAGTGACATTAGATTCTCATAGGAGTGTGAACTCTGTTGAGAACTGCAAATGCAAGGGATCTAGGGCACTCCTTATGAAAATTTAATGTCTGAATGCCTGATGACCTGAGGTGGATCAGTTTCATCCAAAAACCATCTCCATCCCCCCAGCCCCAACAACCTGGTCCGTGGAAAAACTGTCCTCCATAAAACTGGTCCCTGGTGCCAAAAAGGTTGGGGACCACCGATCTAGAGAGCTTTGTTAAAAATACAGATGTTCAGACATCATTGCTTAAGAATGTGGTCAATATGACTAACAGGATTGAGAGAAGCCTGAGAATTCCATTTTTTTATGTAACAAAGTTGCCAGCAGATCACATTTGCAATAGGCTGCTCTATACTTACCTAATGCCTATACCAAAAAAAAAAAAATCACCATCAAATTCCTAAGAGTGTCTTTTTTCCTAGTCCCCCATTTGGCTCACTTTGCTTATGGATATAGTTATGTTACCATATGAACATAACTTAATGATTACCATAACCTTCAGTAATCTGCAGCCACTTACATTTAAGAGTACTATGAGGTAGAAGTGCTGTCTCCTTCAAAACTTGCAAGGGTGCTAATTCATATATTGATCGTTCTGGAGTATTCTCAAGTTGCCAGCTTATACAGTTTCCTAATCCATGAAGGATAGGCAGGCCCATTCAAATGAGGTCATGTTGATAGAGAGCTCAGTAGACCATGCTATTTCTGGCCACACTACACCAAATTTTCCATTAAAAGTAATAAATATATGACAAATACTTTTAAAAATAAACCATATGCAGATACTACCTCTAAAAAAAGGCTCAGAAAAATATTTCCTTAAACTGATCATGCTTTCTGGGAGATGAGAACAAAAGCAGCAGGCATAATACTAAGAAGGCTTGAATGTAAGTGGTTGGTTATTTACTTACCTGATCACCACGTTTCAGTCCTGAATCAGCAGCTTTGCTACCAGGTTCTACTCCTTCAACAAAAATACCAAATCCCTTCTCACTCCCTCCATTAAGGCTGAATTGTAGAGGGGACTCGCGGGAAGCCTTTTGCAGCACAACCTGTCTCCACTTAGCCTTTGCAGCACAGGCAATATTCAATAACCGGAGATGACCATTCATCTTCTGTAAAGCAGAAAAGGGTAAATGTATATAAATGTATCTATTCCTATAGGTTTTTTAAAAGTCACCTAAAATTATTAGAATTAGAGTTATAAATACACATGTATAAGCTGAGGTAAACAAAACTGAAGAAGCGGGCACTCCCACGCCAAAGCACTCTCAACAATATTTCTTAATATGATTATAAGACTTTTAAATTATCATAGGTTAAAAAAGATTTCCAAGTGATGTCTCATTTACAGAGAGATGACAAAAAATTACTTATCATTTCTTTATTTTTTTTTTTGAGACGGAGTCTCGCTCTGTTGCCCAGGCTGGAGCGCAGTGGTGCGATCTCGGCTCACTGCAAGCTCAGCTTCCCGGGTTCATGCCATTCTCCTGCCTCAGCCTCCTGAGTAGCTGGGACTACAGGCGCCCGCCACCATGCCCGGCTAATTTTTTGTATTTTTGATAGAGACAGGGTTTCACCATGTTAGCCACGATGGTCTCGATCTCCTGACCTCGTGATCCACCCGTCTCAGCCTCCCAAAGTGCTGGGATTACAGGCATGAGCCACCATGCCCGACCTACTTATCATTTCTTAAACTTTTCCTAATACACACTCTACTCCCACCTTGCTTATCTCCTGGCTGTTATATAAAACCAGAATCTTTTAAAACCTTTATTCAAAACCTTGAACAACTTGAACCACCTTTTTAAATACTGTCCAATGTTCAAAGAAACATTCAAGTTTTCATCTCGTCCAGAAAAGACCTCCTTCTTGTATTATTTTAGCTCTTCCTTACACTCAGTCTACCAGTTCTAATTCCAGTTTCAATTATTGCAAATTGTACTAATATGTGCAAATCTCATGTCCATAACAAAAAGCTAAAGTTTTTTTTTTAAAGCAGACACCAAGTCTTACATTTGTTCTGATCCTACATCAATGCCTTTGAGTATGAAGTAGAATGCAATGAATACCTGATGGCTTACTGATTACTGGAAAAAAAAATCCCATGACTTTTTTTCCACATTCTGATGTCCCGTGAATATTTACACAGCCAACACAGGATGACTCAAATGATAGTGGAGTGCCTCTATAACCCTTTAATCAAGTTCCCAGTGTTGTTCACTCTCCCCATTTTGTATAGAGCACATGTGCTGCCAAGAAGTCAATAGGAACCAAGGGGTAACGAAAGGGACCAAATTTGCCAATTTTTCCCACTTCATTCAACTCAATCCACTTATGCTCTGTAAGTAATTAATTACAGCTCTTGAGCATTTGCTATGTGACAGGTTTTGTGTACAGACTGTTATGCTTATCAGCTCATTATAATCCTTACAACAATCTCAATGAACTAGGAACTACTATCTTTACAAATAACACAACTAAGGCATAAGATCAGGCAATGTCTGAGTTTACAAATCTAGCAAATGGTGGAGCTTGAGCTGTACTCCTAAAACACTATGCTGCATTACTACTTATTTCCTAAAATTTCAAGTTGCTTGAAGCAGGCAACCAAGTCACAGCTCAAAGTTTTATATCTGACAGGGAGTTTAAAATGAATTCATGAACAGCTACTGTGGACTTGGAGGGAATTATCTTAGGTGCTGTACATTTAGAACAGGTGAATCCTATGTAGAAAAGAAACCTAGAAAGTCTTAATATAGATTTGATATTTAGGATATGCACTGATAGTGAAACAGTTTCAATAGGCGAGGAAAAGAAAATTCTAGCATGGTCTGGATGCAGAAGTGGAAAATAAAATAGTCTGATTTGGCTATAATCTAGGGTACACAGGAAAAAGGGCAAAAAGGTAGGCAAGGGACCTGAATATATGGGTGAGGAACTGCTTTGGTAGGAAGTATAGTTTACTGACAAAGAGAATAATAGTCATCACATGTGTGTTTTAAAAGCAATCTTTTGGCCACACAGAATGAACTAGAAGAGAAACTAGAACTAGGATCAGTGAGCAGGTTATTATAATAGATCAGATATAATGAAATAATTAAGTCTTAAACCAGGGAGTAAAAAAGAAATGGCTGAGAGAGACCATAAGAAAATATGTGAACATACACGTGTATGACTAAATCAGTGACCTAGGTGACTTTAGCAACTGACTGGAAATCCTGGCCAGGGAATTCAAGAAAAAGAGACTGAGGGTACACATATAACACCAGGTATATAAGAAGCCTGAGTAACTAAGAGATAAGAATGTCATTAGTCTTAATACAGAAATGGAAGAGTTGGGCCAGGTGCGGTGGCTCACGCCTGTAATCTCAGCACTCTGGAAGGCCGAGGCGGGCGGATCATGAGGTCAGGAGTTTGAGAACAGCCTGGGCAATCTGGTGAAACCCTGTCTCTGCTAAAAATACAAAACCTAGCTGGGCGTGGTAGTGTGCACCTGAAGTCCCATCTACTCAGGAGGCTGAGGCAGGAGAGAATCGCTTGAACCTAGAAAGCGGAGGTTGCAGTGAGCCAAGATTGTACCACTGCACTCCAGCCTGGGCGACAGAGTGAGACTCCGTCTCAAAAAATAAATAAATAAAATAAATAAATAAATAAATAATATAAATAAAAAAAAAATGGAAGAGTCAGGAAGGAGTGTAAATGTTGTTTTAATTGAGGTGGCAGAGAATAAATGAACAAAAGTCTAGAATATAGATTCGGAAGTTCTAAAAATGGACATTTAAGACACAGGAGAGAATGAAAGCTATTGCTGTTCTGAGTTTGCTAGTGTTGGGGGGGGACCACTACACTCTGAGGAACAGAAATTATTTTGAGCCTTACTGTATCTTCCAGATTTTTTTCAAATTCCTCTAGAAATCGAGTCATAGCAGGATCACCTTCAAAATCATTAAAATGATTATTTACCCATAATAATACAATCCGTGTCACCTGTGGAAACATAAAAGAGGCAGCATATGGTTATAAGAGGCATTCCTTCTGCAAAAGTAGATTCCAAAAGCATGTCTAAAACTCATGAAGAACTGACAACCCTCTTGTTCCCTCCCTTGTGTAAAAAAGGCTCATTCTAATAGAAAGGCATGGTTTAATTTGAGCTTTTGCTTCCCTGTGCACAGAAGTAACAGAGCCAGGACTCTGTCCACTCAGTGAGAAGACACAAGCCTGTTTGTTAAGATAAAAGAAGTACACAGAATGTCTATTTCAGGTAGCACCTTAAAATGCAAACTTCATGTCATAAAGCAGGCAATCCTATCAATCAAAAATCCATACCGAAAGCGTTTCCATGGTCAGGAACATGTTTAACCAAAACTGTAACAAAAACAAATCTGAGTGTGGTGCGGTGACTCACACCTGCAATCCCAGCAACTCAGGTGGCTGAAGCAAGGAGGATCCCTTGAGTCAAGGAGTTTGAGACCAGCCTGAGCATAGCAAAACCCTGTCTCTATAAAAATTAAAAAACAAAACAAAAACTCTTACAAATCTGAAACTTCTTTCATTATAAACACTGTAAATTTTCAAACTGCGGAACCGTTTACTTTGCTCCATAAAAGTTAAAAATTAACGAACGTAAGCTGATTCGAATAACATGCCTAACAATGTAAGAAATGAGTCATTTTTTTTAAATCGTGGTAGAATCCACATAAAATTCATCATTTTAATGACTTTAAAGTTCATAATTTACTACCTTAACAATACTGTGTAACCATCACCACTGTCTAGTTCTGAGTTCTGGAACATTTTCATCTCTCCAAAAGTAAACCTCAAACTCATTAAGCTTTCACTTCCCATTCTGCCCTCTCTCCAGCCCCTGGCAGCCACTAGTTTGCTTTTCTGTCTATTTGTCTGTTCTGGCTATTCCACATAAATGGAATCATACAATACCTAGCCTTTTGTGATTGGCTTCTTTTACTTAGCTTAATGTTTTCAAGGTTCATCATGGTGTAGTAAGTATTAGTACTTCTTTTCTTCTTATGGCTGAACAATATTTTATTGTATGGCTATACCACATTTTGTTTATCCATGATGGACATTTGGGTCATTTCTTCCTTTTGGCTATTGTCAATAGTACTGCTACAAATATTTACGTCAAGTTTTCGTTTGCACACCTGTTTTTAATTCTTTGGGTATTTACCTAGGATTAGAATTGGTGGCCCATATGGTAACCCTATGTTTAACTTTTTGAAGAACTGCTCAAACTGTTTTTTCCGCAGAGGTAATACCATTTTACATTCCCACCATCAATGTGTGTAGGGTGGGGGTGGGGAGGAGGGTTAAATGTCTCCATACCGTTGACAATGTTTGTTACTTTTTCTTTTTTCCTCCTTTTCTAAAGCCATCCTAGTGGGTGTAAAGTGCTATCTCATTGAGGTTATAACTGCATTTCTCTATGATTAATGATGTTGAACATCTCTGTCACGTGCCTGTTGGCCATTTACATATCTTCTTTGGAGAAATGTCTATGCAAGTCCTTGGTCCATGTTTAAACTGTGCTGTCTTTTCATTGTTGAGTTGTAAAAGTTCTTTATATATTTTGGATATTAAACCTTTATCAGATATATAATTTTCGCTTATTCTGTACATTGTCTTATCTTTCTGGACAGTGTCCTTTGATGCAAAAATAATTTTAATTTTGATGAGGGCCAATTATCTATTTTTTCTTTTGCTGCTTGTGCTTGGGTGTCATATTTTCATATTTGAGAAACCAACGCCAAATCCAAGGCCATGATAATCTACCCCTATCTTTAAGGCATTATAGTTATAGCTCTTCTGTCTCTGACCCATTTTGAGTACATTTTTGTTTATAGTATAAGGTGGCAATCCATTTTCATTCTTTTGCATATGGATAATTATCACTAAATCATATTCTTGTTCATTCCCAAAGCATGCCTTTATTTTCTTGGCAACCAAAGTAAATATATTTAATTCTAAGAAAAAGGGTGAGAGGTGTGCAAGCCTGTAGTTTTAGATGTTAGTCTCCTAAATAAAAGAATTCTGCAGTCTACCTGCAACTAGTTTATTTCCTTTAAAATATAACTCAAAAAGACACACCAGACATTTATGATCCTACTTTTATTTTCTTGAAACAACTTATTTCTTACCAATTTGAGGAGGTATTACTAGTCTTTCCATTAAATGTACAAACATATCCCATGAAATAAGCTAAGATAATTTATTTAAAATAGTGAACAACATTTAATACAAAAAAATACTCAAAAGGTAGATTTAAATAAGTCATAGGAGAGATATATTAAGGTTTGATAAATTGTTTTCCAATGATTATAAAGTCTGTAACTCAAGAAAATAAAAATATTCCCATTTTGAAGCTTAAAAGCAATCTGCCCTCTTGAAAAAATGTATTTGATGAATATTCTTTCTAAAATATTAAATCTATTTTAAAATGTTTTATTGATCTCCAGAAACAATCAAGTATTTCAGCAAAATTCTAAAATACTCTCATGTAACTATTATGTTTCCCGAACTTATAGCTATACCAGAGCTTTATTTCAGTTTTTGCTTTTTAAGGCTCTCGTCCACTTTTAACATGCTATTCTGTCATAAAAGTAAGCCGAGAATGTTTATACTGATGGTTCAGGTTCACTAATGTTTTTAGGTGTACTGAATCTTATTATCATAACAAATAGGTAATCTATCAACTACAAATGTTTCATGAATAAAATTTTGGGTTAAAATCACTTTCATGCCCCTTATAAAACCAACCTTATCTCTTAAGCTGTCGATCTTAAACCATTCCAATAGTTTGATCCCAACATCCAAAGGACTTTCAAGAAATGTCCTATAAGTTAATAGAAAATCTTCTATATAAGTTGGATCCACGATAGAATGTTCTTCTATTAAATGCATTATGAGACGCTCAGGTGTTGCCTAAAAATCCAAGGATAGGAAGGATTAGAAAATAAACAAATAACCCAAGAACCAAAGAACTATTGTTGATTACTCCCCTTTGTAGCTACTCCATTAGCCAAATCGTCAAAGTACAGTTTCGCCTTTAAATCCTTAGCGCTGGGAGAATTGGAATGCAAACTTAATTGTAATCCATCAGCACCCAGAGGTTGAGAGACAGAAAAGGCAGAGAAATAAATAGCCAACAGCACTCACTCAGCTGAAGCTGTTTTCACTGGCATTTCATCATAGCAGGACCTTTGAACTTCACTAATTTAGCCCTGGTGTGGGCTGTTACTGCCACTTCTCCTACAACCAGGGCATGTATTTATTGTCTCAAGGCAACAAAAGAGGTGAAAGTTAAACTAAAGAAAGAAAGAAAAAGAAAGGAATGAAAGGGAAGAAAGAAAAAAGAAAGCTTTTCTTCAAATTTAATCCACCTCAAAAATCTTCTCTGACCAGGCTGTAGGAAGAACACACCAGTTCAAGAGAGCCTGTTTCATTATTGTTACTTCCCAGAATAAATATTTCCTTTTCTACAGTTCCTCTCATACAGTTTCCTCTCCATGCTAGGTCACCACATTGAGAGGAACCAGAAGTTCTACAGACAGTTTTGAAATTAATTCAGAGTTTTAAATGCTTGTTTCCAACTTTATAAAAGAATATAAACAGGCTGGGCGTGGTGTGGCTCATGCCTGTAATCCCAGCACTTCGGGAGGCCAAGGAGGGCAGGTCACCTGAGGTCCAGAGTTCAACACCAGCCTGGCGAACATGGTGAAACCCCGTCTCTACTAAAAATACAAAAATTGGCTGGGTGTGGTGGCAGGCGCCTGTAATCCTAGCTACTCAGGAGGGTGAGGCAGCAGAATTGCTTGAACCTGGGAGGTGGAGGTTGCAGCGAGCTGAGATCATGCCACTGCACTCCAGCTTGGGCGACAAGAGCGAGACTTTGTCTCAAAAAAAAAAAAAAAAAAAAAAAAGAATATAAACATTTCCATACTGCTCTTCTTTGAGCTTCTGAACCAATGTTTATTACCCTTTGTAGCTTTTTCAAAGGTTGGTACAAGAACAAATACAGAAACAAACAAGATGTTAAGCCTGATATAAAAACTGTTATCCATAACACCCAACCTTCAATTTGTTGCAGTCATCCAAAGAGTTTCATCGTTTAGAATAACTGTATGGTAAACATACATTAATACTAACAATGTTCTTTATCTCACAATCTATTAAAAATAAAAAGGTACTTTATTTATTAAAAGGTACTTTATTTATTTTTGAGACGGAGTCTGGCTCTGTCGCCCAGGCTGGAGTGCCGCTGCACAATCTCGGCTCACTGCAACCTCCGCCTCCTGGGTTCAAGCAATTCTCCTGCCTCAGCCTCCTGAGGAGCTGCAACTACAGGCGTGCACCACTATGCCCAGCTAATTTTTGTATTTTTAGTAAAGATGGGGTTTCACCATGTTGGTCAGGCTGGTCTCAAACTCTTGACCTCGTGATCCATCCTCCATGGCCTCCCAAAGTACTGGGATTACAGGCGTGAGCCACTCTGCCTGGCCCTATTTTATTAATTAAAAATAAGGTACGAAAATTGTTTCTCTAGAAGGAAGTCAGAAACAACCTCCTTAAGAGATAAGAAAATCATAGGTCATTCCTATTCTCCTATCCTCCAAAACATTCTAAGCCTAAGAGTACTAAATTGTTTTATTAGTCAGGCCAATTCTGGTTTAGGGTCATTTAGGGTCACTTAATTCCATTTCCTAGAATAGCTGAGTGAGGGGTGGGAACTGATTAACATGTTAGGCCATTATTCTGACTGGCAAAATCACAGAGGCAGGCTACCTATAGAGACTAGGTCATGCATTCTAAATTTTATTTAAAGATGAGCCCTTACCTCTTTAGACTAAAATCTATCTTACCTCAAAATGCCCTTGATCCCAGCCACACAAATTTCCTGCTTTTTCTTAAATATATTATGCAATTTTATATAGCACATGCATATTTCTCTGTCTGGGCCACCCTTCCTCCCTACATCTACTTCTTGCTATTTCTTCTAGCCTAATTTAGATCTCTCTTTTTATGTCTCTCTTGCTCTTCCATCTTGAGATTTATCAAGTCATGCTGAAACTATTGCCTTGTCTTTCTCAAAAGACTGTGAGTTCACTGATAGCAGAATCTAAGTATATATTAGTGTCTCCCAGATCTCACACAGGGCCTGGCATAGAGTACCATAAAGTCAGTGTTGTTGAATAAATGACGAAATGAACTGAATGAAGAAATGAATGAAATGAAAAGTAGTAACTGCTTTCTGGGTGATTATGTGTAAACAGAAAGTCAAGGCCAGGTGCGGTGGCTCACACCTGTAATCCTAGCACTTTTGGAGCCCACCTCGGCCTCCCAAAGTGCTGGGATTACATGTCTGAGGCACCATGCTTGGCCTTGACCTGAGGATCACTTGAGGTCAGGAGTTAGAGATCAGCCTGGCCAAGTGGCCAAAATGGCAAAACCCCACCTCTACTAAAAATACAAAAACAAACAAACAAAAAAAGCTGTGAGTGATGGCATGCACCTGTAGTCACAGCTACCTGGGAGACTGAGGCACAAGAGTTGCCTGAACTCAGGAGGCAGAGGTTGCAGTGAGCCAAGATCGTGCCACTGCACTCTAGCCTGGGTGACAGAGCGAGACTTTGACTCCAGAAAAAAAAAAAATCAAATGATCAATCCTTCTATGAGCAAAAGATGGTTATGATTTGCAATTAAATCTGAATATGAAGATTGTAGTACAGTAAAAAATAACACATTTTCAATATTTCTGTCACAAAAGCAACCCATCATCATGCAATGAGAATCTAGAAACATTTATTTTAAGGTGTGTATAAACTCATGGCAAATTTATGTTCAAGTATTTTTGATGTTCTGAACTTTCACTTAAAAAAATCAACAGTGTTTAAAATCTATTGTAAAATATATTAGAAGGTGGGATGCTGGGAGACAGGGTGTACAGAGGTAGCAAGCAGAAGAGATGGCTGGTGGTGTTATACTGGCATGGTAGAAACTGCTTACAATGAGCAAATAATATACAGAGTATAACAAGAGGCATTGTTGGAGAAGGTATTTACAAATATAGAAGGGAAAAGACTAGGGAAAACTGTGGTGCTGGTACTGGAACTGGAAGTACAGGTAGTAGTGGAATTGTAACTCATGGTTGTTTAATATATATATAAAGTTATAGATGTGTATGTGTTTATAACAAATACATACATATATTTCCTAGCTCTGATGAAAGACTCTAAAAGCAATGACACTTCAGCAACAATGAATAAAGATCCAGGGTCTTCTTGAGAAATGGCTAATTCCAGAGGTGGTACAGTTAAGTTCACGATGAGCCTTATTATTTGCCAGATTATGTGGATATGCTCAAATGATGGGGATATGTCAAAAAATAAAGGAGTCAGTTTAAGAGTCCTACTACCTAAAATCTGGGACAATTTGAGGATTAGAACAATAATGATGGTAACATAAGTTTATACCAATATAAATAAATTAATGAAGACGAGACAGTTCATTCCTTCAATACAATGAGTTAATAAACGCACGAGAAATTATTTTTAAAATCACCATTTCAGACAAGAATAGTAATGGAAGTAAAAAGTGCTGAATAGAAGTTTGTATTCAGTGCATACTATAGATAAACTAAAAGTCTGAGGACAGTATTTTGATACTGTCAGAACATCTCTCCACCAAATATTTATCAGTTACAAAGGGTAAAATGATGACTTTACACTGAAGAAATTGGGCAGACAGACATCAACATGATCAGTAATCATGGCTAACTTCACCACTGGTAGGACAACAGGTTGACATTGTGTGCCCTCTGAGTTTTGTGAACTCCTGCCAGGAAAGCATGACTTGAATCTATCTGGTCATGAGGAAATACTGGAAAGATCCAGGTGGAGGGTAATACTACAGGATATAAGATCTGTATTTTTTAAAACTGCTAAGGATATTAACAACAGTGAAGGACTGAGGAACTGGTATAGACTGAAGTGACATGACAACTAAATGCAACTGTGTTCTTGGACAACATTCTAGACCAGAAATAAGTTATTATTGGGATAGCTGGTGAAAATCTAAATAAGGTTCCTGGACTGAATCTGTTTTTGTTTGTTTGTTTTTGAGATAGAATCTCACTCTGTCGCCCAGGCTGGAGTGCAGTGGTGTGATCTCGGCTCACTGCAACCTCCGCCTCCTGGGTCCAGGCAATTCTCCTGCTTCAGCCTCCCGAGTAGCTGGGATTGATTACAGGAGGCTACCACCATGCCTAGCTAATTTTTGTACTTTTAGTAGAAATGGGGTTTCACCATGTTGGCCAGGCTAGTCTCAAACTCCTGACCTCAGGTGATCCATCTACCTTGGCCTCCCAAAGTGCTGGGATTACAGGCGTGAGCCACCATGCCCGGACCTGAATGGTTTTATTTTAGCAATGTTTACTTCCTAACTTGAAGGATTCTATGGTGTTTATGTCAGAGAGTGTCCTTGTTTTTAGGAAATACACAATAAGATATTTAGGAGTGATGAGGGATCACATTTGCAGACTGCTCTCAAATGGTTCAGAAAAAAAGACTAATAGAGCAAATGCAGTGAAAATATTAACAGTTGAGGAATCAGTGACAGATCTCTCTACTGTACTTGCAACTTTTCTATAAAGCTTGAAATTAATTAGAAATAAATTACTGAAACACATGAGTCCTCACAAAAAGATAAAAATGAATTAAAATGAAAAAGTGTATGTGTAAGCCTATGGTATTCCACCAATATGTTAATCATTTCTACATACAAAGCTTACACTCATCTGTTTAGGAAAAGAAAGATCTCTGAGGAATAGCCTGACTCTAAGGGAAGAAGAAGTATGACATCAGACTTCAAATTATCTCTCTGATTTAACTCCCTCATATTATTAAGTAAACTGCTTCATCTGCAATTAATAGTGGCAATAATTTTGCCAAGACTAGCTTGAAAAGAGAAACAGTTATGTGTTTATTTCCCCTCTTTCAACTATAATTGTTCAGTTTATATCCAAGTCTTTAAAGAGACAAGGAGGCGAGAAGGCAAATATTAGGAGACGGCAGAACTTATAGAAGGGAAAACAGTATGGGGGTTAATACTCAGACTCTACAATTGTGCTAAGCCTTTGATTTACCTCATTTAGCCCTAATAAAGTCTTGAATTACCTCCATATCCAGATAAGAAAAGTGAGGTTCAGAGAAGTCAATGCATATTTCAGTGCCACAGAGATCCAGAAGCACTCTGTATCTTAATATAGGATTACTTATGCTTTTATATAAGACTGGTCCTTAAATTTTCTGTTTTGTTTCTAAATATTGCAGTCTTCAATGAAATTGACTCCCACTCTCAGTGGCATACAATATTAAGTTTGAAAAGGAAAACTCTGACCAGTATATTCTAAAATAATACCCTACCTACTCTGACATTAAATGGCATTAAGTCATCCTTCATCATTAAAATGTGTAAAAACCATCTTAGAGATCAGGCATGGTGGCTCAAACCTGTAATCCCAGCACTTTGGGAGGCCGAGGTGGGAGGATCACAGGGTCAGGAGTTCAAGACCAGCCTGGCCAAGATGGTGAAACCTCGCCTCTACTAAAAGTACAAAAATTAGCCAGGCATGGTGGCGCATGCCTGTAATCTCAGCTACTCAGGAGGCTGAGGCAGGAGAATCGCTTGAACCTGGGAGGCAGAGGTTGCAGTGAGCTGAGATTGTGCTACTGCACTCGAGCCTGGGCGACATAGCGAGACTCCATCACAAAAAAAAAAAAAAAAAAAAAAAAAAAATTTTTTGAGAAAGACAAAGAGTCAACATTTAAGTTAGATGCCAAAGTGTTAATGAATTATCTTGCACTACTTAAAAAATGGTTTAAAACAAGATGAAAGCTTTGATGATAGAATAAAATCAGTGACTAGAATAATAAGTAAAAACACCCACCTTGATTACAATGTGTCCTTTCCTGGTTCCACTCCGGTCTAGTTCCCGATGCTCATGTACCATAACAATTTCTCCCTCTTCCTCAACTTTATGGGTATTTTTTTCCACATGGTTTAAAATTCTCCAATAATCCTGCTGGGCTATGCAGACAAACTGTCCAAGAACAACATGGGGACAGTTAATGAACCTATAGTACATAAATATATCACTATGTACCAAGGCAGAGCATAAAGGTAAGAAATCTAGCGGCATTAGTTCTTTTTCACTTAATTCCTTTAATCTTTAACAAAAATCAAGGTGAAACAACTCATGTATGAAGAGACTAAAGAAGTCTAATCTGTTTGAATTTTGCTCTTTAAAAGGAGAAGTGAACTTCTACTTCTCTCAGAACTGACACTATGTAAAGAACACATGAAGCAGGAGTAAGTTAGAAACAAACAACTCAGAAGTTCCTATTTCTTTCCCTTTTTTTTTTTTTTTAACAAAGGACTCTGAGCTGGCTAATATCAAATAGAAATGTAACAAACCAGCATTTATTTGGTATAATCTCTTTTGAAAATTTATAGCTTGTTAAATGCCACAAATATTTGAGGCAGATAGAAAATCTAGTTTCCTTTATTAACTGTGAGCTATTGAAACTCCTAATTCTCAAATAAAGCTATTTTCTTTTGAGGAAGACAAAACAGGCTCAGCTACTTTAAATCAACAGACAAGCAAGAAGACTTGACCAAAGAGATAATCTTACCTGACAATCATCTACTTTAGTCCTGACAATTCCACGCATGTACTGCTTATCCAGAGTGGGAGTAATTCCGAAACTATTTCCCATAAACAAATTTTCAACTTTTCCATCTGGATGACTGATTTCCACAGTGCCGTTTAAAATAACATACCATGAGTCAAGCTATAGAGAAAAACAAAGCTTTTATGAATCTTTTTAAAAAAGGTAGTTATATGTTAACTTTGAAAAAGAATCTATCAATATATATCACTTGAATAAAAAGGAAAAAGGAGGATCTGGTTATATTACTAAATACTCTGTAACACCCTATCCTTTGAGTCTATGCAAACTACTGAAGTTTATTTTTACTCTTTCTTCTTTTAGTCACCAAACAAGAACTGTCATAACTGACCAGATTCTGAGACAAAATAGCGTAATGTTCAAGAGCACAAACTCTTGGGATATTAATCCATACCATGCCACTAACTAGCTGAATGACTTTGGGTAAATTATTTAACCTCTCTGGGCCTCAGTTTCTCTACTGCTACAATGGTCGTATGGAAAGTATCTATCATAAAACTATTATGTTAATTAAATTAGTTAACACATACACCGTGCTTAGAATAGTGCCTGGCAAAAAGCAAACATTTAAGAAAAAAAATAGATAGCTAATGATTATTTCAGAAAGACTAGTTGAAAGCCTGAATTTTAAGGCATATCTAACAAAAGATTCAAAATTTCTCCTATGTTAAGAAAATAATGCCTTCATTTATATGGAAATATTTAATGCTCTAAGAAGTTATTTATTTATTTATTTGAGAGATGGGGTCTTGCTCTGTTGCCCAGGCTGGAGTGCAGTGGTATGATTATAGCTCACTGTAGCTTCAAAGTCTTGGACTCAAGTGATCCTCCTGCCTCAGCCTTCTGAATAGCTGGGACTACAGGTGTCCACCACCATGCTTGGTCAATTTATTTTTTAATAGAGACAGGATCTTGCTATGTTCCCCAGGCTGGTCTTGAATTCCTGGTGATCCTTCCACCTAGGCCTCTTGAGGTGCTGGGACTACAAGCATGAGCCACTGCACCTGGCCCAAAGAAGATGTATTTTAAAGATCTACTATGTATCAGTGAAAGATCACTTATTCTCCTTCAATATCAAACTCTCTTATAAGCCTGAACCTTCAATAGTTTTAACATGATTTAAGGGAAATCAAGACGGTTAGTTCTGAACGGTAATCAATGGCAATAAGCTATTTTTTTTCAAAAGTATACCTTTATTATTTTAAAAATAAGATATACTCACTATACAACTTGTGGATTAAGCTACTGGAAGACAGGGAGTGTATCTGGCTTTTTCACCACTATATCCCCGTATCTAGAACAGTACCTGGCACAACGTAGGCATACAACAAATTTTTGCTGATACAACTGGAAAATTAAGAGAATGCAAAAACTTGTAGAAAATAAAAATTACTTAAAATCCCACTCTATTCAGTTGTTTAAAGCTTATTTCTCTCTTATGTATATATTTTATATTATTGAAATATTTAGAATATCCTGCTTAAAAAATTAATACTATATTCATTTGTTCATTAAACTTTTGGGGGGAGTCCATCCTCTATGACAGATGTTTTCTAGGATACGGGGAGAAAATACGTAAACAGAGCCTACAGACAGGGATCCTCAAAGATATACTATCAAATAATTTTAAAAATAATTTGGATACCTATATATTATAACCTACAGCTATATAATAATTTACTTAACCATCGCTTATCACTGGATGTTTTGGTTATGTCCAATTTTTACTTATATATATAATATATGTAATATTATATATTATACATATTTATAGTATGAAATTATGTAATTATATATAACTTACTTATAGATTATATAAGTATATAATTTATATTATAAATGTACTGCAATGAACACCTTTTGAAATAACTCTTTGAGTTCTACATATCTCCTCAGGTTAGACACTCAGAAGTGGAATAACAGGCTAGCAGCTGTGAATACTTGGAGGACCATGTTAAGAATTTTAAAATAATTACCTGGAAATGCTGTACCAATTGACATTTCCACTAGAAGACAATGTTCATTTACTGATATCTCAGCATTAATCAAATGAGTACATTTGATAAGAAAAATAATGAAGCACTTCCTGATGGCAATAATACCTTTCAATCCCTTTGCATCCTTCCTCCACCCATCCACAAGCTGTCATCCGAGCATTTTTGAACATAGAATTGTCACCTAAACGCTTCAACTGTCAGCAGTTCCCTAGGATGCATTGGTACCAACACACGTTCCTCATTCTTTTTCTTTTAAATGTGTAATAGAGATAAGGAATAAGAAAAATTCTTGATAAACATTTGAAACAATAATGATATAATTATACAAATAGAAAAATATTTAAGAATCTTTTAAATCTATTTAAATCTATTTCATCTATTTAAATTTAATGTAATTTGAGAAGTAAAAACATTTGGTTCATTGAATATTATTTATGGAGCACTGACTTTGTGCAAAGTCTACTGTGAATAAATTTAAAATTAGGGCAAAGCAGAAACAAAAACTTACCTCTTCAGAAATTATAACTAACTCAAACTTGGCATTTATTTAAGAAATTTGTATAAATTTCAAAAAACAGGACAAATTTATGTAAATTATTTTAAAAGTTAGTATCCATAATAAATGTAAATAATTTATTTATTGACCTACCTCTTGCCCATCTTCAAGAATAATAGCTCCAGCCTGCTCTACCACTTCAAAAATCATCACTGAGCAGAGTTCTCTCCTTACAGACATGGTCATGTTTGCAAAAGCAGGGAGCTGGTGCATAAACTCCAGCAATTGTTCTATGAGAAAACGGAAATTCTGGTATAAAGACCATCAAGGACTATACCTTAAAAATACAACGAAATCTAGAATTCAATTCCCAATTTCACAATCAACTTATAAATTTATGTTGCTAAAGTAGAGAAACTAAGGTACTATTTGACTAAGGTACTAATCGATTTTTAAAATCAATTATTTGATTTATACATATATTTGGACTCACATATAAACCTGGGCATACTGGAAGACAACAGAATTCACAACCTCCAGAGAGAACAAGGACTATACAGGTTCAGATGAAAGTGGAGAGTTTATCTAATATTCCTAGCCACTCCATGGGTTTAGTTATCGCCTTTGATCTAATAGGTTAGTGAAAAAGTCTTCTGTCTAGTCCTTACTAAACAAAAGTATTTTAAAATGCCATTAATAAAATCCAAAAAGTAATTAAAACAGGGATAATAAATGTGAATTCTAGCTCAAGATTTGTCTAACTAACTAGGTAACTCTCTTTAACTAACAAATGTTTATGAGTGCCTCAGGCCACTCCCTGGTATGGATATATGTGTAAGGAAGATATAAATATAAGGAAGAAACACATATAAGCAGTCAGCAAAGAGATTAAGAATAACTATAAGGTGCTACATATCAATAGGACATAGGAATTAGCTATATTTCAATTTTTTAAAAGTTTTATGAAAATAGTAGAGTATACAATTCTTTATCAATAAAATTGCACTTCCAATTTCTGTTGAGATAACGTTCATAACATAAATCCACACTGCAGGTTATTTAACTGCATTATATCTTTAGAATGGCAAGGAATGTTCAAATACATTGATCTTTACTCACATAAATGATTTTTAATAGTAGCAGCATCTTCTAATTGGAATGCTAGCTATTATAAAAATGCAATCTAAGAAAAAAATCTTAATTAAATCCTAACAATATATATTTGACACTAAGTGATCTTTGCATCTTAAAGATAACATTAACATCTTTAGTATCATCCAACTTCCCAACTGAAGTATGGTAACTAGTTTTGTAAATTATTACATAAAAAAATTTATAATGTTTTAAGAGTACACATGCTCGGGCGTGGTAGCTCACGCCTGTAATCCCAGCACTTAGGGAAGCCGAGGCGGGCGGATCACAAGGTCAGGAGATCGAGACCATCCTGGCTAACATGGTGAAACCCCATTGCTACTAAAAATACAAAAAATTAGCCAGGCGTGGTGGCGGGCGCCTGTAGTCCCAGCTACTCGGGAGGCTGAGGCAGGAGAATGGCATGAACCCGGGAGGCAGAGCTTGCAGTGAGCCAAGATTACGCCACTGCACTCCAGCCTGGGAGACAGAGTGAGACACCGTCTCAAAAAAAAAAAAAAAAAAAAAAAAAAAGAGTACACACAAAACATACATATATTTAAGTTAGGGAAATAAAAATATAAGGTTTTAAAAAATCTGCAAGTTTTTCAAAAAGCAAATTCACAGACACTGAACACTATACTATGCTTGTGCTTTAAATGTCTTATAGACATGAGGGGAAAAAATCAGTTTAATGCAATCAAAGCTTTTATTTTATATATTGTGGCAGCCAACCTCAAAGATGGCTCCCAGTGATCCCTGCCTCCTGATAGTCATGTCCTTGTACAGACCCATTCTATACTGTATCAGAGTTACCTGTTGTAACAAACAGAATTTAGCAGAAGTGATGATGATGCATTACTCTTGAATACAGATAATAAAAAACACTGTGGCATTTGCCTTATTCTCCTTTGGATTACTTACTTAGGGGGAAGCCTAAGTTCCCCCTAAGTATGTTGTAAGGACAATTAAGCAGCCTGTCAGAGGCCCACATGAAGAGGAACTGAAGGTCATGCACCAAAGGCCATTTGAATAGCTATCTTGGACACAGATTCTACAGCTCAGCCCCGGGAAGACCTGGATGGCTGCAGCCCTCTGTCAATTCTGACTACAACCTCATGAGAGATACCAAGCCAGAACCACCCAGCTAAGGTGCTCCTCAATTTCTGACTCACAAAAACTCTAAGATAATGGCTTAACATGACATACACTTATTAAGTTTTAGAATTTGTTATGCAGCAATTGGTAACCATATAAGTTAAGTTACAAATTCTTATTGTGAACACATATATTTCTTACCAATGTCATCGTCAGTTTTGTCTGCAGGCTCTTTTTCAAGACATTCTCGAACAAGATCTCGCCCCTGCAATGGATCTGTTCGATCAATCTCTTCATCTTCCTCTTCGTCATCCTCAGAATCAACAGGTCCTTCTGGAAGACGTGTCAAATCTACATCTCCTACCTCACTCTCCGTAGCCTATGAAAAGAAATCTGGATCACTTACCATTTCATGTAAAAAATATTATAAGTCACAGTCTGAATTAATCAAAACTACCCATCCCTACAAAATATAAAAGACTTGGGCAATGTTGTATGCTGCATCAAGAATACAATAAAATGATACTTATTTATAAAAGGTTTCTTTCTGCCCCAAATTTACAGGCTCATCTTTCCACAGTGTGACAACTAGGTGATAAATCAGAGTCAGTAAATGTAAAATGGTCAGGAGACTCAAACATCACTAAATGTATTAATATCTGTTTTCCACCAAACACTTGTATTTCCTAAAAGTACAAAGTTTACTAAAACATGAAGTACAGGAAAGAAAAAGTTTACCAACAATCACCTTATGAGTACCTATTAGTCTATGCTGGGTATTGTGAAGAAGATACTGTTCTTTCGTCACAGAGACTTAGGCTTAGTAGGGTAGGTAATCATATAAATTAAGAACAGAAGTTTAAAGTAAGGTAAAGAACAGTACTAAAATGCATTAAAATAGATCCATCGTAAAGGACTGAACAAATACTCTTCATTTCCCAATACTTTACTGTCGGATCTAAAAGTGTGCAAAAAGCTATGATTTTTGAACTCTATAAAATGACCTTAAACTTATAACTACAATTTGGAAACATATTAGTCTCACATATTTTAAGGAAACTATAAAATTTTTAAAAGCCATAAATTAAAAATTCATAGAAAATAATGAAAATGTCTTTTAGAAGATAAAACGGTACTAAGTAGATTCTTAAAAAATATTTCTAAATATTATACTCACTTGATTCATCTTGTTAATGAAAAAGCATGGATATTAAAGGCATTATAGAAAAAATGAGTGAACACACAAGAATTCCATATTAAGTAGAAAGCACTCAAATATGAGTATTAGTGAAGACTACAGAATCTTAATTCATTTAAGTATCTCCTGTTTTGAACATTTACCCTTTTCTCTGCCAAAAAGATCATCTTTTTTTTTTTTTTTTTTCTTTTTTTTGAGACAGGTTCTCCCAACTGTCACCCAGACTGAAGTGTAGTGGTGTGCACTGCAGATCTCGGCTTACTGCAACCTTGTCCTCCTGGACTCAAGAAATCCTCTCTCCTGAGCACCCCGAATAGCTGGGAACACAGGTATGCACCACCATACCCAACTAATTTTTAAAATTTTTGTAGAGACTTGGGGGAGGTTGCTATGCTGCCCAGGCTAGTCTTAAACTCCTGGGCTCTTGTGATCCACCCACCTTGGCCTCCCAAAATGCTGGGATTACAGGGTGAGCCACCATGCCCAGCTGATATTCCTTCTTTTGAGGACTACTTTTCCTCTCCATCTTAAACCCAGAGATTCCAGTGGGAAAGAGTGCCCTGTTCCCTAGCTATGTAAACTAAGGTAGAAAGAGCTTTTCTCTAGATTTCTGTACACAATTAGATCTGGAAGCAGAGCATCCTTTCTTAACTGGTTGCTAAATTGGAAGAATCTGAAAGTAGGCAGCCTATAGCCTCATGGAAATGCCTTCCTGTGGCAGGAGAAAATGAAACCAATAGGCAGGGAAATAGGAAGGGGAATGGGGAGGACGACACTGAACAAGAGAGTCAAACAAAGACTCAGAGCAACAAAGCAACAGAAACAGAGCATGCAGGGCAGAGAAAGAAAGAGCACAGCATGTGCAGCAAAGAGCATTTGTGACAGAAAGTGTCACAAAGAAAGCAAGCAAGGAAAAATAAGCAAGCCGTACAGAGCCAAAAGACCAGAAACAGGCAGATGGGGCAGACATACCTGCAAGCATCCAGGTACCCCGAGGCTAGAGTTGCCTCTGCTTTCTCTGGTGGTCAATAAACTAACCTTCTGGCTTTACATTTTTTTTCTTTTTCTTTTTTTTTTTCTTTTTTTTTAAAGACAGGGTTTCACTCTGTCACCCAAGCTGTGCAGTGGTATGATCACAGCTCACTGTAGCCTCAGCCTCCCTAGTAGCTAGGACCACAGGCACTGGCCTTTTAGCTTTTGTTAATTCAAGTTAAGGCTCTGGTACCTACAACTAGAAGAGTCTGGATCTGTTTCCTAAGACCATGTCTTATACTTCCTTTGGATTTCTGCACAGCTTTAAGTAATAGTCATTTTACAATCTAGACTAAATACTCAAATTGTGATCTTTAAATTAGACAGGCTAGTTCTTAAGGGTCTGCAATTGTCTGAATGTTTGTACCTCCTCAAAATTCTTATTTTGAGTGATGGAATTATGAAGTGGGGCCTTTGGGAAGTGATTAGGTCATGAGAACTCTCATGAATGGGATTAGTATAAAAGAAGCCTGAGGGAGCTCATTCTCCCCTTCTACCCTGTGAAGCTACAGTTAGAAGGTACCTCTAACAATCAGAAAGAGGTCTTTTACCAGACACCAAATCTGCTTGCTGGTGGCTTGATCTTTAAACTTTCCAGCCTCAAGAATAGTGAGAAATAAATTTCTGGTGTTTATAAGCTACCCCCCAGTCTACAGTATTTTGTTACAGCAGCCTGAATGGGCTAAGACAGGATCATATAGGGGCAATTGTATTTCATGACTGACTAGTACGCTCTGAGTTGTTTACTGGCTATGAAATTACAGGGTTTAAATGGAGTATATTTCTGAATAATACATGGAACCACAAACTTGTTTGCAGGTTATAATCCCTTTTTAAAGACAAGTAGTTTTAAATTTAAATATGTGTACATGCTAAAAAGACTTTCCAAAAACCTTATTTATATACACTGATTTAATCTAAGAAATGACTGGGAAAAAAACCTAAAGCAGTATTTTCTACACAATTCAATTTCTCAATATGCAGGAGAGCTCACTCCTGGTACATCCCTTTTCTATTTTATCAATTTTTAAGTGTAATCTGCATTAAAAATTCAGGTTTTTAAATCACTCTGTCTTCATCTTAATCTAAGGTTTTCATCCCCTGACCCACATTATTTCAACCTGGTCTCATTCCCATATTTTAGATTATGTTGGATAAAAAGATAGATGGCTCACAACATAAAAAGGCAAGATGGAATTTAGTTATATGGACAGTAGAGAAGGCTAATTATCATCTGCATGAGAAGCAAAGACAAGAAGACAGCTTTTTAGGAAGAATGGAAGTCATGGGTTGGGACTGAGAGAAGGCTACTAAAAGAACTTTTATAGGAACCTTTTAAGACCAACTGCAAAGGAAATAATATAATCTACCCTTACAATTTGTCTTTCTAAGCCAGGCACAATGGCTCCTGCCTGTAATCTCAGCACTTTGGGAGGCTGAGGCATGCAGATCGCTTGAGCTTAGGAGTTTGAGGCCAGCCTGGGCAACATGGAGAAACCCTGTCTCTACAAAAAATACAAAAATTAGCCGGGTGTGGTGGCACATGCCTGCAGTCCCAGCTACTCAGGAGGCTGAGGTGGGAGGATTGCTTAAGCCTTGGAGGCAAAGGCTGCAGTGAGCCAAGATCTTGCTGCTGCACTTCAGCTTGGGTGACAGTGTGAAAACCTGTCTCAAAAACAAAAACCAAAACCCCCCAAAAACCACAACTACCTTTCTTATACCTCTACTTTTTACATAGTAGTATAAAAAGAATAAAATTAGTTAAGAAAATACATTAAACTATTAAAATACTAACAGTATACAAGAGCATAAGGTGATAAAACAGAAATTAAGAATAAAAAAATAAGACTGGTCAAAAACATGCTAGGAAATTTAAAAGGATTTTTTTAAACTTAAAATGAATTTAAAAAAATGTAGAGACCAATTCCTTGATTAAACAAGGAAAGTCAGGTCCTTAAGAGAAAGGTAGATATGATTACGACCATAGGACAAGAAGTCACTGCATGATACTTCTGAAGATGCAGTTCCTGGGCAGAAAGTTTAATTCTATAATAATTAGATAAGAATTTTTTTCAATGTAATATCCACAATGTTCAGCACACAATAAAAACTTACTACATAAGTGAAGCAGGGAAATGTGACCTATAAACAGGAAACAAATCACTATAAGGAGACTCAATAATGATAGAGATAATGAAAGTAAGAGACAAGAACTTTCAACATTTACTATAAATAAGTTCAAGAATTTAGAAGAAAAACAATTAGATGAAAAATGGATGATCTCAGTAAGGAGATACAAACTGTAAGAAGAATAAATTTGAAGAAAGGGCAACAAAAGCTACCCAATCTGAAGTAGAGATAAGAAAAAAGCCAACAAAAATCAATAAAGCCTTAGAGACTCATATCATAATATCAAGAGTGGAAATACGTGGGTCAAAAGACACTCCGTATTCGTGAAGGTAGGGTACACAGAAGACTCATCCCCAGCCTTTCAACTAATTTATCCTAGCACCTGGGATATATGAGACCCTTAATTATGATAAATGAGTTAAGTCCAGGAAAAATATATATATTGGTGATAGGATTAAGACAGCATGAAACTTTTTTCTTTTCCTGACATATGAATGTGTCTCTGTATATATAAATATAATTTGGTGAGGCAGACAGTCTGAGGTGATTTTCTGATGACTGGGCCTTCCCCAAATAAACCACCAGAGGATATCCTTTTCCTGTTTCCATCTAGATAAACATGAAGCTACAATGAAGAGAACTATAGGTTGGAAATAAGAGTTATACAAACCTACAAAAACCACATTTTCAAATTTAGGGCAAGTGTTAAGCCAGAACCTTAGACTTTCAGTGCCTCTCTTTTCTGTATTCCCATGTTTAGTATTTCATTTAACCTTTTCACGGACCATTTAGTCCTTAGGTCTTCCTGGTCAGGGTTAGAACTCTATGAAGTTAATCTTTCAGTCCAGGTTGACACATTTCATAACCTCTACAACATGGCAGGCAGGCAAACTCAAGTCTCTTTTGCCCTGGATGATAAAGTTTTAGTTAGCAGAGATCTGCATTTTCCTTGGAGCCAATATTGGTTTCTACTTTCAAATATAATTCAATGCAAAAAAAAATTTCTAGAGTACTTCCTAAATGCCAACACTGTGCCTGACTCACCATGGGATACAAATGTAAGACATCAACTCTGCACTCCATAAATTTACTCTGGTGATGAAAAATGTCAAGTTTACAAGTAACTACCAAAAAAATGCAGAGAGAAAAAGTGACATGTCCAAGAGAAAAACTGCTGAGGGATTCCAAGGAAGGAGACATCTCTTCTTGTTGGAAAGACATGGGAGATAACATGAAAATGTCATCTACATGAAGCTACAGGTAGAAGAGCATGATTAAAACACAAGACTAGGAAAAAGCAGACACGTTCAGGGAATAACGTACATATGTGATGGGGCAGAATCTAGAATGTGTAAGTGAGAGAACAGTAAAATATAAAACCACATTGTAGTTAGAGGTAAAAGGCTTGGAATTTAAAATGAAGAGTGTAATTTAGATAACAGTGAAGCATTAAAGCTTTTTAAATACAACAGTAATCAAAAATCAGAGCAATTTATTTCAAGTGGGAGTTTAAAAATGATAGTCAAAAGATGATAACAGATTTTGACTAGGACTCAGATGATATCCTTTTTTTTTTTTTTTTTTTTCTGTGACGGAGTCTTTCTCTGTCACCCAGGCTGGAGTGCAGTGGCGCGATCTTGGCTCACTGCACCTCTGCCTCCTGGGTTCAAGCGATTCTCTTGCCTCAGCCTCCTGAGTAGCTGGTGCATGCGCCACCGCACGTGGCTAATTTTTTTTGTATTTTTAGTAGAGATGGGGTTTTGCTATGTTAGCCAGGCTGGTCTCAAACTCCTGACCTCAAGTGATCCACCGAACCCAGCCTCAGATGATATTCTTAACAGAAATATTAAAGAAAAGTGGAAGAGAATATGTGGTGACTCGGGGTGACAAAAGAACATACTGGTGAAAATGTGGCACCAGGGTTCTGAAGAGATTGGCACTCAGAGCTGTGCATTAGGAAATCATGTTGCCATAGAGGTAGTAACTGAAGCC
The DNA here is from genome assembly GCF_028885655.2 of Pongo abelii. Lineage (NCBI taxonomy): Eukaryota > Metazoa > Chordata > Mammalia > Primates > Hominidae > Pongo > Pongo abelii. Next base: position 139,888,351 of record NC_071989.2, read on the forward strand.
CCGGGATTTTTAAGAACACGCTTACTCCCTATATAGAAACTGAAAAGGTAGGTGGGATAAATGTGTGCCTTGAGTTGTTTAAGAATGAGTTAACAAAAAGACAACATGCTTTTGTTCAAGAGCCAATATTTCACAGTTTTCCAGCTCATGGAAAAGACTGAAATAAATACAAAAAGTAATCTAGAAAGAAGTACTCCTTATTCTCTTGAGTACTCTTTGAAGATGTAGAAAATATTCTAAGAACACTCTAACACCTTAATGTATACTTAAAAATTTTAATCTATGCTGATTAGAAACACATTCACACTGGAATAATTGATTTGCCTTTTTTTCCCCCCACACTGTAGTAAATGCTATATTTTGAAGTTTCTTTGAGGGCCAAGGGCTTTTATTTTTAGACCAGAAGACATGAAAACTCTCAAGAAGGAAATGCATAGAAGTGTAGCCACACATTTGGCCATATAAAACAGCGTAAACAGTTTTCCTGTTAAGAATTGCTATCAGGAAAACCAAATCCTGCATGTTCTTACTTATAAGTGGACGCTAACAATTGGGTACACATGGACCTAAAGATGGGAACAACAGACACTGGGGTCTATTAGAGCAGGGAAAGAGGGGCAAGGGCTGAAAAACTACCAAATGGGTATTATGCTCACTATCTGGGTGATGGGATCATTCGAACCCCAAACACTCAGCACCATGCAATATACCTATGTAAGAAATCTGCACATGTACCCCCTGAATCTAAAATAAAAGTTGAAATTATTTTTAAAAATTGGGGAGACATCCATTTTTCTGGATAAGAAGACTCCATGTTAGAAAAAAATGCCCAAATTAATCTATATATAGTCTTCTGCCCCACAAAAAAGGCTGGATTTCACTTGAAATGTTTCTAAATTTCTAGAAGAATAAAAGCAGAAACACTAACAAAAAATTGCTGTTAGGATATCTTCCCCTCAACTCTCCAAATTAAAAATACTTGTGTCATTTCACAAGGCTTTGTTTATGGTGTTAAAGGCTAGGTGTTCACTTAAAAAAATCTCTCAAATGCTAAAATTCAAATAACTAGACAAATCACTTCAGCTATCCCAGGCTAAGATACATACATTGGCAATGTACACCTGTAACTAAGGGGTATATTCATAGCTCCAAAAGGGAATCTAAAGGTAGCCTAAGGTGAAGGGAAAGATCAAGGGTCCAGTACTGATATTTAATTCTTCTCCTTGTTTATTCCGGAGGATCTGATTGGAAACATTCGCGCATGTGCATACACACACACACACACACACACACACACACACACAATTTAGTTAGACATTTATCTTACCCATGGATTAAAATTATAGAAATCTTGTACTTTGGAGGGTATATCAACCTATTATAATTCTGTGTTTATTCCTTTTACTCTCCTTTAAATATTTCCAATTTTTTTCAACTTTTAACTATACAATCTATTTACGTCCTCCTTAATATTTCTTAAATAAACAAATAAAAATGTTCGTTTAAGAAACATAATAAAAACTACCCACAAACCCACCACTAGTAGAAAAACACTGTTACTAACTGGTGCTCTTGAACTCGGATTTACATTCTGTATCTACAAGTGTAACATATTTAAGTATGCAGGTATATATATTCATTTAAAGAAATATAAATAAAATGTTAAATATACCTACTTATCTCATAGATATGATATATAAGATTTTACACATATGAGATTAAAAAATATATAAGGATGTAGGTGTATATTTTTATGATTTTGATTTTTTTCCTTTTGTGTTTATCTTTATTGGCTTCTTTTTGTTTTGGCGTTTATGCTGTTTCTAGCTTTTGGCTATGGTCCTAAAGTTAACTGTTATGTCAGAGTTTGAAATTTTTTTTTTTTTTGGAGACGGAGTTTCACTCTTGTTGCCCAGGCTGGAGTGCAACGGCGTGATCTCGGGTCACCGCAACCTCCACCTCCCGGGTTCAAGTGATTCTCCTGCCTCAGCCTCCTGAGTAGCTGGGATTACAGGCATGCTCCATCACCCCGGCAAATTTTTTATTTTTAGTAGAGACGGGGCTTCTCCATGTTGATCAGGCTGGTCTTGAACTACCGACCTCAGGTGATCCGCCCACCTCTGCCTCCCAAAGTGCTGGGATTACAGGCTTGAGCCACTGTGCCCAGCAGCAGAGTTTGAAAGTTTTTATCTTCTTTGACCACTCTTAAAAAATTTTATGTTAGGTTTTATATATTTGATGTTAACATTATTATAAGTTTCTCCTTTAAATTTCTTCATTCCTATTTTGGTTCCAGAGTTTTAATAATTTTATTCCTTTTATCTGTTCGTGCTCTCTAAATTAATTCCCACTTTTATTGGTTAATTTATAAGTTTCACTGCATCATATTTTTTTAAACTATATGATTCCATTTATATGACCTTCTGGAAAAGGCAAAACTATAAGGGCAGAAAAGAGATTGGTGGTTGCCAGGGCATAGGATAGGGGTCAGGAGAAGGGACTTGACTGCAAAGGGTCATATGGGTACTTTCTGAGGTGATGGAAATATTCTACATATTGATATAGGCTATGCCATGGTCCTGCAATAGAACACCTCCAACCAACACCAGCAGGTGTACTACTCCAGTCTCATCCTCAGGTTGTCCAGCTAAAAGGGGAGTAATCTGCAGGTGCTAATATAAGTGCAATGCTATAGGAGCTCCTGGAGCATCTTTGCAAAGATGTAGGGACCAACTGTGTACAGTCCATCTTCTAGTTCACAATAAAGCATTGGTCTTTCCAAGTGACCTTGAATCTTAATCTGTGCACTATCCTGGCTTAGAGATGTGGATATCCCAGTGATACCAGGTTCCCATAGTTTCCTTGTCTTTTCTTCTTTTTTGAGACAGAGTCTTGCTCTGTCGGCCAGGCTGGAGTGCAGTGGCATGATCTTGGCTTGCTGCAACCTCCACCTCCTGGGCTAATGCAATTCTCCTTACTCAGCCTCTCAAGTAGCTGAGATTACAGATGTGTGCCACCACGCCCAGCTAATTTTTGAATTTTTAGTAGAGACAGGGTTTCACCATGTTGGCCATGCTGGTCTTGAACTCCTAACCTCAGGTAATCCACCCACCTCGGACTCCCATCCTATAGTTTTTCAACACTAAACCTCTGTGTATAGTCTTAGAAAAGTCCAGATATTCTCACATGTCCTGAGAGAAATCTACAGCCACATCCCTGAATTTCACTGATCCAGGGTCAATCTTCCTCAGCATTTTCTTCTGGAAAAACACAGTCTACTTTGATTTTTAGGTGTGCAACAATTCTTCTTTCACAAGATAATTCTTTTGGGTAGGGGTAGAATGCATGAAGCCCAATAGGTACACAAGTTCTAAGGGGTCCCAGAGCTATTGTATTAACTTGTTTCATCTCTCTTTTAATTCTTTGTTCTCTCTACTATAAAATGGAGAACAGGGAAAAATTCCTTGTTCTATATACTGTAAAAAGCAAACTGGGAGATATAGATGACGACAGCAATTACCTTTGTTGAGAAAAGCCACATATAAACCAAAAAATGGGTATTGTCTTTGTTCCATCTTGCATCTGCCTACAAACTTCCCTTAATAGAAGAAGGCTGTTTTTCTAAAATATCTCAATCTGGGTAACTTTGTAGAACCAGTCTAAAATGCTTTCCTCAGACAATGATACTATTTCTACAATTCTTAGTATATGGTAGCCACTAGCCATACGTGATTATTAGGCACTTAAAACATGGCTAGTCCAAATTGAGATGTGCCGTAACTTTAAATTAAACTCTGTTTTTTGATGACTTAGTATGCAAAAGGAATGTAAGGTAACTCATGCATAATGTTAAAACATTAAATCCATGTTGTAATTATAATATTTGGTTACACTGCACTAAATAAAATATATTACTAAAATGAATTTTACCTGTTTCCTTTTATATTTTTTAACGTGGCTACTAGAAAATTTAAAATTAAATACGTGGCTCACATTAAATTTCTATTTGACAGCTCTGAAATAGGTAATATATTTGAATTCCTTAAACCAACCCTCAATATCATGCATCCTCTTGTTATCTTATTTAAACTGTTTTATGTTCCATACTCATGATCTCAGACAAAATCAACCACCGGGCTTCACACCCAGGGAACTGCCCCTTACAACTTGCATTAAAGAAGACATCGTAGAAGTTCCACTATCTGGATCCTGAAATACTTATTACCCTGGCTTGAACCTAACTTGGGTTCAATCTCAGCAGGATCATGTGAGGATTCTCTCAGTTTATGGGTCTTCCTAGAACCTTCTTCCCACTATTACAAGGATCACTGAAAAGCTCAGTAGGTTTGAAATTGTTCCTTTTGGGTTTTAGAAAATGGAAAAGTCCATAAATATTCTCACTAATTTGCTATTTAATTCACGCTATACTACAATAGAGGCTTTATGGTAGAAAGGCAGCTCTAATTTTCTTCATGACTTCTAACTGCAGAAGACATATACAGTCAATTATAACACAAATCAGCCTTTTTATAAGTTTAAGTTCAGTTATTCCAAGAACTAATTTTTTAACCAAAACAAGCATTAGATATTAATATGGATTCACCTTGATAAATGAAAGAGAACACTAAATTCATACTCTGCTGAACCATACTTAATCATTCTCAAAAGACAGATCACATCTTTAATCAGGCTTACAAATTTGACACAGTATATAAAGCTTATTTTTCCAAAGACCTTACGCTTGAATTTCATACTCTAAAAGATATGTTAACCATCTAAGGCACAAGCACAGAATATCTGGCAAATAAAAAAACCATATATGCAGCACACAAATTCCTAAGGTATTACCTGATAGATATCAGATAAACTGCTGCTTCCAGAGTCACTGGCAATGCTACAACCAGACTGACTAGAAGACACATGAGTCACCTGTGGATGAGGGTTTTCTGTGAGATGCATCTTGGTAAGATCAGCTGGAAGCTGAAAAAAAAAAATTTAAGTTATTCTAAATGTCAAGCTTTATCTTTTTAAGTGGTTTTGACACGTTAACTTCAACAAATTTTTATGTACATTACTGTGCAATCTCATTTTTAACCCAAGTTCTCTACTTTCAGCAAAAAGATCTTTTGAAATAAGAACCATATGGTACTCTCTGAAACTATTAGGCAATCCTACAATGGTAAGCTCACTGAACAGTTTTCAAAAGCCATTACTAATGGTATTTCAGAGGAAAAACTTGGCCCTTCTATCCTCCCAAATAAAAATATCAGACCTGTCCATTTAAGGGTAGGAATGTTACCCTTTAAACACACACACACACACACACACACACACACACTCTCTCTCTCTTTCACACACACACACTCACTCTCTCTCCCTCCTTCCCTCCTAATAAAAAATGGTGACTGATACAAGAATAAAACAACAATATCTTGGAATTAAGTTCAGCTACTGGCAGCAAGACTTAAGACCAGTAACAAGCTGATTACTTTCAATATTCCAAAAATTTTGTGAGCATCTTTACACTTAATATTGAATTAGCTTCTAGTTGGCCCCTGAGAGATTTCTTAGTAATCAACACGATTTAATGAATGTCTGTACTAGGCGCAGGTATACAAGAAACACAAAAAGTAAATGACTCCACCACCTCATCTTTAATATGGTCACACTCTTATCAGGTATGCAGGCTGTACAATATATTTCATGCCGTAAAAGAGACATCTCACAAAATACAAGCTACAGAAATTAAGACAATAAACAAACCACTGCATTCCAGAGTAGTAAAAGTTTTACATAAGAAGTATGCTAATTTATTTTCCAAATGATTTCTCTGAAACTTGCTATTCAGGGCTATTAAAATCAATTTAATTTTTAAAATAGGGTTTCTCATTGCTTTACTACTGAAAAACATTAAAGAAACACACATAGTGTATATTAAATGTATTCTGAGGGAATGACTGAGTCTGAATTATATTATCTCAAGAGGAGTTAATATAATTATAAAAATTACACATAAAGTACATCACAAACTTCCCCTGCTGATAATGGTATGTTAGATAATTCAGATGAATCCTAGTACTAAGATAAACAGAAAACCTGAAATACATACATACATATACACACAGAGTATCTGGCCTCTGAGGTTACTTTTTCTCCTAAGAATATTTTCTGATTCCTAAAGAAAAGGCTAAAAGGCCAAGAAGTACCTGTGACAGCCACTGGCTAAAGGGACAAAAGTTAAATTCCAAGGCCTAGGATAGAAGGGCCATCTTTGGATTGGGACCCTGGAGAGTAAATTAGACTCTAGAGTAAATGTCACCCAAAAGTAAACTGATGCTAATTTTAGAATGACCTCAATGCCTGATGCTAAAATAAGGTTATACAGGATTACTAGTATTTCCAATCAACTGTTGGAAGCAAACACAAATCCTCACTATAGGAAGAAAGTCATCCTAGGTCTCAATTAAAAAAATTTTTTTTCACATATACAACATCCATTGCTCAGTCCAATAAAACCAGGCACATATGATGAGACAGGATGGCATTGATAAAAAGTATGGAATAAACTCCAGAAACTAACAAAGAAGTTTCAAATAACAGGGTTACCAGACACAGTCTCTAAAATAACTGTCTTTAATATATACCAGGGGTTGGCAAACATTTTCATTAAGGGCCAAAGAATATATATTTTAGGTTTCACAGGCCACATACAGTTTCTGTTGTATGCTTTTTTTTTTTTTTTTTTTTTATCTTTTTAACAACTCCTTAAAAATGTAAAAATCATTCTTTGTTCACAGGTCATATAGCTCACTGGTCAGAATTGGTCCAGTTAGTGATCTATCCTATATATAGAGAAAAATACAAGACTAACAATATCAGCAAAGAAAGAAAAAGAATTAAATGAAAAATCTATAACTAAAATATACAATTATAGAAATTAAAAAGCCAACAAGTGGGCTTAATAAAAGATTTGACAGAGCTAAGAAGAGAATTTGAAAAGTAAAGACTAGTCTGAAAAATATCCAGAATGAAGCATGGAGAGGAAAAAAGGTGAAGGCGGGAGAGAAGGGGTAAGAGCCACAGGAGATTCAGTGAGAACGTGACATCTGAAAAACCAGAGTCTGAGAGGAGCGAGTACACAGAAGCAAGATGATGGCTAAGCATTTTCCAAAAGTGACAAAAGACCTAAGGTCACAGATCAAGGAGGTTTAAAAACTCCCAGCAAGATAAAAAAACAAACAAACAAACAAAAAACCCCACCCCAAAACAATCAATCAATCTCCCCATACCTATGCACACCAGAGTACATGTGGCGGGGGTGAGGTGGAATATCAAGATAAAAGTTTTAAAGTAGCCAGGAAAAAAAACCCAGAGAGATTAGATTACTTTGGCAGAAGCAATTAAACTGACAGCTGGCTTCTCAACATAAATTCTGGAAGCCAGAAGACAATTGAGTGATATCTCCAAGAGCTAAAATTCTATACCTAGCAAAAACAGTCCTCAAAAAGGGGAAAAAATAATTTTCAAATAAAGAAAAATGAAGGAAATAATTCCTTAGCAGTCCTACAATGAATAAAATCCACTGGGAGAAGAAAACTGATTCCAGATGGAAGCTTTCAGGCACACGAAAGAAGAAAAACCAAGGAAAATGGGAAATGTGTGGGTAAATCTACATGAATGCTGACTATATAAAATAGTAACATTAATATCCCATGAAGTTCAAAATACAATAATTAAAATACAACTACAGAATGTAAGTCTGGAGAAGGGTAAATGAAGCTATTAGAGTGCTCTCAGTTCCTTGCACTGTCCATGAAGCTGTAGTAGCAGACTTGATAGGTGAAGAATGTGTGCTGTAATTTCTGATTTAAGAAAAGCATAGTAAAAAAGTGTATAACTACCAAGCTAACAGAGGGGAAAATATTAAATAATCAAAGAATGGAAAAATATAGACCATGCAAACACAACCAAAAGAAAGCTGATATAGCTGAGAGGCTGAGAGAGAGAGAGACAGAGAGAGACAGAGAGAGACAGAGAGAGAGAGAGAGAGAGAGAGAGAGAGAGAGACTTGCTCCGTCACCTAGGCTGGAGAGCGGTGGCGCAATCTCAGTTCACTGCAACCTCTGCCTCCCGGGTTTGAGTACTTCTTTTGCCTCAGCCACCTGAATAGCTGGGATTACAGATGTATATCACCATGCCCAGCTAATTTTTGTATTTTTAGTACAGAAGGGGTTTCACCACATTGGCCAGGCTGGTCTCCAGCTCTTGACCTCATGTAATCTACCTGCCTCAGCCTCCCAAAGTGCTGGGATTACAGGCGTAAGCCACCTTGCCTGGCCAAGGTGATGGATATATTAATTACCTTGATTTGATTGTTTCACAATGTGAACATGTATCAAAACATCACACTGTACCCCATAAATACATGCAATTATTATTTGTGAATTAAAAACAAATTAAAATTTAAAAAATGTATAAGGCAAAAATGTCATCTACAATTATGCCATAAATTTTTAATACAGATCTCAGTAGCAGTCTGAATAAGCAAAACACACAAAAACAGAACAAGTAAAGATATAAAAGATATGAACATAATTAACAAACGACCTAAAGAGTATAGACATAGAATAACGGAACCAAAAACTCCAGAACGCATTTTCTTTTAGGGCACATATAAAAACATTTGTAAAAATTTACAATTAAGGCAAGTCTCAACAAATTGCAAAAGACTGAAACCAGGGAATATTCAGCAATAACAGTGCAAATAAGGTAGAAATACATAACAAAAAGATAAATAGAAAACTATCATGTTAGAACATTGTAAATAATCCTCTATTGAAATAGCCCATAAATCAATGAAGTCACATTGGAAATTAGAAAATATTAAAACAGAAAATTAAGATGCTATATATGAAAACCTGTGGGATAAGTTAAAGTCATGCTTAGAGGCCATTTATAGCTCTAATACGTATATCAGAAAAGGCAGCAAAAAAATTTAACAAACTCATAACTGCTTATAATACAGAATATTGATGAGGATATGATACAGTTCAAAGACCTTCCTCCCACTTAGTTTCTATCATTTAGATATGAAAAAAAAAACCTCACCTGGGAATGAAGTAGTTGGAAAGGCAAACACTGAAAATAGCTTTAAAATGTGTGGTGTTTGGTTGGGGTGTCAGTGGTAGGAGATAGTATATATTGCAAATTCCTACAGAGGTAAGAAGACCAAGGAGAAGAATGTCATTCATAAAAGTAACACAATGAACCAAAGCCAGAAGTCTGGCAAGTGGCTTCACAGTACTGACAATGTACTGAGCAATCTTCACCCTCACTAAACCCTAAAAAGGAGGTGTTATTATTATTTTTATTTTACTGCTGAGGAAACAGAGGGAGTACGATTAAGCAACTTGTCCCAGATCATACACTCAAGCAAGCAGTAGAGTTGGGAATCAAACCGAGGTCTGACTCTAGCATTTTTCTGTTATATTCTACTTTGTGCCAGGAACTCTGCTGATGACATAAAAATGAAAACATATGGGCCCTGCCTTCAAGGAGCTCAGTCTAATAGCGGACACTGGAGACAGATTTATAAGCAAATAGCTTCTGCTTTCTACTTCATGAAGAAAACTTCACACAGGAATTCCTTCAACCTCCTTACACAATGGGAATAATGATGCTGACTGCAGTTAACATTTGAGTGCCCACTATTTGTACCAAACATACACTTCTACATGCCTTTCACATAATTATCTAACCTAATATTCAAACAACAAGATGAGGTAATACTATGATTATACCCAGTTTATAGAGTAGGAAACCTAATCTTAGAGATGTTATAAAGGTTTCCCAGGGTCACACGGCTAGGAAACTGGGGTCCTGGGATCTGAAACCCAGGCAGCCTGACTAAATCCATTGCTGTTTCCTACTAAGTTGTTTCCTGATACTTGGTTGGGAGTTCACAACATCCAATAGTTTATCTTTTCTTTGTATCAAATGAAGCAAAAAGGAAAGGCTTTTCCTCCAAGAGAAGTTCTTGGTTCCCTAAATCTTCTCCACTATCTCTCAGCTTACCTGCCCTTTCTCTTTCTCTTCCTGATCCACCTGGACTCAACAGCTGATCTTTCATCAGCAAACTCAATTCATTTACCCCATTGTCCTTCCAGCCCACCAGGTCTGGCAAAACTTCCCATTTTCCACAGCATCCTTCATCCATTTCCTATATCTGAACTTCTGTGCTCTGCTGGAGATCACATGTCCACAAGGCCTACTGTTAGTTTTATTTGAAGCAGCAAGAAAGTTTTTTAGCTAACAACTTGAATACAGACATTATGAAGTTACAAAGTCTGCTGAATACTTTGTATATATAGAGGGGGGTGGGGAAAGAGCGGTATTGAGAAAAGGCTAGAGGTAGAATATAATCAGCAATGCCAAGCTAGGCATTTTGAATTTGGTTCCTACAGACAATATAGAGCTACTATAGGTTTCTGGGAAGGGCAGTGATATAAGAGCTACTATATTTCTCAGTTAGACTAGATTTTGTTACAATAGAGGGCCCTCAGATCACTAAGGCTTACCCTAGTGAAGTGTACAGGCAACTTTTGGGGCAACTGCCTTAGTATACAGAGACTCAGATATCCAAACTGTTTAGGTATTTTTGGCTCTGCCATATCAACATAAGGCCACTTAGGTCACAACAGCAGGAAAAAAACAAAACAAAACAAAAAAAACAAACAACAGCTGGAAGAGAATGTTAACCCTGCAAGTAATCAGGGAAATAAAAACTAAAACAAATAGCTTTTTCCCCATCAAACTGGCAAAAAACAAGTATGATAATACAAAATGCAGGAAAAACTATGGAGGAAAACAATATTCTCATAAACTGCTAATGGGAGTATGAACTGGTATAACCATTTTTGACAACAATTTGAGGAGTAGCCACTTTGGAGAGCAAATGTAAGGTTACATTTAAAACATATATACCTTATGACTCAATATTCCTCTTAGGGTACCTACTGTTAAGATCACTCTGGAAGCACAGAAGGTGAAATAGAAGAAAATGATACACACAAGAGATAGGAGACACTAGTTGAAGCACAAGACGATAGAGGCCTTACAAAATTAAAAGTAAGCCACCAGAATTATAAGATAGCTTCTAGGGGCCAGGCGCGATGGCTCATGCCTGTAATCCCAGCACTGTGGGAGGCCGAGACGGGCGGATCACAAGGTCAGGAGATCGAGACCATCCTGGCTAACACGGTGAAACCCTGTCTCTACTAAAAATACAAAAAATTAGCCAGGCATGGTGGCAGGTGCCTGTAGTCCCAGCTACTTGGGAGGCTGAGGCAGGAGAATGGCATGAACCTGGGAGGCGGAGCTTGCAGTGAGCCGAAACTGCGCTACTGCACTCCAGCCTGGGCGACAGAGCAAGACTCCGTCTCAAAAAATAATAATAATTATTATATATATAAAATAATAAATATATATTATAATATATATTATATATTTTATATAATTATAAAATATATATTATATATTATAAAATATATAATATATAAAATATATTTATATTTATATTATATATAATATATAAAATATATTTATATTTATATTATATATAATATATAAATAAAATATTTATACATCATATGTATATATATAATATATATACACATGTGTATGTATGTGTGTGTATATATATGTATATATATGTGTGTGTGTATATATATGTGTGTGTATATATATGTGTGTATATATATATGTATATATATATGGCAGTATGGAGCCTGTTTTATGGAGTTTGCCATTTCCCAAAAGCCCCAAAGGAGAACCTTGGGTATATACACCAAGAGATCACAGCACTGTGCCTGAGGTATGTGAAACTACAAGAGAAATGTGTAACATTCCTAACTCATTATTTTTACCAAAAGTTGAGAGTTGGAAGGATGTTTCTAAATGATGTAACCAGTATTAAAAAGTTTTTCAATTCTAAGACAAAGTATTCTCCCCACTTCAATATTTTCGAAATCACAGAGAAGCTTTCAATCAATATTCATTTTTTAATGGTGAGTTTACTAAAAGTAAATTACTATAATTTAGGAGAAAATCAGTATAAGAATGCTTGGCAAGTCTGAGAACCGGCAAGGAAATCAGGGCGGTGACAGTGAATGAGGAGGAGTGTAGTAGGAGATAGGCGGAGGAGAAAGCATCAACTGTTTGGTAGGTCATGGTGAGGACTTGGACTTTGACTCTGAAGAAAGTCTGTCAAGGAGGAAGTGATCAGCTGTGTCAAGTGCTGCAGATAGGTATAGTAAGATAAGGGCAAAGAAATGACCTGCAGCTTTAGCTGTGGATAAATCAACCAGTGACCAGTGACTGTAGGAGCACATCAAAGAAGGAAATAGAACCCAAAGTGGTAATGTTTCCTCCACCCAGTAAACAGTCACCTCAAACAAGCAACTCTAACAAATCAGGAAGATAAGCTCCCAACTAAGAACCACTTAAGAGAAGTCAACCTCCTGAAAGAAACCCAAAAAACTCAATTTGATTTCTCTCTAGAGAGACTAGGGAAAAAAAAAAGAAAAAAAAGGAGTTGCAATTAAAAAACAACAACAGGCAGGGCACGGTGGCTCATGCCTGTAATCCCTGCACTTTGGGAGGCTGAGGTGGGTGGATCATTTGAGGTCAGGAGTTTAAGGCCAGCCTGGCCAACATGGTGAAACTCCACCTCCACTAAAAATACAAAAATTAGCTGAGCGTGGTGGCAGGTGCCTGTAGTCTCAGCTACTCAGGAGGCTGAGACAGGACACTCGCTTTGACTCGGGAGGTGGAGGTTGCAGTGAGCAGAGATTGCGCCACTGCACTCCAGCCTGGACAACAGAGCGAGACTCTGTCAAAAAAAAAAAAGTAATCTCACAGCTGAAGACGAAAGAGAATTTTCAGCTTGAGAGAGTACTCTAATAAAAGTGTCAATAGAGGAACAAAACATTAGGCAATCCAGGGCAAAACTTCATGGCATCAACGATTAAAAAAATAAATAAAACAAAGGCTGGACACTGTGGCTCATGCCTGTAATCCCAGCACTTTGGGAGGCCAAGGCATGAGGATTGCTTGAGTCCAGGAGTTTGAGATCAGCTTGGGCAAGATGGAGAGACCATGTCTCTATAAAAAAATTAGAAAATTGGCCAGGGATGTAGTGTGCATCTGTGGTCCCAGCTGTGTGGGAGGATCCCTTGAGCCCAGGAGTTCAAGGCTGTAGTGAGCCATGATTACACCACTGCACTCCAGCCTGGGCAACAGAGCAGGGCCTTGTCTCTCTTTTTTTTTTTTTTTGAGACAGGGTCTCACCCTGTCCACCCAGGCTAGAGTGCAATGTCACGATCTCAGCTCACTGCAACCTCTGCCTCCCGGATTCAAGCGATTCTCCCACGTCAACCTCCCGAGTAGCTGGGACTACAGATATGTGGCACCACACCTGGCTAATTTTTGTATTTTTAATAGAGACGCGGTTTCACCATGTTAGCCAAGCTGGAGGACCACATCTCTTTTAAAAAAAAAAAAAAAAAAAAAAGCAAAATAACAAAAACGTAACTACTAACAAAAGTAATTAACAAAGGAAAAAAAAATATGAGCTCAGACTTCTCATCAGCAACACTGGAGGCCAGAAGACAGTGTAGTAACTTTTCCAAAGTGCTAAAGAAAAAAGACTTTGGATTTATTATTTTATATTGAACTAAACAATTATCTTAAGAGTAAATATAAAGGAAGGCATTTATGATTCATTCTTCCCCAACCCCCAGTAGAACCGTGCTAATTTTGACTATTTATTTTAGCAAGAAAATTAATGAATTCAGAAGTAGTAAAATGCAAGTACATAGTAGCATAGGCAAAAATACATGAACAAAAATAAAACCGGTAAAATGTATTGGAAAATGAAAAGAACTATATAAAAATTCTAAGTTTTATGTGTTTAATTGCAATCCAGAGTCAAAATTTCATCAACAGTAACATGAGGGAAGGGGGATAGAGACATGTACTCTTACAAACACTTGATTTACACAGTAGAATACCAATCCAGAATCCTGCTCATATAATGTTTGCTGGCATTTCATGAAACCTTAGAAGCTGATTTTGAAATTTTGACTCTTCCATATTTGTTAAATCTGGGATCAAAAGTTGGCTATCAGCATTCCAAAGGCTATTTTATTTTGCTGGTTACCTTAAAAACAACCCCTATATCTCATTCTTAATTTTCTTTAAAGTTTTTTTTACATAGTCTCACTCACTTCCTTTCTACAAGTGGTTTAAACCTTTGTAGTACAGTGCAGCTATCAAGCATCAGCAATGCTTGGGCCATATAGGTGTCATTTTCACTAAAAAGGCCATTTAAGCCTTAGCCAGATAATAGCACAAATACATTGTGTACCTAGGCTTCTTTTCATCTATTTACATTTCAATCAGCTGTTTGCCAAATGGAGGGTGAATTTAAATGTCTTTCCAGAAGCTGCCTTTAAGAAAGATATGCAGAGGGAGCTAGGCCAGATAAAACAGAAAAACACCATGATGCTATCATAGCATTTCTTCCTTAGTCACCATCAACAGGACAACCTTGAAACAAAGACATGATTTCAGACCATACTAAGAAGTGCCTCTATTGTGCCTGTCTGTATGCAAGAGAACCATAAAAAATCTTAATAAATGTTACAATTTAAATGTTTTGAAAAAACACTGTTTTATAATACATACATGAGACAGGAAAGATAACTTGAGTGGCATCAAATTACAGACTATATAAATAGCCACTGTGTATAATAAAACTCACTGAATTAGAGTATATATTTTCCTACAACCTAGCCTGGAAGGTTGTACAGCACTTTGCTTTTTTGTGAGTTATTATGTTTATTTAAAAATGACAAATATGATAGATGACCTTAAATAGTCTCCAGCTGCTAATGGTTTACTATCTTGAAAATACTTAGAATCATTATTTAAATATTTTCACATAATTGATTTTCATGAGTATTTTCTTCATATTATTTCACTGCTTAAGAATTACCAACTAATCTTTGTAAAATAGCACAATTCAATTGTAAAATAGCACAATTCAATCATAATTTATCTGACAGCATCATATTAATGAAAAATGTCATATAATCTGGAAATTAGACTAACATACCTAAATATATCAACCAATTAAGAAAATGAAGCAAGAGTATGATCACTGATAAGTACAGCAATAGCCATAATCAAAAAACAATTCAGTCTGAAGAGAGTACATCTCAAATGCACTGCATTTTAAGTCTACAGATTTAAAAGGCACCTTTCAAATCTTCTTAGAGGTCACATTAGAATGTTTTAGATATTTAAATTTAAAGAAAAATGGCAATGAGAAAGACTACTTTGTAGTTCTTATTTTTAAAGTTTAGAAAATAGCGCAATAAAGCTCATTTACAATTCAAAATAAAATTTAATAACTGGATTAAATCAATTGCTAAGAAAATAACAATTACTTACTTTGGAGGCCCATGGCTGAAGACAATTGGCATAACAGCGAACAAGAAAAGCCATTTCCTAGGCTGGAAAGGGTAGTTTCCTTTTCAAACCAGAGCCACAGTGATAAAATTCTG
Organism: Pongo abelii; assembly: GCF_028885655.2. NCBI lineage: Eukaryota > Metazoa > Chordata > Mammalia > Primates > Hominidae > Pongo > Pongo abelii. Next base: position 139,903,977 of record NC_071989.2, read on the forward strand.
TTAAGTTTCTTTTTACAAATCATACACCACTGCAGTGTTTATATAAAGGCAGCCTCTCCAAACCCCTATTAAAACTGAAATCAGGAGCTTTCAGTAAAGTATTGTTCTAAATTAAAACGTTCACTTTAACAAGCAAATCACAGTAAATGAAGATGTTTACAATTCTGGCTCAGAATATACAGACACATACATGCGGCCTCAGGCACCTGGCACAGACATGCAGAGTGGTAGCACAACAGTTAATACAGTATCAGTCAAAGCAAATCAGGCAACATGCACCAAATCTGTGTTCCTGGATTCCGTGAAACCTTTCCTCTCTGTAATATAGCTTTGTCTTTTCTTCAACTTATTTCATTCTGTAGAACAAGCACTGCAGTGATTCTTCTGCATCAAAAGCAAACATTGTATCCTGAAGATTAAAGTTTCTTCTTTATATTCTTAACCACCAGAGGTTTTAAAAAAAAAAAAACGTTGAGCAAATGGCAGAGCAAATGGCAGTTAGATGATATATGCTGTAACAGGTTTGTCCTGTAGAATGTCTAAGAATCTCCAAAATTGTAATTATTTTCTCTATTCACATGCACTGTTTACAGCTCTGCAGCACTGTTTCTTATTCTAATGTATCAGTAAAACAGCACTGTTGATTTAAGTCTAGCTTTTCTGGTTAAACATTTTTATATAATATGGTACAAAACCACTGTATCTTCTGCTAAAGCAAGACTGAATGTTAGTGTCTTAATTCCTACTGTCCTTGCCTGTTTCAAAGCAGCTCCCTAAGGAGAAGCTCCTATTGATTCTATGCTCTGCAGTAAGATGAAATATCTAATAAGAAGGAAAGAGAGTGGGAGGAGAATAGAGCTAAAAGGATGACATCACCTGTACAGAAAGCCTCCAGAAACTGCATTAGATCAATTGGCTACTGTATCTGCAGATGTAGCCCAAAGAGCAATTTATTGAAAACATACACACACGCACACACACACACACACACACACCATCCTCCTTTCCATGAGACATGTCAGCAAGCTAAATTCTTTAAGAAAAAAATTGGCTTGAGCACCCTTTCTACTTCACAGTTTTAAAAATCCATTTTGATTTTTAATTCTGTACATTGATACACAGCTATATTTGGAAAGCCATATTTCCTATTATTATTCAAATGTAATACAGTATTGTCTTCCCAAGGTAAAATTATAAGCTCTGATAAGATACCATTGCATTCCAAATAAACAAGGCAGCCTAGGTTCTCCGATGTCACATGTATTTGTTAACAAGGGGTTTCTGCTTGCAAAATTTGCTATTTATCAAATAACTGTTCTGAAAGATATAACCTTCAGGATCACTCTAAATTAACATTAAGACTATACAAACTAGTACTAAGATTTGTAGGTAGATAGTAAATTTAAATGGAAACAATAGAATTTCATTTTGCAAAGGGAAGCTGGAAAAAAATCAGATGTACACCAATAGTTGCAGCATGCACCAACTCCTTTGAGAAAGAATAATCTACACAACATGGTACTTTCCTGTAGCCCAGTGCTCAATTCATAGAAAAAGACAAGAAGCCAGCAAAACTCACTCAGAAGAAATCAAAGAAAATGATTAAACCTGCTTCCAGAGTAAGTGTGGACTAAAAAAAATTGCCCCATTTTTCTATAGAAATTACAGAAAAAGATTTTAATTTTGCCAAACCCTCTTCCATCTGAAAACACAATACCACGAGTACCCATCCTTGTTCTTCATGCTTCTGCTACAAGGCACTAGATACTCCAACTAAGCTTGCAATGGTTGCTCCTAATGGCCAAAGAAAGACAGTTCCCAATAGTAAAATATAGTTAGTTATACCTCCAGGCGGCAAAATTATGAGAAAAACGATCACTGAACAAATCAAAGCAATAGAATTATTTTGCTTTATTCACCTAACACTTTTATTTTGGGGAAAACGGGGTGTGCAACATAAGAGAAGATATTACCTGGGAGACAGGTCTTTTAACAAAGGACTCCACTGACTGCAGAAGAAACATCTTGTCATTAGGCACAAAAAAAATAAGTTCTTCAATATCTTTGAGAAAAGTCTGAGTCACTTTCTGAACAACACTATGCTGCCAATCTGAATTACACTGCTACTTATAAAACTAGAATTTAAGTTAAACTAAGTATAATTTTGAACAAGTTATGTTTTCAAAATATGTAATTATTTAGATTTTCATAAAGCTTTTAAGAATGTTTTTCTGCCAAAATTCCAAAAGACACAATACCAAAATACACAATACCTGCATTTAAGTATAAAATTAAATCTCACAAATGCAAACAAGCATGACTAGTTTTCTAAACAGAAAATATGCAATATTTATAAGGGTTGATTTTCAAGCACCAATGTGTTTTTTTTTTCAGTTTAATTTAAATCAACCATACACGAGTTGGAATTCCACTTGATACTTAATATTGTATATTAATTAAAATCTAATGTTAATCATTCTTTAAAATAGAAAAATGATAGTAGGTACTTTGTATGTACATGAAGACAAACTTTCACTTAAGATAAAATTTCTAAAAGATGAGTATTTTACACATAAATATCAGTAGCAAGATTCAAGAATACAAAGAATTTCAACACCAGACAGTAATTATATTCATGTATAGTACCAACAGAATATATTATAGCCGAATCAAAAAGCAAAATTTTAATGCACACCTTTCCCCCTTTTTATAAATCATGCTGATCAACACAGAAAGAAGGACCTCAAGCTGGGCAAGGGAGACAGCCATCTCTTAGCTGCTTTAAAAAACTGCTGCCCAGTGTAAGAAATGCAATCCACTAGTGCCATATGTTAGACCTACTGTAGTAAACACCAACTCAGTAAAGGAACAAAATTCTCTTTTCCTTTAGTTTGGCTTGTAAGTGAAGATGACATCATCCTTTTCCTTTTCTACCAATCATCTCATAGTGTCTTCGATTCCAGGGAACTGTACAGTGAACCTATCATGCTAAATCTCCCTGTGTAACAATACCAAGAAAAGAAACAGGCCAAATTCCATACTCAACATGGGGATCCACCAGCATTCTGAGGAAATAATGACTTCACCTTTTAACTACTGAATGAAGAAAATAAACATCCTTTGAAGACAATAGTAATTTATCAAATAACTAAAATAAATGACTAGGTGAATAACCTATTTTTCACTTGCATCACTTTTAGAATTTTATCACGATCTCATCTCATTATCTTATCAATTCAAATGAATTAAGTGCAGCAAAGGAGAATGTCCTGATCTACCTATTGTCTAGGAATCACTACAGGATAGCCACTTATGAACACCTTTCCCCTGCATATGAAATGCCATGATGCTAACCCCTATTAATGAAATCTTTAGCTTTAGAAAGGTCTTTTGCACTACTATAAAATAGGGCAATGTATGTTGACTTTGCAAAGATTCAAATCATGATGAAATACTTTTATAAAAGTGTAAATGCCATGCAGTTATTAAAATTTATGTTAACTGTGTATATTATTTATAAACAAAAATACAAACTGAAATACTTAAAATCATATTGTTTAGAAAGCCAAAGATAAGGTTCTGATACTTACTAAACTAACTGTAAACATATCTTTTATGTCAATATGTGACAACACTGAAAAGAAGGACAGAGAAAGGTTACCATAGATGAAGGTAAGCCATAAGAGGATATACATTCTAGGCATTATGAAAAACAAAAAACAAACAAAACTAATGATAACAAAAACTGGATTTATACTAACCCAGGCATTTTATTTACTTATTATGTTTATTAATAGAATTTATTCCCAATCTGCAGTGAAATATTATAACCACAATTTAGAGAAGTCAAACTCCAAAGAAGTTAAAGAACAAAAGAAAAATTCTGTAGTTTTACAAAATAAAGAGGATACTCATTTCTGTATTTTAGTTATATTTAGTTTTTGAAATATAAACTTAAATTGTACTGATTTATATAGTGAAAACACTTTAAGTCTTTTGGAAAATAAATGAATAAATGACTGAAATGATCATGGATAACATACAAGCCCTTTCAAAGGATCATAACAATCTTTTCCACCCCTTTCTCCCCATGTTTAACATGAACATCTGAAATGCATCTCTGCAGTTACCAGACACAGTTAACTCTAATTACTGGTGCCCCTTAGGACTTCTGCTTTCAAACTGCATACCTACTCTTCAGCCTTCATGAAGGAGGGGAGGCAAGAGTACCAACACTCTTTTATTGTCTTGTAAGAAACAGTGTGCTTCAGCATACTGTCATATATATCCACTAACTGATCACCCCCATTTCTGTTAAAAATCTGTCACGGCCACCAGCTGGACACACATGCACTATGAAATATGATCCATCCTTAGGGAGTAATAGAGGAAGAAAAACCAAGAAGGAGAGAGAAACCGTCATCATCAACCAAGGTGATGTAAGCTTCTATAATTAGAATCAGTGAAACTGAAAGAACAATAAAAGGCACCACTATGCTTCTGCTTTCCATCTACACTGTGTATCAAGCATCTTCATACTTGCACAAAAGGATACATTTTGTATATAGTTACTCAAGTATATGCAAACCTAAAGTTTCAAAAACAGTGTATTAATTTTCTTCAAAAAGAGAGCAACATATATAAATGACAAAAAATGAACTCTCATTTAAAACTATCTGTGAATTCCTGGGTTCCTTTATATCCCTTGTTCATAAAGATGACCATTACGTCCCTTCTCTACTTTTAAATACTACATTTTCTAGCACTGTAAAAGCCGCATACACAACATAGCACACTTAATAAACACATACCAAATCAAACTAAAAGGCAATAACGGTCAGCATTAATTTGTTTGCTATGTCTGAGTAGTTGTTATTCCCCTTTCAACTGGAACACTGTCATAATCATTGTCTTAGACCACTGGTATACATTAATATCTGAGTTGCTTTAAACAATTATCAAAAGCGCCTTCTTTAACAATTACTCCATAAAATATTTCAAGTATGATAAAAAGTCTTTCTAATTCTGGTTCCCTTGGCAAATCTGTCTGAATTAGCGTCACACCATTAAGGGAGGAAGAACTGCCCCAGACAACCAGAGGGGCATGCCCTGCCCTCCTCCTCTCAGTACTCAAGAATTTTATACATAGTGAATAATAAAGACAATTTTAAAATGCCTATTTAGAAGGTACCAATATTTATGTAGAAACTTAAAATAATTTTCATACCTTTAACCCAGTAATTTCTGTAACTCAATCCTAAGGAAATAATCAGAGTCATGTACAGATTTTTCCCTAAAAGTTGTTTGTAATAGGAGAAAAATTGGAAGCCATGTGAGAATACTTTGTTACACTCATACAGCATTATATTAATATTGAAAATAATGTTTTGGAAAAAATTTAACTGCATGAGAAACACAAACACAAGGATACATAACTAAACATTCAGCATCATCTAAATTAATTAAAATATTTAAATTAATCAAAAGATATATACAGTCAGCCCTCTGTGTCCATGGGTTCTGTACCTGCAGATTCAAAAAACTGCAGACTGAAAATATTTTGGGAAAATCCCATTAAAAATAATAGTAGAGGCTGGCAGTGGTGGTGATTACATCTGTAATCCCAACAGTTTGGGAGGCCGAGGCAGGCTATTGCTTGAGCCCCCGAATTCAAGCCCAACCTGAAAAACATGATGAAACTCTGTCTCTACAAAAAAAACAAAGTTAGCTGGGTGTGGAGGCATGTGCCTGTAATCCCAGCTACTCAGGAGGCTGAGGTAAGAGGATCCCTTGAGTTGGGAGGTCAAAGCTACAATGAGCTGTGATCATTCCACTGCATTCTAGTCTGGTTGACAGCGAGACCATCTCAAATAAAACCTAAAAAACCAAAAACAAAAAACCACTACAACAATTAAAAAAAAATTACAAATTTCAGTATAGCAACTATTTACACTGCATTTACACTGTATTAGGTATTACAAGTAACCTAGAAATGATTCAAAATACAGTCATGCATTGCTTAACAATTGGGGTACATTCTGAGAAATGTGTCATTAGGCAATTTCATCCTTGGGCAAACATCACAGAGTATAGCTACACAAACCTAGATGGTATAGCCTACTATACACCTAGGCTACATGGTATAGCCTATGGTTCCCAGGCTATGAACCTGCTCAGCACGTTACTCTACTGAATAATGCAGGCAACTGTAACACAGTGGTAAGTATTTGTGTATCTAAACACAGAAAATGTACAGTAAAAACAGGTAGCAAAATCTGACGTCATTTATGTGGTCTGTCATTACGCAACACATGACTGTACATGGAAGGATGTGCATAGATTACACAAAAATACTACACCATTTTATAAAAGGGACTCGAAAATCCTTGGATTTTAGTATCTGCAGGGGGTCCTGAAACCAAGCCCCCATGGATATACTGAGGGACCATGTTACATTAAAAAAATTTTAAGTGACAGTAGCTATCTTCAGTTTTGAGGATGACAGCAAATTCATTTCCTTCTTCATACTCTTCTATATATTTTACATTTCTACAATAAGCATTTCTTCACAAAATTAAAAAAAAAATCTGCTCTAACTTGGCATTTCTCCTAGTTTTAGTTGTATCACTTCTATGCTTTTTGTCTATTTGTGGACTCAATACCTTCTAACTAGGTACAAAAACCTATCAAGAATTCCATATTATTTCCTAGAAGATAAAGGAGGAGAATTCTAAAGGATATTAGATACTTGTGAACAAAAACAGAAAGTCCTCTTTTGTTTTTAAGGTAGAAAGAATCACAAAGAATATACACCTGTTCAAAGTATTTGGGGCTGTAAATAGAGAAGAGAAGCAATATTGAAAAGCTGAAGATTGTTAGAGGTGGGGCTCCAAATTTCTCAGTAGTAGTGTGATCAGCACTCACTGTCTTATATACAAATAAGATTATCAAAGATCCCATTTGCAAACTTCCTGAGTTTAGAAGTAACAAAAGTCTGTTTATTCGTTCATTATTTCATTCTGAAAGTACTTATGAAATGCTGTATTAAAAACAATCAGGATTTATCAAGCCCAAAAACACAAAATAAAGTTCACAATGTTAACAAGTTTCTTCGTCAAACAGTGACTTTCATTTAAACAGTTCAAATTCTAAATTCTCCTGATGATTGATGCAACAATAGTGCTTACATCTCCTTTAGTTTGACTTGAATAAATGTTTAAACTTTTTGTTTACTGATGCTCCATGAAGAGACATCAGCAATCACATGTTTGTATCAAAGTCCTCTAGTTTCTCATGAGGAGGTGGGGACACGGACCTATTTCTTACTACAGGAATGGCTTGATGAATAAGACACACACACACACACACACAAACACACACACTCCATAAAAGCAAAACACACTTGCAATAATACCTTAAGAGGTCACACCCATGGTCAAGTAAAAGCATCCAGCCATTTTTCGGTATATCACCACAAAGGTGGTAAGTGATGTGGTGTCCTAATAATCACCTCTTATTGAGCTGCATTGACAAATGTACATTAACTCTCTAATATGCTCTGAATCTAAACAAAACATGGAGCACTGAAAGACAATAGAGAACGTGATATAATCACACGAGTAGCAATGAGAAAGAACTGCCTGCTACATTAGTAATGTGTGAGCCTAAAATGAAAAAGTAGATTCTAGCGTATCATATCATCCTACCACCCACTATACAATCCCAGAACAAAAGACTAGATGGAAAGAAAATACATAAAGATGTTTCAGCAAAGGGAAACCCTTCAAATTAAAAACCCCAATCCATAATGCTGCCACGGAAATCATTCTTTCCAGATGTTCTTTTAGGAAGGGCTGGCTGGCTCCATGTCTGTGCAGACGCTATACTGAAGAAAGAGAGGAAGACTAGCGCCTTATTTTGTCCCTGAGAATATAAAAAGCATCCTAAGCAACACAGAGAACAAGAAATAAAAAAAAATTATGATGTAGTCTACTAAGGAACTTGAGATCTAGTTAATAAGACAACAAACATATAACCAACACTCATACAGGCACACTGCTATTTAAAAATACAGCAGCTTGCTGGGTGCAGAAGCTCATGTCTATGATCCCAGTGTTTTGGGAGGCTGCAGTGATTAGACTGCGTGAGCCCAGGAGTTGAGACTAGCCTGGGAAACATAGCAAGACACTGTCTCTACAAAAAATAAAAATACTTAATCGATTGTGGTGGCACATGCCTGTAGTCCTAGCTACTCAGGAGGCTAAGGCAGGTTGTTAGAGCCCAGGAGTTTGAGCTTATGGTGAACTATGATCACATAACTGTACTTCACAGCTTGGGCAAGAGAGCGAGACCCTGTCTCAAAAGCAACAACAACAAAAATATACAGTAGCAAAAGAAAGGAGAAAGACTATAATTTCTTAACTAAAGTATGCAAACACCAACAAAGTTTTTTAAACCTTTGAAGAATGTCCAGATTCATATTTGGCTCAATCACATTTCTATAAAAATGAGCACAAATGAGACCTGATAGTCTAGAGAATAAAGTTAAATAAAGGCACACTTGGTGCTTGACCTTGGTGAAACCAAGATGTTTCACGTTTATTGGTCCTGGTTTAATTTTACCATTTAACTCTACATATGTACCAATATTAAAAATTCAACTCACAGGCTGGGCGTGGTGGCTCATGCCTGTAATTCCAGCACTTTGGGAGGCCAAGATCGCACCATTGCACTCCAGCCCAGGCAACAGTGCGACACTCCGTCTCAAAAAAATTTAATTCACTACATTTCAAAATGTTTACCGTTATATGCTATTTAAAATGAAACAATGAACATTATATAAAAAATACAGGCATTTAAAACATTCTTAAATAAACTGTTAATTCCATTTTTTGTTATCTCAGAATACTGCAGAATAATATGGGCACACTTCATGCAAGTACTATCCTATGCGACCAATGAGGAGAAGTGCACTCTATGAACAGGAAATGTCAGGAAAGCCTTCTCTAAAGAGGTCATGGATAAATGGACTCTTGGGAGCTGAACATGACTTTGTCAGAAGAACATGATAGAAGCCCATTCTGGATAAAAGGAGCAAGTGGCAAGATTTAAAGTGACTCATCAAAGGGTAGAACTATATTAAGTAAAGAAGCCAATAAGAGCCTTCCAGGGAAAGAGAACAGGACTAAAGGTAGGGACCTCCAAACATAATGGGACCAGAAAGCTGAAAAGATAAACTGGAGCTAAATAAGAAAAGGATTTATATGCCATATACTCTCAAGATTCTTAATTTTTCTTTTTACTTTTTTTTTTTCTTTTTTTGTAGAGACAGGGTCTTGCTTTGTTGCACAGCTTGGCTTCAGGTGATTCTTCCATCTTGGCCTCTCAAAGTGCTAGAATTAGGCATGAGCCACTGCATTTGGCCTCAAAACTTTTAAAACTCACACACAGCACTGGGGAAAAGAATGAGTTACGTTTCTAACATACATAATATGTATTTAAAAACTAATACATGTGTTACTGGCAAAATATTTTGTATTCATTATGAAATATACACAAAATCCCTAGAAACTTAAAAGGGTAAGATAATAGTATTTTCTTCCCATGTTCTGGAAATTGTTTTGGGCTAAACGAATGGCCTTGCTAACTACTATCAGATAGGCCTACAAGTGATTAATTCCAAAATCAGATTCATCATTTCTCGGCAGACATTCTCCATCTCATTTGATTGGCTTCTAGCTACACATTCTATACAGTAAAGCGACTCATCCAGTGACTTTCATATACATTTTGTAACTACTTTTATCTTTTAAGATTGGACAAAGAAATTACTTGTTCAAAGTGAGTGATTCTGAGGGTAAATTTTAATTGTCTGATTGTTCTAACTTCAAGCTAACTTGATTTAACTTTTCTTACCTTTATTCTCCCTTTGTTCTGATTCTTTAGCTTACTTGTTTATATTTACTTTAATATATTTACATATTTTGGTAAGCACTTTTTACATCCAGGTATGGAATAAATAACAACAGTATTTTGTAAGCAATAGGACAAAGGTTTTTTGAATATTTACAACAACAACAACAGCAACAGGATGCTACTAACATTACTATTTTTCAGAGCACCAGACACTAGGCAGAGCCCTTTTTATATATTATCTCGCTTAATCCTTTTATAAATCTATAAGTTATCTATCAAGACAGACATACAAAGGTCATACAACTTGCCCAAAGTTACACAGGACACTAAGCAAGCTGACAGGACAGGCACTCTTATTTTCTTTGGCAGGCAATACTCTAAGGTTACAATTATGATGGTTGATATTTTCTAGGAGCATCCATTCTGATGAGAGAGATATTTAAATAAACAATTACACTGCAATATAGAATAACTGTAATTATACTCAGCATAATGAGTGCTTACAGGCACATAAACAAGATATTATGGGAGTGCAGATATGTGCTTAATCCTTCCCAAGAAAAAAAAATCAAAGTCCTCCATGACATGATGTGAAATTAGGTCTTGAGACTTTTGTTAAGAGGACAAAGAATAAAAGTACATTTTAAGTAAAAGGAATTGTATACACAAGAGATGTACATAAACACATGGTTTCTTCAAGGGTCAGCAAATTTGTTCAGTATGGCCAAAAAATAGGAAATACATAGAAAACAGGTAAAAGATAAAGTTAGAGAAGTGAACAAAGTCCAGATCTGTGCTGTCCAACTAGGGACATGTGGTTATTTACTTGTACATTGTGATCAATAGCTCAATACTATGGCTAGCTAGCTGCTATCAATTTCTATGGCACAGACATAAAATATTTCCATCATAACAGAAAATTCAATTAAACAGGACTGGTCTAGACTATGAAGGTCCTTATATGCTAGATTACTGGAATTTTTCTGTAACTGATGGTAGGCCATAAACAGATTTAAGAGTTTAAAACAAGTGACATTGTTAGAGCTTCACTTAGAACTGACAGAAGCAAAATAAATGGACTAGTTAGTGGCAAGGGTATAGGGGAGGATGTAGAAAGCAGGGCTAGCAATAGGGAAACAAGTTCAGAGAGATGATAAAAAATTTTAAATCAAATAAACTGATTAAGTAGATATCTTCTGATAAATTAAACAATACTTTTCAGGTTTTCTAATTTTTCAAAATCTCTTAGAATGAAACAATACTGCTTTTACAGTGAAAGGTGGCTGGGAGAATTTGAGAGATGCTATTACAACAGTCCTATAAAGAAAAAAGTGAACACTAAAGAAACAACATGGGCAAATTAAGTGAAAAGCACAAATTCTGAAACATGTGAAAGGAAGAATCTATAGATTTTATTGAGTGATTAGACTGTGAATACACACACGTTCTAAAAATTTCAACAACCACCCCCTAAGACAGGCAAACCTGGTATTACAATATCCTCATTTTTAGAGGTGAAGCACCAAAGATTTAGATGAACTGTCCTCATCATTCAGTTAGTGAAGCAAGAATTCAAGATAGATGGCTCATCTAAATACTGGACTTTTTATACTTGGCTTGATTACTCATCCTACTCACTAAATATTGCTCTTGATCACCTTTCTGCTATCTAAATACCAAAGTCATCTGCCTCAAAGATCAAAGCTCTGAAATTTCTGAGACTATATGAAGACATTTAAATTTGTTGCAAACTCTAAAAATATCTGAATATTTTACAAAAGAATATGAATATACAAGTGACTAATAAGTACATGAAAAGAGGCTCAACACTGTAAGTCATCAGGGACACGTAAATTAAAATCAAAATGAGATACCACTACCTATTAAAAATTTTGAAAATAATAATAATAAAATCTGACAATACCAAGTGTTGGTGAGGATGTGGAAACTCATTTTCAAAGAACACAAATTATGTAAAATGCAACAGCCACACTAAATAACAATTTTGGTAGTTTCTTATAAAGTTAAGCATACATTTGCCATACAACCAGTCACCCACTCCTGGGTATTAACCTAAGAGAAATGGAAGTATATGTATCAACAAAGATTTGTACATAAATGTTTATAGTAGCTTTATTTGCAATTGCCCAAAACTGGAACAATCCAAATATTCATAAACAGGCAAACAGAGGAACAAATTATGGTACATTCATACAATGAAAAAATACCCACAAGAGAGGGGAAAAAATACAATTGATGCACACGACAGGGAAAGGTCTCAAAATCATTATAATGAGTGAAAGAAGCCCACCCCCCCCCCCCAAAAAAAATCCACAATATATGATACCATTTACCTAAAATTCTAGAAACTAAGACTAATCCACAGTGACAGAAAGCAGATAAATGGTTGCTTGAGGATGGGGATTTAGAAAAGATGAATTACAAAGGGAGACAACAAAACTTTAGGGTGATGGAAGTAATCATAATCTTGAATATGGTGATGGTTTCAAAGGTTTATTATACATATGTCAAAATTGATCAAAATCAAAATTTCATTTAAAAAAAAAATTTTTTTTGAGACAGAGTCTCACTCTGTAGCCCAGGCTGGAGTGCAGCGGCATGACCTTGGCTCACCGCAACCTCCACCTTCCGGGTTCAAGTGATTCTCCTGTCTCAGCCTTCCCGAGTAGCTGGGATTATAGGCAAGCGCCACCATATCTGGCTAATTTTTGTATATTCAGTAGAGATGGGGTTTCACCATGTTAGCCACACTGGTCTCGAACTCCTGACCTCAAGTGATCCGCCCGCCTCGGCCCCCAAAGTGCTGAGATTTCAGGCATGAGCCACCACGCCTGGCCCAAACTGTGCACTTTAAATATGAGTAGTGCATTAACTTTAATAACATCTCAATAAAGTGATAAGAAATTGTATCACAAAAATTGTTGCAAACTCAGGGCAATACTCGACGGAGCTTCAAAAATGTTATTACCATTACAGAAGTGCTCATTCTACATTAAAAAAAGTCACATTAAGATTAGGGTTCATGTTTATACAAAGCAATGTACAACAAAACTATAAAAATATTTCATATGAATAAATCATCTTTTTCAGTCATTCTAAGAATTTAGTTAGAAAATAACTAAAATACAGGCAAAATCTTTAATACAAACCCTTGTACAAGTTGGGTACTAAAGAATAATTACGATAAACAACAGTAACATCTTTAATTTTTTTTACCCTTCAGCACTCTAGAAAGAAAAAGTAGATGATGGTTTACACATTAAGGGAAAAAACCCTCAAATTTCCACTGCTATCTAAAAGAAGAAATGATTCCTCCTGATCTTTTTCTCTCTGAATTGCTGACAATAGAACAAAAGACATAAAGAACCCTATAAAGGCCATTAAACCAATTCTCTACTTGCTGATCTCATAAACATGATTAAGATTTTTGCTACATAGCATCCTTACCTAGACCAACTGCCAATATTGCAGGACACTGGCCAGATGCACAGGTGTTACATAATTGGTAGCATTAATTAAAAATAAATGAAACCTTCAATACCATATTTTCTAAGTTAACTGAAATATATCCTTTTTAGGAAAAAATAACTCCATTAATTCAAGAAACAGCACACATACCTAACATGACCAAAAAGCTTCTCAACCCGGTCTCATAGTTAATAAATCAGTTTTGTCTAAAATGAATCAATTTCTCCTTTTTGTGATTTGTCAAACTCTTGACAGTACTTAGTAGGATCACCATTTAACACTAGGTATACAAGCAAAAATGCCACTAAACTTAGCGTTACCAAACAAACAGAATCCCTAAGGAGTATGCCTATTGCTCTTTCTGATCCCAGGAAATCAGTATATCAAGAAGACGACAACTCTCAGTACAGAGGAGGGCTAAGAGCAAATGACTCACGAGCATGATCCACAGCTAATAGAGAAAATATGAAATCTGTCTAGGATTCATGACAGGGCACCAAAAAAATCTGGGAAAAGAAGATACTAAAGTTGAGACTAGAATGAGCAAGCAGTCAAAACACACTCAAGCTCAAACTAGGAGAACTAAATATTACAATTAAAGATCTTTCATTTATTAATTCTATCTCTTGACATTTTTCCTACAGAAATGAAAATGTGGACATACATTGTACTTAGCACCTTAATTTTTAAAAAATAAGGAAAAGGCCAGGCGCTGTGGCTCATGCCTGTAATCCCAGCACTTTGGGAGGCCAAGGCGCGCAGATCACGAGGCAGGAGATCGAGACGATCCTGGCTAACATGGTGAAAACCAGTCTCTACTAAAAATACAAAAAATTAGCTGGGCGTGGTGGCGGGCGCCTGTAGTCCCAGCTACTACAGAGGCTGAGGCAGGAGAAGCGCGTGAACCCAGGAGGCAGAGGTTGCAATGAGCCAAGATCGTGCCACTGCACTCCAGCCTGGGCAACAGAGCGAGACTCCATCTCAAAAAAATAAATAAATAAATAATGATGAACTGGAAAGAATGTAACTTATCAAATATCAAGAACTGAATAAATTATAGCATATTATTATAATGGAGTACTGTGCAGTCATTAGGAATAATGGAAAAAACATTTAACAACATTCAAAGATGTTTAGTTTATATATTTGTTTTTAAAAGTTAATAAAAATTTACATATTTAAGTTTTTAATAGTTAGCAAAAACCTTACAGATTTATCTGTATGTTGAAAAGCTTTATCCAAGAATTGCAAAATGTCATCAGTTACATAACTGTGCAATGGGAACAATCTGTTTCTAATTTTTCAAAAAAAGACACATATTACTTATATAGTAAAGCAAAATATGTCACCTTAATTAGTGATGGGAAATTTACCATACAAAAAGAGAAAGAAATTGTTAAATAGAACAGGAAATAAACCTTGTGTGGCTCTGGATATGATAAATTTTAGGACTATTTCATATTCTTGTATTGAATCAATGCAATTAGGCAGATGTGACAAATATCAGAGCTGCCTTAATTCTAACACTTATTCCAGTACAAACAACTCTCGAAATAATCTTTCTTATTCCTAACACCTAACATGGAATGAATAAATATCCGTTTATGACAACCGAAAGAACTAAACACACCCTTGGGAATTTCACTATATTCAACCATCCTTTTTATTATTATTTTTAACAAATGCAAACAAGAGGAAATGCTCTGTACTAATTGTTTTAATATCTAGAAATCGTGAGTACTTTGGAAACTGGTAACTATGAAACCTCTCCCCTCAAAAATACACCTGATTTTTTTAGATTACCCTTATTTCTTGATTTAACTACTTTTCAGTCTAAAAAGAAGCTATTCACAACTACAAAATTAAAGACTTTTGAAGACACAGCTTACATTTTTTTTTTTTTTTGCAACGGAGTTTTGCTCTTGTCACCCAAGCTGGAATGCAGTGGCGTGATATTGGCTCACTACAACCTCTGCCTCCTGGGTTCAAGCAATTCTCCTGCCTCAGCCTCCTAAATAGCTGTGACTACAGGCATGCACTACCACACCTGGCTAATTTTTGTATTTTTAGTAGAGATGGGGGTTTCACCATATTGGCCAGGCTGGTCTTGAACTCCTGACCTTGTGATCTGCCCACCTAGGCCTCCCAAAGTGCTGATATTACAGGCATGACCCACTGCACCCAGCCTAATAACTTTTTTCACTATTTAAACAACAACAAAAAAGCAAAACCAGAACTCCCACTGGTAAGAGCATTCCTGACCAATTCAACCAAACAGAAGCATTTAAAAAGATTATATATTTACCTGCCCCAAACTTTTACATACGGAGCCCAGCGTGTTGATATTACCAAAAATACATGTAAATTAAAGATACTATATATGAAAATTAAGGAAGATTCATGAAGTGTTCCTAAATATACTCACAGAAAGATAGCTGTTAACCTCCACATCATCAGTAATGGTTTGGCGCTCTCCTTTATAGTTAATTTTCCGAAATCTTCTTCGGGATTGTCTGGCAGGAATTTCTCTTTGTAGAATACTATCTTCATTATCTTTGGCATTCTCTACCTGAAACACATGTTCATATTCTTGATTAAATATCAAATTTTTCCATATTATTGACAGTCTATGGAGTCTTAACAGGCTCATAAGGAAGCTTCATTTAGTTCTTACAAGAAACTGCCTCAAGAAAAAAAACAGTCTGTATAGCACAACGCTCATCAGTTAAAGATTAAAGGTGATGTTATTATAAAGATCTGGAGACCACAGTTTCCGTCCAGGAAACAGTCTCTCTTGTGCACATAAACATACATCCTCTAAGTAAAGTCACTTACCAGAAATGAAGGCTGTTAACTACACCTACACATTCAATAATTACAACTTGAGTTCCTCTAATTACAAACTGCCTGATTATACACATATTTTACTTAGCAAACAATCCTGGTTATGGTTTTAGTTAATTGTTAAAAAGTAAAACAAGAAAACTTTATGCAATATTCTTTAATTTTCAACTTAATGCATGACAACAGCCACAAGTAAGGCTGGCATCTTCTAAGAAAATAAAACTGAAAATTAACATCTGTTAGGAGTTTAAAATAGGCCAGCATGCATATATATTAAGTACTTAGTTCACACAACAGCCCTGTAAGCAGGTATTACTGTCTCTACTTTGTAGACAAAGAAAAATCTGAAGATAATAGTGACATTCCAGTCTCACAACAGTGATACTTATTAAAGCTGAGTTGGCAACCTGGCAACAGAGCAAGACCCCATTTCTACAGGGGGAAAAAAATAAGTCAGGCATGGTGGTGTGCACCTGTAGTACCGGCTACTTAGGAGGCTGAGGTGGGAGGATCAATTGAGCTCAGGAGTTCAAAGCCGCTGTTAGCTATGACTACACAACTATGCCACTGATACAAGACTGCACTGCCTGTCCAATCACAGACCATACCATAATTTTTTAAATTAACTATTTTTATAAAGGTATATTGATATGCTCTAAAAATCTACCTTTATAACTAAGCTCACATCTAATAAATAATAAATGGTGGTTTTAGTTTTCCCCCATAACTACTCTTTCTGCTAATGTCAGAGCTCTTGATATTACCAAAACTTTCCTAGGCACCCACCCATACACAGTGGTGCCCCCTTATCTGAGGGGGATACATTCCATGATCCCCACTAGATGTCTGAAACTGCAGACAGTACCAAATTCTATATATGCCATGTATTTTTCTGTATTTACATACCTATGATAAAGTTTAATTTATAAATTAGGCACAGAAGAGATCAATAATAAAATATAATAATATACTGCAATAAAAGTTATGTGGGGGTGAGGAGGTGCAGTGGCGAATGCCTGTAGTCCCTGCTACCAGGGACGCTAGGGCGAGAGGATCACCTGAGCCCAAGAGTTAACGTCCAGCCTGGGCAACACAGCAAGACCCTGTCTCTTAAAAAAAAAAAAAAAAAAAGAAGTTATGTGAATATGGTCTCTCTTTTTTTTTAACTTTTATTTTAAGTTCAGCAGTACACGCGCAGGTTTATTACGCAGGTAAACTTGTGTCATGGGACTTGTTATACAGATTATTTCAGCACTCAGGTATTAAGCCTAGTGCCTATTAGTTATTTTTCCTGATCCTCTCCCTCCTCCCACCCTCCACCAAAAGGCCCCAGTGTGTGTTGTTCCCCTCTATGTGTCCATGTGTTCTCATCATTTAGCTCCTCTCTCTTTCCACAGTGTACGACAGTCCTAAAAATGTGCAAAGTAAAACTGCAGATATAGGGGTGTGGGAGACTACTGTATCATATCAACATTCTCAGCACCCCTGCTTGTCTTCCAAATCTTCGGTTCAATTCTCTCTCAGATCGTCAATTCTCTATGAATCCCTCCCATAATGCTCTTTCATTCCCATTACCACCTCCCCTTAATTTAAGTCTTAATCACCTCAGTCCCAAACCACAGCAATAGGTGATCCTGCTGCTTTAGGCATGTTCCTCTCCAATTCTATCCTGCATGGTCAAACAAATCACCTAGATAATCACCATTACTCAGGTTTCCTGTTCAAAATGCCACAATGGACCTCTAATGTTTACACCAAAGAAATTTTAAACTCTTAGATTTGATATTCAAAGCCATTATAAACTCCATCCCCAAAATAGTTTTATCACCTTATCTTACACGTACAATCCTGGAAAAGCTGCTCCCTTATTTGCTTTCCCACAAAAATTCTAATTAGATATACAAAATTTCCTAATGATTTCTAAGAGCTGATGTCTAATCTGTTTTGTTCAGGTGTGAATTCAAGAATAAGTAGCAGCCAACTCAATGTGACTATTCATGTGCCCCTATATATAAATAACTTATAATCTGCCAAGTAACTTATTTTTTCAATTTGTGTTATCATACCCATTCTGTCTTCACGTGCTATCATTTAGACACTACCTATCTCAACGGCCATCTCTTCCATAATTACAAAAGACATTCCTCTCCTCAGACCTCAATTGGCTTATTGTGTATACACACCTAGACTTCTCAAAAATGGGACATGTTCTCTACTGCCTTCAGACCTTTACATAATGCAGCTGTCACTTCTGGCTAAAAGCCCATTCCCTCTTTGCCAACATATGGGTCTCCTACCTACATCTTATGACCTAGTTCAACCAATCCCTCCTCTACTCCAGAAAGGTATTACTCCTTCTGTAGCACTAAGCATACCAACCTCACTAATAAGATAAATTCTCTAAGGCAGGAACCGTATTATGTAATATTATATTCATCTTTGTTCACCTAATATTCAAGACATTTGCCAAAATGGGTGTTTAATTAAATTTTCCCTTTTGCCTCAAATACATTAGGTCCTTGGAATTATGTATAAAGTCCTCAAAAGGTATACACAAGGCCATATACCAGAAACTGTAGCTTATCTCTTTAAGGTTCACAATAACCCTATTACATAGCTACTTTTCCTATTGTAATAGATGGTACAGAGTCTCATAAAAGTTAATTCACAGGCTGGGCAGGGTGGCTCACGCCTGTAATCCCAGCACTTTGGGAGGCCGAGGTGGGTGAATCATGAGGTCAGGAGTTCAAGACCAGCCTGGCCAAGATGGCGAAACCCCATCTCTACTAAAAACTACAAAAATTAGCCAGCCGCGGTGGCAGGCGCTGTAATCCCAGCTACTCGGGAGGCTGAGGCAGGAAAACTACTTCAAACCGGACGGCAGAGGTTGCAGTGAGCAGAGATCGTGTCACTGCACTCTAGTCTGGTTGACACAGTGAGACTCCGTCTCAAAAAAAAAAAAAAAAAAAAAAGTTAATTCACACAAGTAGGTGAATCAGGACTCAAAACCCAAGTGTAACTAAAAAGTCCAACTTCATATTGCTCTATCCCAAAAGATAAAACAGATTATCTACTTTAGACAAAAGTCCAATATTCTATGATTCTTAGGTCTTTTAATATCTACCACTTATTGAGCAATGCAGAGATTTAAACAATAAAGGCTTTACAGAGTAAAAATGGAAGTAAAATAAATTTAGGAAAAGGCTTTCTACGTTTCAAAATCTTGGGAAAAGTACCAAACGCAAAGAAAAATCTAATCATGACTTTTCTTCCAGGAATATAAAGAATTAAACGCCCTTAACAAAGTTCCCACTGAATATAACCGAATTGTGATATTTAAAACATTAAAGCCTGCATTAAAAACAATATAAGATTTAAAAAAAATAAAACCACAAACACAACTGAAATGGCACAAAAGGTACAGAATCCAAAGACCAAGAATGATGTGAAAGCAAGAATACTTGAACTTGGGAAACCAATAGAGTCCTTGATCTACCAGACAGTTTCTGTCAAACTCTAAAGAAAAGATCTTTCACTCTGATGTTTGTAGGGAGTGAGACAGACAAGAGATGAAACAAGAGACTCTACCAAAGTTGAGGAATCTAATAGAAACCTACTCATAAAGCTCATCCCAAACAGCTACACCCTCATTACAAGGGTAAGCAAGATACAAGCAGAAGGGGACAGGAAGAAAACTTGCCTGGCACTGGTGAAAGAGGAGGAGGGGGAGCAACTGAACAAAAATTGCCTTCCCCTGAGAATTCAAAACCACAAGCCATCCCTCATCCAGACCTGTAGTTTGAATTCACAATACCTCAAGCATGCAAGTAAACTAAAAGAGATTCAGCACTATTAATATAAAATATCCGAAATAACAAATGCAAAACTTCCTTACAAAAATGCAACTTTTTTTTTTTTTTTTTTTTGAGATGGTGTTTTGCTCGTGTCACCCAGGCTGGAGTGCAATGGCGCAATCATGGCCCACTGCAACCTCCACCTCCCAGGTTCAAGTGATTCTCCTGCCTCAGCCTCCCAAGTAGCTGGGATTACAAGCATGCACCACCACGCCCGGCTACTTTTTGTATTTTTAGTAGAGATGGGGTTTCACCATGTTGGCCAGGCTGATCTCCAACTTCTGATCTCAGGTGATCCACCTGCCTCATCTTCTCAAAGTGCTGAGATTACAGGCGTGAGCCACCACACCAGGCCAACAAAAATGCAACTTTAACATAAACCTCAAAGTATTACCGTACCTAAAGTTCCAAGACATATGAACTCATAGACAAACATAAAAAAATCCCAACTACATCAAAATCATGTAAGAAGCAAGACATAATTAAAAATAACGAGCCCCCAAAAAAGCAGAATGACACTTGCAAATACTCCAATACACCGAAAGTATTAGAGAACAGAAAGTCAAAATTTAAAAACTTTTGAACAAAAGAAAACTTGAAAATGAGCCAGAGATGATAAACAGCAACCAAGCAGGTGAGGCTTGACCAGGACAAGAAAGCCCTAAGTGCTCTCCTCCCCACTGCCAGGCTAGCAACATTGAGGAACAACCAATAGCAATCTACATTTGGAGGAGAGATGAGAACATGAAGAGACCCTGCTGAAGCACAAGAGCACAGAGAAGGCCTAAAACTGAGTAGAGCAGGAACACTGACTGAGAAAAATCTTCCAGCAAACTCAAGGACAAAGTAACACTAAACAAATTTGAAACCACTGGTGCACCGTAACAGCAAGATAATCCAAACCTAGCGCAACTCCAGGAGAAATGTGTTCATCTCTAGGCTTAAAAGCTATAGCCCTATACCTAATGCCTAACATTAAATCCAAAATTATAACTCACATAAAAAAGGAAAGGTAAAACAAAACAAAACAAAAAACAAAAACCAAGAGACAAAGCAATCAACAGAGCAGTCTACAAGAATTAGAGTGGATCCAGATGCCGGAACTACCAGAGAACTTCAATCAACTATGATTAAACATGTTATAGGTTCACTGGAAAAGGTATAGACAACACACACAGATTGATAATTTTAGCAGACAAAAGAAAAATATAAAATAAAAATGAAAATGTTAGAAACAAAAGACGTAGTAATAGAGATGAGGAATGTCTTTGACATGCTCATTGGCAGACTCAACACAACTGAGTTAAGATCAAGGAAATTAAACATAGGACAATAAAATTACCAAAGAGAAAGAGGAAAAGAGTTAAATAAGAAAAATGAAGGAATTGAACGGCATATTAAGATGCAACTAAAAAGGGAGTTAGTAAACTGGGAAGATAAATCCAGAAGATTTACTCAACATACAGCACAAAGTCATCATGAAGAGGTGAAAAATAAGAAAGCTAAGAGGAAAGGTTGAAAAAAAAAAATTCAAGATGATAGAACAAGACAATATTTAAGGAAAAAAAGAATTTTTGATGCCCAAAGCAGTCCAAAAAATCCAAAACAGGATAATGAAAAACTATGATACCAAATTACAGAGAAAATATAAACAGAAGACTTTTAATGCAGCCAGAAAGAAAAAAGAGATCAGGAAGGCAATTAGATTAATGTCTGACTCCTCAAAATACGATGAATGTAAAAAAATAGAATGTATTGTGTTAATAAAAAATAATTATCCTCCTAAAATTGTATTAATGGCAAAATAATCCTCCAAGAATGAAGAAAAATAAAGTTATTTTCAGACAAAAAAGAAAAAAAATACCTGAGATACTTAACAACAAAAGATCTTCAGGAAAGAATTTTTAATGGGTGTACTTTAAACAACACAAGTGTTACCATTAGGACGGTCTCATATATAAGAAAGAACTAAAAGCAAAAAACATTAAATACGTGGTTAAATAGGAATAAATAATGACTGCATAATACAGTAAGGCAAAATTTACAGAATACATAAAGCTAAAATACTGGACAACAGGAATTACATCTGGATACTAGCATTAAACTCTTATCAGTTTAGCTACTTATTAGCCTCAGGTGTTTTTAAGTAGGTTTTCTTTTTTTGAGACATAATCTCACTCTGTCGCCCAGGCTGGAGTGCAGTGGCACAATCTTGGCTCGCTGCAACCTCCACCTCCCGAGTTCAACTGATTCTCCAGCCTCAGCCTCCCGAGTAGCTGGGATTACAGGCGCCTACCACACCTGGCTGATTTTTGTATTTTCAGTAGAGACAGGGTTTCACCATGTTGGCCAGGCTGGTCTCGCACTCCTGATCTCAGGTGATCCACTCGCCTTGGCCTCCCAAAGTGCTGGGATTACAGGAGGGAGCCACTGTGCTTGGCCTAAGTAGGAATTTAAAAATAGAATTAGCACTAAAAGAAGAGACCAAACACCATTTCTACAAGAATATGGTGGGGAGGAGAGGAAGGAAAAAATAACTTAAAATAAAGGAGGGCAAAAAAAAAGAGGGGAAAAAATAAGAACAAATAAAAAGCACATAATGTGGTGAAAGTAAATTCAAACCTATCAGCAGTCACAATGAATACAAATAGAAAAGTCTTTCCAGGTAAAAAAGAATCTCACGTCAAATATAGAAAAAGAAGAAACAGACCTCAAGTATTAAGGTTCACAGAATCCTGATATTTTTGAGAGAAGCCCAATAATTTTAAATATTTCTCTGATTCCTAGTGAAGGAAATCCCAATCTAATAAATTTCTTGGCGTCCACACCTGCTATAAATCATTAACTTAACGAAGGTTTGTTATCCTTTTAGTGGGGAAATGGTACCTACTCATTATCATCAAAATCTGAGCTCTATAACCACTAGGAATGGTTTAACTACTTGGATATCGCTGCTTCTAAACTTTTGCAATGAACAACCCTAGGAAACACGTTTTTTTTTCTTAAGGTGAAATAATTTGGTAAATACTTTTAAGAGAAAAAAATAGTCATGTATCAATGCTGACATTTCCTACTGACATTTTAGACTGGAGTTTTTCTTAACATCTTTAATTTTACACAACTGTTATGCTAAAATAAAAATCTCGATTACTAATGACATTTATTTATGTATCTATTAGTTATATTAACTATAATTATAAATTTTAATTATTTCCAATTAAATGTATAATATATAGAATTTTTCATAGTATACACATAAATATTACCTATACATATATAATTGCTTTAAATTAACAAAATCAACATTACCACTAACATCCTGGTTACATCATCTTGGATACTAATATTTATATATGTATAGATTTATGTATATGTGTTATGTTAAATTAATTATAATTAGTCACACATAACGTGCATCTATATACACACATATACAGCCATGTGTTACTTAAGTATACGTTCTGAGAAATTAGTTGTTAGACAATTTCGTCATTGTGTGAACATCATAGAGTGCACTTACACATAGACAGTACAGCCTACTACTTATCTAGGCTATATAGTATGGCCTATTGGCCCTAAGCTACCAACCTGTAAAGAATGCTACTGTACTGAACACTGTAGGCAATTATAACATAATGTTAAGTATCTGTGTATCAAAACACAGAAAAGGTACAGTAAAAACACAGTATTATAATTTTATGGAACCACTGTCATACATGTGATCACTCATAACCAGCAGTGCATGACTGTATGGAAAACTGTAGAAAGACCACTAGTAGGCTGGGCTCAGTGGCTCACGCCTGTAATCCCAGCACTTTGGGAGGCCGAGGTGGGTGGATCACCTGAGGTCAGGAGTTTGAGGCTAACCTGACCAACATGGTGAAACGCCATCTCTACTAAAAATACAAAAATTAGCTGGGAGTGGTGGCGTGTGCCTGTAATCTCAGCTGCTCGGGAGGCTGAGGTTGCAGTGAGCCGAGATCACGCCACTGCACTCCAGCCTGGGCAACAGATCAAGACTCTGTCTCAAAAATAATAAGAAAAGACCACTAGTAACACCAACAATGAGACAACTGGCTCTTTCTGTGCTAGGGGACATACTACATTAGGAATGTACAGTTAAAATACTGTCTCTTAAAGTCACCAGAAATAATAATTCTTCATGGAATTATACCAAAATTTTACATATATTAAAATCACTTATTTTGTTTTTTGGGGGGAAGAGTAAATTTTTTCTCCTTTTGAATTGCTTTTAGTACATAAAAAGATTTACATGGCTCCCCTAAAATTGCTCTTCTTTCTCAGGTTTCTTCTAGTTCTCCTTGCTTTTTTTATTCTTTTAAATGGCACAAAATGCAAAACACAAACACTATACCTGATGGCATATTTCACTGGGATTTCATTATATTCATAAGGTAAACTAACAAAAAGTAATATCCTTACTATGGTAACTCCATACCTAAGAACATGGTATCTCTTTTTTTGTTCAAGTTTAATTTTTTTATTTCAGGGGTACTTAAACACATTATTTCTGCACATTTGTTAAGTTTAATCTTAAGTGTTTTATTTGTTTGTTGGTTTTATAGACTGAGTCTATGTTGCCCAGGCTGGAGTGCAGTGGCTATTCACAGACAGGAATAATTGGGACTACAGACGTGTGTCACAACACCCAGCTTAAGTATTTCTCAAACAGTTTTTGTAAATGTATTCTTCTTCCCTTATGTGACATATGTTACAGATCAATTTCTTTATCCCTATTTTTAAAATATCCTGGGATTATGATGGGGACTGCACTAAATTTTAGATAAATTTTGAGATAATTTGTATCTTAAAAATATTGTCTCAACTGATTTAAAGATCTAAAAACAACTTGTTAAGGTTTTCTGTGTAAAGGTCTCCTACAACTTTTTTCAGATTTAATCTGATGTATATAGATGGTTTCGATGTTTATAAATGGTACGTTTATAAAATTCAATTTTCTACTTGCTTGTAAGGAAAAATACAATTGATTTTTATGTATGAACAAGTATCCAACGACCTTGTTGAAATGACATAAATTTCAAAAGTTCACACTTAGGTAATTTGGGGTTTTCTACATACAAATCATGTCATCTGTAAATCACAGTTTTACATTTTCTTCCAATCTCTTTTTTCCCCTGCCTAAATGCATCTCCTAGCCAATAGTTTTGGTATGGTGAGCTTTCTCCATATATTCCCAAATGTTGGGAGAAAGTTTTCAATGTTTATTATAGGGTTTCTGCAGGTAACAATTAGGTTATAAAAGTTTCATTCTCTTCCTAGCTTGCTAAAAGCTTTTAAAATCATGAATGGGTTTTGATTATCAAGAGCTTTTTCTGCATCCATAGAAATGATTACCTGATTTTTTTCACTAATTATATCAATGTAGTGAATCACACATTCAAATGCTAAATCAATTTGTGATTCTGGAACTAAATTCAATGTAGTCATGTTGTTTTATCCTCTGTATGTATTACTGAGATTGGACTACCTAAAATGTTAAGATTTTTACATTTATTTTCATTTAAAAATACTAACCTATAATACTGCTTTTGTATAATGCCCTTGTTAGGCTGTTGTTATAAAAATTAAAATAGGCTCATAAAATAAGGCAAAGAAGTTTAAGTTTTGCTATTTCCTGTAAGATGCTAAGTATTATTTCTTCTTTAAATGTTTGGAAAAATTTACCAGTAAAGCCACATGGGTCTGAATTTCTAAATGAAAAGGTTTATAATTACAGATTCACTTTCTTTTCTAGATATTGGCTTGTGCAGATCTTCTATTTGTGTGTGTATATGCCAGTTTGGTTTTTTCTTTTTTTTCCCCAAGGAATTTGACTGAAACTTCAAACTCACTTGCTTTAAGCTTTCCATACCATCTCCCTTATTAGCATTTTAAAAATGTTTGCTAGATCATAGTAGTGAATCCTTTTTCATTCCTGATACTGATTGTATGACATGTTTTGTTTTTGATGATCTTTGACGGGTTTATCAATTTTCTTAGTCTTTTCTGAGACTCAACCTTGTCCTTTGTCAATCCTCATTATTCTAAGTTTGCTTTTATGCCACTGATATTTATTTTTATATTGATCTTTACTATTTCTTGGCTTGTGATTTCTATTCATATGCTGCTCTTTAATTTCCTGACATGAATACTTTACTGTCAGCCTTTGCTCTTATAGCACTAGGGCTTAAATTTCACAACAAGAAAGGCTTACGCTGAATTCTACACATTTTAATAGGCTGTATTTATTCATTTAAAATATTTTCTAATTTTCTAAGTAATTCTTCTTTGACAAGTGATTTAGAGCATACGCCTGAATTTCAGCAGTTGCATTTTTTTTCTAGCTGTGTTTTTATAATTGGTTTTTAAATTAATTTCATGGTGGTCAGAAACTATAAAATTTTAAATACTGAAATTTTGAGACTTGCTTTATGTCCCAGCATGTGGTCAAATTTAAAAAACATTCCATGTGCACTTGAAAAGTAGCCGTACTCTGTTGTTGGTAGGTGTAGTGTTCCCTGTATGTCTCTTAGGTAAAATGTGTACATGATGGGGTTGAAATCCTCAATATACTTACTGACTTGTGGTGGTTGTTTTGTCAGTTACTTAGCAAAGCGGCTCACGCCTGTTAATCCCAGCGCTTTGGGAGGCCAAGGCAAGAGGATCACCTCAGGTCAGGAGTTCAAAACCAGCCTGGCCAACATGGCAAAACGCTGCCTCTACTAAAAATACAAAAATTAGCTGCGCATGGTGGCGCACACCTGTAATCCCAGCTACTTGGGAAGCTGAGGCAGGAGAATCACTTAAGCCTGGGAGACAGAGGTTGCAGTGAGCTGAGATTATGCCACTGCACCCCAGCCTAGACGACAGAGCAAAACTCTATCACAAAATAAAAATAAAAATAAAAATAAAAATCTCCCACTGTGATTGCGGGTTTGTCTAGTTCTGATTTTTTTAAGGACAATTTTTGTTTTATATATTTTGAAGACATGTAAAGCTTCAGGATTGTGTAACCTTGATACAATTAACCTTTTATCACTATACAGTACCATTCTTACATTAAATAATGCTTCTTGCCTAAAAGTATACTTTGCGCCAGGTATGGTGGCTCACACCTGTAAGTCCAACACTTGGGAGGTTGAGGTGGGAGGATTGTTTGAGGTCAAGAGTTCGAGATCAGCCTGTGAAACATAGCAAGGCTGTCTCTACAACAACAACAACAACAACAAATTAGCTGGGTATGGTGGGGTGCATCTGTAGTCCCAGCTACTTGAGAGGCTGAGGAGAGAGGCTCACTTGAGCCCAGGAGTTCCAGGCTGCGGTGAGCTATCGCACCACTGCACTCTACTCTGGGCAAGGCTCTGTTTCTTTAAAAAAAAAAAAAAAAAAAAAGAAGTTAAAACAAGGAGATTACTTTATAATGTGTCAGATTAAGATGACTAACTTATCAGGTGATCAAGAATGTGTTCAGTAACAGACATTTCCAATCACCAGTGGAATTAATCAAATCTGTACAAATAGACAAAACCATTTGACCAGGCATTTTTAACAATTCTGAAAAATTTCGCCTATTTTGGATTGTTTTCTCCTATAACTCATAAAGCATTTAAAACTATACCAATCATCAATAAATTTAAATTTTTGAAATTTAAAAATTACCAGCCATAAATATATATACTTGATGTGACTTTTTATTATATATACTTGTTTTTCTGAAATACTGAAGAATAAATTGGAGATATAATGCTTCTTGACCCCAAAATATGTCAACATGTATCTGCTAACAATAAGGACTTTGTCTTACAGAACCACAGTATGGTTATCAAACTCAGGGAATTTGATATTATCCAATCTGTAGTGCATATTTTGAATTCATCAATTGCACCAACAATGTCATTTATAGCTATGCCTATGATTTCTCCTTTTCTTCCTCCTCATATGAAAATATTACATAAAGTATGTACAACAAGCACTAAAACAGGATGTATAACACTGAAGTAAAAGCAGTATTTCTTTTGCATATAGTATGAGAAATACAAAATACAACTAAAAAGTGAGAAAATCAATATTGCCTGGGCAGTTTTCTTGCCATGTTCCTCAATACATACATTTAAAAGAAAGAATTCTGAGGCTCTAATAGGAATCCCATATATTCAGTGCTTAAAGAAAATAAATTTGAAACAATACATACTCCATCCTTGAACAAACTTGAATTCAAGAAACATTCACTGAATACTTACTATGCAGGCAGCACTCTGCAATACTCTCGGAGATACAAGTGGAATAAGACATAATCTTTGCCCTGTAAGAGCTTAAAATCCAATTGCTCACATAAAATTAGGGATAGTGAGTTCATGGTCATACAGATGATCCAGTTTAAGAAAGAGAAAAACTATTTGAAGGTATCAATCTGACTATAGCACCATGAAATGGAAAAGTAGTTTAGTTTTGAGCCCTTACATTAAAATGCTTCATTAAGAATTCAATTTCTCTTCTTGACAGTTCAAATCTAATCAGATGACATGGTCATCTACATGAGATCCTAGTAGGACAATAAGTCCACTCGGTATATGCTGTTTTCTAGTCAGGTCATCTTAGAACAAGGTAAAAGCAAGCTGTGTTCTTGATTCTTCTAATACTTAAAAAAAAAAAAAATTCTAAAGTTACATCAACTACTTAGCTTTTTTAAGAAAAAATAAAGAATTATTCCTTAAATACACTCCTAAATAAAAACTTATCTTAAATAACTAAAAAGTGAAAATACTAACACCATTTCTTACTTGGATCTAACTGTATATCTTTTTACTTTTCTCTACTTCATTCTCTCTAGTTTAGGGCACAGACTATAGAATGCAAAGTTTATTGAAAAAGTAAAATTGAATGGGAAAGAAGAAATCACCTGAGGCTGGGCGCGGTTACTCAAGCCTGTAATCTCAGCACTTTGGGAGGCCAAGGCGGATGGATCACCTGAGGTCAGGAGTTCAAGACCAGCCTGGCCAACATGGTGAAACCCCCATCGCTACTAGAAAATAGAAAAACTAGCTGGGCATGGTGCCAGTTGCCTGTAATCCCAGCTACTCAGGAGGCTAGGGCAGGAGTACTGCTTAAACCTAGGAGGTAGAGGTTGTAGTGAGCCAAGACTGCACCATTGCACTCCAGCCCGGGCATCAAGAATGAAACTCTGTCTCAAAAAAAAAAAAAAAAAAAAAAAAAAATCACTTGAAAACTCATGGTCCCCTTTTAAAACTTCTAATTTTCTGGTAGAAAGGGTAAAAAATACCAAATCTGCCAATTATATATAAGTGCATCATGTTTCACACTCTCTTGAGGATCAAAAAAAGTCTGAATAGACAGAAATAGATAAACCTGGTAGATGGTTCTGATGCTACTTGATAAAATCTCTAAAAGGTCATAGTAATAAAACCTCAAGTGTTTAAAGCCTACTACATTTAAAGTTAAAACTGAAGCATATCAAAAACAATTCAGCATTCTTTAAAGTTCTTACCACAATCATTTCTGAAGGCTCTAATACAAGACAATCACATCCTCTTTTTCCTCCAAACTGCTTACCAAAACTATAAAAACAGAAAAACAATTTCTTTAGCAAAGGTTATTAATAAAATATATCAATATAGGAAAAGAAAACAAACAAACAACAAAAAAGCCCTGAGATGTTATCCAAGAAATTCTGATCCTGTCACAATATTTATATTAAGATTTTCTAAAAAAGAAAGAAAAAAAAGAAATCTTTTATCTTAATTGTCCAGATATAACTGATCTCAATACTATATGAAAATTCTTTTTAAACTTCTGCCTTTAACTAGTCCCTAAAATTAATTATAAAAGATACCTGTCTAATCTCAAATTTCTAACATCTGTCAATATATGTTGAACAAAGAAAAAAATACACTTAGTAAAAATCTAATAAAAGTGATAACCTGATTAGGCAATTTAATAAAAGTAAATTACTATAATCTTTTGGGAGCAGTATTAAGGCAACAGATACTAAAAATAAAAAAACTTAAAAAATATTCACACTTGAGTAGTCTCTTGGTATCCAACTGGGATTGGTTCCAGAATCCCCAAGGATACAAAAATCTACCAGTGCTCAAGCGCCTAACATAAAATGATGTAGCATTTGCATATAACCTATGTGCATCCTTCCATATGCTTTAAATCAACTTGAGATTTTTAATAATACCTAATACAGGGGAAATGCTACATAAATAGTTGTTATACTTTATTGCTTAGGGAATAATCACAAGTAAAACAAGTCTATATATGCTTAGTAGAGATGCAACCATCCATTTTTTTTCTCCCAGGATCAGCAGTTAAATTAATGGATGTGAAACCCACGGATATGAAGTGCCAACTATATATAAAGAAATGTAGTTAGATCCAAAGATGACTTCTTAAAAGAAAGTGTTGGAGTCACAGCTCTTTGGAAAAAACTAAAGCTGGACCAGTACTAAAAGAAAATATTTTTTATATTCTTGGTCTCAGAAAGACTTCTCAGCATATCAAAAAAGAAAGCAACCACACAGAAAAAGATAGGTTTTCATTTAAAAGATAACCTGAATTTTTTTTAATGAAGAAAAAAAAAACACCCTGTCAACTATACCAAGACACAAATGACTTACATATGAAATATACAGAGCGCACTTAAAATGATAAAGCAACCAAAAGTATTATCATATATGAAAATTTAGTGCCAGTGTCAGTTAGTAAATAAAACATATAAGTATTACTCCAAAATAACCAAACGGAAAAAAAAATTAATCATTCAAACAAAAGAAAATATCAAAAAAAACTAATAAATAAATAAGTCATTTATAAAGAAAATTATACAACTTCATTGATGGGCTAAAAACAACGCTTAAAGTAACATAACAATACTTTTATGGGAAGGCTAAATATTTAAAAATGTCAATTTCCCAAAGTATAAGGTTCTATACAAATAATAGTTAATAACAAAATTCTAATCAAAATCCAAACAAAATAACTTTTGAACATAACCAAAAAATCACTTATGTTTTTTCTTTGAGACAGCATCTCACTCTGTGATCACCCAGGCTGCACTGCAGTGGTGCAATCACGGCTCACTGTCGCCTCGACGTCCCTAGGCTCAGGTGATCTTCCCATATCAGTCCCAAGTAGCTGGGACTACAGGCATGCACTACCATGCCTGGCGAATTTTTTAAATCTTTTGTAGAGACAGGGGTTTTGTCATTTTCACTATGCTGGTCTTGAACTCCTGGGCTCAAGCAATCCACCCACCTTGGCCTCCCAAAGTGCTAGGATTACAGGCGTGAGCCACTGCACCAGGCCTCACTTGTTTTTTCTTAAGCAGAAGATCCTTATCTTTTGTTTCCCCAAATTCTTGTATCACCTAATACATTTAAAAAGCAAATCTGTAAAAGTTTGCTTTCATGCAAGATGGAATAACAGGGACTGGGTTTACTCTCCCACCTGAGGATAAAAACAGAAAACAAAACAAAATATATAAAACAACAATTAAAAGACACCAAAAAGAAGGCAGGGCAGGGCTGTAATTCCTGAGGGAGGAAACAAAAAACTAAGATAACTCTTGCAATACACCATTTTACCACCTACAGGCAAGAGAAGCATAACACAGCCTGACAATTTTGCTGAGATGAAAAGCTAAGCGTTTTGGGGTGGATGACAGGGGAAAGATGCTTAGAATTTGCAAGGCAGTGTTCCTGAAAAGAGGGAGCAGCAAAGAGAAAGGGGGAGAGAGAGAACAACATTGTGCACAAGAGTATGCATGAGTGTTTGTGTGCATATATGCTTTGAAGAAAGGTCCTCTTGAGTCTTTGAGTACTGTGGATATGTGAGAACAAAGAGTCACAGAGGAAAGACGACATAATACATGGGGTACTAGGTAGGGTCCTCAGGAATGTATTTCCTCAGTAACAAAATAAATTAGTCCCACACTAAAGTGCTGAACTTGCGCAAACACATTTAAAAGATAAAGCTCAGAATAATCAAATAGATTCTAATTAGCTAGACTATACATTAGAACAAAACCCAATACCACCTAAAGAGATGCAAAAGCTGGAACCCAGTGACATAAAATTCACAATGACATCAATAAAGAAACAAGCAACAACAACAAACCAGGCACGCAAAGAAACAGGAAAATATAATCCATAACCAAGAGGAAAAAACAACCAATAAAAACAGACCCAGAACTATCAGAAGTATAGAAATCAACAGACAACAATATTATGATAGCTATTTCTATGTATGTTTCGTATGTTAAAGAAAGTAACAATAAATATGAACACAACAGAGAGATATAAAAAAGACCTAATGCAATGTTCTATCAAATCACATATGCAGACACATAAGGTCTGTTTGTTCCATTTATCAGTAATGTTAAAATTGGTGAGTGGCTTCAGACAGTGTCAACTTGACCCACCGTTTATAAAGTTTCCTCTCAATTTTCCATCTATTAGTTTTAGCGTTTTTTTTATCAGTATGTAGATTGAAAGCGTTATTAGGACTATTAAAATACGTATTTTATATTTTGATCATTCTTTCTGAATTTATTAGCTGGGGGGCACTAATATAAAGAAAAACTCTCAACTATTTGAGTTCCTAGAACTACTGTTTATATAAAGTTAATTCACTGTATATAAAGTGAATCCTACAAAAAAGCTTCAAAAATATATTAATTTAGCAAGATTGAATAATACAAGCGCAATACCCAAAAATCAATTGTTTTATTGTATATTAGCAACAATCAGAAAATAAAATCTTTTGACTCCATTAAAAATAGAATAAAAATGATACATTTATCAAAATACATACAAGACTTCTACAAAGCTACAAATTTAAAAACTATGAAACACTGCTGAGAAAAATTGAAGACGACTTGATTAAAAAGAGATATATCTTGTTTATGGATTAAAATGGCAATTCTCTCCAAAGTGTTCTACAGATTCAATACAATCACAATAAAAATCCCAGAAAGTCATCTTGGAGGACTGACATAATGACCCTAAAATTTACATGGAATTGTAAAGAGCCTAAAATAGCTAAAACAACTTTGGAAAATAAGAACAAAGTTGAAATATTTATAATATCAGATTCTGACACACTATTAAAGCTAGAATACTCAAAAGACAATGTGGTATTTGATCAACTTATAGATCAATAAAACAGGATAGAGAGAACAAAAGGAGACCCATAAATACATGTTCAACTGATTTTTGGCAAAGGTACCAAAGGAATTCAATGGAGAAAGATAATCTTTCCTATAAATGGTGGGAAACAACCAGATATCAATACAGAAGAAACAAAGGCAGTGGGGGATGGAGCTCTTAATATAACACCATAAACAAAAATTAATTGTAAGTGGATCAGAGCCAGGCATAGTGGCTCACGCCTGCAATCCCAGCACTTTGGGAGGCAGAGGCTAGCAGACAGCTTGAGCTCAGGAGTTCAAGACCAGCCTGGCCAACATGGCGAAACCTCATCTCTACAAAAAACACAAAAATCAGCCAGGCATGATGGCGTATGCCTGTAGTCCCAGTTACTCGGAAGGTTGAGGCAGGAGGATCACTTGTGCCTGGGAGGTCCAGGCTGCAGTGAGCCATGAACATGCCACTGCACTCCAGCCTGGGTGACAGAATGAGACTCTTGTCTCAATAAAGAAAAAAAAAAAAAAAGGATCAGGGATACAAATTTAAAAATTAAAACTAAAATATAATAACAATAAAATTTTTGTACATTCCCTATATCAGAAAGTTCCCTTCTGTATGTCTAGTTGGTTCAAATACTTTATCCTGAATGAGTTTTAGATTCTTCCCAGATGCTTTTTCTGCATTTATTGAAAGGATCATGTGGTTTTTGCCTATTATTTTATTAATAAAGTATACTGCGTTAACTGACTTACAAATGCCAAACCAACCTTCCATTCTTGGGATAATCCCAACTTGATCATGGTATAAAATACTTTAAATATAAACCAGAACTCTGTTTTCTGTTATTCTGTTAACAATTTCTACATGTATATTCATGAAGAATAATAATCCGGAATTTTCTTTTCTTGTGATTTTTGCCTAGTATTGGTAGCAGTAATACTGGACTAATAGAAATGAGCTGAAAGCATTTTCTCTACCATTACCCTAATAAAAAGTCTTTTGGAATGTATGTAATAATGCTTCTTACGTTTGAAAACATTCAGCTGTAAAGTTATCTGGGTCTAGACTTCTCTCTGTACTCAAAGTTTCTTTTTCTTTTTTTTTTTTTTTTGAGCCTTTTTTTGTAATGTATGTCTTTGCAAGATTTGCCCAATTTATTGATAGCAAGTTGATCATAAATTTCCTTTGCAGGTCGGGTGCGGTGGCTGACACCTATAATCCCAGCATTTTGGGAAGCCGAGGCAGGTGGATCACCAGAGGTCAGGAGTTCGAGACCAGCCTGGCCAACATGGTGAAACCCCGTCTCTACTAAAAATAAAATAATTATCTGGGCGTGGTGGTATGCACCTGTAATCTCAGCTACTCAGGAGGCTGAGGCAGGAGAATCACTTGAACCCGGGAGGCGGAGTTTATAGTGAGCCAAGATCATGCCATTGCACTCCAGCCTGGGTGACAAGAATAAAATTCTGTCTCAAAAAAAAAAAAAAACCTTTGTAATATTTTAAATTTCTTTAGAATGGTAATGTCCCCTCTTTTATGTCTGATTTTAGAAATTTGTATCTTTTTTTTTTTCATGGTCTAACTCAAAGTTTATCAAGTTTTGTTAACCTTTTGAAAGAACCAACTTTCTGTTTCAATGATGTTTCTCTATTATTTTTCTTGTGTTTATTTCATTGATTTCCACTTGAACCTTCCTTGAGCTTGCTTTTGAGTATACTCTGTTCTTTTCATTCATAAGATGGAAACTTAAGATGACTAGATCAAAACCATTCTTTTCTCATAAATATGATCTAAATTTCCCTGAAAGTACTGCTTTAGCTGCATCCCATAAATTTTGATGTGTGTTCACTTCCACTGTGTTCAAAATATTTTCTTCTAATTTCTCTTGAAGTCTTCCTTCGTCTATCATTCATTTACAAATATGTTATCTAAATTCTCCTATTTCTGATATTGATTTATAACGGAATTCCATTGTAGTCAGTGGACAAACTTCAAATGATTTCATTCCTTTCAATGTAATGAGACTTGTGTTATGTTACTAGATTATACGCCCTATCCTGGAGAATGACCCATAAATCTTGATAAAAAAGATTATATATCGGGTCAAAGTGGTTGGTAATACTTTTCAAGCTCTACCTTTACTAATTTTCAGTCTAGTGGTTCTATTACTGAAAGACTTTTAAAATCACAAACTATAATAGTTGAACTCCTACTAATCCTTTCAATTCTGTCAGTTTTTACTTCATATATTTTGAAGCTCTGCTATTAAATATACAATAAAAATTGCTATGTATTCCTTATGTATTAATCCTTTTAACACTAGGAAATTTTGCTCGTGGTCTCTGGTAATATTTCTTGTCTTAAAATCTATTTTGACTCAGGCTCTAGTTCTCTCATGTATATAGTTTGCCTGGTATATCTCTCAATCCTTTTCAACTTATTTGTGCTTTTACAGCTAAAGTGTGTTTCCTGTATATAGCATATAATAGGATTTTGAATTGTCATAGAACCTGATAATCTCTTTTGATTGGAATATTTAGACTATGCACATGTAATGAAATTACTAACTTGTCTCGATTATGTCTACCATTTTCCTATTTTTTAAATGTCTCATCTGTTTTGTTCCTCTGTTCTTCCTGTACTACCATCATTTCTGTCAAATATTTTTGTTTAGTGTCCCATTTTAATTCCTTTGTTGATTTTTTAAATGTTATTTTTGTTACTTATTTATTTTTTTTTAGAGATAGGGTCTCATTCTGTTGCTGAGTTGGAGTGAAGTGGCATGATCACAGCTCACTGCAGCCTTAAACTCCTGGGCTCAAGCTATCCTCTCGCCTCAGCCTCTTGAGTAGCAAGGACTACAGGTGTACACCACCACACACGTTTTTTTGTAGAGACAGGGGTCTCCCTTTGTTGACAAGCAGATCTCAAACTCCTGGCCTCAAGTGATCCTCTGGCCTTGGCCTTTCAAACCACTGGTATTACAGGCATGAGCCACTGTACCTGGCTGATTTTTGTTATATTCTTGATGGTTAATCTGTGGGATTGCAATATGCTTCAGGAACAAGCAAAGGTGGTCCACTCTCACCACTTCCAATCAACTCCATACTGGAGACTCTCACCAGTACAATAAGGCAAGAAAAGACATTAAAGGCATATAGACTGGAAAGAAAGAAATGAAACTATGTTTATCATAGTAGACTGATCCCGTATGTAGAAAATTCTAAGGAATCTACAAATATAAACTACTAGATCTAATAAAAGATTATATCAAGGTCACAGGATATAAGATCTATATGCAAAAACCAACTGTATTTCTATATACTAGCAATGAATAAAATGAAAATGAAATTAAGATACAATTCCATTCATAATCCTATTAAGAAGAATAAAATATTTGGAAATGATTTAACAAAAGTATAAGACTTATACACTGAAAAATACAAAATATTGCTGAAAGAAATAAAAGATAAATATATGCAGAAGCAAGCCATGCTCATAGGCTGGAGACACAATATAGTTAAGACTGCAATTGTCCCCAAATTAATCTATAGATTCAAATCATTTCCTATCAAAACCCCAACAGACTTTACAGTATAAATTGACAAGCAAATCCTTAAATGTATATGAATATACAAAAACCTAAAATAGCCAAAGCCATTATAAAAATGAACAAAGTTGTAAGACTTACTGGATTTGAAGTTACAATAAAGCTACAATAATCAAGACAGTCAGGATTGGTACCAAGACAGAAAAATAGTTAAATGAGACAGAACAAATGGTCCAGAAAACAAACACACATATTTATGGTTAACTGATTTTCAACAAAGGTACCAAGGCAATTCAATGGGGAGAAAAACAGCCTTTTCAATAAACCGTGCTAGGTAAAATGAATGTGCAAATATCCATATGCAAAAATACATATATACAAACAAAATTAACTCACAATGGATCACATTGTGATCACAGACCAAAATGTAAGAACTAAATTTTAAAACTTCTAGAAAAAACTGTAAGATTAAATAATCGTGAGGCTGAAGATTTCTTAGCTATGACACCAAAAGCTCTATTCTCAAAAATAAACCTTAAATTAGATATCATCAATATCAAAGTTTTATGCTTCAAAAGACACTATTAAGAAGTCACCAGACTGGTTGGGCATGGTGGCACACGCCTGTAATCCCAGCACTTTGGGAGGCTGAGGTGGGCAGATCACTTGAGGTCAGGAGTTTGAGGCCAGCCTGGCCAACGTGGTGCAACCCCCATCTCTACTAAAAACACAAAAATTAGCCAGGCATAGTAGTGGGCATTTGCAATCCCAGCTACTTGGGAGGCTGAGGCGGGAGAATTGCTTGACCCCGGGAGGCAGAGGTTGCAGTAAGCTGAGATCATGTCACTGTACTCCAACCTGCGGAGCAGAGCAAGACTCCGTCTCAAAAAAAAAAAAAAAAAAAGCCACAGACTGAGAGAAAATATATGAAAACCATACATATGACATAGAACTTGGATCCAAAATAGATACATTCTTACAATTTGATAAGACAGTACAATTTAAAAATGGAGAAAATGTCTGAATAGGCATTTCACCAAAGAAGATACAGGAATGTCTAGTAAGCACATAAAAAGACCCCCTACATCACTCATCACTACTGAACTATAAATTAAAGTCACAGTAAGACACTGTTAAATATACACCAGAATGGCAAATAATATAAAAGATTGTCAATACCAAGTGGTGGTCAGAATGTAAAATGGTACAGTTATTTTATAAACAATTTGGTCTTTTCCCAAGAAGTTAAACATGTACTTACATAACACAGCAATTCTACTCCTGCATATCTATAATAAAGAAGTGAAAACATATGGCCATATAAAGACTTTTATATAAATTTTGACAGAAGCATTTTTGTGACAGCCCCAAATTAAAACAACTAAAATTTTCAATTTTTTAAATCTTCTAAATGGATAGACAAAATGCAGTATCAACAAAGAATCAAAGACACTGTAGCATTTTTTTTAAAAATGGACATGCTAGAATTGATATGTGCTAAAACATGGGTGAGCTGTAAAAACATTATGCTAAATGAAAAAACTAGATTAAAAAAACTGTACAACATATTCCATTTACATAAAATAGCAGAAAATTAAATTTTAAGTAAAATACTCTCTCTATATGTAAAATACTCTCTCTCCAGAAAGCCAAACAGTGGTTGTCTGATGAAGAAGGTGTGGAAAGTACAGATTACAGAGGGGCAACCAGATAAAAGTCATCTATGAACCAGATAAAGGTCATCTATGAAAAATTTAGAGCTAAGATTACAGTTGGTGAAAAACTGAATGAACACTTCCAACTCCCCACGTCTTCATCCCCAACTACTTTTTTTTTTTTTTTTTTTTTGAGAGGGAGTCTGGTTCTGTCACCCAGGCTGGAGTGCAGTGGTGCAATCTCCACTCACTGCAACCTCTGCCTCCCAGGTTCAAGCAATTCTCATGCCTCAGCCTCCCGAGTAGGTGGGATTACAGGTACATGCCACCACACCGGGCTAATTTTTATATTTTTAGTAGAGCCGGGATTTCACCACGTTGGCCAGGCTGGTCTCGAACTCCTGACTTCAGGTGATCCACCTGCCTTGGCCTCCCAAAGTGCTGGGATTACAGGTGTAAGCCACCATGCCCGGCCCCCAACTACTTTTTATTAATAGATTGACAACAAGGAAGTTTGCTCCACTCTGTCACAACAAGGTACTATAGTTTTCCCCTAGTACAACAAGGAAAAAGAAATAAAAGGCATTCAGATCAAAATAAGATCTGAATTCAAAAATTCTTATTCAAAAATAAGAAGTGAAGCTGTTTATTCACAGATGACAAGATCACTTCCGTACAAAAATACTAAAAAATATATAAAACAGCAATTAGAATAAGTGACTTAATAAGGTTGCGAGATGTAAGATCAGCATATACAATATCTCTACACTGAAAACTGCAAAACATCATTGAGAGAAATTAAAAACCTAAATAAATGGAGTGATGTACCTCATTCATGGTTTAAAAGAATCAACTATTAAGATGTTCACTTCTCCCTAAACTGGTTTATAGATTCAGTGCATTCCCAATCAAAACCCCAGCAGGTGTTTTTGTTTTTAATTAACAAACTGATGCTAGAAATCATATGGAACTGCAAAGAACATACGAAAACAAATAACCAAAACAATTTTTATGAAGTTGGAGGATCCATACTGTAAAGTCCTCTGAGCTGGCGGCACCATGGTCAAGCCATCGTGACATTCCTGCCACCCCCTCCCCCCGTCCCCCGACCGTGATAATGTACCCTTGTGAATGTACTTTGTAACATTCCTCCCTGCCCTTGTGACAATACACCCTCCCGGCCCTTGTGAATGTACTTTGTAACATCCTCCCAGCCCTTGAGAATGTACTTGGTAATATCCATCCCCTGCCTGCAAAAAATTGCTCCTAACACCACCGCCTACCTCAAACCTATAAGAACCAATGATAATCCCACCACCTTTCGCTGACTCCTTTCTTGGACTCAGCTCACTTGCATCCAAGTGAATAAACAGCTTTGTTGCTCAAACTAAGCCTGTTCAGGTGGTCACTTATATGGACGTGCGTAACATTTGGTGCCAAACACCCAGGACAGAGGAACTCCTTCGGGAGACCAGTGTCCTGTCCTCACGCTCCCTCCATGAGGAGATCCACCTATGACCCTGGGTCATCAGACCAGCCAGTCCAAGGACCATCTCACCAATTTCAATCGGTAAGCGGTTCTTCACACTCAGGTAAGCGGTTTTTTTGCTCTCTACCTAACCTCTCTCGCCTCCCTTCAATCTCTCTCCTTTCAATTTCAGTTTCTCTCCCTTCCTGATAGAGACAAAAAGGAGACACACTTTATCCAAGCATTCAAAAACTCTGACGTCGGTTACTGACTTAGGAAGACAGTCTTCCCTTGGTGTCTGATCACCACAGGGACGCCTGCCTTGATCATTCACCCACATTCCCTTGGTGGCAGGCCAACTGTGGGGATGCCTGCTTTGGCTGCTCATGCCTGATTTGGCTGCTCACCCACATTACAGCCCAGGACTCAGTCAGGGACGCCTACTGGAAGCCTGGTAGCTGCCCACCTCCATTTCTCCATGTCTCTACCTTCGTCCTTAAACTTACCTTCTCCACTATGGGCAACCTTCCACCATCCATTCCTCCCTCTTTCCTCTTAGCCTGTTTTCTTAAAAACCTAAAACCCCTTCAACTAACACCTGACCTAAAACCTAAACGTCTTATTTTCTTCTGTAATACCACTTGGCCCCAATACAAACTCAACAATAGTTCCAAGTGGCCAGAAAATGGCACTTTTGATTTGTCTTCTTACAAAACCTAGATAATTTTTGTCAAAAATTGCACAAATGGTCCGAGGTGCCTTACATCCAGGCATTTTTTACACTTCGCTCCCTCCCTAGTCTCTGCTCCCAATGCGACTCGTCCCAGATTTTCCTTCTTTCTCTCCCATCTGCTCCTTTCAGTCTCCACTCCAAGCTCAGA
This sequence comes from Pongo abelii, assembly GCF_028885655.2. Taxonomy (NCBI): domain Eukaryota; kingdom Metazoa; phylum Chordata; class Mammalia; order Primates; family Hominidae; genus Pongo; species Pongo abelii. Next base: position 139,944,823 of record NC_071989.2, read on the forward strand.
GTCCTCTGAATCCTCCTTTTCCACTGACCCCTCTGACCTCTCTCCTTCTCCCCTGGCCACTCCTTGCCAGGCTGAATCGGGTCCCAATTCTTCTGCAGCCTCTGCTCCCCCACCCTACGACCCTTCTATTACCTCCCCTCCTCACACCTGGTCTGGCCTACAGTTTCGTTTAGCAATTAGCTCTCCCCTATCCGCCCAACAATTTCCTCTTACAGAGGTGCCTGGAGCTGAAGGCATCGTCAGGGTACGTGTCCCCTTTTCTCTATCAGACCTTTCCCAAATCAGCCAGCGTTTACGGTCTTTCTCATCAGACTCCACTAAACATATACAGGAATTCCAATATCTAACTCAGTCCTACAATTTAACCTGGAGTGACTTAAATGGAGTCACTCCATTTAAATGGAGAGGTCGTCCTGACCTCTACCCTCTCCCCAGATGAACAAGAAAGAGTTTACTTTCCAGCCCAGTCCTACGCAGATACCCGCCAGCTTCATGAACCAGGCTTCCAAGAGGGCACCAGGGCAGTTCCCCGAGAGCATTCCCATTGGCAATACCAGACGGACTCCCCAGGTATAGCTAGGCAAGATTACATGGCCTCCTGCCTAGTCAAGTGGCTCAAAAAGGCAGCATACAAAGCTGTTAATTATGACAGGCTAAAGGAAACTACCCATGGTAAAGATGAAAACCCAGCCCAGTTCATGGCCCACTTAGCAGCTACCCTTAGACATTTTACAGCCCTAGACCCAGAGGGGCCAGAAGGCCGCCTTATCCTTAATATGCATTTTATCACCCAATCCACTCCTGACATTAGGAAAAAATTCCAGAAGTTGGATTCTGGCCCTTAAACCCCACAACAGTATTTAAACAACCTCACCTTCAAGGTGTTCAATAACAGAAAAGAAGCCACCAAGCAGCAACGTATCTCTAAATTACAGCTACTTGCCTTCACTGTAAGACAACCCACAACCATGTCTCCAGCATACAAAACCTTCAGAACATCCAAGCCACAGCTCCCATGGGCTCCATCAAAATCTCCTCATGGACCTTGCTTCAAATGCCAAAAGCCTGGCCACTGGGCCTCAGAATGCCCGCAGCCCGGGATTCCTCCTAAGCTGTGCCCTGTCTGTGTGGGAGCCCACTGGAAGTCAGATTGTCCAATTCACATTGCTGCTGCTCCTAAAGCTCCTGGAGCTCAAACCCCATGTTCCTTGGCCAACTCCTTCCCAGATCTCCTCGGCTTAGCGGCTGAAGACTGACGCTGCCCGATCGCCTTGGAAGCCCCCTGGACCATCATGGATGCCGAGCTTCGGGTAACTCTTACAGTGGAGGGTAAGTCCATTCCCTGTTTAATCAATACGGGGGCTACCCACTCCAAATTACCTTCTTTTCAAGGGCCTGTTTTCCTTGCCCCCGTAACTGTTGTGGGTATTGACAGCCAGGCTTCAAGACCCCTTAAAACTCCCCAACTCTGATGCTAACTTGGATAACATTCTTTTATGCACTCTTTTTTAGTTATCCCCACCTGCCCAGTTCCCTTATTAGGCCGAGATATTTTAACTAAATTATCTCTTTCCCTGACTATTCCTGGACTACAGCCACACCTCATTGCTGCCCTTTTACCCGATTCAAGGCCTCCTTTGAATCCTCCTCTCGTGTCTCCCTACCTTAATCCAAAAGTATGGGATACCTCTACTCCCTCCTTGGCGACCAATCAGGCACCCCTTACCATCCCATTAAAACCTAATCACCCTTACCCCACTCAATGCCAGTACCCCATCCCACAACAGGCTTTAAGAGGACTAAAGCCTGTTATCACTCACCTGTTACAGCATGGCCTTTTAAAGCCCACAAATTCTCCTTACAATTCCCCTATCCTACCTGTCCAGAAACCAGACAAATCTTACAGTTTGGTTCAGGATCTTCGCTTTATTAACCAAATTGTCTTACCTATCCAGCCTGTGGTGCCAAACCCATATACTCTCCTATCCTCCATACCTCCCTCCACAACTCATTATTCTGTCCTCGACTTCAAAGATGCTTTCTTCACTATTCCTTTGCACCCCTCATTCCAACCTCTTTTCACTTTCACATGGATTGACCCTGACAGCCACCAATCTCAGCAACCCACATGGACTTTACTGCCAAGGCTTCAGAGACAGCCCCCATTACTTTAGTCAAGCTCTTTCTCTTGATCTACTTTCTTTCCGTCCATCTGTTTCTCACTTTATTCAATATATGGACGACCTTCTCCTCTGCAGCCCCTCTTACGAATCTTCCCAACAGGACACCCTCCTGCTCCTTCAATATCTATTCTCAAAGGAGTATCACGTACCCCCCTCTAAAGCCCAGATTTCTTCCCCATCCGTTACCTATCTTGGCATAGTCTTTCATCAAAACACAAGTGCTCTCCCCGCTAACTGTGTCCAGCTAATCTCCAAAACCCCAACCCCTTCTACAAAGCAACAACTCCTTTCCTTCCTAGGCACGGTTGCATACTTTTGCCTTTGGATACCAGGTTTTGCCATCCTAACTAAACCACTACATAAACTCACAAAGGGAAACCTGACTGACCCCATAGACCCTAAGTTCTTTCCCCATTCTTCTTCTCGTTCCTTAAAGACAGCCCTAGAAACAGCTCCCACATTAGCACTCCCTAACTCATCCCAATCCTTCTTCTTACATATGGCTGAAAAACAAGGCTGTGCGGTCGGAGTTCTCTTACACAGGAATCAGGCCCACGACCTGTAGCCTTCCTATCCAAACAACTTAACCTCACAGTTCTAGGCTGGCCCTCATGTCTACGTGCAGTGGCAGCCACCACTTCAATACTTCTAGAGGCCCTCAAGATCACAAACCACTCCCCACTTACTCTCTACAACTCTCATAACTTTCAAAATCTATTTTCCTCCTCACACTTGAAGCATATACTTTCTGCCCGACTCCTTCAACTGTGCTCACTATTCATTGAAACTCCCACAATTACCATTATTCCTGGCACAGACTTCAATCCGGCCTCTCACCTTATACCTAGCACCAAACCTGAACCTCATGACTGTATCTCTCTAATCCATATGGCATTCTCCCCATTTCCCCATATTTCCCTCTTTCCTGTTCCTAATCCAGACCACACTTGGTTTACTGATGGTAGTTCTTCAAGGCCCAATCGTCAGTCACCGACAAGGGCAGGCTATATGCTGTAGTGTCTTCCACATCTGTCACTGAAGTTACTGCCCTGCCCACTTCCACTACCTCTCAACGTGACGAACTTATTGCTTTAACCCGGGCTCTCACCCTTGCAAAGGGAGTACATGTCAATATCTACACTAATTCCAAGTATGCCTTCCACATCCTACATCACCATGCTGTTATATGGGCAGAAAGAGGTTTTCTCACCACACACGAGTCCTCCATCATCAACGCTTCCTAAATAAAAATCCTCCTTAAGACTGCTCTACTGCCCAAGGAAGCCAGAGTCATTCACTGCAAGGGGCATCAAAGGTCACCAGATCCCACTGCTCAAGGCAACACTTATGCAGATAATGCAGCAAAAGAAGCAGCTAGTATTCCCACATCTGTCCCTCACGACCAGTTTTTTTCCTTCTTATTTATCACTCCCACCTATTCTCCCACTGAAACTATTACCTATCAATCCCTTCCTACTCAAGGCAAATGGTTCTTGGATCAAGGAAAATTCCTCCCTCCTGCCTCACAGGCTCATTCTATCTTATCATCCTTTCATGACCTTTTTCACGTGGGTTACAAGCCAATGGCCCATCTCTTAGAACCTCTCATTTCTTTTCCATCATGGAAATCCATCCTCAAGGAAATTCTTTCTCAGTGTTCCATCTGCTACTGTACCAGGCCCCCTCCCTTTCTGATACATCAAGCTCGAGGATCTGCCCCCACACAAGACTGGCAGATTGACTTTACCCATATGCCCCAAGTCAAAAAACTAAGATACATTTTGGTCTGGGTAGATACATTCACTGGATGGGTAGAGGTCTTTCCCACAGGGTCTGAGAAGGCCACCACAGTCATTTCTTCCTTTCTGTCAGACATAATTTCTCGGTTTGACCTTCCCACCTCTATACAGTCCGATAACGGACCGGCCTTCATTAGTCAGGTCCCTCAAGCAGTCTCCCAGGCCTTTGGCATCCAGTGGAACCTTCATTCCCCCTTACCATCCTAAATCTTCAGGAATGGTAGAAAGAACTAATAGTCTTTTAAAAACATACTTCACCAAACTCAGCCTCCAACTTAAAAAAGACTGGACAGTACTTTTACCATCTGCCCTCCTTAGAATTAGAGCCTGTCCTCAAGAAGCTACAGGGTATAGTCCATTTGAACTTTTATATGGATGTACCTTCTTGTTGGGCCCCAACCTCGTGCCAGACACCAGCCCTCTAGGCGGCTATCTTCCAGTCCTCCAGCAGGCCAGACAGGAAATTCGCCAGGCTGCTAATCTTCTCTTGCCTACTCTAGATTCCCAGCCATATGAAGACACCCTAGCTAGATGATCAGTTCTTGTTAAGAATCTGACCCCTCAAACTCTATAACCTTGATGGACCAGATCCTACTTAGTCATCTATAGTACCCTAACTGCTGTCCACCTGCAGGACCCTCCCCACTGGGTTCACTGCTCTGGAATAAAGTTGTGTCCATTGGACAGCCAGCCTGATCTCGCCTCTTCCTCTTGGAAGTCACAAGTACTCTCTCCTACTTCCCTTAAACTCACTCGCATTTCTGAAGAACAGTAATAACCTTTATGAGCCTAATACATCCTTTCATCCTATTAGGTCTATTCATCCTTACCCTACTTTTTGCAACATGGCTTTACAGTCACCCCCACTACTTGGACTGTACCCCAAAAACTTGTCATCCCTACTATCTTCTGTCTAGTTATACTCCTATCCACCATTCTCAACTACTCGTAAACGCCCTGCCCTTGTTTACACTTTTCCTCCAAACCATCGTAACTGATTATCTCCTGGTTTTACCTCAAACCGCCAACCTTAACTCTCTCTTGGAGTGGATAGAAGATCTTCAGTGGCAAGTACACTCCAATTCTTCTATCCTGATGAAGTCCTTTTTTTAAACTTTTCTACTCACTCTTATCCCTGCCCCTATTCTCCAGTCACTCTCTACCCTCCCTAGTTACCTCCAGCATACTATCAATTGCACCCACTCTCTCCTCACTGCCTCCAATCCTTCTCTAGCAAAGAATTGTTGGCTATGTGTTTCCCTTTCTTCCTGCTCTTACACAGCTGTCCCCACTCTACATGCCGACTGGGCTACCTCTCTTGTCTCCCGGCACCTCCGAACCTCCTTTAACAGCCCTCATCTTTACCTGCCTGAGGAACTTCTTTACTTTCTAGACAGATTTGGTGAGAACTCCCCAGACATTTTGCACCAACAAGCTGCCACACACTACTCCGCATCTACTTACAGCACCTTTCTCCTTATGTCAATTCCACCCCCCCATATTTGGTCCCCTAACCACACAAACAACTATCCCTGTTGCCACTCCTTTATGCATCTTCCAACAACAGCCTACTGGAATCCCTTTAGACAAACTTCCACAGTCCAAATGTTCCTTTATTCTTTATCTCCAGAACCCCGTCACACACATTAACAAACAGATGGGAGCATTCCAACTTTGCATTACTGATAAGCCCTCTATCATTATTGACAAACTAAAAAACATTAGCAGTCACTATTGTTTAAGAAGACACCTACTCTGCATCTCACTCCATCCTTGGCTTCGCTCCCCCTGCTCATCTGACTCTCTGCCCAGCACCTCCTCTTGCTTGCTTATATCCAGCCCCATTTTGTCCGAAATTGGTGGGTTCTTGGTCTCACTGACTTCAAGAATGAAGCCGTGGACCCTCGTGGTGAGTGTTACAGTTCTTAAAGGTGGTGTGTCCAGAGTTTGTTCCTTCTGATGTTCGGATGTGTTCGGAGTTTCTTCCTTCCGGTGGGTTCGTGGTCTCGCTGGCTTCAGGAGTGAAGCTGCAGACCTTCGCGGTGAGTGTTACAGCTCTTAGGGCAGCACGTCTCTGGAGTTGTTCGCTCCTCCCGTCCGGAGCTGTTCATTCCTCCTGGTGGGTTCATGGTCTCGCTGGCCTCAGGAGTGAAGCTGCAGACCTTCCCGGTGAGCGTTACAGCTCATAAAGGCAGTGTGGACCCAAAGAGTGAGCAGCAGCAAGATTTATTGCAAAAAGCAAAAGAACAAAGCTTCCACAGTGTGGAAGGGGACACCAGCAGGTTGCCTGCTGGCTGGGACAGCCTGCTTTTATTCCCTTATCTGTCCCCACCCACATCCTGCTGATTGATCCATTTTACAGAGAGCTGACTGGTCCGTTTTGACAGGGTGCTGATTGGTACATTTACAATCCCTGAGCTAGACGCAGAGTGCTGATTGGTGCATTTACAATCCTCTAGCTAGACACAAAAGTTCTCCAAGTCCCCACTAGACTAGATAGACACAGAGCACTGATTGGTGCGTTTACAAACCTTGAGCTAGATACAGGGTGCTGACTGGTGCATTTATAATCCTTTAGCTAGACAAAAAAGTTCTCCAAGTCCCCACTAGATTAGCTAGACACAGAGCACTGACTTGCGCATTTACAAACCTTTAGCTAGACACAGAGTGCTGAATGGTGCATTTACAATCCTTTAGCTAGACATAAAAGTTCTCCAAGTCCCCACCAGATTAGCTAGATACAGAGTGCTGACTGGCGCACATACAATCCCTGAGCTAGACACAGAGTGCTGATTGGTGCATTTACAATCCTCTAGCTAGACATAAAAGTTCTCCAAGACCCCACCTGACTCAGGAGCCCAGCTGGCTTCGCCTAGTGGACCCCGCACCAGGGCAGCGGGCGGAGCTGCCCGCCAGTCCCACACTGGGCACCTGCACTCCTCAGCCCTTGGGTGGTCGATGGGACCGGGCACCGTGGAGCAGGGGGCGGCACCCATTGGGGAGGCTCGGCTGCTCAGGAGCCCACGGTGGGGGGCTCGGGCATGGCGGGCTGCAGGTCCCGAGCTCTGCCCCATGGAGAGGCGGCTGAGGCCCGGTGAGAATTCGAGCGTGGCATGGGCAGGTCAGCAGTGCTGGGGGACCCGGCGCCTCCTCCACAGCTGCTGGCACGGGTGCTAAGCCCCTCACTGCCCGGGGCCGGCAGCGCCGGCGGGTCACTCGGAGTGCGGGGCCCACCGAGCCCACGTCCACCCGGAACTCGCGCTGGCCCGCGAGCGCTGAGCGCAGCCCCTGTTCCCGCCCACACCTCTCCCTCCACAGCTCCCTACAAGCAGAAGAAGCCGGCTCCAGCCTCTGCCAGCCCAGAGATGGGCTCCCACAGTGCAGCGGAGGGCTGAATGGCTCCTCAAGCGTGGCCAGAGCAGACTCCGAGGCCGAGGAGGCGGTGAGAGCGAGCAAGGGCCGCCAGCACGCTGTCACCTCTCAGGATGAATAGCAGTGAAAGGTTATTCACAGACACTATGCGCTTTCTCATACACCATGAGAACAGAACCTCTCCCTCTACCCTCTACGCAGTTGCAACATCAGTTCCCATTACAACCTCTAACGGCTGCTGCCCTTGCTGGATATCTAGGATTTGGGGTGCAGGGCTCCTCTTTCAGTACACCCTCTCACCTTTTCACTTTACATTTCCAGTTCTGACTGACACAAGGTCTCTTCTTTTTATGTGCCTCTTCCACCCACATGTGCCTACCTGCCAACTGGAAGGGCACATGTACTCTAGTCTTCCTTACCCCCAAAATCCAGCTTGCAGATGGGAACCAACAACTGCCTGTCTCCCTCATGACACCAACACGACAAAAAGAGTCATCCCACTAATCCCTTTACTTGTGGGTCTAGGACTTTCTGCCTCCACTACTAGACTTGGAACTGGAATAGCAGGCATCTCAACCTCTGTCACAATATTCCACAGCCTCTCCAATGACTTCTCTGCTAGCATTACAGATATATCACAAACTTTACCTGTCCTCCAAGCCCAGGTTGACTCTTTAGCTGCAGCTGTCCTCTAGAACTGCCGAGGCCTTGATTTACTCACTGCTGAAAAAGGAGGACTCTGTATATTTCTTAATGAAGAGTGTTGTTTTTACTTAATCTGGCTTGGTATATAACATCAAAAAACTCAAAGACAGAGCTCAAAAACTCACTAATCAGGCAACTAGTTACACTGGACCCACCTGGCTACTCTCTAACTGGGTATCCTGGCTTCTTCCAATGGTTAGTCCTCTAATACCTATCTTCCTCCTTCTCTTCTTACTCAGGCCTTAGGTCTTCTGATTAATCTCTCGATTCCTACGAAACTGCAACCAGGTTATCACTAATCACTCTATACAACAAATGCTGCTTTTAAGAACTCTACAATATCACCCTTACCCCAACATCTTACTTCAGTCTAATCTCTCCCACTTTAGGTTCCCGTGCCGCCCCTAATCCAGCTCGAAGCAGCCCTGAGAAACCTCACCCATCATCCCTCCATACTGCCCCCAAAATTTTCACCCCAAGTTTTCACTACTCTTTTCCATTTTATTTCTTCATTATTAACATAAAAAGACAGGAATGTAAGGTCCTCTGAGCTGGGCACAACATGGTCAAGCCATGGTGACATTCCCCCTTGTGATAATGTACTTTGTGATATTCCCCATCCTTGCAAATGTAGTTTGTAACATTCCTGCCTGCCCTTGTGAATGTACTTTGTAACATTCCTCCCCCACAACCCTTGTGACAATATACCCTCCCTGCCCTTGTGAAAGTATGTTACTTTGTAACATCCTCCCCACCCTTGTGAATGTATTTTGTAACATCCTCCCAGCCCTTGAGAATGTACTTTGTAATATCCATCCACTGCCGGCAAAAAATTGCTCCTAACTCCACCACCTATCCCAAACCTGTAAGAACCAATGATAATCCCACCACCCCTCACTGACTCCTTTCCCAGACTCAGCCTACCTGCACCCAAGTGAATAAACAGCCTTGTTGCTCACACTAAGCCTGCTCAGGTGGTCTCTTATATGGATGCAGGTAACACATACCACCTGATTTCATGATTTATTATAAAGCTACAGTAATCAGGGTAATGTGGTATGGCATCAAGATAGAAAAATAAGTGAAACAAAAAGCTGGGAAATATACCCACAAATACACCGTCAATTAAATTCTAATAAAGGTGCAAAGGCAATCCAGAAGAGAAAAAATATTTTCATCAACAAATGGTGCTGGAACAATTGAGGATGCACAGGCAAAAAGATAAAATTAGATCCACACCTCATATCATATACAAAAATTGGTTTAAATAGATCACACACCTAAACAGATCATAGTAAAAGCTAAAACTGTAAAACTTCCAGAAAAAAAAATTAAGAAAATTATTTGCAACCTTGGGTTAATAGCAGATTTTACATATGACCCCCAAAACACAGTCCATTCGGGGAAAAAAAATGATAAACTTAACATCAAAATTAAGTACTTCTGCTCTTTGAAACACAATTAAGAGGGAAAATACAATGCACGGACAGGGAGAAAATATTTGCAAATGATATCCCTGCTAAAGGACTTATATATAGCATACAAGAACTTCTGAAGCACATACAGAACTTTTGAAGCACAAAATAAGAATTTTATTATCAAAAATGGGTCAAAGGCTCAGAGACACTTCATAAAAGATATGAACTCTCATAGACTGCCGGTGAGAATGTAAAATGATACAGCTTTGGAGAAGAGTAAGGCACTTTCTTAAAGGTTAAACATGCATCGACCATATAACTTATTACTAGGTATTTTTCAAAATATATAAAGTACGTATTCACATAAACGCTTACAAAATCTAGCCATCTACTCCTACATATTATGCAGAGAGATGGAAGTATATGACCATATACCTTGTACACAAATGTCCATAACAACATTCTTTGCAAAATAGTCAATAACAGGCAACAACTCAAATGTCCATCAGCAGTTGAATGCTAAACAAATAGTGGAACATTCATATAAACTAACAATAAAATCCTAAACCCCAATCGACTAAATGGACCCCCTCTTGGCCAAGGGGACCCCAGAGAAACCTTGAAAACTGAGTTCCCAGCCATGATGGAAAGGGAGGTCAGACATGCCTTGTTATATCCCCTCCATTGTGGAGTTTAGACACAACTAATGAGTATTCATTGTTTTTTAAAACAGAGATCATAAGACTGACAAAACAGACCCTTTGTGGCAATAAGATGCCAAATTATAAATAAGACCTAAGGCTATGCATGGCAAGGATTAAGTCACACCTGCAGACCAACAATGTCACTGAACGGGTCATTTTATTGTAACTGACTTGGACATAGCATCCTTAAATTAAACATCCCTTTCTGCTGATTCCAAATTTTCGACAGAGCCTTACTCCTTTAACCAATTAAGGATCTCTGGATCCACCTATACATCTATAACCCCCTGCTTCAAGACATCCTGCCTTTTTGGGCTGAACTAATTGTATCCCTTCCACATACTGATTTGTGTCTTTGCCTCTTAACTCCTGCCTCCCTGAAATGTATAAAACCAAACTGTAGCCCAACCACCTTAGGGCCACTTACTCAAGGCTTCCCGAATTTGTGTTTTCCCCTGGCCATGGTTATTCATATTGGCTCAGAATAAATCTCTTTAAAATATTTTACAGAGTTTGGTTTTCCTGTTAACATCCATGAGAGAACACTGCATTAAGAAGAAATGAAATATTGATACACATAACACGGATAAACCTCAAAATAATTTTACTGAGTGCAAGAAGCTAAATGAGAAAAGAGTACATACTGTATGTTTCACCTTACACAAAAATTTTATAACATGTAAACTAGTCTACATTGACGAAAAATGAGTAATGGCCTGGGACCAAGGAAGGGAGCAGGGATCTATGAGAGGGAAAGTTTACAAAGTGGCATGAGGAAACTTTTTCTAGTGATAGAGCTTATTATCTTTGTAATACTGGTGGTTTTACATGTGTTTATATATGCCAAAGCTTATCAAACTGCATACTGTAAATCGTGCTGTTTAGTGTATGTCAGTTATACTTCAATAAAGTTTTAAAAATAAATTAAAATGCAAGTCAAATTAATGGGATAAAATGGTTAACAGATAGCTTGCATCCTGGAAGTAGAAAGATTCTTATAGAATAATAATGAAACTGCCTTTGCAAAAGTTATAACTATGAGAAAATTACGACAGTGAAAGAGATCTGATCTAACCAATACCCATCTTGCCTTTAACCTCTAAACTGCCCTCAATCATTCCTTGGCCCTGGCCACCCTAACTTTGGGAAACATTTATAGTTTAAATGATAACTAAACCGCTTTTGTAAAGCTAATGAAAGAAAGACCACCAGATTACAAGGATGAGGAGCTGAATTCTGCTAAGCTGTAGACATAAATGATTACCAGTCATTATTCCAAAAGTCACAAGATTTGCAACTCCCTCAATTACTCCTGCAAGTAACAGTGCTATTGTAGAACTTGAGATTGGCCTTTTGAGATGTCTTTTCAGGTTTTTAGCATTTCTGATGATTCATCAGTGGCCACCAGGACCCACAGACCTCCCGCTGACCAGTCCTGTGGCTTCACCCAGAATCCAGATTCCCTGGCCCACCAAACTATCCTTAAAAAATCCTAACCTCCAAATTTTGGGAGAGATGAATTTGAGTAATAACTCCATCTCCCACATGGCGTGGCCAGCCTTGTGTCAATTAAACTCTTTATTACAATGCCATGGTCTCAGTGAATTGGTTTTGTCTGTACAAGTGGGCAGGAAGAATCCACTGGACAGTTACAGTAATAACAGGAGTTTAACAACAGGCACACAAAACTTAAAGAGATACTTTATTAAAGAAAAAACAGAAAGCAATGGCCAATAAGCATAAGGGCATAAGGAAAAGTGTTCAACATCATTATTCATCAAAAACATGAAAATTAAACTGGCACACACATATGTGGATATTTGATTTACATAAAAGGTGGCACTAAATGAGTGAGAAAAGGACATCTAGGTATCCCTATGGAAAACGACGCAACATTATACCATACTCAAAACTCAATTCCAGGTAGACTACAGATTTAACTGTGAAAGGAAAACAAGAAAAGTTCTAGAAAATAAGAAAAAAAAAATTATATATATATATATACATACATACATACATATATATCTCCATGACCTTGTGAAAGCAAAGTATCTTGAGCCTCCCAAATCACTAAGCTAAAGGGAAAAGTCAAGCTGGAAACTGCTTAGGGCAAAGCTGCCTCCCATTCTATTCAGTCACCCCTCTGCTCACTGAGATAAATGCATACCTGATTGCCTCCTTTGGAGGGGCTAATCAGAAACTCAAAAAAAAAAAAAAAAAAAAAAAAAATGCAACCAGCTGGGCACAGTGGCTCACACCTGTAATCCCAGCACTTTGGGAGGCCGAGGTGGATGGATCACCTGAGGTCACGAGTTCGAGACTAGCCTGGCCAAGATGGTGAAACCCCGTCTGTACTAAAAATATAAAAATTAGCTGGGTGTGGTGGCGGGCACCTGTAATCCCAGCTACTGGGGAGGCTGAGGCAGGAGAATAGCTTGAACCCATGAGGTGGAGGGTGCAGTAAGCCGAGATCACGCCATTGCACCCCAGCCTGGGCGGCAAGAGCGAAACTCCGTCCCCCCCCCCCAAAAAAAAGGAACCATTTGTCTCTTATCTACCTATGACCTGGAAACCCCCTCTCTGTTTCAAGTAGTCCTGCCTTTCCAGACTGAACCAATGCTGATCTTACATATGTTGATTGAGGTCTTATGTCTCCCTAAAATGTATAAAACAAAATTGTGCTCTGACCACCTTAAGCACATGTCATGAGGACCTCCTGAGGCTGTGTCACAAGCACACGTCCTCAGCCTTGGCAAAATAAACTTTCTAAATGAACTGAGACCTGTCTCAGATTTTTGGGGTTCACAACCTCAGAAACAGAAAAGACAAATTTTTCTACATTAGAATTAAGAGCTCGTGTTCATCCAAAGACATTACTAACAGAATGAATACAACAATGAAAAAGACAGAGTGGGGAAAAGTATTTCCAACAAAAATAACCAAGCAAGGTTTCTTATTCCGAATATATAAAAAATTTCTACATCCCAAAAACAAAAAGACAACTTATTAGGAAAATGAGGAACAGACCTGAGAAGTCACTTTACAAAAAACGTCATTCTAGGCTGGGTATAGTGGCTCAGGCCTCTAATCCCAGCACTTTGGGAAGCCAAGGCAGGTGGATCACTTGAGGTCAGCAGTGGTGAAACCCTGTCTCTACTAAAAATACAAAATTTAGTTGGGCGTGGTGTCACGCACCTGTGGTCCCATCTACTTGGGAGGCTGAGGCAGGAGAATTGCTTGAACCTGGGAGGTGGAGGTTGCAGTGGGCCAAAATTGTGCCACTGCACTCCAGCCTGGGTGACAGAGTAAGACTCTATCCTAAAAAAAAAACAAAAAAAAACTCATTCTAATGAAAATGCATTCATCAGCAGTCATTAAAATGCAAATCAAAACTATAAAATTGAAAAGAATGACTGAAATTAAGCAGCCAAAAACTTTAAAGTAAAAAGACTTATATTACTAAGTGTTGGTTAGAATGTGGAACAATGGGAACTCACACACCACTGGTGGGTGTGTAAATTAGTGCATCAATTTGGAATGCAACTTGGAATTAACAAAGCTTAATGTAGGCACACCCTGTTGAGACAGTCAAGTATAAGGGGTTCCCAGAAATATTCTAACTGGCCTGCGCACTGGGAGAAGCACACACAGGGGTGGAGCCACAGAAGTCTGTGCCCTTTGCTGTGAGGAAGAGCCTGGCCCCTCCTCTTCCTGCATGGTACCTGGGATTCAATCTGCCAGGCGGGAAGCATACTAGCAGAAACTGGTTTTGCAGAGAATTCTTGTTTCCCCTTTTTCCTTTTTGCCCAATAAATTCCATTATTCTCATCCTTCAAAGTGCCTGTGAGCCTAGTATTTCATGGCTGGGTAACAAGACCCTGCTCTTAGCTGAACTAAAAGGAAGTCCTAAAACACTGTGAGCCAACAATTCCTTGTTAAGTATATACAACAGAAATGTATCTACATGTGCATCTAATATACAAAAGTGTTCACAGCTGTATTACTTATAATACCCCTCAACTAAGGTGTACATATCCACAGGCCAAAACTCTTCAGACATACAAGACTGATTAAAATTCAGGAAACTGGTGTTGAGGAAAAGTAAGAGAGCAGATTTAAGAAAAGGCATGGAAGCTGCTTCTAGGTAATGACAATGTTCAATTTCTTGATATGGGTAGTGATTAGACAAACATTCAATGTATAGTAACTCACTAACATGTAGATTTATGTTATCTGCACTTTCCCCCATATTATATTTCACAGTAAAAGAGCTAAAACTAGGGAGTTGTTGGAACTCAGAAAACAATGCTCCAAAATATGGTGCTTTGGCATGGTGAGTTCTTTAAAGGATACTGAAACGACTCAAAGGCAAAGTCTCTGACCTTCTCTTGCCCCTCTTTTTCCCTTAAAGTGAGTAACAGAAACCTCTTTCCCAGGGTGAGCCATAGAAAGTAGAACTCCTCTTCCCCAAAGCAAGCCATAAAACCTAGAAATGTTACTCTCCTTTCTCCCTTGAAAACCCTCATTCCAGAGGGGTCCTGCCCCATACCTGGAAGGAAGGAATGCTACATAGGCCAAGAAAAATCTGGACAGGTCTTGCTGGGTTTGCTCCCTCAGTCTGTTTAGAGTAAAGATCTTAGGTCCACAAGGAATCTCCTTATGGACAAATTATGAGAGAACAATGTAGCTTTTTTTTTTTTTTTAATTTTTGTAGCTATCTTATTTAGGAATAAAATGGAAGCAGTTTTGCTTGATGCTGTTCCCAGCTTGACTTTTCTCTTTGACTTAGTGATTTGGGGGACCTGAGATTTATTTTCCTTTCATAAACTCATTCACACAATTTTTGCTTCCCCTCCCAACAACTCTAAGCTCTGCTGGTTTGGAGGCTTAGTGTACAAAAGAGTATTGCTTCTACCAGTAAACACAACAATGGTTCCACTGAACTAGAGACTTCTACCTAGTCATTAAACAAACAGGCAGCAAAAGAGGTTAGTCCACTGGCCCACATGACTGATTCCAATTAGCAGAGGAAAAATGGGTTACTGCACAAAATGTAGGCAAGAAAGACTACATCTGGAACTCACGCCATTCTCTTATGCTCCTGTTAGTATTGCCATGCCCACTATTAAAGATTAATGGGGCCAGGTGCGGTGGCTCACACTGTAATCCCAGCACTTTGGGAGGCCAACGCGGGTGGATCACTTGAGGTCAGGAGGTCGAGACCAGCCTGGCCAACATGGTGAAACCCCATCTCTACTAAAAATACAAAAATTAGCTGGATGTGGTGGCGCACACCTACAGTCCTAGCTACTTGGGATGCTGAAGCAGAGGGATCACTTGAACCTGGGAGGCAGAGGTTGAGGTGAGCCGAGACTGAGCCACCGCACTCCAGCCTGGGCAACAGAGTGAGACTCCATCTTAAAAAACAACAACAATAACAACAACAACAACAAAAACAATAAAGATTAATGGAAAAGAGCCAGGTGAGGTGGCTCACACCTGTAATCCTAGCACTCTGGGAGGCCAAGGCAGGCAGATCACTTGAGGTCAGGAGTTTATGAGACCAGCCTGGCCAACATGGTACCCTGTCTCCACAAAAAGTACAAAAATTAGCCGGGCATGGTGGTGCATGCCTGTAATCCCAGCTACTTGGGAGACTGAGGCAGGAGAATCGCCAGAACCCGGGAGGCAGAGATTGCAGTGTGCTGGGATCACATCACTGCATTCCAGCCTAGGTGACAGAGTAAGACTCTGTCTTAAAAAAAAAAAGGTTAATGAAAAACTACAGCAACCAAGAAAAAGGCAGGACAGTTGAAGACACATCAAAATTAAAGTTTTGTTCCAACCACAAAATAAAGGACACAGAACAGCTGAAGTTTTAGTTAAGGCAAGAAATACTGAATGGGTAGTGAAAGACAAAGATATCAACTATAGCCTTGTGTCCCATTATAGAAACAAAGACTGTAGTAAGTAGCTTTTTACATTTTCTCTTTGCTTACTATACATACGGTATAAGATACTGAAGGTAAACTTTATAAGGTAGTCTTTAGTTAACAGAATATTCAGAGGCACTATGACAGATTACATACAAATACAGCTAGCAATGATTGTTGTTGTGTGTCTCCTTATTTGGGGGAGAGGGTAAGAACTTCATTTGTATAAAGGATAGTTTTGTCTTGTTACGTAGACACAGATTGTTGAATGGAATTTCAAGTGTGTTTAGAAGCATTCATAAGGAAGCCAAGCAGCAAGGGGAATGGACTGTGACAGTTATTTACTGCCTCTACAAACATACTGGCTCTCAGCTTCAAATCTACCCTTTATTGTCCTACTTTGTGATAAGGATGTGAATTGTGCAAATGTTCTCCTTTGCTAGCTGAAAATGTTACAGCTTTGTCAGCAGAGGGTGCTAGAGGAACACTGCAGTAAGAAAGTCTTTCCTCTGCAATTGGAGGGCTTCTGTTTCCTGACCCCAGCTTTAGGGGCCATCTGCATCCTGGTAAGGGGGGTCTCCTATGTGCCACTCCTGGTCAGCAGTTCCCTTCCCCTTCCTGCCAGACTTGACCAGATGACTGTGGACCAGCTGTGTCCCAGAGCAACCCAGTGAATGTCTCTGCTATTTATTGGGCTGCAACTAACATTCTTCAACAAAGTCTCAACTCTAGTCGTGAGGAAGGGGTCTGTCTCCCTTTCAAGTTTGTTTTGTCCTTGGGAACTCGCCCTCAGCTGTAGGGTATTCTGCTTTATCCTTCTTAGTAGCTAATCCCTTGAACTAGTTTAATTTTAAAATTAAACTTCACCTGCTCAGGCCAGGTGCAGTGGCTCATGCCTGTAATCCCAGCACTGTAATGCCCAAGGCGGGCAGATCACTTGAGGTCAGGAGCCTGAGACCAGTCTAGCCAACATGGTGAAACCCTGTCCCTATTAAAAATACAAAAATTAGCTGGGCATGGTGGCACACACCTGTAATCCCAGCTATTTGGAAGGCTGAGGCAGGAGAATTGCTTGAACCCGGAAGGCGCAGGTTGCAGTGAGCCAAGATCGTGCCACTGCCCTCCAGCCTGGGCAACAGCGACCCTGTCTCAAATTTAAAAAATCATAATAATAAAAAAATCAAACTCCACCTGTTCCAATTATGGTATGGTTTCTGTATTCTGACTGAAGAAGCCAAAAATTATTTGATGCTTAATATACGCTAAGCATTATTCCAGGTAGTTTATTTGTTATAGTAACTCACTAATCCTAAAAATGAACCTACAATAGCCTATTATAAATCTTTCACACAAAAGATACCAATTCCCTAATCAGTATTATTCTTTAGAATAAAGATTAAACTTCCATAATCATGTTTGCTGTGAAGTTTATGATTACATTAATGCATACTATGACTTTTTCTAAAATCTCAAACATTCTGATTATTTACTTAAAAAGATAAACTTCATTGTCTTCATCACAAACTAGTAGTGAATTATTGCAGTTGATTAAGGGCTATTAAAAGTCCTCATAACAAATTCTTGACCATTCAGAACAGCAGGAGTGTTCAACAGAAAAATACTAATAATCTTAAAATATAACCATAGGCAATATCAATCCAGCATATTCAGTTCTCAGGGAATAACAATACAAATTCATTAATGTGAGTCTCACAAATACAGGGAAAAGGAACAATGGGCAAAAAGCTCAAAAAAACCAAGAACTACTATATATTTATAAACACAGTCAACTACATGTGTTATTCAACTGGTCAATTAGCACATTTCGTTTAACCAAAGGCCAATGATGTAAAGTTTCAGGAGTCAAGGCATGACTTCTAAAATGATATTTAAATTGAGATGTCCCATATCCTGATATTTATGTTAAATAGTTATGCCACTAAATTAACTACAATTGGAAATCTTACTTTAAAAGCCTAGAAATTTCTTCTCAACATTATGGGAAAAAAGTCACTAAAAATTACATTTTTATGTCACTAAAGCATACGTTGAGGCCCTAAAATCTTAATAATTACTAACAGAATTCCACAACTGACCTTCTTTCTACCACCCTTCTCTTTTACTATATATAATTACTATTATAATTATTATAATAGTTATAATAATTAACGATTACTTCTAACAGCCAGGTACTCTTCTAAGAGCTTTATGTAGAATAAGTCATTTATTTCTCAGAACTAGCCTATGCTATGAAAGAGGCTGTATTATTATGCTCATTTTACAAATGAGCAATTATTATGCTCATTTGTAAAATGAGCAAAGTAAGGCACAAAGAAATG
Source organism: Pongo abelii (assembly GCF_028885655.2). NCBI lineage: Eukaryota > Metazoa > Chordata > Mammalia > Primates > Hominidae > Pongo > Pongo abelii. The sequence goes on from NC_071989.2 coordinate 139,963,276, forward strand.
AAGTAATCTGCCCAAGAAATAGTAGAGCAGATATGAACTCATAAAGTCTGGCTCCAGAGTGTGAACCCTTATAGACTTCTGTTGAGAGCATTTGTAGTAGTTTCCTAACACCTCATGACAATACGTAAGTAGGTACCATTATTATTCCCATTTGTCAGCCAAGAAAACTAAAATTTGTCCAAAGTCACATAACTAGTGATGGAATCAGAATTTTAATCTAGTTGATTTACTTCAAAAACCAATGTCTTAACTATTATATCACCTCTCTACACCCAATAATAGCAATGAATCAAAAACCCATTAGATAAATCAGATCAAATCGTACATAAAACTAATTTTTTTTTCTTTGGAGACGGAGTTTCACTCTTGTTGCCCAGGCTGGAGTGTAATGGCGTGGTCTCAGCTCACGGCAACCTCCACCTCCCAGGTTCAAGCGAGTCTCCTGCCTCAGCCTCCTGAGTAGCTGGAATTACAGGTATGCGCCACCATACCTAGCTAATTTTGTATTTTAATAGAGATGGGGTTTCTCCACGTTAGTCAGACTAGTCTCAAACTCCTGACCTCAGGTGATCCGCCCGCATCAGTCTCCCAAAGTGCTGGGATTACAGGTGTTAGCCACTGTGCCCAGCCCCATAAAACTAATTTTCAAACAGGAAGAAGATATCATGTCATGGTGTAAGCTTACAGATTATACCCTCAGAAATAACAAAAGATTAACTGATTCCTGCCAAGTATTTCCAATGGTGCCAACAAGCAAAGATATTTAAAAGATGTATCACTTACTGAAAGAAAATATACATCCTATACAAAATAGTTTAACATTAACTTTGCCTGCCACATGCACTAAGCAGCAAATGTAAACGTACCTGCAAGGAGGCAAGACCATGGAGCCTTTCACAAGCACAGATCCAGAAAGCAGGATATACCAACATCTGGCAATCGTTTCTGAACTGTTTAAATAAATAAGTAAATAAATGAGCAAAACAACACACATGTTCATATGTATATGAATTCAATATGAAATATATTCTGATAATAGTACAAATAATTAAAAATTAAGTAACACTACCTGGAAATTTGGAATATTTTGCCTGTTGCCTAAGGCTTTATACAGACCACGTTTACATGAAATAAAAGTATAATCACTATCTTAAGATACATACTATAAAACACCAATACTTAAAGTGAATAAAGTATTTTAGAAATACATTTTAGCAAAAAACAATCATTGTTTATACTGTTCCTTGAAATAAATTTCAGTTTAATTAAAGCTTTAAAGCTAAGAAAGCAATTAAGAAACATGTTTCCTAGAAAAAAAGAAAACAGAGGAGAATTGTATCACACTTGTAGAAGAAAATAACATTTAATTCCGAAGTATATTAGCACATACAAGTTAAAACTTGAATACAACAAAAAGATGAACAGAAAATAATTTTCAAATGTGATACGATTAAAGATAATACCTGTAATAGGTATCAGTACTCACAGAAATGCATTACTATTTCAAGTAGTAAATGAACAAAAGATAAAAACAGACAATTCTTAACAGGTACACAGAACACAGAGTCACTAGTAAACAGAAAATGCAAATGAAAACAACTCTAAAATACTAACCAAATCCACACATAGTATCCATTTTACAGAGGCTGTGATAAAAATTTATTCACTGCTTACTAATACTGCAAATCAAAATCACCAAAACTCTTTTTCCAAATCAAATAGGAATCTACAGCACAAGCCACAAGGATGTCATAACCTTTAGCTCCACAATGTTATCCCAAGGAATTTACCACAAAGAAATCATTCTTATTCTTCACAACAAAGTTTCAGATGAAGTTTTTCTCATTGCCTATGTTTTCTAGTTTTGCTATAATTATATGTGCAATAATACAAATACAAATTATTAATAATAGTGGGGCACTGCTACAAAGGTATCTGAAAATGTAGAAGTGACTTTGGAACTGGGTAACGGGCAGAGGCTGGAATGGTTTGGAGGACTCAGAAAAAGACAGAAAAGATGTGGAAAAGTTTGCAACTTCCTAGAGACTTGTTGAATGCTTTTGACCAAAATGCTGATAAGTGATATAAACAATGAAGTCCAGGCTGAGGTGATCTCAGATGGAGATGAGGAAGGAACTTACTGGAAACTGGAGTAAAGGTCACTCTTGCTATGCTTTAGCAATGAGACTGGTGGCATGTTGCCCCTGCCCTACAGATCTGTGGAACTTTTAACTTGAGACATGATTTAGGGTATCTGGGAGAAGAAATTTCTAAGCAGCAAAGCATTCAAGAGGTGATCTGGCTGTTTCTAAAAGTGTACGTTCATATGCATGAACAAAGAGATTATCTGAAACTGGAACTTATATTTTAAAGGGAAGCAGAGCATAAAAGTTTAGAAAATTTGCAGCCTGATGATGTGGTAGAAAAGAAAAACCCATTCTCTGGGGAGAAATTCAAGCCCGCTGCAGAAATGTGCACAAGAGGAGCCAAATGTTAATAGCCAACGCAATGGGGAAAATGTTTCCAGGGCATTTCAGAGTCTTTCAAGGCAGCCCCTCCTATCACAGGCCCAGAGGCCAACCAAAAATGATTCATGGACTGGGCCCAGGACCCTGCTACTCTGTGTAGCCTCAGGACATGGTACCCTGCATCCCAGCTGCTCCAGCTCCATCCGGGGGCAGATTTACCGCATGCTGTTCTCATGATAGTGAGCTCTCACAAGATTTGCTAGTTTAAAACTGTGTGGCCAAAAGGGGCCAATGGTATAGCTCAGGCCATTGAATCAGAGGCTGCAAGCCTCAAGCCTTGGCGGCTTCCACATGGTGTTGGGCCTGCGGGTACGCAGAGGTCAAAAGTTGAGGTTTGGGAATCTCTGCCGAGATTTCAGAGGATGTATGGAAATGCCTGGATGTCCAGGAAGAAGTCTGCTGCAGAGGTAGAGCCCTCATGGAGAACCTCCACTAGGGCAGTGCAGAGGGAAAATGTGGGGTTGGAGCCCCCACACAGAGTCCCCACTGGGGCACTATCTAGCGGAGCTGCGAAAAGGGGGCCATTGTCCTTCAGACCCCAGAATGGTAGACCCACAGTTTGCACTAGGAGCCTAGAAAAGCCACAGGCACTCAACACCAGCCCATGAAAGTAGCCACAGGGGCTGTACCCTGCAAAGCCACAGGGGCAGAGCTGCTCAAGGCCTTGGGAGCCCACCACTTGCCTCAGGGTGCCCTGGATATGAGACATGGAGTCAATGGAGATTATTTGGAAGCTTTAAGATTTAATGACTGCCCTGCTGGGTTTTGGACTAGCATGGGACCTGTAGCCCCTTTATTTTGGCCAATTTCTACCATTTGGAACAGCAGCATTTACCCCATGCCTGTACCTCCATTGTATTTTGGAAGTAACTAACTTGTTTTTGATTTTACAGGTTCATAGGTGGAAGGGACTTCCCATGTCTCAGATGAGACTTTGGACTTGGACTTTTAAGTTAATGCTGGATTGAGTTAAGACTTTGGGGGACTGCTGGGAAGGCATGACTGGTTTTCAAATGTGAGAAGGACATGAGATTTGGGAGGGGCCAGTGGTGGAATAATATGGTTTGGCTCTATGTCCCCACTCAAATCTCAAGTTGAACTGTAATCCTCATGTGTCAGGGGAGGGATCTGGTGGGAGGTGACTGGATCATGGGTACAGATTTTCCCCCATGCTGTTCTCATGATAGTGAGTTCCACAGGATCTGATGGTTTAAGTGTGGCATTTCCCCCCATCGCATTCTGTCTCTGTCTCCTGCTCCACCGTGGTAAGGAGTGCTTGTTTCCCCATCACCTTCTGCTATGATTGTAAGTTTCCTAAGACCTCCCACTCATGCTTCCTGTGAAGCCTGTGGAACTGTGAATAAATTAAACCTCTTTTCTTCACAAATTACCCAGTCTCAGGTAGTTCTTTATGACAACGTGAGAATGGAGTAATATAGAGACAAAAGTTAATTTGCTATCAGCTTAAAATAGTGCATTATAACAAGACTCTTTATGCTAGCTCTATAGTAAACATAAAGAAGTTAAGTACAGCAGATACACAAAGAAGAAAGAGAAAGGAAACAAAGTATAGCACCACAGTGAGCCACAAAACCACAGAGGTGAACAAGAGAGAAAGAAGGCTACAGAAAAAAAAATCTATAAAACAACCAGAAAACCATTAACACAAAGGCAGGAATAAATCCTTACTATAAATAACAGCCTTGAATGTAACTGGGAAAGTTCCTCCAATTAAAAGATATAGAATGGCTGAATGGATAATAAAATCCAAATGTATGCTGCCTATAACAGACTCACCTCACTGTTAAAGACAAACATAGATTGAAAGTTAAGGGATAAAGGCTGGGTGCAGTGGCTTATGCCTGTAATCCTAGCACTTTGGGAGGCTGAGACAGGCAGATCACTTGAGGTCAGGAGCTCAAGACCAGCCTAGCCAACATGGCGAAACCCTGTCTCTACTAAAAAATACAAAAATTAGCTGGGTGTGGTGGTACGCGCCTGTAATACCAGCTACTTGGGAGGCCGAAGCACAAGAATCGCTTGAACACAGGAGGCGGAGGGTGCAGTGAGCCAAGGTTGCACCACTGTGCTCCACCCTGGGGAGCAGTGCAAGACTCCGTCATATAAAAAAAAAAAAAAAGTTAAAGGATAGAAAAAGACATCCATGCAAATGGAAACCCAAAGCAAACAGGAGTAGCCATGCTTATTTTAAGTCAAAAACTGTAAAAAGAGACAGAAAAGGTGATTATATAATGATAAAGGGATCAATTCAACAGGAAGATATAACAATTACATTATTTATAATATATATTATATAATCATTATATAATATACATGTGTCTCATATATATATTTACAGTATATATTAACACACACACCCCAAACACTGGAGTGCCCAAGCTTGTAAAGCAAACATCATTAGATCTAAAGGGAGAGACAGACTATAATACAGTAATAGCAAGGAACGCGAATACCCTACTTTCAGCAATGGACAGATCGATAGACCTCAAAATATACTACAAAGCTACTGCAACCAAAAAAGCATGGTACTGACATAAAACAGACCAATAGAGCAGAATGGATATCCCAGAATTAAACAGACAACTGATTTTCAAAAAAAGTGCCAAAAACACTTAGAAAATGTATATCTCCTTGCAGAAGAATGAGACTAAACTCCTACCTCTCACTATATACAAAAAATCAACTCAAAATGGATTAAAGACTGAAATGTGAAACCTGAAACCATGAAATCTACTGGAAGAAAACAGGGGAAAATGCTTTACAACACTGTGCTAGGCAAGGATTTTTAAAGCGAAGACCTCAAAACACAGGCAACAGAAACAAAAACAGACAAATCTGATTACATCAAACTACAAAGTTTTTGCGCAGCAAAGGAAACAACTGACAAAATGAATAGACAACCTACAGAAATAGGAGAGAATTGGAAACTATACCTCTGACAATGAGTTAATATCCAGAATATATAAAAAACTTAATAGCCAAAAAAACTGATTAAAAATGGGCAAAATAGCTCAACAGACATTTCTGAAAAGAAGACATAAAAATAGCCAATAGGTATATGAAAAAATATTCAAATAAACTAATCATCAGGGAAATGCAAACTCAAACCACAACAAGACACCACTTCATTCCAGTGAGAATGGCTACTATCAAAAAGACAAAAGAAAACAAGGGTTGGCGAGGATTTCAGGAGAAGGGAACACTTATACACTGTTGGTGGGAATGTAAATTAGTAGTTATTATGGAAAACAATATGGAGGTTACTAAAAAAATAAAAAATGGAACTTCTAGGTGATCCTGCAATCCTACTACTGGATACATATCCAAAGGAAATGAAATCAGTATGTTACAGAAATATCTGCACTCCCATATTTTACAATAGCCAAAATACAGACTCAACCCAAGTGTCCAACAATTAATGAATAGATAAAGAAAATGGGGTATATATACTCAATAGAATATCATTCAGCCATGAAAAGAATGAAATCCTGTCATTTGCAGCAATATGGATGGAACTGGAGGATATTATGTTAAGTGAAATAAGACAGACATAGAGAGGCAAATACTGCAGAATATCACTTATACGTGGAATCTGAAAAATAAAAAGTTGGTACCGTAGAAGTGGAGTAGAAACTGTGATTACCAGAGACTGGAGTGGGGAGGTGGGAGAGAAAGATGAGGAGAGGTTGGTTAGTGGGTACAAAGTTACAATAAAATAGGAAAAATAAGTTCTGGTGTTCTATTGCACAGTAGGATTATTATGGTTAACAGTAAAGTACTGTATATTACAAAATAGCCAGAAGAGAGGCTTTTGAATGTTTTCACCACCAAAAAATGATTAAATGTATGAGGTGATGGATATGCTAACTACCCTAATTTGTACATTATATAACACATAACTGTATTGGAATACCAACTTGTACTCCATAAATATGCACAACTATAATGTGTTGATTAAAAAGTTAAAAAAATTATCAACATTGCTGGAAATGAGACCAAATAACCTAAAACCAACAGGAAAAAAACCTGCTATATTTATTACGTTCAAGAAAAAAGGAAAACAGATGACGGATTCAACCAAAGAACTGGTATCTATGAAACAGAAATGAAAATCTAGAATTGAAAAACTACAATTAAAACTTAAAAATTCACATGAGTGGGTATTTTAGACTAGGAACAGCAGAAGACAGAAATTCACAAATTAGAAAATAAGGCAGTAGAAAATGGGAGACTGAAACACAGACAGAAAAAAGGACAGGAAGATGGAAAACAGTGTAAAGGAAATATGGGACAAAATAAAGCAGGAAGGAGGAAAGAGAAAACAGGACAGAAACAATAATTTTAAAAATACTCTATAAAAATTTTCCAAAATCGATGAAAGACATCAAATCAGGGTATCATGAAGATCTATAAACCCTAAACAGAATAAATCCAAAGAAAACCATACCTAGCAACATTAGACAAAACTACTGAAAAGCAAAAAGCAAGAAAAATCTCAGAAGCAGAGGAAAAAACATATTAACTGCAAAGGAGTAACAACAACACTGATTACTGACTCTTCAACATAAATAGAAGCAAGAACATGATAAAACATCTTAAAAGTGTTACAGAAAAAACTGCTAGAACTGTTTATGTAGGAAAAACACCCTCCTAAAACACTGCTGTGAAGAATTAAAGAAGACTAAATAAATGGAAGAATATACATGTTTGCAGACTAACAGATTCATTGTAACAACAATGTCCTTTCTCTCTGAATTGATTTATGGATTTAATGCTATCCTAATCCAAAGCCCACAGCCTCCCAAAGGCTTTCTTGTGTATAACTGTGTGTGGAAATTGACAAGCTGATTCTAGAATTTACACAGAAAGGCAAAGCAACAGTGATAGCCAAGACAATCTTGAAGAACAAGCCTGAGTACAAGCCTTAGTTACTCTACTGAATACAAACTCATGCTATCAGATATCAAAACACACAGCTTAGGCCAAGCGTGGGGGCTCATACCTGTAATTTCAGCATTTTGGGAGGCAGAGACGGGCAGATCACTTGATGCCAGGAGTTTGAGACCAGCCTGGCCAACGTGGTGAAACCCCGTCTTTACTAAATCCTGTCTCTACTAAAAATACAAAAAGTAGCCGGGCATGGTGGTCCACGCCTGTGGTCCTAGCTACTCGGGAGGCTGAGGCATGAGAATCACTTGAACCCAGGATGCGGAGGTTGCAGTGAGCCGAGATTTTGCCACTGCACTCCAGCCTGGGTGACACAGTGAGACTCTGTCTCAAAAACAAACAACAACAACAAAACAAACAAAAAAACTCAAACTACACGGCTTGACAGGGCAGTACTTGCATGAACATAGGCATGAGCAAAATAAACAATAAACAAATGAGCAATAAACAACTGAGCAAAATAAAGAGACCAGAGATACACACACACACATGCACACACACGTGGTCACTTAATTTAACACAAAGTGGACACTGCAAGAGGGAAAAAGATAGTTTTTCAATAAATGGTGCTGGATCAACTGGATGTCCATAGGGATACCTAATGAATCTTGCCAATAATAAAATCCATGCCTTCAATCAACAATTTACATTTTAGAAAATTTGTATCCATTACTGTGAGCTTGACACTTCCCTAAAGTTTTCAGAAGAGGCTGGTGGTGATATTAGCAATGCCATTTTTGATAAATTATTTTTTTAAAGTGCCAAAATGAGAAAAACTACATACACCAGGACCATCAATATTTTCCAAGCAGCCAACGCACGGCATTGCAAAAATCAAACATAGAGAAATGATTTATTCAATGTGCAAGATAAACCAATTGTTTCTAATGCAACACAGTAAAAAGTTCATGGATAAAGTCTCAGACCCCATGTTGAAATTAATCTGTAAGCAACTTGTCAAGTTTTGGTACTGTTTTAAAGAAGAATACCCAACTTATCTGAAAAGAACCTCCCCTGAGTTTTTTTTTTTTTTTTTTTTTACAACTTCTCTGTATGAAGATTTCTTTCATTCAAAAAATATATCACAACAGACTGAATGCAGCAGATATGACAATCCGATTAATGTCAGAGAGATATTAGATTTGCTAAACTATAATTAAATCTTTTATGAAAATAGTTCTTTCTCATAAATGTTAATTGTGTTAACATGTAATGAGGCTGGGCACTGTGGCTCATGCCTGTAATCCCAGCACTTTGGGAGGCCAAGGCAGGCAGATCACCTGAGGTCACGAGTTCAAGACCAGCCTGGCCAATGTGGTGAAACCCCATCTCTACTAAAAATACAAAAATTAGCCAGACTCGGTGGCACGCGCCTGTAGTCTCAGCTACTTTGGAGGCTGAGGCAGGAGAATCGTATGAACCCAGGAGGCGGAGGTTGTAGTAAGCCGAGATCGTGCCACTGCACTCCAACCTGGGTGACACGGTGAGATGAAAAGAACTAATGAGAAAGAAGGAAGAAAGGAAGGGAGGGAGGGAGGGAGGGAAAAGAGAGGAGAGGGGAGGAGAGGAGAGGGGAGGAGAGGAGAGGAGAGGGGAGGAGAGGAGAGGAGAGGGGAGGGGAGGGGAGGGGAGGGGAGGGGAGGGGAGGGGAGGAGGAGGGAGGGAGGGAGGGAGGGAGGGAGGGAAGGAAGGAAGGAAAAAAAGAAACATGATGGGTTTCTCATTAAATTTAAAATGACTAATAAATATTTTTAAAATTAAGAAAAATGAATCTTGAATTCTACCTCATATCAAAAGTAAAACTCAATTCCAAGATGAATTGTAGATCTATATTTGAGAAACAAAACACCAAACTTTTAGAGGAGAAACGAAGAAAATCTTCGCAATCATGAAGAAAGGAAAGATTTGATTTTTTTTAAAACAGGACACAAAAGGCCCTAATCACAAGGGGACAAGTTGAGAAAGGAATTACTCTTTCTCAAAAGATGCCAATAATAGAGCAAAAAGAGCTGGGTGTAGTGGCGTATGCCTGTAATCCTCGGCAGTCTGAAGCAGGAGGATCTCTTGAGCCTAGGAGTTCAAGACTGGCCTGGGCAACGCAAGAAAACCTCATTTCAAAAAAAAAAAAAAAAGGTGGCTGGGAGCGGTGGCTCACACCTGTAATCCCAGCACTTTGGGAGGCCGAGCAGGGTGGATCACCTAAGGTCCCTCGTTCAAGACCAGCCTGACCAACATGGTGAAACCCCATCTCTACTAAAAATACAAAAAATTAGCTGGGCATGGTGGCGGGCACCTGTAATCCCAGCTACTCGGGAGGCTGAAGCAGGAGAATCCCTTGAACCCGAGAGGCAGAGGTTGCAGTGAGCTGAGGTCACGCCATTGCACTCCAGCCTCAGCGACAAGAGCGAGACTCCGTCTCAAAAAAAAAAAAAAAAAAACAGAAAAAAGGAAAAGTGGCAGAGTGGAAATAGACAATAGACATACCCAACAAAGGACTTCCATTCAGAATTCAAAAAGAACTTTTACAAATCAATAGAAATGATACAGACAACCCAATTAATAAAAGAAGCTATCCAAATACCTGATAGAAACATAAATGTCATTCATCATCATTAGTAACAGGGAAATGTAAAATAAAATCACAATGAACTAACATAATGTAATCAGCAGCAGAGTAGCAAAAATTCAAAATAAAAGCAAACAAAACACAAATATTAAGGGTTGTCAAACATGTAGAGCAACTGGAACTTAACTGTACACAGCTAATGGTTATTAAAATTGGCACAATTGGCCAGACGCGGTGGCTCACGCCTGTAATCACAGCACCTTGGGAGGCTGAGGCAGGCAGATCATGAGGTCAGGAGATCGAGACCATCCTGGCTAACACAGTGAAACCCCGTCTCTACTAAAAATACAAAAAAAATTAGCTGGGTGTGGTGGTGGGCGCCTGTAGTCCCAGCTACTCGGGAGGCTGAGGCAGGAGAATGTCATGAACCCAGGAGGCGGAGCTTGCAGTGAGCTGAGATTGTGCCAATGTACTCCAGCCTGGGCAACAGAGCGAGACTCCGTCTCAAAAAAAAAAAAAAAAATTGGTACAACTAATTTTAAAAAACTGTCACAATCTCCTGAATTTGAACATGCACATTTCCACTACAGTCATGCCTTGCTTAATGATGGTGATACTTTCTGAAAAATGCATCATTAGATGATTTCATCATGCTAACATGATAGAGTATACTTAACACAAACCTAGAAGATGGTATAGCCTACTATACATCTAGGCTATATGGTATAGCCTATTGCTCCTAGTTTACATACTTGCACGGCATGTTACTCTACTGAATACTGCAGGCAACTGTGACACAATAGTCCATCACTGACTGAAACAACGTTATGTAGCACATGACCATAATTTTATTCCTAGGAATATCCTCAACAGGAGTAAGCAATAAGGGCACAAAAATAACAGAATGTTAATAGAAACTGTATTATTTATAATACTAAAAATCAGAAATTGGCCAGGCATGGTGGCTCACACCTGTAATTCCAGCGCTTTGGGACGCCGAGGCAGGTGGATCATCTGAGGTCAGAAGTTTGAGACCAGCCTGACCAACATGGTAAAACCTCATCTCTACTAAAGATACAAAAAGTAGCCAAGCATGGCGGCTAATGCCTGTAAACCCAGCTACTTGGGAGGTTGAGGCAGCAGAATCACTTGAACCTGGGAGGCAGAAGTTGCAGTGAGCCGAGATTATGCCACTGCACTCCAGCCTGGGCGACAAGTGTGAAACTCCATCTAAAAAAAAAACAAACAAACAAAAAGAAAACTAGAAATAACCCAACTATTAACAGTGGAAGGGACAAACAAATCATTATTTGCACACAATTATATATTGTACAGCAGTGAAAAAGAACACATGCAAAAACAGAAAAATTTGGATATTTATTAAGTAAAAAAGCCTCACCAAAAGATTCTCTCTATACCAAGTTCCATAAGTGGCAAAACTAACCTACAGTGATACAAGTCAGAATTGTGATTACCTTTCAAAATTGATCAGAGCCTTCTGGAAAACTGTTATCTCTATTTTCATCTGAGTAGTCATTACACATTTAGTATATATTTATTAAAATTCATTGCTTTGTACACTTTTGGTGGATTATATGTATGTTATATACTTCACGGTCTACGAATATTTTTCAATGTGCTCTACATAAATTGTCCCAGAATCAAATGAATTTCAATGCTAAGAGTTAAAATTTAAACATAAAAGTCATTAGTTTAAGTGAATTATGGAAATACTTACCAAAAGAGAACCTGATTGCCACTGTATCTCTCATAGCGTGCTCTTGCAGACATTAATCTATTAAAAAAAAAAATTGAAGATTTTATCTTACATTTTGTTTTTAAAATTGTTATAATCACAACAGAAAATGACCAAATCTACCAGTATGTTGTCACTAAACTACAAAGAGTTTAGAAATATATGTATATTTTATATATATACATAATGCAATAATATAGATAATATTCAGTGGTATCAACCTTAATACTCTTTATGTACATTATAAAATCTGTCAATTCACACCAAATAATGTTTTCATTACAAAAAAATATACATTTGTCTGATTCACTACTGAATCCTCAGTGTGAAGAACAGTTACTGGCAGAGGCATGTACATACAAAAAAATTGCTGAATATATAAATCAGTTTGCAATAAAAAATATTTTCAGTATTACAAAATGCTAATTTTTCAGTTTTCTTTCTTCCTGATATAATTATTTGGCATACACTAACAGCTGAATTATGTTATACAGAAAATATATAATAAATAATAAATCCCTAATAATTACATTTTATCAATCTGGTCAATAACCAGAAACTTGATGAAAACCCAGGAAAAGTCACTGGATAAGCTGTTCGTGGTGGGAACACATGTTTAATTAAAATATTATATAGTTAAGTGTTTTATAGCACACGAAAGTGTTTTTATAAATATAATCATAATGATATATGATAACCAGGACAGACAGCCAGCCCATTTTTCAGAAGAAAAAAACGAAGTTCAGAAAGTTTATGGGTTTTGTCCACAGCAGCTTAGGCCAAATCAAGATTCCTGCTCCTTTCACTTTAATACAACACTATAATACAACATACCATACCCAGCTGAAGCATTTGGCATAATAAATACCAACACAAACTACAAAAAGATAACAGGAGTTTTGTCTTTACTAGCTAGCACAACCTCAGCACTGTGTTTTGCTTTAGGTACTTATTTTCATTTAATCCTTGAAATACTTCAACAAAGATACTATCATTACCCCTATTTTATTGAAGACAAAACCACAGTTAAATGTTAGTTCTGACTTAAGGTCCCATGGCTAAGAAAAACTGAATAAGAAAAACAAATTCAGTTTTTACTGTCAGCGTTTTTCCCCAACTCCAAAATCACCCCTACCAAAATATAAACTCTAGGAAACCAGGGATCTAATCTATAATGCATATACCAAGGGCTTAAAACAATAAGGAATATAAAGGTGCTTAACAAATATTTGGTGAATAAATGAATAAATGGCTATTCAGCGTGTGCTCTTAAATACAGAACCACACTTACCTAAGCTGATGTTCCCTGAGATTTGATAATATTTCCATTCCATGAAGATAAGAATAAATAGTATTTAAGTCCTGTGGAACAGAAGAAAAAAATTAGATTATTTTTCAAACATGCTGTTTAAAATATAAGGCACCCCACAATTCTGATTTTAAGCAAACAACCACTTACGGCAAAGCAGTTAACTATGGAAAAATCATAAAACCTCTGAATCATAAAAGATTTGAAAAGGCAGAGAAGAGATCCCTCAGCTCTCAAAGGAACTCCTCTTCAACGTGACTAATGGCCTCTATTCATTCAAAAATATACTTTATATGAAAGTATATTAATTCATTATTTCACTTCTAAGCAGATGTAAACTTTTCTTCTTTAGTGGCCTCCAAATATTTGATATCCAATATCCTGGCTGACATCTCTAGAGATGACCCAGTTTATCAATATTCCTCTTAAAATATGACTTTCTAAAGAATTTCCTTCTAAAGAGACGCAAAATGACATAATCTACCACTAAATAAAAAATATTTCCAATGGTACAATCCTATTGTTCACTCTGTGAAAGAGGTAGAACATCTTTCTCTATTCCTCACCCAGATAACTAGGCATTAAAACAACAACAACAATAAAAACCTCAGGATGACATAGTATAACCTCAACTAAGAGCAGTGGCATAGCAGAAGAAAGTGGAAAGAGTCTATAGATCCCTGACAGCAAATGGTATTGTACCACTGATGTCATTTAAGATTAAAAGCAGACAAGCTACGAGTTGATGGGTGCAGCACACCAACATGGCACATGTATACATACATAACTAACCTGCACGTTATGTACATGTACCCTAAAACTTCAATAAAAAATAAATAAATAAAAAATAAAAAGCAGACAAGCTTAAATTTGCTATAAAAAGCATACTTCCTATTTCCTATGAGGAATAATGCCTTTATACCAGGGAAAACTACTTCCAAACACTGCCTTCCCACTCTGATATGCAACTAGCCAAGAAAATTATCAGATAATAGTGAGGGTAGTGGGGGAGAAACTAAAGACAACTTGTTTTCTAGTAGGTTAATAAGACAACATAGAGCCATTAAGAAAAGCAGCAAGCTAGGCCGGTCACAGTGGCTCACGCCTGTAATCCCAGCACTTTGGGAGGTCGAGGCAGGCGGATCATGAGGTCAGGAGATCAAGACCATCCTGGCTAACACAGTGAAACTCTGTCTCTACTAAAAATACAAAAAATTAGCCGGGCATGGTGGCAGGCACCTGTAGTCCCAGCTACTCAGGAGGCTGAGGCAGGAGAATGGCGTGAACCTGAGAGGCGGAGCTTGCAGTGAGCTGAGATTGCGCCACTGCACTCTAGCCTGAGTGACAGAGCGAGACTCCGTCTGAAAAAAAAAAGAAAAAGAAAAGAAAAGAAAAGCATCAAGCTGAGCACAGTGGCTCACGCCTGTAATCCCAGCACTTTATGAGGCCGAGGTGGGTGGATCGCTTGAGCCCAGGAGTTAGAGACCAGCCTGGGCAACATGGTGAAACTTGCCTCTACAAAAAATAATTCAAAAAAATTAGCCAGCCTTGTGGTACACGTCTGCAGTCCCAGCTACTTAGAAAGCTGAGGTGTGGGGGATGGCTTGAGCCTGGGAAGAAGAAGTTGCAGTGAGCCGAGATTGCACCACTGCACTCCAGTCTAGGCGATTGAGACTGCCATCTCAAAAAAAAAAACACGGCAATAATCTCTAATTCCAAAGACAACAACTGCCAATTAACCACAGTGAACTGAACAACCACACTTATTTCTGCTAAATCCTTACTAAAATAACAGTGAAAAGGATGTTTAAGTATATAAAAATAAAGATTTGAATAGGTTAAAAGAAAGGTCTACCAAATTTTAGAAGATAGCAGATGAAGCACTGACATGGTAAACTGTATTTCCAAAGATGGCCACAGAGGTATTTCTTATCCCATATGCTCTTTTGCAATGCAGTCCTGCCAGTTAGCCATCAAAAACTGGAATCTATGTGCCCTCCCAAAGATGTGGGTTGGCTCTGTGACTTGATCTGACCAAAAGAGTATGATAGAAGTGAGGTTGTATAAAAGGTTCAAGTACCCTGAGACCACTAATGTTGTGAAGAAGCCCCAGCTAGCCTTAGGGAGAGAGAAAGGCCACATGGAATAACACCAAGGTACTACATATGTAAGTTATGCCTTCCTAGAGCAGCTTAGAGCTACCAACTGAATGGAACTAAAAGAATGATCCCAATTGAGGCTCTATGGGGTAGAAGAACCAACCACCCAGCCAGAACCTGCTGAATGCAGGTAATAAATAGTCATGGCAAAAGTGTGGCTCATAGTGGGTCCACTGAGTCTGCAGATCCACCTAATAACGGTCATTCCCCACTCCCTCAGTTTATAATTAGAATTTATATACTTGGCAGTTAGAATACCCTAAATAATGGGTCCATGACCTGTGTGGTAAAAGCCGTCACAAAGGAAAAAGTCAAGTGGAAACCTCTGCCCCATTCCCCAGAACAAGATAGTAAATAAAAGACTGTTTCTTCCAGAGGGGCACAGAACAAAGACTAGTGCCACCAGTAAAGACTCAGAAGTACGCAGAGGTAATAATTTCTATTGTATTCTATTTAATTCATGGAGAAAGCAGACAGATCCTGAAAAATGACTGTGCAGACTATCACAGAATGAACCAAATTCTAGCCCTAATCACAGCCTGCAGTCTCAGCCATAATAATGCTGCTGAAGCTGATTAAGCCTCAAATACTGACGTGGTGTTACTTTCCATTACTTTACTTTCCATTCCAATTAGAAGATCAGAAAAAAATCTGCATTCATGCAGGGCAATATTGACTTACAGTTTTATCTTAGGACTCTTAACTCTCCCGCTCTCTGTCATAACACAGTCAGTGGGGGTTGGGTGGGGGACAGACATCTAAACCTCCTGATCTATTTACATATATTACATCATGCTGATTGGACAGAATGAACAAAAGAATGGGCTAGAGGTGAGTGGTACCCTAGAGTCCTTGGTAACACACATGTGGCTCCAGAAGATGGGAGATAAACACTATGAAGACTCAAAAGATCTGCCATTTCAGTGAAGTTTTTCGGGATACAGTGGTTAGGGGCATGTCAGGACATCTCCTGCAATGTCAAAGTGACTTTGGCTTTAGGTCAAGATAAAATAAAAGAAACTAGACTTACCCTTCACCTAAAACAATTTAAAACAACAACAAAAAAGACAAATACATAAAACGTTTTTCATAAGATAGGACATCTGGAAATATCTAAAGTGAAGTAAAGATCCACCTGAAAAAATCGTTGTAGTAGTCCTGTAGAGGGGAAGTAGATTCTTCCCCTCTTGGTGATATTTAGCAATGTCTGGAGTTATTTTAGGCTGTCACAATTTTGAGGGAGTGGTGCTACTAGCATCATGTAGGTAGAAGAGATATTGCTAAACATAGCCATGCCCATTCATTTACCTATTGGCTATGGCTCTTTTCATGCTATAAAAGCAGAGTTAAGTAGTTTTAAGAAAAATCATCTGGGCCACAAAACCTAAAATATTTACTATTTGGCCCTTTATAGAAAAAGTCTGTTAACCCTGGATAAGAATGTCTATATTTTAATTCTTATCAGTTATGAAATGCTGGGAACATTCCTGAAATCCAAGTTCCCAGATGCCAGCCGCCAAAAAAGACAACTTTACAAATAGTTCTTCCTAAGGACAGCAGTCTCAGATCTGTTCTATTAACTCTTTTTTTGACAGGCTATATTGAAGTCACATTCAGGAATGGCCTTAAAAGAAAGAGAAAAGGAAAAATCTCCTCAATGGGTAGAGTTGTGAGCAGTAGATATGGGTCATGCCAAAGGATAGCAGCTGCTATGGTTTGGATGTGGTGTGTCCCTGCCAAAACTCATGCTGAAATTTGATCCCCAGTGTAGCAGTGTTAGCAGGTAGGACCTAGCAAGAGCTGTTTGGGTCATGCGGGTGGATCCCTCGTGAATAGATCAATGCCTGTCTGAGGGGGCAAGTGAGTTCTCACTCTCACAGAAATCAATTGGTTCCCCCGAGAGAGGGTTGTTAAAAAGAGTCTGGCTTCCTTGGTTTCTCTCTCTTGCTTCCTCCCTTACCATGTGATCTCTTTTTTTTTTTTTTTGCAGCATGAACATGGCTCACTGCAGCCCAGACCTCCAGGGCTCAAACAATCGCCTCACCTCAGACTCCTGACTAGCTGGGACTACATGCACATGCACACGACACCATGCCCATTTAGTTTTATTTATTTATTTATTTTATTTTCTGTAGAGACAAGGTCTTGCTTTGCTGCCCAGGCTGGTTTCCAACTCCTGGGCTCAAGCAATTCTGCCTTGGCCTCCCAAAGTGCTGAGATTACAGGCGTGAGCCACTGCGCCCAGCCTGCCATGTGATCTTCTTGCACACACTTGCTCCCCTTTCACTTTTTGCCATGAGTAGAAGCAGTCTAAGGCCCTCATTGGATGCAGGTGGCCAATATAGAACCTTCCAGCCACCAGAATTGTGAGCCAAATAAAGCTCTTTCTTTATAAATGACCCAGCCTCAAGTATTGTTATAGCAACACAAAACAGACTAAGACAGTGGCCCAAGGTGAAAATATGTGTAAATTCCAGTGCATGGATGTCTGGTCAGGGATCTAGAAGGAAAAAGACAAAAAGATCAGGGACAAGGAGGGATAGGGTAAAGACACAGGATGGAGACATGGGAATGGGCACAAAGTGTATAAAGTTTTCTGTATTCCACACTAATGCCCACCAAAAAGCATTAAACATGGAAGAGGCACTAAACAACCATGAAGATAAAAAAGGATATCCCAGAACTGGCACAATTAATACATGAGTAGACTGACCACAATGACACTAGATAGAGGCTACACATGTCTCCAACAATATAAACTTCCACTTATCAAGGTCTGTCTAGCTACTGCTACTTCTGAATGTCCAACCTGTCAGCAACAGAGACCAACCATATGAGTTCCTGATATAATTCTATTATTCAAGAAGAGCAACCAGTCATTTGATAACAAGTAGACTATATATGGTGTCTCTCATCCCAGAACGGCCAGTAGTTCATTTCACAGTGATAGATATCTATATTCTGGGTTTGGGTTTATCTTACTTACCTCAGAGGTTCACCCAGGATCATAATCCAGGGGCTTCCAGAATGCCTGAACCACAGGACTAGAATCCCACACACCAGAGTCCAACCAGTGGACAATTCAAAGCAAACACAGGAGTATGCTCACAACCTTGGGACCACTAGTCATATCACATACCACACAATCCAGAAGCAACTGGCCTCACAGAACGCTGTAATAACCTTATAAACGCATAGCTGAACTTTTAGCTTAAAGGCAATAATGTGAAATAATGGAATGACACCTTTTCATATGAAGATACATCAAACCACAGACCTCTATATGGAGCAGTGTATACAGCAGGAAGAATAGATGAGCCCAGGAACAAATGAGTAGAAGCAACAGTCACCCATTTATCATTATTCCCAACGAGCCACAAAGGGATTTTGTACTTCCCATTCCTACAGCTATGGACTCTGCATGTTTGCAGGTCCTGGTTCCAAAGGCATATACTCTTGCCAGGCAACAGTGCAAGAGTCTCAGTGAACAAGTTTACAGCTGCCACCAGGGCACTTTAAACACCAGGGCCCAAGAATCAGCAGGTAAGAGGAGTTGCCATTTTGGCAGGGATAACTGATCCTGAGCAGTAGGTGGATGTAGGGCTGCTTTTATGTAATGTGAACAGAGAGGAATGTGTGGAATCCACATGATTCGCTTGGTTATTCCTTTACCTCACTGTAACTGTAAATGACATATCCCAGCATTAGCCTGAGAAGAATGATTACCAAGGGTTCAGACATTTCAGGAAAGAAAGCTTGAGTCATACCAACATATAAGCCACTGAGACCTGCAGAGGTCATTATGTGAGGAGGAAACAAAATGCATAGTGGAGGAGAGAGGATAAGTACCAGTTGCAACCCTGAGATCAACCATACAGGGGCTATAATTCTTCCCACCACCATCTCTTGTCTAAGTTTCTTCTCAGGAAAAGCAGCTCATTGAGAGCCATGGAGGAGTTGTTCCCTGAACTTCAAACCTATGTGAAGAAGCAGATTTGTGTGGTGTGAAGTGTAAGCTCAGGTGGCCTTGAAAATATGCCTCTCAGATTCCAAACTACAGGGAGTGTATTTGAACAAAATCCCTATTACAGGGCTCTGTAATTTATCAACATGTTTGAACTGGGGCCCAGCTTCCCATGCAATACTCCCAGTCAATAACTGAGCCTGGTGAGAATACTAAGGAATGCCTGTTCTGGGAGACTCAGGAATACTCTGATGGGTTCAAGGATTCTCCTCCCACCTTACTAAACCACTGTTACAGTGCAGTCTAAGGTTCTTCCACTCAGCCTTCCTTTCGTCTCTCCTTCACAAATGTCACATGAGCATTCTGGTGTGAATGCTCTACCAACTCTCTCCATTTTTGCTCATAGGCATTTTCCCTAATAAATTCTTTGTGTGTCTAATATTGTTGTGACAACTGCTTCTAACAGAACCCAGACTAACACAAACACTTTGTAGTATTCAGTAAATAAATTTTCTATACTTTTTGTTGGATTTATTCTTAAATATTTACAATTTTCTAGTATTTTTAAATAATGTCATGTTTGGCTGGGTGTGGTGGCTCACACCTGTAATCCCAATACTTTGGGAGGCCAAAGTGAGTGGATATCACCTGAGGTGAGGAGTTCGAGACCAGCCTGGCTAATATGGTGAAACCCCATCTCTACTAAAAATACAAAAATTAGCTATGTGTGGTGGTGCATGCCTACAATCCCAGCTACTCAGGAGGCTCAGGCATGAAAATCACTTGAACCTGGGAGGTAGAGGTTGCAGTGAGCTGGGATCATGCCACTGCACTCCAACCTGAGTGACAGAGTGAGATTCTTGTCTCAAAAAGAGTCATTTTTTAAACTAGAGGCTTTTTGGTTTATTGCTGGTTTACATAAATCAATTGATTCTATATAATAAACTTGAGTCCAACCATCTTGTTAATAAATTCACTTAACTTTCAGAGTTTGTAGATTCTTTTTGATTCTCTGCATATACAATGGCCCTGCCTATGAATACAGTATTATTTCTTTCTTCCCAAATTATACACTTTCCCCCATTTTTTCATGCCTTATTATGTAACAACAGCCGGAGTAAGTGTGGCCATATAAAGACAATCCCCATCTTACAATGGTTCGACAAGATTTCCTGACTTTACAATGATGCAAAAGCGATATGCATTCAGTGGACACTGAATTATGTTTCTGTTTTGTTTTGCTATTAGAGATGGGGTCTCACTCTGTCACCCAGGCTGAGTGCAGTGACGGCAATCATAGCTCACTGATGCCTCGATCTCCAGGACTCAAGCAATCCTCCCACGTTGGCCTTCCAAGTAGCTGGGACTACAGGCGTGTGCCACCATGCTCAGCCGATTTATTTTATTTTATTTTTTTTGGTGACAACAGCCTGGGAAACCATAATTTGAATATCCATTCAATCATTCTGTTTTTCACAGTTTTCTGTACAGTATTCAAAATCATACCAGATACACAACACTTTATTATAAAATAGGCTTTGTGTTAGATGATTTTGCCCAACTGTAGGCTAATGTAAGTGTTCTGAGCATGTTTAAGGTAGGCTAAACTATGATTTTTGGTAGGTAAGGTATATTAAATGCATTTCTGACTTACAAGATTTTCAACTTACCATGGTCGTATTATGATATAACCCCATTGTAAGTCAAGGGATGTCTGTACTACAAACACAGCTGCCTGGGCCCCAACCACTGAGTTAGGTGTAGGCAGGCAGGCACTCACAAAATGTCTATCCCATGGAAATGTGCTTGTAATTTTTGACAAGACAACTTCTTCTGGTGGCAAACAAGTTCTGAAAATTGTAATACACAAAGGTTAGGTTATGGCAAACAGAACTCCCATAACTTGACTTACTCTATGTGGGTAGGCTAGTGTTAAAGGGAACCAGAATTTTCTAAGACTCTCAACTAAATTTATATCATATAATTTTCTCCTTTTTCAAGTTACAGGACATCTCTGGCACATCATTAACGATGCCATGAATATATGAGAAAGAATTAGAAATTAACTTTTCATTGTTAAAGTCTGAAAGAGAATTTCACTCACAAGTTTGAGATATACATGTATCTTCAGTTCTCTGCCTAAAGAGAGACTAATAAGGTTTATCACTTTAAATCTGAAAAGCCCCTCCTCAAAGAGCTTCAAATATTTGTTTGTAATCTCCTTATTTTAAAGGGACAATTTGGACAAATGAACATGTAGTTCTTCACAACATCTGTAATGTTGACTGCATGACCCTGAATTAAAATATCAGCATTATGGCCAAGTATGGTGGCTCACGCCTATAATCCCAGCATTCTGGGAGGCCAAGGCAGGCAGATCACGAGGTCAGGAGATCAAGACCATCCTGTCTAACACGGTGAAACCCTGTCTCTACTAAATATACAAAGAATTAGCCGGGCGTGGTGGTGAGCGCCTGCAGTCCCAGCATCTTGGGAGGCTGAGGCAGGAGAAGAGTGTCAACCCAGGGGCAGGGCTTGCAGTGAGCCGAGATCGTGCCACTGCACTCCAGCCTGGGTGACAGAGCAAGACTCCGTGTGTCTGTCTGTCTGTGTGTGACTCACTCTCTCTCTTTATATATATATATATGTATGTATGTCAGCATTATTCCTGTCAGGGGTTGACAAAACTTTTTCAATAAAGGGCCAAATAGTAAATATTTGTGGCCCAGATGGTTTTTTATCACAACTATTTAGCTCTGCTTTTATAATATGAAAACAGCCATAGACAACAGGTACATGAATGGGTGTGACGGTTCCAATAAAACTTTACTTACAAAAATAGCTGGTCATATTTTGTTAGCTCCTGAAACATATGGTCAAAAATAGCTACAGTGTGGCCAAGCATGAAAGAGCTCCTCTTTGACAACAGACCACCTTATAAGTTTTGGTGGAGTTCTGTCTCCCACCGTGAAAGCTGAAAACACCAAATTTTTATTTTTCCAGCCTCCCATACGACAAAGGCAGGGGCAAATTATTCAAGTGTTACCAATTAGACATATTCATCCCAGACTTTAAATCAGAAGCTAGTGACACCGAGAAGCAAGAACTGCATAGAATCCGCTTGGGCAGCCAGTGGCAGCAGCGGGGTTGTATTAGTCCATTCTCACACTGCTATAAAGAACTACCTACCTAGCTGGATACGGTGGCTCACGCCTGTAATCCCAGCATTTTGGGAGACTGCGGCGGGTGGATCACCTGAGTTGGAGACCAGCCTGGTCAACATGGTGAAACCCCGTCTCTACTAAAAATACAAAAATTAGCTGGCCGTGCTGGTGGGTGCCTGTAATCCCAGCTACTCAGGAGGCTGAGGCAGGAGAATCACTTGAACCTGGGGGGCGGAGGTTGCAGCGAGCCAAGATCACGCCACTTCATTCCAGCCTGGATGACAGAGCAAGGCTCTGTCTCAAAAAAAAAAAAAAAAGAAAGAAAGAAAAGGACTACCGGAGCCTGGGTAATTTATAAAGAAAAGAGGTTTGGCTCATGGTCCTGCAGGCTGTACAGGATGCATGCCTGGGAAGGCCTCAGGAAACTTAAAATCATGGTAGAAGGTGAAAGGAAAGCAAGCACATCTCGACATAGCCAGCAGGAGAGAGACAGCAAAGTAGAACAAAAGTGCTACGTGCTTGTAAACAACTCAAGATCTCAAGAGAATGAACTCACTATCACAAGAACAGCAAGAGGGCAAATCTGCTCCCATAATCCAATCACCTCTCACAGGTCCCTCCCCCATCACTGGGGATTACAATTCAACATGAGATCTGGGTGGGGACACAGAGCCAAACCATATCAAGGGTCTACAACATACGCAATGGACAGTACAGGTGGTCCACAGTGCAAACTGTGGCACCCATTATTCACTGCTAGTAGCAGTAGTATCTACCAAATCTGTGATAAGGGTCACAGACACAAGCCTGTTTTTCTAGTATTTCAAGCCTAGCCCCAAGTCTGGTTTTCCAGTATTCCAAGTAATTCTGTAGCTACCCAGAATCCTTTCAGTAAATTCTTTCGATTGGCCAAAATTGGGTTCTGTTGCATGTAAGTAATAACCCTGTGAGATCCTAAACCAGCACAAACAGCATCACTTGGGAACTTTGTAGAAATGTAAATTCTCAGGCCTCACCCCAGATCTAGTCAATCAGAATCTCTGGGTTGTAGGAACCAACAGTCTGTGATTTAATAGGTCCTACAGGTGATTCTTCTGCACACTAAAGTTTGAGAACCACTGTTTATAAGTGGGATCTATGTCACTCTGGATTGTCTGACCTATTAATAGCGAAGGACAACAAGCACTAAGATGCCTAGTAAATCCTAGTCCCTTTCTTTGTGTACCTAGTTTGAGGGTCATAAGAATGCTAAGCATTCACAAAACAGAATAAAGAATGGTTGTAGTGGTGAGCTGATTAATTCTTTTTCATATGATGTGGGGGTTATGGCATTTTGTTTACACAGGACAGCATGGAGTTGTGGAGTCTGTAATGCTGAACTTGGAAAAGGGTTTTCTTGGGGGTTTTGTATCAATTATCTGCAAGATAAGCTTGAGGTACTATATTATCTATTAGGCATAAAGTCACAAATAAAAAAAGAAAGAACCCTGACAGAGTCAGACTGGAAGTCTTACAGTCTTTGGCAGTAAAAAATTTAAATGCTAGATTCAAGGAGGTGCTAATCATTTAAGCTGAATGCACTTGAAAGCTGCTCTATGTAGCTTTCAAGAGGGAAGTTGGCTGGGTGTGGTGGCTCACGCCTATAATCCCAGGACTTTGGGAGGCAGAGGTGGGCGGATTACTTGAGGTAAGGGGTTCACAACCAGCCTGGCCAACATGGCAAAACCCCATCTCTACTAAAAATACAAAAAAATTAGCTGGGCATGGTGGCGCACACCTGTAGTCCCAGCTACTTGGGAGGCTGAGGCATGAGAATTGCTTGAACAGGGCCACGGAGGCTGCAGTGAGCGGAGATCACACCACTGTACTCCAGCCCGGGCAACAGAGCAAAACTCTGTCACAATTTAAAAAAAAAAAAGAGGAAAGTCATGAGAAGGGTGGGAAAACTATCCATCTGGCATATCCTGACATCCCAGATCAGTAACATCTGATTCAGCACTAGCTCTGTAACTGCAACAAAATACGCAGAAATTACCCAGGGGTATTAGAAAAACAAGTACCAGCTCAGGATTAGGGAATAAAATAATGGGTTCTACCTAGGGGAGAAAAAAAAAGAAGAAGAAGAAGGTGAGGAAGTGGTGATGACTTGGTACTTCCTAAAACAGATCAGCTACACCCTCTTCAGCCAGTAGTTTTTATAGTGAAGGTGGGATAAGCTGAGGTGGGTGGGATAGCTGCCATTGTGTAACAAGACAACTCTTGTATACCCTTTAAACAATTCTTACTTATAGCATTCATTGGAGATATTTTCTGTGGATTTTCAATTTAGTTGTTAAATGAAATAAACTCATATTTGGAACACTGTATAAACAAGTAATTACTAATTTAAACATATATTTCTAATTAAGCAGGTTGGAATTTTTATCCCCTTCCTTAGTTTACAATGTTATGCCAAGCTCAGAAACTCCATTTCCCAATTCTCCTGACTGCCCTTCTACAGGTGTTTAGAAAATCAACCAAAACTTGGAAAACTCAAACTGGGATGCTTAAAAAATTTTTGCATTTTTCTGGTTCTTAAAGCTTAAAACAAGTGAATTTCTTACCTACGATACACTTAATTCATCACATACAACTTTTTTTCTCTGACACAGGCTCTCGCTATGTTGCCCAGGCTGGAGTACAGTGGCACAATCATGACTCATTGCAGGCTCAACCTCCCAGGCTCAAGTGATCCTCCCTCCTGAGACTCTCGAGTGTGCCCACCCCCAGCTTTTTTTTTTTTCCTTTGTAGAGACAAGGTCTATGCTGCCTAGGCTGGTCTTGAACTAAGCTCAAAGGATCCTCCTACCTTGGCCTTCCAAAGTGCTGGGATTATAGGTGTGAGTCATCGCACCCAGGCACACAAAACTTTCAATAAAACATTATCCAAAACTTTCATTAACCAAGATATTTTACTCATTCTCTTCTTAACCTAGAAAACAAATCTATCCCAGGAATTTTAACAAAGAAAAATGTCCCAGGATAGATCCTAAGGTCAGCACAAATTCAATTGTATCATACATACATTCTGCAGCTATGGTTCTATAATGAAAAGTTATGCTGAGGAATCTTCTATAAATCATTTGGAAGGCAGTCTAACAATGTGGAAGACAGCTGGATGCAGTGGCAGATGCCTGTAGTCCCAGCTACTCAGGAGGCTGAGGCGGGAGGGATCACTTGAGCCCAGAAGTAGGAGGTCAATCTGGGCAATGTGGAGATACCTGGTCTCTAAAAAACAGCACCACATACACACACAAAAACCCAGTTTGGACTTTGGAGACAACCCTGTGTTTAAATTATGCCTCTTTGAGCTCTGTTAGTTACCACTTGTGTAAACTTGGATAATCTGCTTAACATTTATTATCTGTACAACGGAAAAGATAAAATATCTCTGAACACAACGATTGTTTTTTTGAGACAGAGTTTCACTCTTGTTGCCCAGGCTGGAGTGTAGTGTTACGATCTCAGCTCACTGCAACCTCCACCTCCCGGGTTCAAGCGATTCTCCTGCCTCAGCCTCTTGAGTAGCTGGGATTACAGGCACCCGCCACCACCCCTGGTTAGCAGTGGCTCACGCCTGTAATCCCAGTACTTTGGGAGGCCGAAGCAGGTGGATCACCTGAGGTCAAGAGTTCGAGAAAAGGCTGGACAACATAGTGAAACCCCGTCTCTACTAAAAATACCAAATTTTTAAATGTTTATTAAATGTGCAGCAGAGAGGCTATCACATGGTAAATGTATTCTAAAATTACAAAATAAGGATAAAAATACACAGGCTACTAAAGCATTTTGGAGATTTAAACAATATGCCAAAGTTAATACCATATATTAAACATAGAACTTATTGATTTTCTCATTCATGGAGGTATAAACAACATTCGGCAAAATGGCAGTAAAGAGATATAAAACATTTACCACAACTGGAGCCCAGACTTTGGTTTCTAAATTCATTTCTCACTAAAGGGGATTGAAGTTCTTTGGATAAATGGCTGACTTCAGTACTAGAGCAAAGAAAGTCAGGGCCTGGAACATCTTTTTATGCCAGAAAGCAAAAAAGTACTTAAAGACTAATGGGGTCACGTCGAAAGGACATAAGAGCTGACTTTGAAAGGGCTTCCACTGGCTATATTGGAGCACTTTAATAATCAAAAAGGATGGCAATATTGAACACAAAAAATAATCCATTACTTCATAGTGATTGAAAAAAGAGGAGGAAGGAAGGTGAGGAAAGCTCTTCTATACAGAAAACAACTAACAAATGTAAAAGAAATACAGAATCAGAAAATTATGGCCAGGCATGGTGGTCCACAATTATAATCCCAGCACTTTGGGAGGTCAAGGCGAGAGGATCACTTGAGGTCAGGAGTTCCAGACCAGCCCGGGCAACATAGTGGAAACCCCATCTGTACTTTAAAAAAAAAAAAACAAAAATTAGCCGGGTGTGATGGCGCATGCCTGCAGACTCAGCTACTCAGGAGGCTGAGGCACAAGAATCGCTTGAACCTGGGATGCAGAGGCTGCAGTGAGCCAAGATCACACCACTGCACTGCAGCCTGAGTGACAGAGGGAGACTCTGTCTCAAAAAACGAAAAAAAGAAAATTATCACTTTGTAACAGCAAAGTAATAGTTAATTTAGGCGAGGATTATCAATGAATGCTGAAATCACAAGGTAAAACCACTGTTGGAGAACACGACATTCACACATTCTCCAACTGTAACTCTGGTTCACTTATAAATTATAGCAATGTAGCTTTACAACAAAAGAGATGCATATGATCCTATTTAGTATGCCCAATAATGGAAAGAACTGACAATATGTGTCAGTGATGGGACAATACGGGAAACACAGACCACCACCTATGCAGTTTCTCAACAAAATCATTTCACCTTAATCTAATCACGAGAAAACAACCAGATGAATCCAGATTAGGATACATTCTATAAGACAGCTGGCCAGGCTTTTCAAAAGTGCCTTCAAATGTTTATGAAAGGAAAAAAAAAAAAAAAACAGGACTGTTCTAGATTAAAGGAGACTATGGTAACCAAATGTAACGTAACATACCTTGACTAGACCCTGGATTGAAAAATGAATCAGAGGTGAGATGGCCAGGTACGGTGGCTCACGCATTTACTAATCATTCTCAGCAAACTAACACAGGAACAGAAAACCAAACACTGCATGTTCTCACTCATAAGTGGGAGCTGAACAATGAGAATACATGGACATATGGAGGAGAACATCACACACCGGGGCCTGTCGCGGCGGGGCGGCGGGAGGGAGCGCGGGGCATAGCATTAGGATAAATAATACCTAATGTAGATGACAGGTTGATGGGTACAGCAAACCACCGTGGCATGTGTATACCTATGTAACAAACCTGCACGTTCTGCACATGTATCCAAGAACTTAAAGTATATTTTAAAAAATTACACCCTAAAATTTTAATTTTTGAGAATGAAAGTCTCAATGATATGCTTAAACTTTAGGACTTCAATAATTAACCACTGAAATTACAATGTATCAAAAGATTAAGCATCCAATTGTTTATAAGTTCAAAGTGTAGCTTTTCACTTCACTTTTCTGATCCTACCATGCATTGTGAAGTCACCTAATACTTGTTAATTCTAAATTCCACATGTACTTTTCAATCCTTATCTCTCTTCGAATTCTCTACAGCATTTGACTGCTGACATGTCATTCTCTCTCCTATCCCTTCTGTAATATGGTTCTTTCTGGATTCTTGTCCTAATGAGAAACATTTAGCAATGATTATAAGCACAGACTATGAAATCAGACTGCCTAGATTTGAATCCTGACTACACTGGCTCTAGCTGTGTGACATTAGACTAATTAATCTCTCTGTGATTCAATTTCCCTGTATGTAAAATGTGGATAATAATACCTTCTTTCACAGGGTTTCTTGAAGGATTAAATGTATATAAAGTTTTCATAACAGCAACAGGCATCCAATAACCACCATACAGTATCCAAGTCTTCAGTATTTTATTTCCATTATTAGCTTTCTGCGGCGGCTGCTTTTTTTCAGTTTTTACTTTTTGTTATTTTGGGTCCATCTGCTCCGTCTAAGTCTCCTTCATAGGTTTCTCATTTTTTTCTTACTCCTATAAATGTTTATAAAGTTTATGTTACCACAACTGCCAACAGCTGCCTTTTATTCACTAGAGACTCTCTACTGTTAGGAATACCTTCCACATCCATAGCTTCAACTATCACATATGCCTATGACTCCGATATTTGTATTTCTAGCCCAAAGCTCTCCAGTAAACTTAGATACTATATGTTCTACTGGACACTGAACACTTTCAACCTGGCTGACCCATCAGCAACTCAAGTGCAAAATTCATTAGTGGTTCCCTAATTTAGTTAACAGTACTCAGGTTCATTGGCTCTGGCCAGAAATCTGTCAATTCTACTTTCAAAATATCTCCGTTTACTATTGCAAATGAGGCAATTTAGAAATTCAGTATTTCCCAGTGAATAACTGAAATAACTGGACTCTAAAATCCATTCCTTTTTTTTTTTTTTTTTTTTGAGACACAGTCTCACTCTATTGCCCAGGCTGGAGTGCAGTGGCTCAATCTCAGCTGACCGCAACCACCGCCTCCTGGGTTCAAGCAATTCTCACGCCTCAGCCTCCCAAGCAGCCGGGACTAAAGGCACGCATCACCATGCCCAGCAAATTTTTTGTATTTTTAGTAGAGACAGCGTTTTGTCATGTTGGCTAGGTTGGCCTCAAACTCCTGGCCTCTTCTCCCCCCCAAGGCCTTATTACAAACTTCTGAGCACCTGATATTTATAATTATCACAGTATTTAATCAGGCCATATTTTAATTGTCTATGTGTTTTGCTATCTCCTCCCCAGATGGAAGATCTATCTTTAATCTTTTATCCCTGGCACATGAAACAGTGCTTAAAAAATATTTACTGAGCAAATAAATGTTCATTAGGCAATCTCCCTCAAAAAAATTATGTATTCACCTGTGCCTCAGAGAGTCATTTAATAATCCTATAAATAATCCAAACTCCACACCAGGCACTTCTGACACTCATAAACTCTTTCCTAAAAAAAAAAAAAAAAAAAAAAAAAAAAAGATGGTAACCTATTTTAGTTTGGCTTCTTAACTTGAGAAAAGCTGTGGTCATTTGGAAGTTTAGACACTTAAGATTTTGATTCTGAGAGATTGAGGAACTTCCCTCAGAATTCTCCAAAGGGAAGGAGGAGGCAGGCATGATGAGCTTGACAACACGACAAAAATCTTGGTCTTTGCAAGGGACAGACTGATTGTGAACTCTATAACATTGTGTTTATCATTTGACTTTACCTTGGACCAGTCTGGGTAAACTAAGGTCTGGCTGTAAATAAAAACAGAATGAGCAATTTTATTAAAATAGTGGAGAATGTGTCTCACCTTTGGCATGTAATGCCAAAGGAACATCAAACATGCTTTGCTTATGCCCCCACAATCTAAAGTTTTTAATAAAATCACTCATTCTGTAGTCAAGCTCATCGAGTTGGGAATCTCCAACACACGTAAAATGATGGGCCTGGAAAAGATGTTCATCCAGATAATCCGGGTCTCATCCAGATCTAACAGTCCCTTTCTATCCAACTGGATTTACAAATGAAGGTCAAGGGGCCCCAGAAGTATAAATAAGTTCTTTTTCTTTCCAAGGAACCCTCTGAATGTGCATCTGCTGTGGGAAAGCACAACAGAATCTTTGTTCTGCCAAGCAGGGATGTGCACAGTGACTCACTCCAAAATGACTCCAAGTACAATAGTGCTCTCTCGCCAATTCAGAAAAAAACTCTGCAAGTGTACATTTGAAGACCATTTTTCTAAATTCTGTAATAGATTAATAAATGATTATACTAAATTTTACATTTTTTAAATTCCCAGCTCCCTCTTTAACTTTTTAATAACCAAAAAGACCTAGTTCTAAAAAAAAAAAAAAACTTCTTCTAAGTAGGCAATTACATTAACACCTAGCAGAGCATGAAAATTTGCCCAGACGTTTTGAATCATCTGGTGAAAGAACATAAACAGTTAAAATGGGCATTAATCTATATTTTTCTGTGATGTTCCCTGCAAATGTGTTTTGAAGCCATGCAGAAAAGGAGTCTTTGTTCCAAGATATTACTAAGTTTCCTCCATCTGAGTTGTCTCTCAAGAACTGCCAGGTAAAACACTGTTTATGGCAACTCTACTTTATTCTTAATGAGAATAGTAATAGCACATTTTGCCATTTTGCCAAACTTCATCAAGCCTTTTTATCTGAGCACTTTAAATACTAGACCAGTAGAAATCACTACTAGAATAGTAAAGGAACAGTAGTTTTCACATTGCTTTTTTTTTTTTTTTTTTTTGTGAGACAGAGTTTCACTCTTGTTGCCCAGGCTAGAGTACACAATGGTACAATCTTGACTCACCGCAACCTCCGCCTCTAGGGTTCAAGCGACTCTTCTGCCTCAGCCTCCCAAGTAGATGGGATTACAGGCATGCGCCACCATGCCCGGCTAATTTCGTATTTTTAGTACAGACGAGGTTTCTCCATGTCGGTCAGGCTGGTTTCGAACTCCTGACCTCAGGTGATCCGCCCGCCTCAGACTCCCAAAGTGCTGGGATTACAGGCGTGAGCCACTGCGCCTGGCCTTGATTTTCTTTTTAAAGTCACTTACTCTACAAATATTTAGATATCTACTATGTACCAAGTAATGTGTAATGAACACTGGGAGATAAGGGTACACTCACTGTCTTCAAGGAGCTTACAATCAGAAACATGCAAGTAATCATAACACAGCACAGTAATTACTATGGTGGAAAAAGGCACAAAGTATCTAGGAACACAGAGAAGTGGAAAAGTGAGGAAGGAAGGATGCACAATTCTGCAAATGAGCACTAGAGATTTTAGTGAAGAATCAGAATGTGCCAGGCCAGAGGATGGTTTTCCAGACAGAGAAAACAGTCAGCTAATATGTAGGCTATCATTTACTGTTTATTATCAAGACACTTTGCTAATTATTTCACATATATAATCTCATTTGGTCCACACAAGAATCCCAAAAAGATATCAATCCTAGAGAAGTTAGATAACTTGCCTAGGGTCAAATTCTCAGAACTGGAGTCCAGATTTGAAGTAGGCTTGTCCAAATGCAAAATTCAAAGGCCAGTAACACCGTACCATACTGTTCCCATCCTATGCAATGCACAGAAACAGAAGAGATTTTAGTGTCAGGATATAAAGGATAGATAATCAGATGAATAGCAAGGAAAGCCCCAAGAGAGGAGGTTAAAAGTCCAGTACAAAGGCAAAATGCAAAGAACCAAGGTAGCTTCATAGTCCTCTTGGCTCCCAGAAAGAATACTCACAATGAGCTGGGCATGGTGGTACACACCTGTACTCCCAGCTACTTGGGAAAATTGCTTGAGTCCAGGGGCTGGAGGCCAACCTGGGCAACACAGCAAGACCTTGTCTTTAAAAACAAAACAAACAAACAAAAAAACCACTCCACTCAAATTAAGTTCAAAGGCACAAAGAACAAATCTACAATGACAGAACCAGAACAGTGGTTTCCTTTGGGAGACTGAGAAGGAAAAAGGGGAAATTTATGGAGTGCTGGTAATATTCTTTATCTCTATTCTGTATTATGATATACACAGTAAAATATGTTTGTAAAAATTAATCTGGCAATGGCTGGGCGCAGTTGCTCACGCCTGTAATCCCAGCACTTTGGGAGGCCGAAGCGGGCAGATCACTTGAGGTCGGGAGTTCGAGACCAGCCTGACCAACGTGGAGAAACCCCGTCTCTACTAAAAATACAAAAAGTAGCCAGGCGCAGGTGCAGTGGCTCACACCTGTAATCCCAGCACTTTGGGAAGCTGAGGCGGGCGGATGACGAGGTCATCAGTTCGAGACCAGCCTGGCCAACATGGTGTAACCCCGTCTCTACTAAAAATACAAAAATTAGCCAGGCATGGTGGCGGGCATCTGTAATCCCAGCTACTTGGGATGCTGAGGCAGGAGAATCCCTTGAACCCGGGAGGCGGAGGTTGCAGTGAGCTGAGATCGTGCCACTGCACTCCAGCCTGGGAGACAAGAAACTCCGTCTCCAAAAAAAATAAATAAATAAATCATCTGGCAATGTATATTTAGGGCATATGGACTTCATGTTTTATAGTTCATTTCAAAGTTTTTCAAAAAAGTCTGGGGGAGGAGGAGAAATTATCTTTCCAACCAGTGACCAGGTTGGGCCAATTCTACCTCCTTAATACCTCACTATCCCACTTAACTGCTGCCACCACTGGGTCCAGGACCTTATCTCACACCTGAACTACTGTATTTGTTTCTAACAACAAAACATACTTCTTGGTGGCTGGGCACAGTGGCTGATGCCTGTAATCCCAGCACTTTGGGAGGCCGAGGCGGGCAGATCATGAGGTTGGGAGATCCAGACCATCCTGGCTAACACAGTGAAACCCCGTCTCTACTAAAAATACAAAAAAATTAGCTGGGCGTGGTGGCGAGTGCCAGTAGCGCCAGTACTCGGGAGGCTGAGGCAGGAGAATGGCGTGAACCTGGTAGGTGGAGCTTGCAGTGAGCTGAGATAGCCACTGCACTCCAGCCTGGGCGACAGAGACTCCGTCTCAAAAAAAAAAAAAAAAAACCATACTTCTTGGTTTCCGTATTATCTTAGTATAATCACTAGTAGTCTTACCTTTCACATGGAAAATATCCCAGTTTGGATAAAATACATGTCCAGTCTACTTGTATACATATAAGCCTCCCTGTCTCTAGTCTGCTCCTCCCCGCTCAATTACATCTCCAAAATGCTCACATAGTAATCTTTATAAAACTGATCTTATTTCCAGGCTTTAAACCCTGCAACGGTTCTTTCTCCTTTATTTATAAGATGGAGTCCAAATTCCTGAAATTATCCAAACCCTGCTAGTACATCCAGCTTCATCATTTAACATCTGACATCATGTACCATCATCCCCAAACATTCTAGACATTAGCCCAGTGTTTTGCAACCTTTTTTTCATTTCCACCCCCTCCCAAAGAACCTTTCAGACAATTTTTCCTAAGCACTGCCCCATCTCTAATTAAATACTAAAGAATAAGACACTGTCAGTTTAGGGCTGAGTTTTAGAGGGCCACAAACCATACCTATAGCTATGATTTTTTTTTTCCCACTCCTCTAAAAAGCAATTTTTGCATCTTTGGGAGCGATATCACTTCCAATGGGAATGCCTGCTCTAGACTTACAGATTGGCTTCTTATTCTACAACTATACATGGCTTGCCACCATCAGTACTTTTGCTCCTGCCTCTCTGCTTG
Source organism: Pongo abelii (assembly GCF_028885655.2). NCBI lineage: Eukaryota > Metazoa > Chordata > Mammalia > Primates > Hominidae > Pongo > Pongo abelii. The sequence goes on from NC_071989.2 coordinate 139,997,089, forward strand.
GAATGACCTCTCTTGATCATCCAGAAATCAATTCATGACATTTAACACTGAATTCAATGCTCCTCCATGAAGCTTGTTCCCTTCCCCATCTTGCAACCCCAAAGCCCTACTCATACCTTTGTCACTAATAACTAAAACATTTATTACATTTATGTTTTCTTATGTCTCCCAAGTCATTGATGAATAGGGACCATGTCCCAACTCCTCTCTACAACCTTGGTTTTTAATATGTCAGATATATCATTTCTTAAATGAATGTACAAATTAATGTTATCATCTGGGTGAGGTAACTATATCTCAGTTTAAGCGGGACAGTCTCTCTTTAACCTGTTATTCTGAAATAAATATTAATAGCTTCTCTTTTAATTCAGAAAAATGATTTGAATAACATATTGTTAATCTATACCTAGGAAATAGGAAATAAAATTCTGAGCAAGAGTAGAACATAATCAGATCTGAGAGGAAGATCACTCTAGCAGCAAGGCTCAATGACTCAAGCAATAATTTGGGGGTAGAAACAATAAAACAGACTGAACTAGAGTAGTAAAACTTGTAAGGGCAGATAAAAAGATTCAGGGGATAAAGTTTAGTGGCAAGTTGCATCTATGAGGAATGAAGAGAAATAATACAAATTCCTAGAGACAGCAACTCGGCCAGCTGCCAACAGATTATGAAGGAAGAGGAATAATGATGGCTCAATTTAGGACAAGTGGTTGAAGAACCTGGAGGACAAGGTGGTTGATATATGAAGCTGAAGCACATAAAATTTAGGGGATAAGCTGGAAAACATAATCCTGGGAGGCATTATCCTATAACAACTAACTGAAACCAAGCTGCTGAGTAAGACTGTCCAAGAAACACAAAGTTAGCAGTTCTAATGAATAGGAAGTACTACTTTTTAACATATGATGACTTTACAAAATGTATTTCCAAATTCTGGCTTGTAAAATATTTATTCATCATTTAATATGTGCAAATCATGGCATTAAGCACTGAGAGGGAAATAAACATTAAGGGAAATATAAGGAGTTCATTCTGAAGTAAAAAAAGAAACGCTATAAAGAATATTATTAAATGTGGACTGAGCTGAGAAACAGCCAAGTTCAAGGTCTAATTATGACTGTGGCTTCTTTAAGGAATTCTGGCATAATGACGCAAAGAAGTACAGGCATACTGTTTTTATTGTGCTTGGCTGGTATTGTGGGGTTGTTTTCTTTTTTTAAAAATACAAATTGAAGGTTCATGACAACCCTGCATCAACCAAGTCCAGCAGCACCATTTTTTTCAACAGCACATGCTCACTTCATGTCTCCGTGTCACATTTTGGTAATTCTCACAACATTTCAAACTTTTTCATTATATTTGCTATGGTGGCCTGTGATCAGCAATCTTTCATGTTACTACTGTAATTGTTTTGGGGCACCACAAACTGTGCCCATGTAAGATGGCAAACCTAACTGATATGTGTGTTCCAACTGTTCCACTGGCTGTTGTACCTTCTCTATCTCCCTCTCTTGGGGTTTCCCTATTCCCTGAGACAAAACAATATGGAAATTAGGCCAGTTAATAACCCTACAATGGCCCCTAAGTGTTCAAGTGAAAAGAGTCAACTCTCACTTTAAATCAAAAGCTAGAAATGATTAAACTTAGGAAGGCTAATAATGGCCCAAAGCCAGGCCTCTTGCACCACACATTTAGCCATGTTGTGAATGCAAAGAAAAGGCATATGGAGAAAATTAAAAGTGCTACTTTAGTGAACAAAAAAATAATTTTAAAAAAAAGTGAAAAAGTCTTATTGCTGATATGGAGAAAGTTTGAGTGGTCTAAATAAACCATCAAACCAGCCACAACAGTCCCTTAAGCCAAAACCTAATCCAGAGCAAGGCCCTAACTTTTCAATTCTAAAAAGGTTGAGAGATGAGATGGCTACAGAAGAAAAGTTTGAAGCTAGTGGAAGTTGGTTCATGAAGTATACGAAAAAAAGCCAACTCCACTAACATAAAAAGTAAGTTATCCCGAAGATCTAGCTAAGATAATTAATGAAGGTGGCTACACTAAAAACCAGATTTTTAATGTAGACAAAACAGCCTTCTATCAGAAGAAGATGCCACCTAAGACTTCCATAACTAGAGAGGAGAAATCAATGCCTAGCTTCAAAGCTTCAAAGGACAGGTTGACTCCTGTTAGAGAATAATGCAGCTGGTGACTTTAAGCTGAAGTCAATGATCATTTACCATTCTGAAAACCCTAAGGCCCTTAAGAATTATGTTAAATCTATTCTGCCTGTGCTCAGTAAATAAACAACAAAGCCTAAATGACAGCACAGCATGGGTTACTGAATATTTTAAGTCCACTGATGAGACCCACTGCTCAGAAAAAAAGATTCCTTTCAAAATATTACTACTCACTGACAATGCATCTTGTCACTCAAGAGCTCAGATGGAGGTATACAAGGAGATTAGTGATGTTTTCAGGCCTGCTAACACAACATCCATTCTGTGGCCCGTGGATCAAGGAAAAGTTTCAACCTTCAAGTCTTGTTATTTAAGAAACACATTTCATAAAGCTACAGCTGACATAGATAGTGATTCCTCTAACAGATCTGTGAAAAGAAAATTGAAAACTGTCTTGAAATGATTCATCATTCCAGATGCCATTAAAACCATCTGTGGGCCAGGCATGGTGACTCACGCCTGTAATCCCAACACTTTAGGAGGCTGAGGTGGGAGGATCACTTGAGCCTAGGAGTTCAAGACCAGTCCAGGCAATGTATTGAGACTATCACTTAAAAGAAAAAAAAAATTGTGAAGCATGGGAGGAAGTCAAAATACCAACACTAACAGGAGTTTGAAAGAGGTTGACTCCAACCCTTATGAATGACTTTGAATGGTACAACACTTGAGTGAAGGAAGCAACTGCATGTGTGGTAGAAATAGCAAGAGAACTAGAATTAGAAATAGAGCCTGGGCTGGCTCCCAGCACTTTGGGAGGCTAAGGTGGGAGGATTGCTTGGGCCCAGGAGTTCAAGACCAACCTGGGCAACACAGCAAGGCCTCGTCTCTACAAAAAAAAAAAAAATCAGCCATGCATGATGGCATGCACCTGTAGTACCAGCTACTCAGGAGGCTGAGGTGGGGTCAATTGAGCCTGGGAAGTAGAGGCTGCAGTGGGTTGTGATTATGCCATTGCACTCCAACCTGGGCAACAGAATGAGATCTTGTCTCAAAGAAAAAGAAAAAAAAAAAAAAAAAGAAAAAGAAATGAAGATGGAGCCTGAAGGTGTGACTAAATTGCTGCAATCTCATGATAAAACTTGAGTGGATGAGAAGCTGCCTCTTATGCATTAGCAAAAAAAGTGGTTTCTTGAGACAATCTGCTCCTGTTGACGATGATGTACATATTGTTCAAATGACAACAAAGAATTTAGAATACCACGGAAGCTTAAGCTTAGTTGATAAAGCAGCAGCAGAATTTGGGAGGACTGACACCAATTTTGAAAGAAGTTACTGTAGGTAAAATGCTATCAAACAGCATCACATGCTAAAGAGAAATCTTTCATGAAAGGAAGTCAATTGATGTGGCAAACTTCATTGTCTTATTTTAAGAAACTGCCACAGCCACCCCAACCTTTGGCAACTACCACCCTGATTGGTCAGCAGCAGCTATCAACACTAAGGCAAGACCCTCCACCAGCTAAAAGATGACAACTAGCTGAAGGCTCAGATGACTGGTTAGTATTTTTTAGCAATAAAGTATTTTTAAATTAAGGTGTATAACTTTTTTTAGACATAAGGCTATCACACACAGTAGACTACTATATGTGTAAACAACTTTTATGTGCACTAGGAAATAAAATTCACGTGACTCACTTTATTGGGATATTGGCTTTACTGCAGTAGTCTGGAACCAAACCTGCAGTATCTGGGAGGTATGTCTGTACCTTAACAGTTTTTGTTGTTTTAGTGCACTTAATTGTCCATGGAGTATTTAAGTCTAAAATTTTCCATAAGAATATCTTTGCAAATTGAAAAAGAACTAGCTCAGGAAAGACAATGTTCTGTGGAAGCTGAATCTGTAAGTAGGAGAAATCTCTCACACACACACTGTGTTAGAAAGATATCTAAATGGCACACTTTACAACATGTGTCTGTACTTGATGTCTGGCTCACTAGGATTATGCCTGAGTTGATAGTTTCACCTAAGGCCGACAGATGGTTCAAAATAAAGGAACCATTCATTTTGTCCCAGAAACACAAGTAGTTCTTTACTCATTATTTACTCATCAATTATACGATGCAAATAAATGATTTCAACATACTAATTCTTATCCCTTTGTATATTTTTCACAACACTTTGCACCCAGTAGGTATTCAAGGAAAAATAAGCCAAACAAATAATTTTATCCCCTTCTATTTTACAGCTTATTAATTTGGCTTCTAGGGCACCACCACTCTCTCGGTTTTCCTCCTACTGCACTGTTTGCTTCTACTCATTCTCCTTTGCTGATTTCTACTCTTCTCCCCGACCTTATATCGATCTCATGTCCCATGGGACTCACTGTCCTTGGTCCTCTTCTATTCTGTACGTACACTCACTACTTGGTAATTTTACCCAGTCTCATGACTTTCAATATCTATAAACTGATGACTATAAAATTTTTATCTCCAGCCCAGCCTTCTTAGTAATACAAATTTGCATATGCAACCTCTTATTCATTTCTAACAGACATTTCAAACTTGACATGTTCAAAACTGAATTTCTGATCTTGCCCCCTAAAACCTACTCCTCCTGCAGCTTTTCCCATCTCGCTGATGGCAGCTCAAACCTCTCTGACAATAACTCCAACACTCCAGTTATTTAGGCCAAAAACCTTGAAGTCATGCTTGATTCTTCTCTTTTCCTCAAGGTCCACATCTGATCTATTAGCAAATCCTGTTGGCTAACCCTACAAAATATTTCTAAAACTTAACCACTTCTCACCACTTCCATTACTATCACTATCACTTTAGTCAGAGTGACCATCATCTCTAACCTGATTTAATGCAATAACAGCCTTTAACCTCCTGCTTTTGCCCTTAAACACCTACAGTCTATTCTCAACACAGCAGCCAGGAGACTACCCAGTAAGGTAGTCAGGTGTAGTGGCACATACCTGCAGTTCCAGCTACTTGGGAGGTTGAAGCAGGAGAATCTGTTGAGCCCAGGAATTAGTGACCAGACTGGGCAATATAGTGAGACGCTCTTTAAAAACAAAAAGGTAGGCCAGGCGTGGTGGCTCACGCCTGTAATCCCAGCACTTTGGGAGGCCAAGGCGGGCAGATCACGAGGTCAAGAGATTGAGGCTATCCTGGCTAACACGGTGAAACCCCATTTCTACTAAAAACACAAAAAATTAGCCAGGCGTGGTGGCACACACCTGTAGTCCCAGCTACTCAGGAGGCTGAGGCAGGAGAATCACTTGATCTCGGGTGGCGGAGGTTGCAGTGAGCCGAGACTGCACCACTGCACTCCAGCCTGGGCGACAGAGCAAGACACTGTCTCAAAAAAAATAAATAAATAAAGGTTAAGTAGGTCAATATCACTTCTCTGCTTCAAAATCTTTCAGTGCTCCCCCTCACTGAGAAGTCAAATAGGATGTGCCCTGTGCTATGCATCATTATCTCCACTCCTCCTTCATCTCTTACTACTCTCACACCTGTTCACCCTTCTCCAGTCATACAAAGCTGCTTGCTATTTCTGGAATGCATCAAAACATGCTCTCAACATAGGGCCTTTGCAACGATTGCTCCCTTTGCTGGGAAAGCACTTTCTCCATATACCCCTATAGTTAATGCCATCATATGCATCAAGTCTTTGATCAAAAATCATCTTCTCAACCAAGTTAAACGAACCACCTTATTTAAACTGCAACCCAGCCCTTGCCCCTTGCTTTCAATCCCTCTTACTCTGCTCTTTTTTTTCTAGCAATTATAAGCTACATATTATGTAACTTACCTTTTAGTATATTCATTATCTGCCTTCCCCACTCTTCATGCTATCAGAATGTAAGTCTTACTAGGGCAGACCTGCTTTGTTTATGGATACAACCTAGTGCACAGACTAGTGCCTTCAGCTGCTAGACTCCCAATAAGCAACCACTGAGCTAATATATTCATAATAGACCCTTGGGAGTCCAGTAAAAGGACCTTCTGAAAACAGAAATGAACTTGCGAGAATTTTGTGAAATTATTTATCACAAACAAATCATCACTAGGATTCAGATTTCCTTCTTCATACTTCTTTACCCCAAACAAATTCTACACTCATTCAAAAGCACTACCAATGCATCAGTTAACCTCTTATGCTGCTAGATGTCAGGGCTACATTCTGTGTACTGTGGGCAGCTGTTTAGCATTCCCTTGAACAATGCTGCTGTTCCAATTAAACACAATAAAGTACTTAACACAGCACACAGTGGCCAACATAACTTTATGAACAGTTTAGAAAATTTCCTAAGGCTCAAAAATAGGCAATTTCAGCCAAGCGCGGGGCTTACACCTATAATCCCAGCACTTTGGGAAGCCGAGGCGAGCGGATCATGTCAGGAGTTCAAGACAAGCCTGGCCAACATGGTGAAATCCCGTCTCTACTAAAAATACAAAAATTAGCTGGGCATAGTGGCATGTGCCTATAACCTCAGCTACTCGGGAGGGTGAGGCAGGAGAACTACTTGAGCCGGGACCCAGGAGGCGGAGGTTGCAGTGAGCAGAGATCGTGCCACTGCACTCCAGCCTGGGCTACAGAGGGCGACTTTGTCTCAAAAAAAATAAAATAGGCAATTTCAAAATAAATAATTCTGCTGTTAAAGAGCAGTAGGATTTTTCCATTAAAACGTGAATTTAGTAGCACAAGTAATGTTGAAAATTAAAAGCAGCCGGGCACCTTGGCTCACACCTGTAATTCCAGCACTTTGGGAAACCAACGCGGGCAGATCACTTGAGGTCAGGAGTTCGAGACCACCCTGGGCAATACGGTGCAACCCCCGTCTCTACTAAAAATACAAAAAATTAGCCAGGCGTGGTGGCGCCTGCCTGTAATCCCAGCTACTCCGGAGGCTGAGGCAGAAGAATCTCTTGAACCCGGGAGGCAAAAGTTGTAGTTAGCCAATATCGCGCCACTGCACTCCAGCCTGGGTGACAGAGTGAGACTGTTTCAAATATAAAATAAAATAACATTAAATTAAAACCTACGTTACACATTGTAAGCCTTGTATAATACTTTCCAATGCTATAAAAGCTGTAAGATAATTCGCCTACTAAAATTCATAAATTAGCTCACATTGACTTCAAGAATCATCATAAGGAAACAAACACTCATCGAATTATAAATGTATATCTCAAAAAGAGAACTCTGGAAAGTGGTAGAATTTGTGTTGTTCCTATGCAAACATCAGGATCTTCAATAACATAATTTGACCTATCATGGCATCCGTTGTGACCTGAATAATTGTCACGACCCAAAAAGTAAGCCCAACGTTACTGAGACTCAGTATGCAAAACACTATATATCTGAAAAACTCCAAAGTGACAGGAAGAATTAACCAAAGCATTTCATTTCATTTACTGCAACTTTAAACAAAACAATCCAATAATCCACTCACACTGTTTAGTGTTTTGTTTAGAAAATATGTCCCACTTGTTATAGAAACCTCCAAATCAAGGAAAACCTTCCCCAAAACCTTAGCATTCTACCGGGATAAGCAAAGCTAACAGATTTTAGTTATGTGCCTGAAAACTAGCCTTCATGAAGGTCGAATGAAAATCTTTTAAGCTGATGCCGTAACTGTTAACTCGACACAGCAAATTTTGGATCCAAGCACAAAATACTGTAAAATTTCCCAGTGACAGTCTGAAAAAGTACCTACAGTGGTGTTCTTTAAACATGCATCATCTACTACAGAATTCACCATTTGACTAGATGTAAACTTTTAAACTAACTTTGAAAACTTTATCTTTTTTTTAGGCAACTGTACAATATTTCAGAGACCTTTAAAGAAAAACTATTTCTAAATTACATGGCTGAGATACTTCCCTTACAATTTCCATCTCGTTTTTCATAGTCTACTTAAACAAATGGGCATCTAACCGCGAAACTCATATTACCCAACTCAGAAAATACGACTTAGTAATGGTGCTTTCTTAACGACACTCAGAAGCCCCCGACAAGGACGGGTACGCGGGTTAAGACCGCATCACAGGCAGGAAGGGCGGTTGGCACCCTGCTGGCGACAAGGGCCTGGGTCAGGGAAGAGACTCAAGAGAACAGATTCCCAGTAGCAGGTGCGAGACTCTGGCAAGAGGGCAGTCGCCGCGGGTTTCGGACAGACAGGAGGATGCTGTCTATTGGACTGTGGGACGCACATAAGGGTCAACCAGCCTCACCTCGGGAGTCCGCTCGGGTGGCTTCTTCCTCAACGCCTGCCTAGCGCCAGGGTCCACGGGTGAGTTCATGGCCACGGCCCAGGTACTCCGCAGCCTGCCCTTAGCAGCCCACGCCACAGTACATTCACACTAGGTAGCGGGTGCGGTACCTTTCCCTCGCCCCAAGGAGGGAACTTCGCGCCGTAACAAGGTCCAAGCTCAAGCAAACAACCCTTCGCAACGCCCGCCTAAGGCCTCTACCCACGCGCGACTGGCCGGAGACAAGCCTGCGCGGGGGAGGGGGAGAGTAAGTGCGCATGCGCAGCACGCACGCGCACGCTAAGAAACGCCCAAGGGAGTAACTCCACTGTGACGTTAAAATTGGGGCGGTGCGAGTAAGTCGTTTCCTGCTGTCGTCGTGAGATTTAAAGACGCCTCGCGAGACCTCACCTAAATCAGTCACGGGGTCCGCCTCGGCGTTGTGGTTCCGGCTTCTCCTTCCGTTGGAGACACCGGAAACGCGCTGAGGACCTGAGCAAAAATAGCATTTTGGGGCAGAACCGTGGGGAGGCGTTCTGACTGGAGAGAACTGTTGTGCCCAAATCCGGAAGCGCAGGGCGTGGCCAAGTCCGGGTTTGCGCTCCCCTCTGCAACTTCTACTGCCGACTTTGAATATGCGGAAGTAGAAGCCGCCATTCGGCAAAGAAGGAAGTCCACGCAAACCTCATATCTCTTTAAATAAAACGAGATCTCTTGTGAAAGCTGCCCACAGAGAAGTGCTTGATCTATTCGAAACGGACGTCCTGAGACCAGGGCAGAGAAAGCAAACTTTCACGGCCAGGATGGGCAGCCGGTGCTGCGGCCAGCTCACGATTACCTTTGAGTCAAAAAACTAGATTTAGACTGCGTTCATGTAACTAAATGCCCGGGGCAGCCCTCCCTCAGGCAACTGCGTTTAGGGTTGGGACTCGAGTGGCAACTTTTGCAATACTTTTTACATTCTAGTCTGCTTCCCAACAGACCGAATAAAGCCAGTTTTGTTTCACTGGTCCCTTGGTAAGAAAAACAGACCACCCTTAGGAGCAGCCAGAGAGCTGCTGAGGCTGTTTCAAAAATAAGCTCACTGACAATTCCAGAATCCATCGTTCTAGGATACTCCTTACCCTTTCTCATAAGTTCATAGGTAACTAACTTTGGCGACACCACCTTTCCACTGAATTTTAAGCTCCTTGATGGCTGTAACTACATCTAGGTACACCTTGGTATTTCTCACAGCAGTTAGCATATTTCACTAAATAACAAGGTGATTTATGATTATGACATGCTTTCCAACTAATGACTGATTCACAATAATTTTAATGACGTAATAAGAGTTAAAATTATATTTGAAAACAATGAGAGTTCAGGCTACAACACCGTTTCTGGGACCGGCAATGACTTAAGGGCTGTTTTCTGTTGGTCCTGGGACTTGCCCAAACTGGGAGTTTACAACATACTATTAGCATTTCTCTTTTTCAGGTATAGAGCAAAAACTTTACCAGGGAAGTGTGGCATAGCTATTGTAGAAATAAAGTAAATGTGGAAAAATCACACGATGTTGCAGACGATCCGGTTTCCTCATTTTTTGTACAAATATAACCTCTCAAAGATCTGCCCAGGATCACAAACAAAAGTTAACCTTTCCATTCTTCAAGGATCAATTTTCAGAGTCACATCAATATTTTGGAAGAGGGAGAAAGAACTATAAAGAATGATCACCATGAACTTGAACTTTAGGGGCAAACAGACCTAGAAATTGTGTCTCTAATATTAGACCTCTTCTAGTTAAGTGACTTGAAGTTATTTAATATCTCTGAACTTCATTTTCCTTATGTTAAATGGGAATATAGTAAAGGACCTATTGTTTCAGAATTTTCTTAAGATTACGTGAGAAAATTCACATGAAGCACTTAGTATGTTGCCTTCATTTTCCTTATGTTAAATGGGAATATAGTAAAGGACCTATTGTTTCAGAATTTTCTTAAGATTAAGTGAGAAAATTCACATGAAGCACTTAGTAAGATTACGTGAGAAAACCCACATGAAGCACTTAGGCACTTAGTATGAGAAAATTCACATGAAGCACTTAGTATACTGCACAATCCAACCACTCATTATTTCCATTATTTTGCCTCTGGGAAGTGACTTTTTTTTTTTTTTGAGACGGAGTTTTTCTCTTGTTGCCCAGGCTGGAGAGCAATGGTGTGACCTCGGCTCACTGCAACGTCCCTTGAACTACTCGGGAGTTCAAGGGATTCTCCTGTCTCAGCCTCCTGAGTAGCTGGGATTACAGGTGCCCACCACCACGCCCAGCTAATTTTTGTATTTTTAGTAGAAATGGGGTTTCACCATATTGGCCAGGCTGGTCTTGAACTCCTGACCTCAAGTGATCCACTCAATTTGGCCTCCCAAAGTGCTGGGATTATAGGCATGAGCCCCCGCTCCCGGCCTAGGAAGTGATTCCTCTAAAGTAGAAATTCAACTTTGAATAATTGAATAGATTTTTTTAATATAGTTTTTTTCACTTATAACAATTCAGAAACACATTTAAGTATTTGTGAAGATGTGGAGCAAGAGGAACTCAAACTGCTGGTTAAGTGCAAGTTGGGAAGTCACTTTTGGCAAAAAAAAAAAAAAAAAGTAATAAAGCTGAAACATAACACACCTTATGACAGCAAGTCCTTTCCTTGATATATGCCCTATAGCAGCAGTCCCCAACGCTTTATGACACCAGGCACTGGTTTTGTGAAAGAAAAATTTTCTATGGGGGTTGGGGGGAGGGTTTCAGTATGGAACTGTTCCAACTCACATCATCAGGCATTAGATTCTCATAAGGAGCATGCAACCTAGAGCCCTCACATGTGCAGTTCATGATAGGGTTCCTGTTCCTAGAGAATCTAATGCCCCTGCTGATCTGACAGGTGGAGCTCAGGCAGTTATGCTTGCTTACCTCCTGCTGTGTGGCTGCTTCCTAACAGGCCATGGACCAGTACTAGTCTTCGGCCTGGGGACTGGGCGGGGACCCCTGTCCTATTAATAGAAAAAATGGACAAAAATGTTCCTTATTCATAGAAGCCAAAAACTGGAAATAACCCAAATATCCATCAATACTAGAAGGGATAAATTGTAAAATATTCATCCACAATGGCACATAGCTACATAGCACATAGTGATGATTCTCCAACGTAATGTTGAGAGAAAAAAAGCAAAACAAAATACAGAGTATAATTACACAGACAGAGTTTAAACACAAGCAAAATTAGGTCTTTTAGGGATGCAAATACAGAGGTAAAATAATAAAGAGAAAGCAAGGAAATGAAGTCAGGTTGGTAGTTACAAAAGTGAGAAGGTAGAGAATTATGATCAGGATAGGGCACATGGAGGAGGAGGCTTCTGGGCTGCTGAAAATGATCTACTTATTGGCCTTAGTGATGCTTATATGAGTATATATTTACTCTGTTTTCTGTATATATTTCACAAGAGAAAGTATGCAAAAATAATTAGGCTTTCTCATTAGGCAGCAACAGTAAAAATTACATTAATATACATGGTGACTATCCATAACTAAATTTAAGTATACATTTTCAAAATCTATCTTGTCCTTTACTATCTTGTATTATATTGTTATATACAGAGAAAAGTGAGGAGAGACAGTAAAGTTCTAATAGCTATTTTCAGACAAAAGGCAACCTCCAGGACAGGATTCACCAGCATTAACTTGTATCTGAAAGAAAAATATAATGGTCTGAATGCAAGTAATTTGTTAAATTGTGGGAAAATAAGGACTTTTTAATTTGCTTAACTATTTATTTTTGTTATACCTACTACTACCTGACAGCACATTACATATGAGTAACATGTATATGTATTTAACTTTTTTTGGTCTATCCCCTCCACCAAAAGGAAAATATGTAAACTCTATGAAAACAGAAATAATGTATTATTTATTGGCACATCCCTAGTATCCAAACCTATCCCTAGCACATTATAGGTGTTGAATAAATATTTGCTGAATGACCAAATACAACTAAGGACTAACTTATTATGAGGGCATTTTGCTATTAGAAAGAGAGGTACTTGAATATCATGAACCTGCTCAAGAGTGAAAAAAAATTTTTTTTAAACAGAGGTACTTGATTGCTCTCCAGTGACAAAGATCATCTCTGGTTACATAGCTGTTTCATTGCAAAACTGAATGCTCAATAAACAGACATAATCATATGTCCATCTTTCCAGAATAACTGCAAACCAACAAAAACGGGGTAAAAAGCTCTGGTTTTAACAGTACCTGAAATGAAGTAAGGAATTGAGATTTGAAGTATGCTAGAGATTGAGTCACTACTATGGACAAATAAGAGCTTTTACTGACTCAAATCCAGAAGGTCAGCTGTTATCATTGAATCAGAATCTCTGGTAGTGGGAGTCTAGGAGCTCATATTTTTCAAAAGCTACCCCAGGTGCTTCCAATATGCAACCAAGTTTGAGAACCACTTTAAACTATAATAACTGTGGTTCTAAACTAGTCTGATCCATCTTTAACCCCAGCCATTGTACCACACTAAAGAAGGACATTGACTTGTGAGTGCTAGACCAAATATACCCCCCAAGAATGATATCACAAGATTCTTACGGAAATAATACCTTCCCTGTACTTACACATTTATCAACAGTTTTGTCCTTCCCCTGGAAACAATGTAGGAAAGCAATACTGCCTTTATCATTAATTTGAATTTGTGCACTGAGGTAAATATAAGGACTGTCCTTATTAAGATAGCCACTTGAAAAGGAAGGACGCTCAAGCCTCTTTAACTTAATACTCTCCGTAGAGTAAATGCAGGTTTATTTGCGGGATGTCTAAGAAGACTGTGTTAACCCAGATAGGGGTGTCTGCAACCTGATGAAGAGATCAGTCTAGATTCAGGTTCACCAGAAACAAAGTTAGTGTTAAAAGAAAGATAAGGAGAACTAGTCACCTATTGGAAGAGAGAGGGTAACTGAGCACATGCTTTAAGACCAAAAGGACACTAAAGTCCTCCCGACAAATAATGGGTGGCAACATATTCTGTTTTGGACTGCTTGTATTTTTGGGGGGGGGGGGGGCGGGGAGGGGAAGTCTCAACTAATCTTAAATTTAGAGCAAACAGGGCAAACCCAGTCTGCAGTATGGAACAATAACAGGGAGCACTACACTCCCCTGTGCCCCCCATTTCTATCTGCCTAAGCAGTTCCCACTCACAGCTGCAATTTTCCAGCCCCACCTTGCACCTTCAACTCAGGTTTGGTCCTACTTGCCACCCTACCCCACCTTGCATATTGGCAAAGACAAATGAAGAAATCCCGGATATCTTTACAATACAGCTGTCACCACATAGTAGTTGAGAAAACATTCTGGTCTGAGAGACAAGATGAACACACAGCAAAGACTGACTTCAGATAATCACATTAAAGTCTCTGTGTCTCCTTTTCTCATTAGCAAAAATCTTCTCATAAATGTTACCAATTTTAAACCTCTAAAATAGCTGACAGCTGTTTCCCAAATACTTGAGACTTCTCTGCTTTGAAACAGTTCACTTATTCTCTTTGGTTAAATGTCAGAGTGATAATATGTAGTATTATATGAAAACAGGTACATCAAAAAGCCCCTGGTCTAGTCCCGCCCCCAGGACTAACTGCCCAGATCAACCTAGCCTGAGCAAGACAGCTTACCAATAAGCCTACTCACTGATGAATCACTGCTATGGAGCAGGCACAAAGCTGATTTCCCTACAATACAGATGAAAACAATAGACTTGCTCAGTCACTTGCAAATCAGTGAACAAAGAGGATTAAAACCCAAACTAATCAGCCAATTTTTTGTAAAGTATAGTAATGTGTATTGAATACAATGTTCTTTTTTATTTGAGACAGAGTTTTGCTCTTGTTGCCCAGGCTGGAGTGCAGTGGCACGATCTCAGCTCACCGCAACCTCTAGAGGCTGAGGCAGGAGAGAAGCAACTCTCCTGCCTCAGCCTGTGGAGTAGCTGGGATTACAGGTGCCTGCCACCACACCCGGCTAATTTTTGTATTTTTAGTAGAGAGGGGGTTTCACCAGGTTTGTCAGGCTGGTCTCAAACTCCTGACCTCAGGTGATCTGCCCACCTCAGCCTCCCAAAGTGCTGGGATTACAGGTGTGAGCCACCGCACCTGGCCTGTATTGAATACAATTTTCTTAACATTATATAACTTCTAGGTTTTTAGATTGTTGGGTTTGGTTTGCTTTCATAAAAGCATTTAAAGAACTTTTCAATTTGTTGCTCGCTGTAAGAAGATACTCTTATATTTTCTGTTACTATGTTTTTATTCATAAGAACATATGTTAAAAATTCTCACAATAGGTGGGGGGCCACAAAAGGAAGGCTGGACAGATTATCTGGTAAAAGTAGCAGCCAAAAATTATTTAGCACTTGGAGTATGCCAGCACTGAGCTAAATCCTTAACATTCATTATTTCACTTGATTCTCACAACCACCTCATGAAGTAGATTCTATTAAATTACCAATATGGAAATACCAATGGGGAAAGGTCACATCCTTAGAAGTATCAAACTTCTAAGTTTGACAGAAGTTATATCAGTCCATAACTTCTGTCATCTGATGTCTGGATAGACATCAGTCCATGTTATGTATACCTTAATATATGAAAGAAAGACTAACACCATCCATCAAGTTGACATGTGTATTTATTGCACAAATATCCCCTAGAACTGGGAGGTTATTATAGTACAAGTGTACATTTGAGAAATGTATACAGAACAAGAAACAACTATGTACATTTTACATATCCAACATCTAAGTAACTTAGAAAAAGCAGAACAATCTCATAAGACATCTACCAGAAATAGGCATTATGTAAAATCTGTTAAGTGATCATCCCCAGAGTATGCCAATTGGAACAAAACAAAATCTGTACTAGTATGTTTTTATTGCACTTAACATTTTCAAACTCAAAATTAAGACATATTAATAAAAGCCAGAAATATTTAAAATCAAACCAATTAGTTTATATACAAGAAAAAATTAGTTTTAATTCTATAATGTAAAAGATCCCTTTTTTATTTCCTGTTTCAATAAACAGGAGTTTTTTTGATATGTAACAACTGTCTGTACCATAACTTGTAAAAATTATTTCGAACAAGCCAAAACTCTTTTCACATTCTTCATAATGACCACACTTTAAAGTAGCAGCAGCTCATTCCTTGGGCTTTGCGTAAGGAAAGAATGACTATGATGAAGGTAATAGAAATTATAGAAGGATTAGGAATTACAAAACTCAGGAACGGGAAGCAGTGGGGAGGAAAAAAACAGTAACTCAGGAATCCTATAAGGATTAATGATTCTTTAAGAAACTATAGGTCATTTCCTTCCCAGCAAAGCTTAGCTTTAGGAACAACAATAGCATGAGCCACCCACTTATTGAGGACTAGAATTTCTAAATGGTAATTAAACATTTTAAATAAAGAATAGTTTGATGGTTAAGGAAACACCCAGACATTATCCAAGTGCTACACAGAGCTACAATAAAAAAAAAAAAAAAATGTACAAGGCTGGGCACAGTGGCTCACGCCTGTAATCCCAGTACTTTGGGAGGTCGAGGCAGGTGGATCACTTGAGGTCAGGAGTTCAAGACCAGCCTGACCAACACATGGTGAAATCTCACCTCTACTAAAAATACAAAATTAGCTGAGCATGGTGGCACACACTTGTAATCCCAGCTACTTGGGAGGCTGAGGCAGGAGAATCACTTGAACCTGGGAGGCGGAGGTTGCAGTGAGCTGAGATCGCACTGTTGCACTCCAGCCTGGGCAACAAGGGTGAAACTCTGTCTCAAAAAAACAAAACAAAAAAGGTACAATGGCCCGCAAATGTATGAACTTTTTAATATTCTGAATTCTGCCAAAAAGATTGACTCATAGAATTCCAAAATTAGACAACTGGATAATTTTGTTAACGCACAGAAGAAAATAAAGCCAAAGAAAATATATCCACAAACACTCCTTGGCAGCAAGTCATCCATGGGAGACTCAGGTAATAACTGGGACTAGGTAAAAGGTCATGGGCCAAACAGATTGCAGACGCACCAATTTCAGGTTTACATTCCATTAAAACAACCATTTTTTCTTTGTCTAGTTGGAAGTCTCTTGAATACATACACAGCAAGGCAAAATGTGACCCAATGCTGTAAATTCAAGGTCAAAGACAACTTTCCATTAACTATTGAAAATTTAAACAGCAAGAATGGATAATATATTTAATAACTGAATAAACAAGTGGTTTTCTTTTTTTAATCAATAATGAAATTATGATGAAAATAGTCAATGAAAGCAGAAACCAACTTTACTACTAGCATTAAAAGTCTCTTAGACCAGATAAGCAAAGAATAAACTATAATGTAGTATTCAAGTAAACTGAGGTAGTAAAGAGTATTGAAAACTTTATCCACCCACCTTTCTATTTACATTACTTACAGGAGTTTGGTTCCATATTAGCCTTTCTTACAAGCAACACTCTATAGTATGTACAAAGGCAACAATTGAGAAGTGAAAATCTTTGAAAAAAATACGCTTTTGGAAGGGAGGGGCTCTTAGAAAAAAAGAGAATAATTTTAAGAGTTATGAATTCTATTAGTGTAAATTGAGGATTATTAAGCAGTGAAACAAATATTCAGCTCCTGTGGGTTCATGAGGGTTGATACCAAAAGCAAGGGCCTTGGCTACCTGAGCACTTTTAAAGAATATAGTATTGTTTTTGCCAATGCTTTGGTGCAATTTTTAATCCTAATTTTCATTTATGTTAAATTAGTGAACATGTAAATATTAATATTTATAAGAATAGTTCATACTTATAAACAAATGGTATAAAGTAGTATTCTCATTTTGGGAATCTCAGCCTTAAAAAAAAAAGGTTGGCATTACTTATATTTTAGAGTGTGTGAAACAGAAAAATCACCAATAAGTAGTATTTCAGCATTATAGACAATACTAGTTGAAAATATATATTTTTTAAAGGCATGTTTACCAATCTTGTATTTCTATTTCTGCTTTTTTAAAAAAAATAGGTACATATGTACACTTGGGTGGATAACATAACACATTTACACTCATTATTCTGAGTTTGTTATAATTAACAGGCTGTTTAAAATACTTACTTTGAGAAATAACCAGACATTAGCTGTTTTGAATTGCAAAACTACCAAACAATCAAGGTTTTATAGATCTCTGTGCCTTAGAAATTAAAAATTAAAAACTAATGAATAACTATTTCTGAGCCATTAAATCATGAGACATTGTTGCTATTTATGAGTTGTGACAACACTGCAGTGATCACATGAAACTCCTGATAATATTCATTTTGTAGAAATTTCTACCGTACGCTTTGGCTTTTTCAAATGCTTTAAAATTATTGTTGCTTTAATTTCATTTGTTTAAAAATCTACCACCACCCAAATGTCCAGTCAAAAAGAAAAAGCCATCTGACATACACAGAATATACAATGCTATGCAGAATACCCTGGTGACTGACTCATTCAGATGGAAGTCTAAAAGGGACAAAGAATCTCCATAAATGCGTGTTGTGTCTGCTTCCTTGGTTTCTACTTATTTTCCCACCAATTTCTAACAATCTTTAGGTATATTAAAGGAGTATTTGTGCAACATATGGAGAGTGAGTGCTTGCTACAGCAGCCAGAAGTGGAAGATCACTGGATTCAATCCTGAAATAAAGGGGAAAAAAATGTCAGTTTTGATTTTCTGTACTGAGGACATGAACTCTACAGGCAATGACCACCACCTGTAAGGTCACTATACCTCAACGGTTAAGGAGCTAGGCCACTCTGGCCAAAAGGAAAAATTTTCAGTAAATAAAACACAGAACTACAGATATGAGTTAACAACGTCATAAATGTAGGAAAGTGTCTCAATGACATGCTGATGGAACATGAATTGGGGCATGGCACAATGACTAACAACTACAATCTAGTGTAATAATAGCTGGGTGTGGTGACTTGTGCCTGTAATCCCAACACTTTGGGAGGCCTAGTTGGGAGGATCGCTTAAGCCCAGGAGTTGAAGACCAACCTAACCAAGATAATGAGACCCTGTCTCCACAAAAAATTTTAAAAACTAGCTGGGCATGGTAGTGTGCACCTGTGGTACTAGCTACTCTGGAAGCTGAGGCAGAAAGATCTCTTGAGCCCAGGAGGTTGAGGCTGAAGTCAGCCATGTACCAACAGCAGGGCAACAGAGCAAGACCCTGTCTCAAAAAAAAAAAAACAAAGAATAATAATGTGTACCCAGATTGTTTTAGATTCAAATGTTTCTATAATAAGATGTATTGGAAGTAATGGGAGCTACTTCAAAGTACATCCTACCACAGATTTATAGGAAAACAAAAATGGCCAATCAACATAGAAAATATTAATCAGACTCCCTCATGGTTAGAGAAATGTGAATAAAATCAGATGCCATTTTTTAGCTAGTAGCTTGGCAAAGATCAAATTTGGTAATAGCCAGAAAGAGTGCCTCTTACTGTTTGTGGGAATTCATTTTGAAACTTTCTGGAGAGTATTCAGTATAATCTGTCAAACTATCTATCAATACAGGCCCTTTAACCAAAAATTCTATTTCAAGGAATTTATCCTACAAATGTCAGAGATTTATATTCAGTCTGGCATTGGTTTATAGTAGCAAAAAACTAAAAATAATCTAAATTCCAACATATAATGGAATGCTAGACAGCCATTAGGAAGAATGAGATTATTATGTGCTTATATGAACATTCAAGATATAGTAAAAGGCAAGTTGTACAAGGACACAAGAGTATAACTCAACTTAGATTTTTAAATAATATTCATTTAAAAATTCTATAAAACAATCTGTTAACAGTGTTTGAGTAGGGGTTGGAAGTTGGGGGAAGAAGACAATGACTTACTTTTCATTGTATGCCAAAATGCACTGTGAATTTTGGTTACATGTATGTTACTTTTTAAAACTTGTCTTAAATATTTTTACATAAAGGCATTAAACACACACCTCACTCCCCAGAAAAACAAGATTATATCCTGTTACCGATTTTCCAAATACTGGAGAACAATTCTCTCTGTATAACTCAAGTCAAAATCATCAAGTCTGGACCAACAGTGTGGTCCTACAGAATATAAATAGGGTCTAAAGTAAAAAAGATATAGTCATTCAAATCCCTAATTAGTCCTACCAGTGTGTGACATCTGGCATGTTAACTTACAGAATCATCTGTTTCCAACCTGGATAACATTGCCTACACACTGCAGGATGATAATAAGAATTAAGAAATAACACTAGTAAAAAATTTTCATTTGGTTTCTGACACACAGTAGGTTCTCAGTGATATTGGTTTCTTTTCCCATCATAAAAGTCAAATTAGATAAAAGTTCTAGCTTGTTTTGCTTTCTTTAATGGCAATTCAAGAAATCATTCATATGAACCTGCCTGAAGTGGCCACAGAACACAAGAAAAGTGACCACAGAACATAATGTAATAGGGCTATACTATGCCCCCTCTACCAACTTCCCATTCCTCCTTCAGTAAGCATTTTTGATAACTGTTTTCTGCCAGAGAATAATGTGGAGTAGACAGACATAATATATAGTTAATGGGGGGAAGGAGTAATATATGGATATTACCATCTACAGACTTCTGTTACCTCAATCAGCTCATTTGGAAGGCAGGGCAGATACTTGGAATAATGAGTTTGCAACATATTTAATAAATGAGTATGTACTTATGTTTCTGAGACAAAAATTCAGATTTTAATTCATTCTGATTATATTCTCAACCTACTGTATGTAATGGCACAAGGGATAATGCCTTTCAGATTAGTGGATGACAGGGAACCTGCTATTACATGGTACAGGGCAACCTAAATGATAACAGCCTCCAGCTTCTAATAGGAGAAGATACGTAAAAGGAAAAAGGGCAATTCTGAGGAACATTCCTTGCCTGATGACAGAGCAATAAAAGCAAAGCCAAAAAAGAAACCATTAACATACCCCAGAACCACTCCCAGCTCCTTGACATGAACACGCATCTGCCCCCTCAGGTATTCAGACAGCATTTTACTTTTGAAGTATAGCTCCTGCAACCGGTCTTCAAGATGCATTACACACTGTAGTTAGGGAGGAACCAAGAACCAGGTCAGAAAACAGTTTGCAACTCTCAGTCATGGCAAACTCCAAAACATAATGTTTTTGACAATTCTGTTTATTTCAACATGAACTAAAATTTGGAGCACATTTTTAAAGTATGTAGTTTTAGCTAAAAAGAGAAGTGAACCTTTTTCTGGCTCATATCAAAGATTAGCTTCTACAGCGTCTTTTTTTTTTTTTTTAACTGTGCAAAAATACACATACAATTTGCCCTTTTAACCATTTTTTGTTTGTTTTTTGTTTTTGAGACGGAGTCTTGCTCTGTTAACCAGACTGGAGTGCAAAGCGCGACCACAGCTCACTGCAACCTCCGCCTCCCGGGTTCAAGCAATTCTCCTGCCTCAGTCTCCTGAGTAGCTGGGACTACAGCCATGCACACCACACCCGGCTAATTTCTTTTCTATTTTTAATAGAGATGGGGTTTTACCACGTTGGCCAGGCTGGTCTCAAACCCCTGACCTCAGGTGATCCACCCACCTCAGCCTCCAAAGTGCTGGGATTACAAGTGTAAGCCACCGTGTCCAGCCCTTTTTAACCATTTTTAAGTATACTTCAGTGGCACTAAGTACATTCAAAATGTTGTGCAACCATCACTACTATCCATTTCCAAAACTTTTTTCACTATGTTTTTATTTCAAATTTGATAAATATAAAATTTTTATAAATTAATACTTTTCAAATGTATTTACATAGGAAAGGATGTATTCTCCTGTGGAGAATAAAAAAGTTTGCCAAAGTTCACAAAGAATGCTATGTAGTTCCCCAATTTCTAAGCTGAAAGACTGAAAATTAAAACACATCTGGGCATGGTGGCTCATACTTGTAATCGCAACATTCTGGGAGGTGGAGGCAGGAGGATCATCTGAGGCCAGGAGTTCGAGATCAGCCTGGGCAACATAGTGACACTCTGTCTCTACAAAAATTAAAACAAAACAAAACAAAAAAAAGAATTAGCTGAGCATGGTGGCACGTGCCTGTAGTCTTAGCTACTTGAGCCCAGGGGTTTTGAAGGTGCATTGAGCCATGATTACTACTGCAATTCAGCCTGGGTGACAAAAGTTACAAAAAAAAAACAAAAAAAAACCTGAAACATACATTTTGTTTAATGTCAATTAACTTGCTCAATTTACTAAAATAGGTGATTTATCATGTGAATTGATGCTAAACATGTTTGAGGAAAAAACAGAAGTTTCAGGTGCTAAACTTTAAATTCTTGCAGAGTGTTCCTTTCCAATGAAAATCAGTTATTAAAAGCTCCTAATAAAAATCTACTTTATTATTGTTAAAACACAACCAAATGGTTGTGGTTTTATAGTGTATGTTTTTTCACAATGCTTTAGGCTGATAATGCCATAAGAAAATTTTAACTGCAGAATATATGTAGATATAAAATATGTAATATAATTTACTATATTAACCACTTTACAGTATATAATTCTATAGTCCTAAGAGCATTCGATGTTGTGCAACCATCACCACCATCCATTTCCAGAACATTTTATCATCTCAAAAACTCTGTACTCATCATCTCAAACAAAAACTCTGTACTCATTAAACAATAACTCCTTATTCTCTTCTTTCCCGCAGCCCCTGGTAACCACTATTTTAGATTCAGTCTCTATGAATCTGCCTATTTGTGGTACCTCATATAAGTGGAATCGTACAATATTTGTCCTTTTGTGTCTAGTTTATTTCACTTAGCATAATGCGTATGAGGTTCATCCATGTTGTAGCATGTATTAGAATTTCAGTCCTTTTCATGGCTGAATAAATATTGCATTGTATATATTATACCACATTTTGTTTATCCATTCGTTTGCTGATGGACGCTTGGGTTATTTCTAACGTTTGGCTATTGAGAATAATGTTTCTATGAACAAGAGTATACTGCCTGAATTCCTGCTTTTAATTGTTTTGAGTATAAACACAGAAGTGGAATTAATAGATCATATGGTAATATACAATGTTAAACTTTTTGAGGAACAGCCAAACTTTTCCACAGCTCCGGCACCATTTTACATTACCATCAACAATGCATGAGGGTTCCAAGGTCACCACATCTTGGTCAATACTTACTATTTTTTGTGGATTCTTTTTATCATAGTCATCCTTACAGGTATTGAATGGCAGCTCACTGTGGTTTTATTTGCATTTTCCTAATGACTAATGATGTTGAGCATATCTTCGTGTGCTGATTGGCCATTTGTATATTTTCTGTGGCAAAATGTCTATTCAAGTCCTTTGCCATTTTTTAATTCAATTATTTGCTTTCTGTTGAGTTGCGGGAGTTACTTATACATTCTGAGTATCAATCCCTTTTGAGATATATGATTTGCAAATATTTTCTATTTTATAGGTTTGTCTTTTCACTCTGTTGATAGCTGATAAACAAAAGTTTTTAATTTGATGAAGTCCACTTTATCTATTTTTTTACTTTTGTTACCTATGCTTTTGGTTTCA
The DNA here is from genome assembly GCF_028885655.2 of Pongo abelii. NCBI lineage: Eukaryota > Metazoa > Chordata > Mammalia > Primates > Hominidae > Pongo > Pongo abelii. The sequence continues at coordinate 140,020,203 of NC_071989.2, forward strand.
AATTCAAGAAGTCACTGTCATATCCAATGTCACAAAGATTATCCCCTAGGTTTTCTTGTAAGTTTTATAGTTTTAGCTCTTAAATCTTTGATCCATTTGGAGTTCATTTCTGTACGTGGCATAATTCTTTTGTATGTGGCTATCCAATTTTCCCAGCATCTTTTGTTGAAAAGACTCCTTTCCCTGTTGAATGGTCTTGGCACTTTTGTTGAAAATCAATTAAACTTATATGTGAGGGTTAACTTTTAGGATCTCCATTCTATTCCATTGGTCTATACACCTGTCCTTATGCCAGTAGCACAATGTTTTGATTACTGTAGCTTTGTAATAAGTTTTGAAATCAAGAAATGTGAAATCTACCAACACTGTTGTTTTTCAAGATTGTTTTATCTCTTTGGGATCTCTTGAGATTCTTAATGTATTTTAAGATGGGTTTTTCTATTTCTGCAAAAAATATCAATTGGATTTTGATAGGGAATACAGTCAATCTGTAGATAACTTTGAGTAGTAATGACATCCTAATAATATTAAGTCTTTCAATCCATGAGCATGGGAAGTGCTTTCATTTATATATGTCCTTAATTTCTATCAATAATGTTTTATACCTTATAGTGTACAAGGGAGTCTTTTGTCTCCCTAAATTTATTCCTAAGTAATTTATTCTTTTTGTTGCTATTGTAAGTGGAATTGTTTTCTTAATTTCCTTTTCAGAGTGTTCATTGTTCAAATAAGTATACAGAAATGCAACTTATTTTTATGGGTTTTGTATTACGCAAATCTGCTGAATTTGCTTACTAGCTCTACCAGTTTTTTGTGGAATCTTTATGTTTTCTATGTACGAGAAGATCATGTCATCTGCAAACAGAGATAATTTTATTTCCTCTTTTCCAATCATGAAGTCTTTTGTATTTTTCTTGCCTGATTGCTCTGGCTAAAACTCTCAGTAGCATGTTGAACAGAAGTAGGGAAAGTGGGTATCATTGTCTTTTTCCTAATCTTAGGGAAATACTTTCAGTCTTCCACCACTTAGTGTGATGTTGGCTACGGGTTTGTCATAGATATCCCTTATCATCTTGAACTACAGAGCTTTTTAACTATGATATGTTATAGTCCTCCTAATAAGTGAAAGAAAGAACCTTGAAAGTTGGAAATGGGGTCTTTAGAAAGAGGTTACCAGTATTATAAAGAGATCAATAAAAGTCCTGACATGACAATGAGGATCCAGAATGTACTGGCATTCTACACAAAGCTGGGAGATGTTGCATGACTATACTACACATGATCAAAAATTCTGGCTGCTGAAATCAGAACATACAGACATGTACACATCCCCTTCTGTCTTAGCTTGGGCTGCCATAACAAAGTATCATAGACTGGGTGGATTAAAAAAAAAACAAAACAGATATATCGCTGGGAATGGTGGCTCATGCCTGTAATCTCAGCACTTTGGGAGGCTGGGGCAGGAGGAACACTTGAGCCCAGAAGTCTGAGACCAGCCTGGGCAATGGGGCAAAATGCCATCTCTACTAAAAAAATACAAAATATTAGGCGTGGTAGCACGTGCCTGTAGTTCCTGCTACTCAGCAGGCTAAGGCAGGAGGATCACCTGAGCCCAAGAAGTTGAGGCTGCGGTGAGCCAAGATTGCACCACTGTGCTCCAGCCCAAGTGATGGGATTAAGACATTGTCTCAAACAAAAAACTCCAGATATTTATTTTCTCACAGTTCTGGAAGCTAGAAATCTAAGACGAAGGTGCAATTATGGTTAGGTTCTGGTAAGGGCTCTCTTCCTGCTGGCAGACAGCTGTTTTCTCACTGTGTCCTCACATGGTGGAGAGAGAACAATCTTTATCTCTCTTCCTCATCTTCTTAGGCCACTAATACCATCAGAGTACCCCACCCTCAAGACCTAATCTTACCTTAGATACCTCCCAAAGATCCTATCTCCAAATACTGTCACACTGGGAATTAGGGCTTCAATATATGAGTTCGGGTAATGACACAAACATTCAGTCCCTAACAGGTTTTTTTCAGAAAAACAATGATGAAAGCTTTAAGCAGTGCTTAAAGTAATGCAAGTGTTGTTACACATACTTACAAAATTTGGAGACAAGTTATGCTTATAAAGCTGAAGTGTGGAATGAAGCAGATTGGAAACAAGACTGGAAACCAATACTTCCTTTCCCAATTTATTATCTGTCACTCGTCTCTGGCTACTGGCCACTTGAACAGTCCATTTATCCATGTCAGCTATAATACAGACAGCTTCTGCTATTGGTTCATCCAAAACTGGATGCTGGAAATAAAAGAATAATTCATCTTATGTTTAGCAAATGAAGTTTCCAAAGATAATGGTAATTCAGCAATGAAGGTTTACTAAACAAAAACAGAAAAAAAAATTAAACTTCAATATTTCAATATCTCCTTGACCAAGGAGAATAATTAACTCATTAACAAATACCCTGAGACATATTATAGATATCATCACAGATAGAGACTTTGTATTCATTACAAGGACTTTGTATTATTTAGTCCAGAACTTAACTTTCAACAGTCTTTTGATCATTCATTAATTTGACAAATGTATTAAGTGTCAACTATGTGACAGGCAATTGAAAGAAAATGTTTTTTTACCCTGAAAGAGACAAACATTTTATTTTATTTTATTTTCAGACAGAGTCTTGCTCTGTAGCCAGGCTGGAGTGCAGTGGCGCAATCTCAGCTCACTGCAACCTCCGCCTCCCAGGTTCAAGCCATTCCCCTGCCTCAGCCTCCCAAGTAGCTGGGACTACAGGCACACGCCACCATGCCTGACTAATTTTTTGTATTTTAGTAGAGACGGGGTTTCACCATGGTCTCGATCTCCTAACCTTGTGATCCACCCACCTCGGCCTCCCAAAGTGTTGGGATTACAGGCGTGAGCCACTGCACCTGGCCTGAGACAAACATTTTAAAAACAGAACAGAACAGGACAGGACAGATGCCATGGCTCACATCTGTAATCCCAGCACACTGGGAGGCTGAGGTAGAGAACTGCTTAAGGCCAAGAGCTTGAGACTAGCCTGAGCAACATAGACAGACCTCATCTCTACAAAAAAATCTAAAAAATCAGCCAGGAATGGTGGCATGCACCTGTGATCCTAGCTACTTAGGAGGCTGAGGTGAGATGATTGCTTGAACCCAAGAATTGCAGTGATCTAAAACTGTACCACAGCACTCCAATGTGGGTCAAAGAGTAAGACCCTGTCTTTAAAAAAACACAAAAAACAACAACAACAAAAAAACAAGACTTATTCACACAAATAAGTCAATGGTAAGATTCTGTGCTAACTATCCCAATATGTCAGGCATTAATATCCCTCAGCACCAGAGAAGGTATTCCTTGATGTCATGAAGTGCTTTGCTGCCTACATGAATTAGATTTTTCTGTTTGACTAAGACATCTGTCCAGAGTATGAATACAGCAGTTAAAAATGGGACACATCAAAATATACTAACAGGGTTCTCCAAGATACACTGTTAAGTGAAAAAAAAAAAAAATTCAGGCTGGGCGTGGTAGCTCACGCCTATAATGCAGGCACTTTGGGAGGCCGAGGTGGACCGATCACCTAAGGTCAGGAGTTTGAGACCAGCCTGGCCAATATGGTGAAACCCCAAGTCTACTAAAAATACAAAACATTAGCCAGGCATGGTGGCAGATGCCTGTAATCCCAGCTACTTGGGAGGCTGAGGCAGGAGAATGGCTTGAACCTGGGAAGCAGAGGTTGCAGTGAGCTGAGATCATGCCATTGCACTCTAGCCTGGGCAACAAGAGCGAAATTCTGTCTCGGAAAAAAAAAAAATGTCACTATACATACAGTTATGTTTCTAAAAATTCAGATCTACATCTAAATGAAAACGTATAGAAAAAAGAAAATACTCAAATCAAGTATGAAGTATTGAAGATCTCTGTGAAGCAAGAATGTTAAGAGTATGAAGGACTTCTACTTTTTACTCTGTATATCTTTATACTGTTTGAATTTTTTAATTTTTATTTATTTATTTTTTTGAGACAGAGTCTCACTCTGTCACCAGCCTAGGCTGGAGTACAGTGGCATGATCTCAGCTCACTGCAACCTCTGCCTCCCGGGTTCAAGTGATTCTCCTGCCTCAACCTCCTGAGTAGCTGGGATTACAGGCATGTGCCACCACGCCCGGCTAATTTTTGTACTTTTAGTAGAGACAGGGTTTCACCATGTAGGTCAGGATGGTCTCGAACTCCTGACCTCGCAATCCACCCACCTTGGCCTCCCAAAGTGCTGGGATTACAGGTGTGAGCCACTGCGCCCAGCCCTTATTGTTTGTTTGAATTTTTATCACAAGCATTTACTTTCATTGTTAAAAATGTTAAGACAGTGAAAAATAATATTTTGACTCATATATACATAGTCATGAAAGAGCCACAAGGCATATGGCTATGTCCTTACCTTCCCCCGGTTTACAAACAAAGACCAGAAATGACAATTAAGTACAGAGCATGACTGCCAGAAACAGATAGTGACCCTACCTTTAATATTTTTCTGTATTTGGAAAGGTAAGGATTTTTTTTTATTATTGGCCAAATGGAATAGCAGCAACAAGACTGAGATTAAAACTATAATATGAAATACTGAGACCAATGGCTTTTCCTCTCTAACTTTTAATGTTACTACAATTAGGAAAAGGTACCACAATTAGGACAAAAGTTTACTCCTGGATAAGCCCAGGTTTGGCATCCTCAAATGATATTTCTTTGCCTAGTTAATGAGCAACTACTCTGAATAAAGCTCTTTCCTGGAAACTAAAGAAACAAAGACAACAGAACTCATAGACTTGTGAGGGAGATCAAAATAAATACATCTAGCTTAAAAAAAAATATGTGTTACTGATGAAGCAGAAACCAACTGCTGGGAAGTAGAGGGCAATCGCGGGATCTGTGTGATAGGGAGTTTCGCAGTGAAAGGGACGTAGGAATATGACATTGAAGTGTATAGATAGGACTACTGGTGAAAAAAATGGGACAAGAACATGGATAATTCAGTAAGAGTAAGAATCAGAAATAGAAGTAGATGCAAATGGCTACATTTGTGAGAAATGATATTGAGAAATAAGAAGAGAATGGCAAAGGAAAAGTCCAGAAATATACCTTGAGAAGATTTTCCATGGAGCCCCAAATTTATATTTGTTTTTTGTAAAACAGTATTCAAATATTTATTCATCTCTTGCCAGGGATAAATCACTTTGTTATTCATCACTTAATTATGGAAATATAATTTTGGCAAAGATATATACACATCTGTGATATTGTGAAATATATTCAGCTGACCAACAACATGGGTTTGAACTGCAGGTCCACTTAGATGCCAATTTTTTCCAATATAATATATGAGTAAAGTTTTTGGAAATTTGCAACAATTTGAAAAACTTAGACAAAACCGTGTAGCCTAGAAATATGGAAAATAAGAAAAGTTAGGCATATTATGAATACATAAAATATATGTGGATGCATGGCACAGTAGTGTGCGTTTGTAATCCCAGCTACTGGGGAGGCAGAGGCGGGAAGATCAATTGAGCCCAGTAGTTCGAGAGACTAACCTGAGTAACATAGTAAGACCCATCTCAAAACAAACAAACAAAAAAATGTAGGTAGTATATTTTACCATTTACTACTGTAAAATACAAATTTACTATAAGAAGTTAAAATTTATAAAAACTTACACACTTACAAGGCATACAAGGTGACATTCACAGCCCAGAGAAATGTTAACAAATGTATAGTATTAAATCATAACTGCATAAAACTAGCTGCAGTACCTACTGTACTACTGTAATAGTTTTGTAGCCACTTCCTGTTGCTATTGCCCAGAGCTCAAGTGTTGCAAGTATGTACTTCAAACACCCTGCCAACTTAATCATCTCTGCAGGAGCAGTTCCGCTCTCCAATAAATAGCATATCTCAGTTAAAAACTAATCTCTTTTCGAGGCCATCCTGGCTAACATAGTGAAACCCCGTCTCTACTAAAAATACAAAAAAAAAAAAAAAAAAAAAATTAGCCGGGCATGGTGGCAGGCGCCTGTAGTCCCAGTTACCCGGGAGGCTGAGGCAGGAGAATGGCGTGAACCCGGGAGGTGGAGCTTGCAGTGAACCAAGATTGCGTCACTGCACTCCAGGCTGGGTGACAGAGCAAGACTCTGTCTCAAAAAACAAAAAAACAAAACAAAACAAAACAAAACTAATCTCTTTTGGGAGGCTAAGGCAGGAGGATCCCTTAAGCCCAGGTGTTTGAGGCTGCAGTGAGCTATGACTGCACCATTGCACTCCAGTCTGGGTGACAGAGTGAGACTCTGTCTCTAATAAAACAAAAAGACAAAAAGATAACAAAACTGATGTCTAAAGGTTCTCATGTATTTTTCATCATGGTTAGTGTGATACAGCAAACCCTGAATAACATCATGGGACCCACATGGAGTACCACTAGTGATGCTGCAAATGCTCTCAAGAAAAGTAGAGAGAAGTTAAGATATTACGAGAAAAACTTAAATGGCTTGATACGGACCATAGATTAAGTAGCTGTGATTACCCATCATTTCAAGACCAATGAATCCACCATGAGGACGGTTGTAAAATAAGAAAAGGAAATTTGTGAAGCTGTCATTGCGGCAATGCCACTAGGTGTGAAAACCAGGTACTTTTGCAGAATACCTTTTAAATCTCATAATGAAAATGCAGCTCTTACGTGGGTACAGGGTTGCTGTAAGAAAGCTCTAACTATAAACTCTAATATTATTTTTTAAATGAAGTCATTATATGACAACTTAAAGCAAAAGGAGGGTAAAGGATCTAAAGCTGGAGAATTTAATGCTAGGAAAGGATGGTTTGATAATTTTAGAAAGAGTTTTAGCTTAAAAAATATCAAGATAACAGCTTTTGCTGACCAAGAGGCAATACACAAGTTCTTGGACACCATCAAGAAAACCATAGAGGACAAAAGGTATCTACCTGAACAGGTTTTTATTGCAGATGAAAGAACCCTATTATGGAAAAAGATGCCACAAAGTACATTTATTAGTAAGAAAGAGGAGCAAGCACCAAGATTTAAGGCAGGAAGGGATAAGCTAACTCCACTGTTTTGTGTAAATGTAGTCATGATTAAGATCAGAACTACCCTTATATAAAGAGCTGCTAACCTCTGGACCTTGAAGGAAAAAAGATAAACACCAGCCCTGCAAGTCTTCTGATTGTAGAACAAGAAAGCCTGAAAAACAAAAACTCTTTTTCTGGATTGAATCCACCCATGCTTTTTTTTTTTTTTTTTTTATGAGACAGAGTCTCGCTGGGTTGCCCAGGCAGCTCACTGCAACCTCCAACTCCCAGGTTTGAGTGCTTCTCCTGACTCAGCCTCTCAAGTAGCTGGGACTACAGGCACCTGCCACCATGCCTGGCTAATTTTTGTATTTTTAGTAGAGATGGGTTTTCACTATGTTGGCCAGGCTGGTCTAGAACTCCTGACCTCATGATCCACCCACCTCGGCCTCCTAAGGTGCTGGGATTACAGGCGTGAGCCACCACACCTGGCCCCACCCATGCTTTATTTCTAAAATCAAGAAGTACCTTGCCAGTAAATGACTGCCTTTTAAAGTTCTTATGTTGGACAATGCCCCTAGCCACCCAGAATCCTATGAGTTTAACACTGAAAGTGTTGATGTGGTCTAATTGCCCCTAAACACATCTCTAACTCAGCCTCTAGATCAGGGTGCCATAAGGACCATTAAACACAATATTCTATAAAAATGATTGTCAGTGCTATGGAAAAGAACCCCAATGGAGAGAATATCATGACAGTCCGAAGAATCACCCCACAGAAGATGCCATTGCTGTTACAGAAAAAGCCATGAAAGCCATCAAGCCTGAAACAGTAACTTCCTGCTGAACTGTGTCCAGATGTTGTGCACAGAACTTAACAACAGAGCCAATCAAGGAAATCATGAAAGAGCTTGAAAATAAGGCCAAAAAAAAAAAAAAAACGGTGGGTGAAGGCTTTCAAGATATGGATCTTGCAACTTCGGGAGGCCGAGGTGGGCAGATCACAAGGTCAGGAGATTGAGACCATCCTGGCTAACACGGTGAAACCCCATCTCTACTAAAAATATAAAAAAATTAGCCGGGTGTGGCAGCGTGTACCTGTAGTCGCAGCTGCTGGGGAGGCTGAGGCAGGCGAATGGCATGAACCCGGGAGGCGGAGCTTGCAGTGAGCCGAGATCGCGCCACTGCACTCCAGCCTGGGCGACAGAGCAAGACTCCATCTCAAAAAAAAAAAAAAAAAAAAAGATATGGATCTTGCAGAAATTCAAGAGCTAACAGACACCATACCAGAGGAATGCACAGAAGACAACTCAATAGAGATGAGTGCTTCCAAACCAGTGCCAGACAATGAGGAACAAGACGTAAAAGCAGCAAGGCCAAAAAACAAACTGACGTTAGACAATCTAGCAGAAGGGTTCATATTATTCAAGACTGATTTTTATTTCTTTTATCACATGGGCCCTTCTGTGATACTGAAACCGCCTTTGCAAAAGTTATATTAGTGAGAACATTATAGCAGTGAACTAAGCTAACCCAAAACCCATCTTGGCCTTTCCCTTAATTATTCCTGGGGTATAGGGCCAAGCTAACTTCGGAAGACATTTAGGCTACATTTTTTTTTTTTAAGGTGTGCAATTTTATTCAGCTGGTCTCAAGTCAGTGTACAGGTAAGCCCTGGCTGCCTCCACCCACTCCAAGGGTGACCAAAAGCCTTCATACATCTCAAGTTGGGGGACAAAAAAGGGGGGCCACAAAAGCTGATCATTCAAAGTAAAACAAAATAAAAAAGTATTAAGGTGAAGATTAAAAATTTTTGCATTATATAATTTACATGAAAGCAATGCTATCACCTCCCCTGTGTGGACTCGGGAGAGGACTGGGCCATTCTCCTTAGAGAGAAATGGGGTGGCTTTTAGGGGGGCAAGGGACTTCCTGTAGCAATGTGTTTCACAATATTTGGAATGACTATTAGAAAAAAGAACAATGTACAATCAAAGTCCTTGGCCACATTGTAGAACTTTGGGGGATGCTTGCTCCAGCCGACTGCTGTCACCTTCACTGTCCCAGTTTTTAAATCCTGAGTCTAGCAAAAAAAAAAAAAAAGAAGAAATCACCACCAAAAACAAAAAAACAAATAAAGCCATGCTAATCTCATCTTGTTTTCTGCACAAGTTAGGTTTTGTCAAGAAAGGGTGTAACACGACTAAGTAACAGTCCGCCTAGAAGCATTTGCGATGGACAATGGAGAGGCCAGACTCGTCATACTCCTGCTTGCTGATCCACATCTGCTGGAAGGTGGACAGTAAGGCCAGGATGGAGCTGCCCATCCACACCAGAGTGATGATCTTCTGCATCCTGTTTGCAATGCCAGGGTACATGTTGTTGCCGCCAAACAACACTGTGTTGGCGTACAGGTCTTTGCGGATGTCCACGTCACATTTCATGATGGAGTTCAAGGTAGTTTTGTGGATGTCACAGGATTCCATGCTCAGGAAGGAAGGCTGGAAGAGCGCCTCAGGGCAGCAGGATAGCTCATTGCCAATGGTGATGACCTGGCCATCGGACAGCTCATAGCTCTTCTCCAGGGAGGAGCTGCAGGCCGCCGTGGCCATCTCCTGCTCAAAGTCCAGGGCGATGTAGTATAGCTTCTCCTTGATGTCACACAGGATTTCCCGCTTGGCCATGGTGGTAAAGCTGTAGCTGTGCTCAGTGAGGATCTTCATGAGGTAGTTAATAAGGTCCCGACCAGCCACGTCCAGACACAGCCACGTACCCCTCGTAGATGGGCACAGTGTGGATGACCCCATCACCAGAGTCCATCACGATGCCAGTGGTACGGCCATAGGTGTACAGGGACAGCATGGCCTGGATGGCCATATACATGGCTGGGGTGTTGAAGGTCTCAAACGTGATCTGAGTCATCTTCTTGTGGTTGGCCTTGGATTCAGGGGGGCCTCAGTCAGCAGTATACGGTGCTCCTCGGGAGCCACATGCAGCTCATTGTAGAAGGTGTGGTGCCAGATCTTCTCCATGTCATCCCAGTTGGTGACGATGCCATGCTCCATGGGGTACTTCAGGGTCATGATGCCTCTCTTGCTCTGGGCCTTGTCGCTCACACAGGAGTCCTTCTGACCCATGCCCATCATCACACCCTGGTGCCTCGGGTGCCTCATTATGGAGGGGAAGACGGCCCAGGGGCATCGCTGCCCGTGAAGCAGACCTTCCACATGCCAGAGCCATTGTCGACGACAAGCGCAGCAATATCATCATCCATGGTGAACTGGCGGCAGGTGTGGATGGGCGGCAGAGTGGCGAGGGTGAGGCTCTGTGCTTGCAGGGTGGACACAGTCTTGGTGGTCCAGGCTATAGTTTAAATGATAATAGGCCTTGCCCAAAACTCAACTGCTTTTGTAAAGCTAAAAGGAAGCCATCAGGCTGAAAGTAGGAAAGGAGTTTGAGTCCTGCTAAGGCACAGACATTATTCTGGAGATTATAAGAAATGAAACTTTCCCAACTGCAAATAACACCACTATTGTGCACTGGCATTTTGAGATATCTTTCCAGGTTTTTTGCATGTCTGACACCCTTGGCTCCACCTGGACTGACAACCTGCTCCTGTAGCCCCATCCAGAAGTGATTTGGCCCCAGTAGGATAGCTTCAACCCCCTATTTTATTTCTGCCCCAACCAATCAGCTGCAAGCACCTGTTACCTGGCCACCCCACCCCTTCCCCCAAACTGCCTTTTAAAAATCCCTAACCTACAAGCTTTAAGGAGATGATCTGAGTATGAACTCCATCTCCTATGTGGGGTGGCTGGCCTTGTGTCTATTGAACTTTTTCTCTACTACAATATCATAGTCTTTATGCAGTGGGCAGGAAGAACCCCTGGGCAGTTACAAATTTGGGGGCTCGTCTGGGATCACCCTTGTGGCTACCTGCCCACGGTTTGGTAGTCCCCCACCGGCAATAGATCTAGAGGCCAGCCCAAGTGGCTGCATAGTTCTCTTGGACTGGGGGCTGACGCTGGCACTATCTCTACCAGCAACACACTGCTGACCCATGGTGCATGGATTCAATTGCAGTAGAGAAACTGCTCCTGTAAAGACATTTCTAAACTGGTCTGGTGGGTATTCTAGGTGGTGCCAATGCCTCCTTCCTTCTCCCGATTGGTTTGGCTTCTTAAGGGATCTAAGTTTGGCCCCTTTGGGGGTTTCAATCGGCTCTCCCTAATCAGTAGGAAGAGTCTAGGTTGGAGAGACTTCTCCTCAATCAGGAAGATTTCAGGGAGATTTCTCAGAGAATAGAAGCATACTCTTAGAATTCTTGCTCAGGGATCTTGGTTTGGGAGACCTTCTGTCCGTCTTGTCTTTGTTGTGTGTGTGTGTGTTTGTACATCTAGAGGGGATCTCTAAAGGAATTGGTGATGGAAGTCCAGCAGACCTAACTCAGAGAACCTTATTTGGTCACATTTGCTGAGCAGTGAAGGAAGTTCAACAGGTTTGACCTGGGGTGACTCTCTGCTCTTCATGTTGTCCAGACATCACCCAATGAATTCCCAGTCAGAGGTCACCCCTCCCTACCTTGAGGGGATCAAAGATGACAGGGGCACACTAGAAAAGGATTGAGCCTTGATAAGTCAGTATTAGGTGCTGAGCAAAGTGACTAGTGTCTGTTTTGTTATGTGTGCTTCACTAAGCTGAGATAAAGAATGTTAATTTGACGTTCTTTCGCCCCTCTCCCTCGCTCCCCCCGCACAGCCTATTGGGTGACATCTTACAAAGTCGAGAGGTTTTTGCCTATGGTTCAATGAAACACACAAAAGTAATTTTCCTTTATGACTATGGTGCAGTGAGCAACATCGCCAGGGCCGCTGGGGGAAACGGAAATCAGAAATCTGCCATGCCAGCAAAAGGTAAGAATTTCTTACCAGTGAGGCTTCTGGCCTCTCTCTCTCTCTGTGCAAATCAGATAAGTGAATGGTAAAAATCACTGTTTATTAATAAGAAAAAGGATCTGTGAGAGGCTAATCTGAGGCTGTAGTGATTCTGGTATACTTCTCGATGGGTCAGTTATAAACTTAGCTGTGGGTCCCTGAAACAAAAACTAAATGAGGCGTCCCTCTAATCTTGTTTTACATCCTTGAGAGCATGACTTTGTGACCACGTGGGGATACTCTCTCTTGGTCTCCACCATCCAGAGAACAGGAATTTTCAAGTTCATGTCAGGCACCCAACCTGAAAGGGCTGGGAGTCTGAGATGAGTCAGCACATTCTTCATCCCAAATGTGTCAAGCCCTTGGGTGAGTTTTGTCTGAAAAGGTCCCATCTCTATTGGCATTTGTCATCTTTTGCTATCTTAAGCCCATTTCCGAGAGTGAATTCTTGGGGATCATGGAGATGCCTCTTCTACCCTAGATACCTTTTGCTTCTAATGTAAAAAGAAAGGAAAAAAAAAACTGGAAAATTACCATCTAAACTTTAATAGGTTTCTTAGATTGAGTCACTATTGGAACTGACTACCTCATTGAAAGAAAAAGGTTAAATTAAAAGAAAGATGCATAATAATGACATAGTTAGTCTTAGAAAATTCTCTTGAGCAGTTACAGTCCTTTGCAAGCTTGAAAATGCTCTAGACTCCTTCTGGAAAAGACTATAGCAGTCACCTTGTACCGGAGGTCAGTTGCAAAGGCTTTGCCCTCCCACAGTGGTGGGTGGCTTGGGTTCAATTCCAGCCTTTGGGAGCAAGTCCTTTTTGGTTTAATACTTGCGGAACTTTTGCCATTTATTGATTCTTTTCCCTTCCATGCACAGCTTCTCATTTCTTATCTTGAATTTTCTTTTCTCTGAACTACCTTTGGAGATATTCTAGATTTTTTTTTTTCTTTGAGATGGCGTCTCACTGTCACCCAGGCTGGAGTGCAGTGGCACAATCTTGGCTCACCACAACCTCGGCCTCCCAGGTTCAAGCAGTTCTCCTGCCTCAGCCTCCTGAGTAGCTGGGATTACAGGCGTGTGCCACTGTACCTGATGGCTAATTTTTGTATGTTTAGTGGAGACAGAGTTTTGCCATGTTGGTAAGGCTGGTCTTGAACTCATGACCTCAGGTGATCCACCTGCCTCGGCCTCCCAAAGTGCTGGGATTACAGGTGTGAGCCACCGCGGCTGGCCTGGGGATATTCTAGATCTTATAAATCGTTTACCATCTCTTTGGAGACATCTCCTGCATCCCTGTTTAAGTCATCCCCTTAGTTAAGGCTTATTGATTTCACACAGAAGGTTACCTCTAGTAAAAGGATTCAAAAGTCAGAGTTTGTCCTCACTGAAATCTGGTAATAAAAGATTTTAGAAGAATTTTTCTCTTGAGAGCTCTATAGTTAGAAATCAACTTAATTAAATAGCTGATATTTGGGCTATATGTACAGATATTGTTTGAAAGCTCCAGCCTTCCCTTCAAAAACTTCTCAGTCAATGGAATTTTTTCTTGATTCTCTGTTTCTGTGTGTTTATATGTGTCGTGTGTGTGATGTTTATATACAGAGCTCCAATTAAATGGCTTAAAGAAAAATAAGCGCTTGAATCAAACATTGTCAGAAAAATGGAAACTTTAATGCCTGTAGATCTCATGACTCTAATAATCTTTTTGTAAATAAAAAAGAAGATTACTGGTAAAGTAAAATGAAAATGTCTTCAAAGTTTATATATTTAGTCTAAATTTGGCAGGTCAAACACTGTTTGCTGGATGCTTTAAGGTGATAAACTGCTTCTGTGACTTTTACTAATTGTTTGTCTGTTCTACAACCAATAGATTCTAGGTAAGGCCTGGAGACATATGGAGTTAGGCAGGTCCCCTGGCTAGGCTGGGAAAAGTCATGGGTTCTACAATATTATACATGGTTAAAATTGCTTGTTTACCAGGTTTCTCACCAAAAATAAAATTTGCTAAAAGTTAACAGTGCAGCATGCACTTGAGACTATTGGAAAAACAGTTTTATATACAAGGTGTAGAAGGAAAAAAGAATGTGGTTTTGGTGGGAGGATATAAGAATGCATGGGAATATGGTTTTTGTTAAAGGGAATGAAATTTTGTCTAGCTCAGAGGGTTTTAACAATTTTCTTAACCTAAAAGAGTAATGGGACAAAACTGAAGGTTTAAGCAAGGTGTAGAGGGTTTGTGAAGGGTTGATCTCATAAAGGAAGTTCTGTAGGTATAAGCAAGTTTGCTAAGATTTGAAGGGGATTATTTAATTTTTCTGTATGTTGAACACTGAAATAAGAGCACACTAATGCAGGGCCAAAATCTGGGCTCATGTGTCTGAATAACATGGTTTTCTTAGTGAATTGATCTACTGCTTAACAGAAAATTGTAAAAGATTAAAAAAGGCTTATTAAAATTTTACCTTATGGTTAAACTAATTAAGATTGAATCAGTTTGTTTATAAGGTTTTATTAAGAATTGGGTTTAACGTTACTAACACACTAATGCAAAGGTGAAACTTGGCTTTCTCTTTAGAACAAGATTTTTGGGAGGCCGAGGTGGGAGGATCACTTGAGGCTCCAGAGTTCGAGACCAGCCTGGATAATACAGCGAGACCGCATCTTCACAAAAAATAAACACATTAGCCGGGCATGCTGGCATGTGCCTACAGTCCCAGCTGCTGGGCAAGCTGAGGTGGGAGGATTGCTTGAGCCCAGGAGTTCAAGGCTCCAGTAAGCCATGTTCGTGCCACTGCACTCTAACCTGGATGACAGAGCAAGACCCTGTCTCAAAAAAAAAAAAAAAAAAAAGGGCAATAGGAGAATGGTGAGGAACATAAACTATGACAAAACCATGCAATAATCCATATACATTAAAAACAATGTTTACACACTATGTTAGTATGGGGAAATATTCTTACATTAACTATTATGTAACAAAAGCAGAATTTAAAACAGATAATATAAAATCATAAAGAGTATAAAAATATGGGTATATATAAATACATATACATGCATATATTTTATATATAAGAACTCAACTATATAAAAATATATACTTATATATAAAAAGATATGCTTGTGTATATCTGTGTATTTATATATAAAAAGATATGCTTGTATGTATATCTGTGTAAATACACAATATTTACACAGATAAATACACAAGCATATCTTTTTATATATAAGGCTTCAGACATATATATGATATATAAATATACATACATACAGAATAATAATCATAACAAGAAGATGCAAAGCACATTGTGACTAATATCACCACACAGTGTAAGTCTGGAATATAAACATCAGTATTACTTTCATTATAGCCAAAGAAACTGAGGCTTTCCTAGAGTAAATATTCTGTCTTATGATATACCGGTAGTAAGTGGCCAATTCTGGGTTTTATGAGAAGCCACAATGCTGCCTAATGCCTGGAGGAAGTTTCTCTATAAGGATAGCTGATGGTAGAGTTAGGAAAATTTGTGTTTGGCTTCCTTCACATTTCAACATTTTGTATAATAAATATACATTAAGAAAACTGCTACTTTATTAAAAATCAGGGAGAAAAAGAAAAGACACTCTCCTCTTATAATTCAGAAGAATAAGACTGTATTTTTTTAAAGTATCACTTCCATTATTTATATATTAAAAGGTTCTTACATGTTTTTCCATGTAGTCATATAAAAAAATTTTCATGTTAAATATGATAAACTTTAAGTATGCAAGGATTAAAATATATATATATATATATATATATATATATATATATATATAT
This sequence comes from Pongo abelii, assembly GCF_028885655.2. NCBI lineage: Eukaryota > Metazoa > Chordata > Mammalia > Primates > Hominidae > Pongo > Pongo abelii. Next base: position 140,036,056 of record NC_071989.2, read on the forward strand.
ACACTTTTTTTTTTTTTTTTTTTTTGAGACGGAGTCTCACACTGTTGCCTGGCCTGGAGTGCAATGGTGAAATCTCGGCTCACTGCAACCTCTGCCTCCCAGATTCAAGTGATCCTCCTGCCTCAGCCTCCCGAGTAGCTGGGATTACAGAGGCCCACCACCAGACCCAGCTAATTTTTTGTATTTTTAGCAGAGACGGGGTTTCACTATGTGGGCCAGACTGGTCTCAAACTCTTGACCTCGTGATCTGCCCACCTTGGCCTCCCAAAGTGCTGGGATTACAGGCGTGAGCCACCACGCTCGGCCAAAAATAATTTTTTTTTTTTTTTTTTTTTCTGAGACAGAGTCTCGCTCTGTCACCCAGGCTGGAGTGCAGTGGCGTGATCTCAGCTCACTGCAAGCTCCGCCTCCTGGGTTCAGGCCATTCTCCTGCCTCAGCCTCCCTAGTAGCTGGGACTATAGGCACCCACCACCACACCTGGCTAAATTTTTGTATTTTTAGTACAGATGGGGTTTCACCGTGTTAGCCAGGATGGTCTCGATTTCCTGACCTCGTGATCTGCCTGCCTCGGCCTCCTAAAGTGCTGAGATTACAGCCGTGAGCCACCGCGCCTGGCCAAGTAATTTTTTTAGAAATCCTATACATGCGTTGGAAAAATGATTGATAACAAAGTTCAACAACTTGTCAGTGCTGAGATTGAAGGTATTTTATTTTTCTTTTTGTCAAATTTTTCATAATAGTGCTTTGATAGTATACTTACATGACTAAATGAAAATATGAGAAGGAAAGACTAGAAACCCAATTACTAAAACAGAGGGGGAAAGACAAATAGCTCCTTCCTTTTTACCACAGTGGAAGGAATCCAAGAGCAACAGACCTGGGACCACTAATACAAAAGTCTTGTAACTTTGTAATGGTGATTTTGCTATTTGTATTACTCCTTGTTCATCTGTTTTAGTAACAGTATGGCATAGCAGCTTAAGAACAGGCAGTTAAGAACTGAATTCTAGTTTTGCCATTCCCCATCTATGTAACTTAAAAACTTCTCTGAGTCATATCTGAAACACAAAGATAACAATAATAAGTACCTCAAAGGATTATTATAAGATTAAGTGAAATAGTACACTTAAGTGCCTGGGACACAGTAAGGCAACAATAAAAACTAAATACTATTATTATTATTCATCCTATAATAGCAGGTAGAAACCCTTAAAATCAAAATGTTGTCTTTATCTTCAGTAGGAGGCAGCAATGTTTTCCAACGCCAGGATTTCACAGAGAAAGTCAAAAGATACTGTGTTTGGCGATGGGTACAGATGAAAGAAGAAAAGAGACTAAGCAACTAGGATCAGACATAAAGAAAGACAAGAATGCATTAGAAGACACAGAGTGCATTAGAAGAACTCATATACAATTCCTTAACCAAGTAATTCAACAAATAGTAGGCACTACATCAGGTATTGGGACGGAAGCACTGAAAAAACTAGAAACGGTTCCTTTACCCTGAAGGGCATCCATACCACCAACTAATAAAAATTCTGTCCTTTGAAGTAATAATACATTCAAGCATCTTCCTCAGGCACTACTTTTGTTATGTTTTATACTACATTTATTCATACACTTGGCCTTATTTTCTCTGTTGCTAAGTTAAAAACTTGAAGTCAGAAACTTTTTCTTTTTCATACATATATCCCTTGGAGTACTGACACTATATTCAGAACACAGTAGGTCAATAAATATTGATCTGATTGGTATTCAAAAGCTGGGCAAACTAGCCTTTAAATATGAAGATCACAAGTTCTGATCAGTTTTTTTCACAAATTGTTTTTATCTATATTTGCCATAATTTCTCTAGTATCCAATAAAACACCAAACTTTACAACTTAGGTAACTTTCTACAGACACAGAAGATTTAAACCTTATTGGCTAACAATTGACTGCTGCTCACTAAGCCACATTTTCTCATCCATAATTTCCCACTTGGCTTTCTTCATTTCTGTTTTTTTGTTTGTTTGTTTGTTTGTTTTGAGATGGTTGTCTTGCTCTGCTGCCCAGGCTGGAGTGCAGTGGCGTGATCTCCACTCACTGCAACCTCTACCTCCTGGATTCAAGTGATTCTCCTGCCTCAGCCTCCCAAGCAGCTGGAATTACAGGCACATGCCACCACACCCAGCTAATTTGTGTATTTTTGTAGAGGCAGGGTTTCACCATGTTGGCCAGGCTGGTCACAAACTACCGACCTCAAGTAATCCACCCACCTTGGCCTCCCAAAGTGCTGGGATTATAGGCGTGAGCCACCATTCCGGGACTCTCTATTTCTTTACTAACTTTTTAAATTGAGAGGTGGCCAGATTTTGTTATTAAAGAAAAGTATTAAAGTGATATGTACAATTGAAGGGAAAAATAGAAAATTCAACCAAACAATAGCTGAAGACTTCAATACTTCATTCTCAATAATTGATGGCAGAACCAAACTGAAAATCAGCAAGGACATAAAAGACTTAATTAAGACTATTATCTAATGGTTATCTAACTTGACCTGATAGCTATAGAACATTTCAACAAAAGCAGAATATATATTCTTTTCAAGTGCCATAAAACAGTCTCAATAAATTTACAAGGGGTGAACAAAGTAGGTTCTCCAACCATAATGGAATTAAATTAGAAACCAACAGCAAAACAACTTTTGAGAATTCCATAAATATTTGTAAATTGAACAGCATACTTCTAAATAACTCATAAGTCAAAGAAATTACAAGCAAAATGTAAAAAAATTTTGAAATGAATGAAACTGAAAATAAAACAGATCAAAATTTGTCAGATTTGGCCAGGTGCGGTGGCTCATGCCTATAATCCCAGCACTTTGGGAGGCTGAGGTGGGTGGATCACCTGAGGTCAGGAGTTCCAGACCAACCTGGCCAACATAATGAAACCCCATCTCTACTAAAAATACAAAAATTAGGCAGGTGTGGTGGTGGGCACCTGTAATCCCAGCTACTCCAGAGGCTGAGGCAGGAGAATCGCTTGAACCTGGGAGGCAGAAGTTACTGTGAGCTGAGATGGCGCCACTGTACTCCAGCCTGGGTGACAGAGCTAGACTCTGTCTCAAGAAAAATAAAATAAAATAAGAACCAACAGGAAATATTTTAGGGTTAGGGGGCTGAAAAGTCTCTGTCTCAGTAATTCAACTCTGCTGTTAGGCATGAACATAGCCAGAGAGCACATAAATGAATGACTGTGGTTGTGTTCTAATAAAACTTCATCTATAAAAAGCAGGACAATTTGGCCCACTGTCCATAGCTTGCTAATCCTTGACGCATATGGGCAAAAAATATATACAATTTAAGTGAAACCACGAATGAACTTCTCTTTGGAGAAGCCCTCACCATTTGAAAAACAAACAAACAAAAACACACATTACAAAATTCAGGAACAAAAGAGGGGACATTACTAGCAACCTTATAAAAACTAAAAGGATTGTAACTGTATAATATAAACAACTTGATTCTAGTAAATTAGACCACTTAAATGAAACTAATAAATTCCTAAAAGACAAAAATTAACAAAACTGACTCAGAAACAAATAGAAAATCTAAATGTATAAAAGGTGAAGAAACTAAATTAGCAATTTAAAATATTCTTATTCTTAAAAGCCTGGATGCACATGGTTTCACTAGTGAATTCTACCAAACGTTTAGAGAAAAAAAGTAGTACTAATCTTCTAGAAACTCTTCCAGAAAATAGAGAAGGACGTGCCAGTATTATCCTGATACCAGAGCTAGACAAAAACATCACAAGAAAACTAAAAAGCAATATTTCTCATGAATACAGACTCCAATATCCATAATAAAATATTGGTAAATCAAATCCAGCAACACATAAAAAAATCATATACCATGACAGAGTGGGGATTGCTTCCTAGGAATACAATGGTTGGTTTAACATCTAAAAATTAATTAATGAAATCCATGACATTAATAGTTTTAAGATGAAAAATGATATGACAATACAATCTCAATAGACATTGAGAAAAAGCATATGACAAAATCCCACACTCATTCATGATTAAAGGATGGACAAAAAAAACCAAACCATCTAAAAACTAGGAATAAAACAGAACTGCCTGTCTCTAAAAGAAGTATTCGGTTAAACAAAATAAAAATAAAAAGGGAACTTCTTCCATCTAATAAAGAGCATCACAAAAACCTTACAACTAACATCATACTTAATCATGAAAGATGCAATGTCTTTCCCCTAAGATCAGGAATAAGGCAGTGATGTCCATGGTCACCACTTCCATGCAACATTGTATTGAAAATTCTAGCCAGTACAATGAGTCAAAAAAAAAAAAGTTGGGGGCAGCGGGGACAAAAGGCATCCAGATTGTTAAGAAAGATTTGAAACTATCTGTTCACTGATAACATGAGCCTGTGTGTAGAAAACCTTAGCGAACCTATACAGAAAAATGAATAGACTAATAAGAGTTTCAGAAAGACCAAAGGATATAAGATCAATACACAAAAGCCAACCCCACTTCTATATGTAAGCAATGAGTAATCTGAAAAGGAAATTAAGAAAATAATTCCATTCAAACTTAAGCATTTGCAAATTTTTGATACTATAAATAACCTAGTTGATGGACATCCATGAATACATAAAGTACTTTCTGTATTTCAGATATCCATGTGGATAGATTTCTGGAACTTTATTTGCTTTCACAGTGACAGATACAAAGATACGGGCACTGAATATAAAGTGATGGATTCAGAGAACAATGATTGTGTTGTAAAAAGTATGACCAAAAATATAAGGCAATTTTGGGTTCTGCTGCTTAACAGAATTTCTTCTAAATAAACTCAAAAACAGTGAAGGTCACTCACCTGCACAGCATGAGATAAATCTGACATCAGACACTGACGGAACCTCTCATCACTCCCAATTCCTTGAAGAACAAAGTCAGGCACATAAGATGAGCAGTAGCCACCCAGCAAGGACCTCCCAAAGTTGGCAATGTTGGGCTGAACAGCACTCACTTCGATTAACTTTGACCTGGAAGGAAAATGTCCCCAAAAGACATCTAATTAGTAATAAATATATTTAACCAGTTAAAAAAAAAAAAAAGTGAATTCTACTTGTCCGTATTTAACACTAGTCTGTATTAAAATCAAGTGTAAAATCATCCTTATATAATGGTAATAAACATAAAAATTAAGAGTAAAATGGTAATAATAGTAAAATCAAGAGTAAAATCATCCTTATTTAAAAACTGGCTCAAGTGCTCTATCAGAAAATAAAATACTCCTTCTTTTTCAGAGAAGGTCTGATGAGCAACTGAGTAATGAAGTGAGGATCAATTTTTCCTAACAGACTTTAAGAGAACTGTATCTTGTGTTTGTAGCACATTCTTAATACAATCAGATTATGAAAACAATCATCTAAAACAAAACAATTAAATGCCTCACAAGTCCAAAGCTGGGTATGTAATGTTTCTCAAGCATGAATCTTCTCCTTGCATACTTGACCCAAAGTATACATTCTCTGTTTTCCTCTTAGTCTTGGCCAAATCTATTTCTAACAGCCATTCTAACATCTCAGGGATTAGTGTTCCCTAACTGCCAGGCTCAGCATATGTCCTTTTGGGGGAGCATAAGTCACTCCTAAACGGCTTGAAACCTTCTAAGCAGTAACAAATCTTATACTTATCAACCAGATCCTTTAACTTTTCTTTGAGGTCTTCATAAAACCTTTCCAGGGTGTTTCTGGAGCTTAGCCTTTACACCTTCTTATGAGTTAAGAGAATATGAAAATAAGAGAGCTATCCAGGACAATGATCTCTTCTTTTATACTAACCTTCAGAGAACAGCTAAACAAAAGAATGGTACATATTTATATAGGGCCCATTATAGGTGAAAACTTCCTACTTACCCAGGAAAAGGTATCTCATCCTCTTCTGCCCAATCTTCTTGCTCTCCTCCATAATAACTGCTAACTTGTCTAGTCATATCATGACCTGTATCTTCACTTTCACTATCCCCAAGGGCACTATCTGAACTTTCATTTCTTGGAATGTCCCATTCAGTTCCTACAGCAATTTTTTTATCTGAACTCTCTTTATCCCCATGGGGGACAAGAATGGAGAGTGTATCTCTTTGGTCCTGCTGAGGAAAGCAGGTTTTACATGAATCTCGGGGAACTGTTTCTATACATTTACAAAATTCATTGTTCTGTTTGTTATTTTTTGTACACAATATTTTTGAAAACTCTAACATACAGCAATGGTCTTTACTATCTGTACTTGTTTTAACTGGAACATCATCAATAGTCCTGGTTTCGATTGAATCATCATTAAAATATTCATCAAATAAGCTCATGCTTTCTGGGTCTGAATGATTCCAACAAGGAAGTTCACAGGGCTCTTCAGAAACCATGTTCTGTGTATCATACTCTCTAGATTGGTCCTTAGTTGTTTGTTTAGTTTCTTGATGCTGATCAATAGCCCCTCTTTCTTCCTTCAATGGTTTGGTGTGATGTCTGGTAATCTGATCCACCACTGCCTGACTTCGAAGCTCAGTATCTGAATCAGGTGACATAGAATCCCCAATCAGGAAAGTAACCTTTGTCTGGGCAGCCTCACAAGAAAATGAAGCAGGCACAATCTTATCTGGAGGTTTTTTTTCCACAACCATTCCTGTGGATCTCATTGCTTTGCCTGTGTGACTGTCTGAATCCAGCAGCTTCTCACTCTGCCATGTTTCCTCTGTTGGCTCTAAGCCTGACTCTGACAATGCACATTTGTCTACTGGAACAGATCCTGTGCAAACAACTGTCTCCAACTTGGCGTCAAGGCAAGTTCTTAATTTATCTCTGTACTGTTTAACATCAACAGCATTTTCTTCTTGGCAGTCAGAAGGAGAAATCATCCGGCACTCATCTGAAATTCCTAGCAGCTCCTTAGAGCTGTTTTGAATATCTTCTCTCTCTTGTTGTGAAATGTTCTCTACATTTTGCCCAAGGAGTGGATGACTGCAATATTTACAGTTACAATTGGGAGTTCTTATTTCTTCTGACTCTTTAAAGAGCAAACTGCTTTTGTTTCTATGCATTGTGACAAGGACATACTCCGATTCTTCTATTTCGCCTTTCTCTAAAGTGGTAGTAATTACTGTGCCTGGCATAACGATGGCTTCATCTTCTCCATTTTCTAAAAGATGCGTTTCTTGAAGTTCAGAGCATCTTATAAAATAAGTAAGAAAATAAAGTAGCCTCTGGACCATGTCTTGTCGTTTGCCAACTACCACAGTCCTTGCTAACCGTACAGGAGAGCCAATAGCGCCATACAAGTCTCCTGTAATGGAAAAAATCAGTTATTGGACATGTCCTTTACTGACACAGCTAAGCTATTTTTGATGATCAGAAACCTACTCTTACTGTATGAGTAATAGTTTAGGTTTTACTCTTGTTTTTTTTTTTTTTGAGACAGGGTCTCACACTGTAATCCTGGCTGGAGTGCAGTGGTACAATCATGGTTCGCTGCAGCCTCAGCCTCCTAGGCTCAGGTGATCCTCCTACCTCAGCCTCCTGAGTAGCTGGGAATATAGGTGCATGCCACCATGCCTGGCTAATTTTTTGTATTTTTTTTTTGTAGAGACAGAGTTTCGCCATTTTTCCTAGGCCAGTTTTTCCTAGGCTGGTCTTGAGCTCCTGGGCTCAAGCAATCCACTGGCCTTGGCCTCCCAAAGTGCTGGGATTACAGGCATGAGCCACCGTGCCTGGCTTCACTCTTAGTTCTTTAACAGATGAGTGACTACTCAAGGGAGGAAGATGAGATGAATAATCTTAACCAGAGAGAAAGGTGAATTTAAGGGTTTTCTGGTTTCTTCTTTAAACAAATGCTATGGTTCAGAAACCTCAAGCAAAGAGTCAGTTCTGAAACTCACATATCCCAAGAATATTCTCTAACCCAGGCTCCATGCAGAGCATTTTTACCTGGTTAGAGAAGTACTGCCTGAAGTACTAGGTACACAAGGATTCTGTAGCTGTGTCCAATCAAGAAAAGACAAAGCACAATATCTGCTGGCTTGCAAGGAGAGGAAAGGAGTAGCGGTAAAATGGAGCAAAGCTAGAGTAGTCACACCACACACTTAACCATTCCTGATTTAAATCATATCTCTGGGGCCGGGCACAGTGGCTCACGCTTTTAATTCCAGCACTCTGGGAGGCCGAGATGGGTGGATCAGTTGAGACCAGGAGTTCAAGACCAGCCTGGCCAAGATGGTAAAACCCTGTACCTACTAAAAATACAAAAATTAGCCAGGTGGTGTGGTGGGCACCTCTAGTCCCAGCTACTTGGGAGGCTATGGCTGGAGAATTACTTGAACCCAGGAGGCAGAAGGTGCACTGAGCCGAGATGACACCACTGCACTCCAGCCTGGGCAACAACAGCGAGACTCCGTCTCAAAAAAATAAAAAATAAAATAAATAAAAAAGAAATAAAATAAAAAAGTAAGTCATATCTCTGAACTTTAACTGTTGTTCCTCTAGCCAGCACCCCACCCCACCAGCTCCCATGTTTGTAAAAGCCTATTTTCCCCTTCCATTCCCTAGAAGGTTGGGTACTCAGGATAGGCCAGAAAGGGCAGGAAGAGAGAGACTCATCCTTACTAAAAGGAAAAGAAAGGGCAACAAGTTCAGCCATGCAGTTCATTTTCACTTTTGAATCCATTCTAAACATGACTAGCCATTATGTTAAAAGCAGGGGAGGTGAGGCGGGCAGGACTAGAAATTATCATTTCTATGTTTATGCTATACTTCAAATTAAACCAGTAATTTCAGTGCCAAAACTGTGGAGAATAGGGCTGGGCATGGTGGCTTACACATGTAATCCCAGCATTTGGGGAGGTGGAAGCAGGCTGATCACTTGAGCCCAGGAGTTCAAGACCAGCCTGGGCAACATGGCGAAACCCTTGTCTCTACAAAAAAATACAGAAAATTAGCTGGGCATGGTGGTGCGCACCTGTAATCTCAGCTACCTGAGAGGCTGAGGCAGAAGAATCACCTGAGCCCAGGAAGTTGAGGCTGCAGTGAGCTGTGATCGCACCACCACACTCCAGCCTGTGCAATAGCGTGAGACCCTGTCTCAAGAAAGAAAGAAAAAGAAAGGAGAATACAAAGCCGTTAATTTCAACTTAATTCAATTTTTGAAGTTGTCACTATATATATTTAAAATCCTCTATTTTTACTTCACAAAGCCCTCACACTTTTTAAAGGAAAAAATATAAATAGGTCTCAAATAAATATAAGCTATAGATACTATTATGATAAATTTTCTCTTCTGGCTAACATACTGGCTCAAATATCACCATGCCACTGTTCTAAACTACTCCCACAATTCCCACGAATTACCAAGTAAGTTGAAATTGCTTTGGCATGGCAAGTGAGTCTTTCATGATTCCCACTTTACTTTTCCAGCTTTATCTTCTTATACTTATCCTCCTTCTTGGCAGTCAGAAGAAGAAATCATCTTTATTCGCACAAAGCCCCAGTTAAACTGGACCACTGAATATGCTCTGCACTTTTAACACCTAGACTCTTTACTCATGTGATGTCCTGTCCCTTTCCTCAATATCTCTGCCAGTCCATAGCTTCCCACCTAAGCATCCTCACTTGGACAAAAGTAGGCTCCCCTGTTGAACTCCCACTAAACTTTTCATTTCTGTTATAGTTCCTCCTTGAATTATTGTTGTCTGCATATATATTACCTACAGTCTTAGACTGTCGGCTTCTTGAGGGCAATTTCCAAATCATTCATCTTTATAGCCTCTGTGCTTTTTAAACAGAGCCTTAGACAGTCAACAAATGATTGTAGAATTAAAAAAGGATTTAAATGTCCCAATTTAAAAAATACTACTAATAATTTGATTTTAAAAAGGTCCATGCAATGGAATACTACTCAGCATTAAAAAGGAATGAACTATTAATACATACAAAATAGGTGAATCTGAATTATAATGAATGAAAGAGATCAAAGTATATACTGCATGATTCTACTCATATAAAACTCTAGAAAATGCAAGTAATCTACCATGACAGAAAGTAGGCCAGTGGCTGCCTAGGGATGGTGGAAGAGGAACAGGGAAGTTGGGGAGAAGGAGAGGGGGAGGAGGAGGAGGAAGAGATTACAAAAAGGCATAAGGAAACTTTTGGAAGTGATGCAATATGATTACCATTTTGATTGTGGTGATGGTTTCAGAGGCATATATGCAAAACTTACCAAATTGCTTTATTTTTTTTGAGACAGATTCTCGCTCTGTCGCCCAGGCTATGGTGCAGTGGCATGATCTTGGCTCACTGCAACCTCTGCCTCCGGGTTCAAGGGATTATCCTGCCTCAGCCTCCTAAGTGGCTGGGATTACAGGCACCCGCCACCACGCCCAGCTAATTTTTTTTTTTTTTTGAGACGGAGTCTTGCATGTTGCCCAGGCTGGAGTGCAGTGGCATGATCTCGGCTCACTGCAAGCTCCGCCTCCTGGGTTCACGCCATTCTCCTGCCTCAGCCTCTTGAGTATCTGGCGCCTGCCACCACGCCTGGCTAATTTTTTGTACTTTTAGTAGAGATGGGATTTCACTGTGTTAAGCCAGGATGGTCTCGATCTCCTGCCTTCATGACCCGCCTGCCTTGGCCTCCCAAAGTGCTGAGATTACAGGCGTGAGCCACTGCGCCCAGCCATTGTTTTGTATTTTCGGTAGAGGCAGGGTTTCACCATGTTGGCCAGGCTGGTTTCGAACTCCTGACCTCAAGTAATCCACCCACCTCAGCCTCCCAAAGTGCCAGGATTACAGGCATGAGCCATTGCACCCAGCCCAAATTATGTACTTTAAATATGTGTTGGGCCAGGTGTGGTGGCTCACGCCTGTAATCCCAGCACCTTGGGAGGCCAAGATGAGCAGATCGCTTGAGTCTGGGAGTTTGAGACCAGCCTGGGGGAACACGGCGAAACCCCATCTCTACAAAAAATGCAAAAACTAGCCCGGTGTGGTGGTACGCGCCTGTAGTCACAGCTACTCGGGTGACTAAGGTAGGGGGATCATTTGATCCCAGGGAAATTGGAGCTGCAGTGAGCCATGATCGTGCCACTGCACTCCAGCCTGGCCAAAAGAGTGAGACTTCATTAAAAAAATGCATTTACTGTATGTCAATTATAACTCAATATATTAAATGGAAGGGAATGGGGGAGGGAGCAAGGGAGAAAGCCAATAGGGATGGAGGTTGGTTATATGAATTGATAAGCCATATGACAATCCACCTGGCAAGCTCAATCACCACAGCAACCTAAGGAAAGTTACTACCCAGTCACCAAAATGTTCTCATCTTACTCTTCCCCCATCATCTAACAGCAACAGGGTAGGAGCAGAGGTAATTAGCAGCTACGTTTACGAGACACAGTCTCAACCAATTTACATGTATTATCTCATTTAATTTTTACAACTTTTAAAGTATGTATCATCTATTATTATTCCTACTTTATGAATAAGGACTGTGATGCAAATGTGGTGTGCCTGACTCCACAGCCTGTGTCTTTAGCACCCTGGTACAATCCCTCCCTATTGCCTATGAACTTATCAACCACCTACTCTCCCCTCTGTTTCCCTACTTGTTTAGTGGTGCTTAACACTGAGGGAAACATTTTCCAAAATGACTTAGCAAGTGAACAAAAGTGGATCGACAGAAACTTCAGTGAACTGCTTCCCTCCTAACCAGATTGATTTTAGGTATCACAGGTGACTCTGTTGATTTATTCTTTCTTGCAAAGTACCTAACACAAAGTACGAAATCATAAAACATCTTGAAGATCTGAAGTTACTAGTAAACCAGCTATCAGCCTGCTCCTCTTGCTCTACCTGCAGTTCTTCATCTATAAGGAATGATTTCAGGTCTAAGATGAGGATAGGATAAATTGGCAGACATGAAAGGACAAGCAAAGCAGAGATGCTTTAGAATGCAGGAGGTAAAAGCATTTTATTTATTTTTGGTTTTGCTATAATTACAGATAGCTACAAAAAAGTCTAATACATAGTGTAACAGTTGTCAGATTACATACCCAGTTGTGCCCAAAGTGGGTTATATGGATGAGTCTTTGCCAACATGTCCACACTCTGAGAGGAATGCTTTTCTAAAAATATTTTTATAGGTGGTTGTCCATTTGGCATGACTGTTGGAACCCAGGCAAGATGATTTGTCAGAACTGCAGTAATGAGAGCTGGCAAGAATCTGAAAACAAAATACATCTGATCAGATTCCAATTAGCCTTCATGAAACCTTAGGTAAAATGTAGTGACAAAGTAAGCAAGGAGAGTATATATGCTCATGTGGCCAAATGGCACCCAAAAAAGGAGAGGAGAGAGGAAAGGATAAGTATGTAACACCAGGATTAAAATGAAAGTTAATAGTTTCTGGTTGAGGAGGAGTTAAAAACTACTTGAAATAAAGATAACACATTCATAAGAGCTATTGCAGATCATAAGTACAAAACAGAAATGACATTTTACTTCAAAAATTATGGATTATTTTCAGTGTTTAATCACACAATTCATTACTGAATCAACCAGCAGGTCCTTACATTTCCAAATTACTGAATGGGAAAACAAGGCAAAGTATTAAGCAAACTCTGTCTATCATCAAAGAGAATAAAAACAACTGAATTACTCATCTGGATTCCAAAGACTTGAATAGTTAAAATAATACAATATGATAAAACATCATATTGAAAATGCATCATTAGAATCCCAGCATCTCCTTACATGTTTTTTTTGTTTGTTTGTTTGAGACGGAGTCTTGCTGTCACCCAGGCTACAGTGCAGTGGCGCAATCTCCGCTCACTGCAAGCTCTGCCTCCTGGATTCACGTCATTCTCCTGTCTCAGACTCCCAAGTAGCTGGGACTACAGGCACCCGCCACCATGCCCAGCTAATTTTGTTTTTGTATTTTTAGTAGAGATGGGGTTTCACCGTGTTAGACAGGATGGTCTCGATCTCCTGACCTCGTGATCCACCCACCTCAGCCTCCCAAAGTGCTGGGGTTACAGGTGTGAGCCACCACGCCTGGCCATCCTTACATGTTTTCTACCTCTTTTCTATGAAATAAAACTATAAATGGATACAACTCACAAAAAATGGGCAGCCTCAGATAATTCTACAATATGTCAGGAATTTTAATTACATAATTACAGACATTTTCACTGCTTTTCATTCATAAGGTTCTGTAATACTCTTCCATACCCTATCATTTAATTATTTTTTAGAATTCTGATTATTAATTTTGATTAATAATATAAAATAATTCCAAATATAATGGATGATTCTTCCACATCTGTAATTGAGTTTGATTACAATCTAGATATCTAGTTATAATAAATAAATAAATAAATAAATAAATAAATAATAAATTCATACTGATTTTTGGAAGCATTTTCCATTAGAAAAGTGAACTCCTTCATGAAACGATAGCAAAGGTGGTTCTTTTCTGGAGTCCCCGACATCATTGTAAGCCAGACAGGTTCTCCAATTCGTGGCATCGTGTAAAGATTACAAATTGTTGTTCTAAAAAGAGGAAGACACATTATGAAATGTATAGTTCTCAGAGTTACATACTCTTAAAATAATTTTAAGTTTATGTTGCCAGCTTGGGCCTTACACCTAGATTATTAAAACTTTTGAGGAAAGACAATGGAGCAAGTCCTTCTTCCTTGTCAACAACACAGTACCATGGGAAATGTTCTCAAAATATGTTGGTTCTGGTGTTGGCTCTCCCCACCAGTGACTGTGTGCCCTAGAGTAAATTATTTCCCTACTTTAAGCATTTGTTTCCCATACCTGTAAAATGAAAGGATACGTTGATAATTTCTAAAGCCCCTTCCAGCTCCACATTTCTACGGGGTATGCTGTACTTAAACATACTGCAAATAATCAACTACATATACAAAAAGAAAATATTCTAAATGAGGTAACAGCTTATCCATCTACCCACTCAAAACAAGTTTATCCGCATCATTTTGTTGCCTATGCTAAGACTCTAGTAACATTCTTAAGGACAGTGAGAACGGTATACATACATGCTACATTTTATGACTCTCTCAACCTTCTACAGCGTTTCCTTGAATCAACACAAGAAAAGATTATCACACAATTAGCACAGTGCTTTCTTAGCTGTCTCTTGGACTAATTTAGACAATAGCTAGTCCTGTGACTTGTACTTTGTCCTGAAGGCTTCAAAGCATACTTTCAAGATGTTAATTATTTTCTTTTTACATCATTATCTATTTAACAAAGCCCTATACATTTACTAGACTAAGCAACTCCTGCAAAGCCTGAGGCTTAAGAAACTAGTCAATCTTGCAGAACTACAGAATGGTGTCCTACTTTCTCCTTTTAAAAACAATGCTGTCTAGTAGAACCTGGCAATGATGGAAACCTGCACTGTCTGAAACGGTAGCCACTAGCCGTATGTGGTTACTGAACACATGACATGTGACCAGTATGACTAAGGAAGGGAATTTATTTTAATTAAGTTAAATAGCCACATGTGGCTGACAGCTGAGATTGTATTGTGCAATACTGCTCTAGAAAGTTCTCTGAGATTTCCATAAATTCTAATACCAACCTCAGTATTACTGTCTAACACCTAGGAGCCAAAAAAGAGAAGAATTATCTTGCCTCTACAAGTTTTGCTGAATTTGAAACAATATAAACATGATGTATTACAATGGATAGAAACAATAAGAACAGGTCACTTTAATGAGCTCTCTGTAGAACATACAATCATTGCTAAGAATTTTAAAATAAACAAAAGTTATTTTATAGAGCAAATATGACTAGAATACAAACTAGGAATATATGAAAATGTTTGTTTTTAAAGCTTATTACAGGTGTCCAGATATGATGGAAAATTGAAGACAAATGTTTATCCTCTCTTCAGTTTCTGAGGCCCCAAATAAACAAACACCACCTAAAGATTTGAAAACAGATAAACCAGTGCAACAAACAGAATTAGAGAAGAACCAGCTGGGTGCGGTGGCTCACACCTGTAATCCCAGCTCTTTGGGAGACTGGGGCAGGAGGACTGCTTAAGCCCAGAGTTCGAAACCAGCCTGGGGAACACAATGAGACCCTATCTCTATTATTTAAAAAATAAATTAATTTTAAAAAAAGAATTACCAAGGAACTATTACTGAAAATTAAAATGAGAGATTTCAGGAAATTCTGGAAGACAAACATACGATGGAATTGTGACTGAAGTAGCAGAGTAGAGGAAGTTATAAGGTCATAGTATCACAGAGGGAGACATGGACAAATGGGAGCTAATTTGCCCCACTAAAGCAAGAAGAGGCTCAAGACTCACAAATTTTTGAGAAAGTCATGACAGGAGTTAAGATACAGTACTGAAAATTGGGAGACAATTCAAAGTCCATAAATGGTTGGCAGCTCCCTACCTCCTCTCCACTTCCCCAGAAAATGACTACAGATAGGAAGGAGAGAGTAGATATAGCAGTTGAATGGCCCAGAGGAATGACCTTTTCCAAACTCTTCCCGGCATTTGTATCTTTCAGAGTATATAATCAGATATAGAGTATATCTTCTAGTATTAAATCTTCATGGGATTGGGGGGGGGTGGTATGGGAGGAGCAGAGATTAGGGGGAAAATATCTAAATATGCTTCTTCAGGTAATGATAATAAAAAAAGGTTGAAAAACACTGCCCTGAAGTGAAGGTCTCCAGTCAAAAGCCTGATTATGCACAGAATTCCTAACCTACAGTTTGTTACCTCATTCTCAACTACAGAGCGCAACCAAAAACACTGATATTTAGAGAAACCCTCCAAGAAGAGAAAAAGACAAGAACAGAAACACACATATACTCACCCATATAAAATGACTCCAGAGGAAAACAGAAATAATGCAAACAATGGAAGAAAACTTTTAAACAAAACTCTAATGTACATTAAAATTAAAGAATATGGTAGAGAATCTAATTTTGAAAGAAAAGGATTATCCAAAAATAAGAAAGCATCAAAGATTTGCTGAAATGAAAAAAAGCATAGAAGGGATAGAAAAACAAAACATTCACAAAAAGAGAAGGAAAATATGAAAAAAAAAGGAACACAGAACAAGCCAGGAGTGCCAATTTCCAAAAAAAAAAAAAAAAAAAAGGATTCCAGAGAGAAAACAGAATAAATTGTAAAAGAAAGTAGAAAAATTACCAGAGCTGAAGAACATGATGGTGCTGTAACAATACTGAGACAATAAAGGACCAAGAAACAGGTATAAACTCATATATCATGGCAGAAAATAAATATGATCTAAAACTGATAAATGAGGAAACAGCAACATTTCATATACTTTTTAATAATATGGAGGTAAATAACAAGAAATAATAGTTAAAAAGAGAATGTGTCTGGGAAGAATGGGGTGAGTAGGATAGGATTCATTTGTTTTTAATTATTAAACCTTTCAGAAATTTTTGTTTCTTAATCATGTGCATACACTTTTTGATTAAAAGAAACAATGTATAAATAAATAAATAAATATGCTGATCATTTAAGAGTTTTTCATGAGTTTCTTCAGCATATTACCGTCTACCATAAGTACATGTGTCATTGGACAGAGCCAGATCACAAACACTGGTATTAGTGGTCCACTGAGAGCCTTTGCTTTAGTATTTTAGTATTATATTTGTTTAAAAGTATTATATATGCTATGGCCTCAGAGTGTTATCAAGTATAAAGAAGGCAAAGAAATTAATTACACAACAGTGCTTCTCACTATATACAACTCTATGTTGTTGTCATTAACAATCTAGAAGTAATGGCCAGGTGCAGTGGCTCACGTCTATAATCCCAGCACTTTGGGAGGTCTAGGTGGGCGGATCACCTGAGGTTGAGAGTTCAAGACCAGCCTGGCCAACATGGCAAAACCCCCTGTCTACTAAAAATACAAAAATTAGCTGGGTGTGGTGGTGAATGCCTGTAATTCCAGCCACTCGGGAGGCTGAGGCACAAGAATCACTTGAACCCGGGAGGCAGAGGTCACAGTGAGCTGAGATTGCACTTCACTTCAGCCTGGGCGACAGAGCGAGACTCCATCTCAAAAAAAAAAAAAAAAAAAAAAAAAAAAAATCTAGAAGTAATGGTTTATTCTAGAAATCATTTCTTTCTTCCCCACTAATAATTGTGCCCTATCATTCAATGGTAAGAAGAGCAAATACTTTCAGTAATCTGTCCCCTTATTTTTCCCAGTCTGTGCCCGGACAATGAAAGACTCTCTTGGTTGGGAGGAAACTGTGGGCATGACTTAGTTTTCTTTGATATGCCTAGGGTCTATATAAAAATCTAAAGACTTCGTCTTTGTTAGGCAGCAACATTAACTAAACATGCTTCCTGCTTCTCTAGCTTTCATGGTTTCTGTATACATGTAAATAATTTCCTTCCTCTTCTCAACTGCCCAAAATTTACTAATCACTTGATCTCAAATAATCATTTAAAGATTATGTCATTGTTAATTTTAAATAATCGCTTAATTTAAGAAGTACATTTATCTCTTGGTGTCTTCGGGGATTGGTTCCAGAATTCCCATGGTTACCAAAATCCGTGGATGCTCAAATCCCTTATGAAATGGCATACTATTTGCATGTAACCCATGCACATCCTCCTGTATACTTAAAACCATCTCACTTTGGGAGGCCGAGGCAGGCGGATCACGAGGTCAGGAGATCGAGACCATCCTGGCTAACACGGAGAAACTCCGTCGCTACTAAAAATACAAAAAAAAAAAAAAATTAGCCGGGCGTGGTGGGGGGCGCCTGTAGTCCCAGCTACTCGGAAGGCTGAGGCAGGAGAATGGCGTGAACCCGGGAGGCAGAGCTTGCAGTGAGCCGAGACTACGCCACTGCACTCCAGCCTGGACGACAGAGCGAGACTCCGTCTCAAAAAAAAAAAAACAAAAAAAAAACCATCTCTAGATTACTTATAATACCAAATGCAATGTAAATACTATGTTAATAATTGTTATACTGCATTGGGTTTTTAATGTGTTTAATTGCAGTTATTTTTATTGTTTTTTCTTTTTCAAATATTTTGATCCGAGGTTGGCTGATTTGCAGATGCGGAACCCACAGATATAAAGGGCTGACTGCAGGGTCTATTCTCATTATTTGAGGTAGTTATTTTCTATAAAGTCCACTCAAGCACTGAATTAGCAACACTGAATCACTGCTCCTAAGGAAAATAAACAGGTTCCTATGAGCCTCTGGTCACATTTTCATCAAACCCTCTATACATAACCTTGATGTGCCTCTCTGTTTAAGGATATCTTATTTGATGCTGTTGATTCATTAATATTAAACTCATGGCTGACAGCACCATAAATAATGTCTGAAGGAAACTTATCTAACACATGTATTTTTTCTGTAAGGTACATCACAATCTTCTTACACTAAATATTAGACAGCATTTCAGCACTACATTTGGAAGCCATTTTTAACAGCAAAGTCACTAACAAAAAGCACAAAAATGCAAAAAAATTGGCACTAAATAAATGTCAGGAAAGTCTATTTGTTAACAGTATGAGAGTTAAAACAAGAAGGCAGAGCATTAGACCTTGTTTGATCTAAACTAGGAACATATGCGTCAGGCAACTCACATTTTTCATTGCTCTGCACATGTACACAAATTACTGCAAAAGCACTGCAAATATATTTTGGGGTTACAAATAAATGTTAGCAAGTAGGTGAATTCTAAAATACAAAATCCACAAATAGTGAATATCAATTGTATATGTGAAAGTACTTATATAGGTAGACCTCCTATTGAAAATTATAAAATATTATAAGAATATTTAATATCCCTTTCATACTTGCACAGCAACTGAAGCAAACTAATCAAACAATACAAATGGAAAGGCACACAATCGTGACATATACTTTTATAGATTTTATAACTCGCATGTTGTAAATTCCAGGCAATCTTGAAATTCTAAGTCTAGGCCATTTGTACTATATAATACCATAGCAATTGACTCACAAGTATTTAATTAAAATTTTGAAAAATAAAAAAAGTCTTTTAAAGTCTAAGAGTAAGATCAGTATCCTGTTTGGAAGGAGTCTTATGACAATATTTACTATTCAGGTAGCTTCAGCTGGATCTATAATGACAGTGTTTCCTCAGAGCCCAAGCAGAGACTTTTGGCCTTTGCCACAAAACTTGTGACTGTAGAAAAGAATTTGTCAATCCAATAGTATAATTAACTGCAAGTTCAAGGGCAAAGATTCACTGCCTTATACTAATGCAATATGTGATACTCAAAAAGAATCCTGAAGGATTCTTTCAAGCAAATAAGCAAAAAGAACTATTGAAAACATATAATGTACCCACAAAATTTTAAATGTCTTGATTTCAATAAATAAAATAAAATGTCTGGATTTCAATAAAACGTATTAATAATAATTCTGGTGTTAACAAAGTAAACTAAAACAACTTAAACCAGACAAGGCATGGTGGCTCATGCCTGTAATCCCAGTACTGTGGGTGGTTGAGGCAAGAGGATCCCTTGAGGACAAGAGTTCAAGATTAGCCTGGACAACATAGTAACCCCATTATACAACGTATTTTAAAAATATTTTAAAATATCAAGGTTACAGTGAGCTATCCTCTGCCACTGCACTCCTGCCTAGGAGTGTTTTGAGACCCTCTCTCAAAAACAAAAACAATTTAAACCACAAAAAATAAAAAATTACAAATGAAATACCTGATTATTCATTGCACATTTCTTTTATATTACTGGCATAATATCTGCTTCAGGGGAAGCAAAACCCTTAAGAATCTTTTTTTTTTTTGAGATGGAGTCTTGCTCTGTTGCCCAGGCTGGAGTGTAGTGGCATGATCTCAGCTCACTGCAACCTCCGCCTCCCAGGTTCCCAGGTTCAAGCAATTCTCCTGCCTCAGCCTCCTCAGTAGCTGGGGCTACAGGCAGCCGCCACTACCCAGCTAATTTTTGTATTTTTAGTAGAGACAGGCTTCACCATGCTGGCCAGGGTGATCTCAAACTCCTGACCTCAGATGATCCACCCTCCTCAGCCTCTCAAAGTGCTGGGATTACAGGCGTGAGCCACGTGCCTGGCTCCTTAAGAATCTTTGAGTAAGCTTTCAAGCAATCCTGCCTCACTCCAGTTAAAAAAAAAAAAATTCCAACTGTAGATTAAATTTAGAAAAATACAAGGCTATAACTTTTCATAGTTCTCAAATACTACTTATATTCATAAGAGGCCTATTTTATAGGTAGAGAAACCACTCTAGTGTGTGTGTGTGTGTTTGAATTGTGGTTAAGTTCAATCTTCCAGCTATGTAAATAGCACAGGCACTGGTGACACATGCACTGGGCTACAAGGGAATGTATACAGAGTAAAGCTGTCATAAACCATTAGGGATAATAAATAACCAATTTTACCCAATTGATAGTATTTTAGCTTATCAGGATATTAGGTTCAAAATGTCTTGATTTCAATAAAACATACAGACACCTTCGTTTGCATATATAATCACTCTGAAGAATCAGAAATTGCTCTTTATTTCAATACAAAACTGCTCTCAAATGCTGACTCTGACATCCCTGCTAAGAGTTGAACAGCAATTGTGTAAGACAAGGTTTACAGTTCCATTACAGCAGCGCAGAAGAAAGACACAATTTGGTAATTTTTCTCCTTGAAAAGAGTTTTGTTATTTTTTTAAAGAGATGTGGTCTCACTTTGTCACCCAGGCTGAAGTGTAGTGGCACAATCATAACTCACTGCAACCTTGACTACCTAGGCTCAACCAATCCTGCCAAGCTTCAGCCTCCTAAGTAGCTGGGACTACAGGTACATGCCACTTGAGCCTGGCTACTTTGAAAATTTGTACTTCAGGGATGAGGTCTTTTTTTTTTTTAATTTTGTGGGTACACTGTAAGTGTAATATAAATTATGGGGTACAATGTGTAATAATCATATCAGGATAAATGGGATATCCACCATCTTAAGCATATATCCTTTGTTACCAACAATCCAATCATACTCTTTTAGTTACTTTTAAATGTACAATTAAATTATTATTGACTATAGTCACCCTGTTGTGCTATCAACAGACACAGGGTCTTGCTTTTTTTGCCCAGGCTGGTCTCAAAACTCCAAGCAATCCTCTCACTGTGGCCTCCCAAAGTTCTGCGATTACAGGCATGCGCCACCAAGCTCGGCCCCTGAATAAAGTTTAAGCCAGTTATTACCAAAAGAGTTTGTGAAATGTAGATGCTAGCCCCATACCTACTAATTCAAACTCTAGGAGTTTGGGAAACAGTTTTCATTATACTTCTCTAGTGACAGCAGTACCTGAATGACTTTTTTTTTTTTTTCTCAACAAAAAAAAAAAAAAAAAAAAAAAAGCGTAAGTTTATGACGTAATTTAAATTCCAAAGAAAAGTCTAGATCAATTTAGGTTGTGGTTTGTTTGGCTTTTTTGTTTTTTCCTTTGAGATAGGGTCTTGCTCTGTCACTCAAGCTAGAGTGCAATGGCACAATCTCAGCTCACTGCAACCTCTGCATTCCCGGTTCAACTGATCCTCCTGCCTCAGCCTCCCCAGTAGCTGGGATTACAGGCATGCACCACCAACCCTGGCTAATTTTTGTATTGTTTGTAGAGACAGAGTTTCACCATGTTGCCCAGGCTGGTCTTGAACTCCTGGACTCAAATGATCCACCTACCTTGGCCTCACAAAGTGCTGGTATTACAGGCATGAGCTACTATACCTGGCCCAATTTCAGTTTTTAACTCAACAAAGTTTTAAATCTTACTTCAGTTCAATGTATTCTTACATTAAAATATTGATTTAAAAATATGTGAACTTCCAATTTCAGCTTTGACCTGGAAAGAGCTTAGAAGTCATTATTCTTGTTCTCAGAACAAGGGAAAAACTGAAGGAACTGAAAAATCAATGACTTTTCTTAGTTACATCACCAAACTGCGGACAGAGGGAAAACCATCACCCTGAAAACTGAAAAAATGGGTAAATACAGAGAATGACAACTGAGATCAAGTTACCTGAAGCAGAAGCCTTTGGAGCCAATAACCAGCAGGAACACTTAAATAGTAATTGACTAACTGCTGAAGAATGAGTGTGAATTCCTCTCAGTGACAAAAACTCCTAGGGGCCTAGTCTGAGGGAGACCTCCCCACTTTCATGGGGTACTACCAGATTTTCATGGTGAAAATCAGAGAAACATCTGGCTATGTTTCGGACAGAGGTAGTGACAAAGTAACAGTTTTGAAATATTCCTAGAGCATTCTCCAAAACAAAGGTCTGCCCTCCAAATAAAACTATTTTACCAGAGCCTTATCTGACTTGAGAGAGGAGCAGCCTTCCTCGCTGGCCTCTGGAAAGAAAAAAAGGCGGCAGGGAGAGGGGATGGCTAAGAAATACTTCCAAAGGTCACATCCCAGAAATTCAGACTAAAAAAAAAATCAGATTTAATTATAAGATTACAGAACATTTCCCCTTCCTCTCTCCAACACCTTACTTCCATATCAACATAGCTCCAGTGTAACAAATGTGGATTACAACTAAAAGAGCTGCAGGACACAGAATCTATTCAGAGAAGTAGTTCTTGGGGGAAAACCAAAGAAAGAGGAGTTTAAAATTATTAAAAAAAAAGGAAACTATGGGAAAGTGAGGCTTCTGGCACCTACAACTAACATTACAGCAAACACTAAACACATCTAAGGCTCCTAGCTAGGTTAATATAAAACTTCATACTAAAATCTTATTAAACTCAGTTCCTATATCCTAACACATCATATATAGCTATCAATGAAAAATTAGAAAGCAACAAAAACTAGTCTGAACAAAGAAAGCGTCAGAGTCAAACTCAAATTTGGCAAAGATTTTAGAATTATCAGAATGAGAATTGAAAATTATGATAAATATGTTTATTTTATGTAATTTATATGATTATTGTAGCTCTGATGTTTAAAATAGACAACATGCAAGACCAAATAAGCAATGCAACAGAGAGATAGAAAGTCATTTAAAAAATCAAAAGGAAATGCTAGCAATTAAAAAGAAAAAAAAAGGAGCAGGAATGAAGAATGCTTTTGATGGGCACATCAGCAGACTGGACATGACCAAGGAAAGAATCAATGAACTTGAAGGTATGTCAATAAAAATTCCCAAACTGAAAAGCCAAGAGAATAAAGGATAAAAAATAATACCCAGGAGCTGTGGTACAATTACAAAAGTATACATGTAATAAATACAAAATAGAGAAGTAAAATATATGAATAATAGCTTCGAATTAAAAAAAATTAGTAACAGACAACAAACCATAGACGCAGGAGGCTCACAGAACACCAAGCAGGATAAATACCAACAAATCTACTTCTATATATATCATACTCAAACTGCAGAAAACCAAAGACAAAATCTTAATAGAAGTAAGAAGGACAAAAACAACCTTACCTATAGAAGAATAAGAACTGCATTAGAGTTCTTGTTAGAAACTATGCAAAAAAAAAAAGAGACTGGAGAAAAATGGTTAAAACATTGAAAGAAAAACAATAACCTAGAATTCTGTATCCAGCAAAATAATTCAAAAGGAAAAGAGAAAGACTTCCTCAGACAAAAACTGAGAGATCTGATGGCAGAAAAAAATGACATTTAATATATGTTGAAAGATATTTTTCAGAGAAAATAAAACAGGTTAGAAACTCAAATCTACATAAAAAGAGTATCCGAAAAGTAATAAATGTAAAATAAAGTCTTTCATTTTCCTTATTCTAAATTGAACTAATAGAAAAATAATTGTTTAGGGTAATAAAAATGACAATATATCGAATGATCATAGCTAACGGAAAATTAAACTGAATGACAGTAATGTTGTAAGGGATGTGATGTGAGGGAGAAATTGGAATATTTTGTTATGAAGTATGTGCACTCCCTGTGAAGCAGTACATGGTTATTTGAAAGTTGTAAATGTGTATTGCCAACTATAGGACAAACACTAAAAAGTGAAGTTTTTAAGAAATATAAATGACATGCTAAAAGAGGAGAGAAAAATGGAAGCGTTTAACTGCTTAAAACCAGAGAAGACATAAAAAGAGGAGGATAAAAACATAAAGTGAAAAAAATAGAAAACTGTTACAAATATGGTAGATATTAATCCAACTATATCAATTATCACTTCAAATGTGAGTGGTCTTAATACACCAGTTAAAAGGTAGAGAACCAACTTTATGTTGTCTACAAGAAACCCATTTTAAATATAAAGACAGAGATAGATTAAAAGTTAAGGTATAGAAGGTGGGCGCAGTGGCTCACACCTGTAATCCTAGCACTTTGGGAGGCCAAGGAGGGTGGATCACGAGGTCAGAAGATCGAGACCATCCTGGCTAACATGGTGAAACCCCATCTCTACTAAAAATACAAAAAAAATTAGCCAGGCATGGTGGCGGGTGCCTGGAGTCCCAGCTACTCGGGAGGCTGAGGCAGGAGAATGGCGTGAATCAGGGAGGCGGAGCTTGCCGTGAGCCGAGATCGTGCCACTGTACTCCAGCCTGTGTGACAGAGCGACACTCCATCTCAAAAATAAAATAAAAGTTAAGGTATAGAAAAAGATATACTACATTAACACTAATCGAAAGAAAGCTGGAATAACCGATAAGGTTAGGCTTTGTGTCCCCACCCAAAACTCCTCTTGAACTGTAAGCCCATAATCCCCATAATCCCCACATGTCAAGGGATCAAGACCATGTGGAGGTATTTGAATCACGGAGGCAGTTTCCCCCATGCTGTTCTTGTGATAGTGACTGAGTTTTCATCAGATCTGATGGTTTTATAAGGAGCTCTTCCCCCTCTGCTCGGCACTTTTCCTTCCTGCTGCCTGTGAAGAAGGTGCCTTGCTTCCTCTTCACACTTCGCCGTAATTATAAGTTTCCTGAGGCCTCCACAGCCATGCTGAACTGTGAGTCAATTAAACCTCTTCCCATTATAAATTACCCAGTCTTGGGCAGTTCTTTATAGCAGTACGAAAATGGACTAATAGCCGTGTTAACTTCAGACAAAGCAGAGGTCAGAACAGTGAAAATTATCAGAGATAAAGAGGGGCACTACATAATGATAAGGAGCTAATTTTCCAAGAAGACATAATTATCCTTAATGAGTTTGCAGTTAACAAAAAAGCATCAAAGTATGTGAGGCAAAAACAGAGCTGCAAGAAGAAATAAATCCATTATTATCTTTAGAAACTTCAACACTCCTCTATCAGTAAATGACATATCCATCAGGCGGAAAATTCGTAAGGATATAATAGAGCTGAACAGTACCATCAGTCAACTGAATCTAATTAACATTTATACAATACCTCATCCAAAAACAGGAGAATACACAATCTTCCCATGCTGACAGGGAACATTTGCCAAAATGGACCACATTCTAGGCCATAAGACACATCTTAGCAAACTTAAAATAATAGAAATCATACAATGTATGTTCTCAAATCACAAACTAGAAATCAGTAAGAAAAGGTAACTGGAAAATCCCCAAATACTTGGAGATTGAAAACATGCATCTAAATAACACATAGGTCAAAGAAGACATCTTGAAAGAAATTTTAAAATATTTTGAACTAAATGTGAATTCAACTTATCAATACTTGTGAATGCAGCAAAAGGAGTGTTTAAAGGGAAATTAATAGTATTGAATACATATATTAGAAAAGAAGATCTAAAATCAACGATCTAAGCTTTAATCTTAGGAAACTAGACAAACAGCAACATAAAACTAAAGCATTCAAGAGATAAGGAATAGTAAAATCTAGAGCAGAAATTATTGTAATTGAACAGAAAATCAATAGAGAATATCAACAAAACCAAACGCTGGTTCTCTGAAAAGATCAGTAAAATTTTTAAGCCTTTATCCAGGAAACCAAGAAAAACACAAAAAGACACAAATTATAAATAACAGAAACAAAAGAGGGGTATCACTATGGATACTATGAACATTAAAAGGACAATTAAGGAATTATATGAACAAGTCTATGCCCACAAATTTAGATGAAATAAACCAATTTTTTAAAAAACACACACTGCCAAAACTCACATAAGGAGAAACAGACTAACTTGAATAGCCTATGTCTACTTAAAAAATTGAATCAATAATTATCTACTCCTGGCAAACAAAGAATAAAGGGAAACTACCTCAACTTGAAAGAATATCTACAAGAAACCTACAGCTAACATCATACTTACGGTGAGAGACTGGATGTTTTTTTTCCTATGACTGGGAGCAAGGTCAAGATGTGTCCTCTCACAACTCTCATTCAATATCATACTGGAAGTTATAGCTAGGGCCGTAAGAAAGACACAAAGATAGAAAAAAGAGGGAAGGAAGGAAAGAAGGAAGACAGAAAAAGTATACATGTGGAAAGGAAATAAAAGTCTTTATTTGTAGAAGACTTGATTTTCTATATAAAAAGTTTCAAAGAATCAACCGAAAGAAAAAAACAACTGTTGGAACTAATAAATGATTATAACGAGGTTGCAGAATACAGTGTAAATATACAAAAGTCAACTGCTTTCCTATAGACCAGCAATGAACAACTGAAATGTGAAATTAAAAACAATACCATTTACATTAGGTTCCCTCCCCCTGCCCCCGAAAAAAACAAGTATAAATCTAAGAAAATATACACAGGGTCTATATGAGGAAAACTACAAAATTCTGTTGAAAGGAATCAAAGATGATCTAAATAAATGGGAAGAGTTTCCATGGTAATGAATAGGAAGACTCTATTGTTAAAACGTCAATTCTTCCCAACTTGATCCATAGATTCAACACAATCCCAATGAGAATTCCAGTAAGTTATTTTGTGGACATCTACAAACTGATGTTAAAGTTTATATAGAAATGAAAAAGACCCAGAATAATCAACACAATACTTAAGAATAAAAACAAAGTTGGAGGACTGATACTACTGAACTTCAAGATTTACTATAAAGATATAGTAATTAAGATAGCATGGGGATTGGGAGATAAGGGAGATGTTGGTCAAAGGACACAAAATTTGGCATAAGGGCTCATGCGTGTAATCCCAGTACTTTGGGAGGCCAAGGTGGGCAGATCGCTTGAGGCCAGGAGTTTGAGACCAGCCTGGCCAACATGACAAAACCCTGCCTCTACTAAAAATACAAAAATTAGCCAAGTGTGGTGGCACACACCTGTAGTCCCAGTAACTTGGGAAGGTGGGGCATGAGAATCACTTGAACCCAGGAGGTGGAGGTTGTAGTGAACCAAAATCGCACCACTGCACTCCAGCCTGGAGGACAGAGTGAGACTGTCTAAAAAAAAAAAATTAATTAAAAAAAAAAATTTCAGGGCTCAAGAGATCTACTACACATCATGGCGACTAGTTAATAATAATAATATTATATACTGGAATATTGCTAAGACAGTAGATTTTAAGTCTTTTAATGACAAAAAATGATAATTAAGTGAGGTAATAGATATGTTAAATAGCTTGATTTAGCCATTCCACATGTGTACACATATCAAAACATCATTTTATACACTATAAAGATACACAATTTTTTACCTGTCAACTAAAAAAAAAAAAAAAGCATGGTAATAGCCAAAAATATATACATATATATATATATATATATATAGTCACGGAGATCAACAGGACAGAACAGAATAGAACAGAACAGGGAGCCCCCAAACAGACTCACACAACTAGAGTATAAACTGATCTTTGACAAAGGAGCAAAGGTAATTCAATTGAGAAAAGAAAGTATTTTCAGCAAATGGTGCTGCAATGACTGGCATCCACATGTAAAAGCACGAATCTAGACAAAGACCTTACAGTTTTAATAAAATTAATTCATAATGGATCATAGTCATAAGCATAAAATGCAAAACTATAAAGTAGACAGAAAATTACACTGGAGATAATCTAAATGACCTTTGGTTAGGTGATGAGTTTTTAGATACAGCACCAAATACTATACAGGAAAGAAAAAATGTTAAGTTGGACTACATTCAAATTAAAAACTCTGCTCTGTGAAAGACACTGTTATAAGAATAAGAAGAAGCCACCAACTGGTAAGAAGTATTTTTTTTTAATCTGACAAAGAACTGGTATCCAAAACAAAACAAAACAACAACAACAAAAACCATCAAAACTCAACAATAAGGAAAAAAAGCCAACTTAAAAAGGACAAAAACCCCAAACAGACACCTCACTGAAAAAGATACACAGATGGCAAATAAGGATTTGAAAAAATGCTCAACATGTGTCATTGGGGAACTGCAAATTAAAACAATAATGATACATCACTACCTGCCTCTTAGAATGGCTAAAATTGACAAACTGACCATATCAAATGCTGACAAGGATGTAGAGCAACAGGAACTCTCACTAATTGCTGGTGGGAATGCAAAATGGTACAGTCATTTTGGATGACAGCTTGATCATTTCTTACAAAGCTAAACATAATTTTTCCATAATATCCAGCAATCATGCTCCTATGTATTTTTCCAACTGAGTTGAAAACATGTCCACATAAAACCCCCAACATGAATATTTATGGCAGTATTATTCATAGTCACCAAAAGCTACAAGCAAGGTATCTTTCAATAGGTGAATGAAAATGAATGAACAAACTGTGTTACATCTATATAATGGAATATTACTCGGTGATGAAAAGAAATGAGCTATTAGGTCAAAACAGCAGCAACACCACCACCACCACCAAGGAAGAATCTTATGAAAGACTGGCTAAGTGAAAGAAGCCAGTCTGAAAAGTCCACATAGCATATGATTTCAAGCATACAACATTCTGGAATTGACAAAAATATAGAGAAAGTAAAGAGGTAAAGAGATCAGTGGTTGCCAGCAGTTAGTGGGTAGGGATAAATAGGTAAAGCACAGGGGATTTTTAGGGTGGTGAAACTATTCTATATGATACTATAATGGTGTGTATATGACATCATACATTTAATAAAAACCATATAACTATACAACAGAGAGAACTTTAATGTAAATTTTGGTCTTTGGTTAATAATAATGTATTAACATTAGTTCATTAGTTTTAACAAATATATCATACTAATGCAATACATTAATAACTGACACCAGGTGTGGTGGCTCACACCTATAACCCCAGCACTTTGGGAGGCCAAGGCACACAGATCACTTGAGACCAGGAGTTTGACACCAGTCTGGGCAACATAGTGAAACCTTATCTCTATTTAAAATATAAAAATTGGCTGGCTGTAGTAGTGCACGCCTGTAAACCCAGCTATTCGGGAGGCTGAGGCACATAATCGCTTGAACCCTGGGAGGCAGAGGCTGCAGTGAGTTGAGATCGTGCCACTGCACTCCAGCCTGGGCCACAGAGTGAGACACTGTCTCAAATAAATAAATAAATAAATAAATAAATAAATAAATAAATAAATGAATGAATGAATGAATAAAGCATTAACTGGGAAAACTGTAGGTTGGGGGGGAGAGGGCTATATGGAAAAACTGCTATTTGCTCAATTTTTCTGTAAATCTGAAACTGTTCAAATTGTCTATTCATTGTGTGCGTGGGCACGTGCGTGCACAAACACATGCATCAAACTGGAAAAATAAAGCTATTTACAGCTATTTATACTCTTAACTGATAATACAGAGTGGCCAAGAAATAGACAATATAAGAGACAGACATGTCTTAGAATTTACCATTTAGTTACTGTTTCGTTTTGCTGTCCCCCACTCCCACTCTCAACATTCCAGAAGAAAAGAAAGAAGTGATAGTCATTATTCAGCCTGTGCAGGTCTAGCTCTTCAGACACAAACATGGATAGTATCAGAAGATGCACAAAAATCAGACTGCACTACAAATTAAAAAAGAATAAGGTCTAGATTATTGGCTATAAATCACCAACTCCTAAAACCGAAGTACAAACTAGTAATCTTCAGAGGTCTGGCAGGAATAAAATTATACAATATATGGGTTAATACAACTGACTGAGAGAGATACAGCCTATGCCAAACTAAAGAAAGCTTGCCTGGTCTACAGCCCTAAAGGTTCAAATGTTTATTAAAAAAACACAGTAGTCACATAAAATGTCTGCTGGCTGGCTGGAATTCCATCACCTACAATTTACCTGCTTTCAAAAATTGTGTTCAACATTGAGAAAACAGAAAACCACTTATCTTGAGCTTAATATGGGCTTCTTTTTCCTTAACTGTAGAACACTTACTGAAATATCAAATCAATGGTTAGGGTATGTATCCTAGGCAGGCCTAAACCATTAACATTTGGTTTAAGCAACTTTGTATAATTTACCTCCTAAATCATAAAGAAGATACCTAAACATTTATATTAAAACCATACAACTCAAAGAAATTCTCATCTCAAGCAAATAATCCTGATGTTAAAATTATTTCCATCTTACATTCATAAAATCATCAAATTTTGTGTTTTCACATAACTTCTAGAAACATACAAACAGGGCTATATAAATTGAGAAGTTATGAAGCCAAAGTAGACTGTACATCAGGCAGCTCATAAAATTTCCTCTGCAAATGTATTTGATTTCTCCTACACTTCATCTATAAAAAACATTCACATAATGCTTTTATTTAATCATGAATGGCACCCAAAATGTAATAATCTCAACCTTTATGGTTTAAGTATGAAGAAATGAAATTGTGAATAACTTTGCATATAATTCAGATATAAAGAGTCAAGATGACAGTAAACTAAAAAAAAACCCACACTGATTACTGTATCACTAGAGTTTCAGTGTCCCAAAATGAAAAAGCTTTAGAGATTGATTTCAAAACAATATAAATATGTTTAACACTACTGAACTGTACACCTAAAAAATGATTTATAAAGCTAAATCTAATGTTATAGATATTTTTACCGCAATAAAAATATTAAACTAAAATGTTGTTAGCATGCTCCATATAATAAAGAAATGCCTAAAATTAATGTTAAAATAAAATTAATATATGGCACAAATATCATCTCAAATACAGTTTTTGCCTGTACAAATTATTTCTAATACCAAAAAATAATATAAGGTGAAATCAAATTCTCTGTTTTTCTCTACATTTCCCCTAACCACTGAGTTTACTGTACAGAACAGTAAGATATACTTAACTAGCTTTTCATATCTTTTATACTAAACATTATGATGCATAAACCAAATGAATGAGTAGACACTATTCTCTTTCTCAATAATTGAGTCAAGTAAATGATTATTATACAACAGTCATAAAGTAAACTTCAATTTAAATCTACCACTCTTGAGCTCAGTTTTAAAAATGTTTTATATATTTTAAAAGTTTTAAAATTTTATATATATGTATGGCATGCCTACAATTTCATCAGAGCAATCCTGCAGTTTCACAAACTAAAACAGCCTTTCACTCCAAGATGTGATGGTCCATTTAAACAAACAACAATCTAGAAGATCCCTGCCCCAGTAAGAGACCACAGAGTTGTCAATTAAAAAAATGTAGTTTTTCTAAAAGTAAGGTACGTAGACTACTGGTAATAATAAAATTTACACAGTGGTACACAGTGTAATGCGGTATACAAATATACATTTATTATCATTTTTGCGATGGGGTCTCACTATGTTGCCCAGGCTAGTCTCAAACTCCTGAGCTCAAGCAATCTAACCACCTTGGCCTCCCAAAGTACTGGGATTACAGGCACATGCCAACGCGCCCAGCCCAGATACACATTTTTAATTTTAGTTACTATAAATTTATTTTTATAGCTAGTTTTATTATGGTAAAGCATATTGTTTCCCTATCTAACGTAATGAAGTTTCATGTTGAAATAAATTTATTTAGGTATAAAAGATGGTCAAGTTTAAAGAGAAACACTAAATTTAAAAAGTATACATGATATATAAATTTGGTGAAATTGTTAAGATATGATGTAAGTGACTTAAGTTGGGGAAGCACTGCTGTAGGTTATGTTTACCATAGGCCAGGCTCAGTGGCTCATGCCTGTAATCCCAGCACTTTGGGAGGCCAAGGTGGGCGGATCATTTGAGGTCAGGAGTTTGAGACCAGCCTGGCCAACATGGTGAAACCCCATCTCTACTAAAAATAAAAAAAAAAATTAGCCAGTCGTGGTGGCACGCGTCTGTAATCCCAGCTACTGAGGAGGCTGAGGCAGGAGAATTGCTTGAACCCAGGAGGCAGAGGTTGCAGTGAGGCAAGATCACGCCACTGCACTCCAGCCTGGGCGACAGAGCAAGACTCCACCTCAAAAAAAAAAAAGAAAAGAATGGTGCCACTAATGTCAGGCATTCTGCTAAGTACCTTACACACACAATTTCATTTGATCCTTATAACAATCTATTAGATTATTACTAAATTGAATTTACCTATTTTATACTAGAAAACTGGGGGTCAAAAACGCTAATGCACTTGCCCAAGATCACCAGAGGTAGTAAATGACAGAGCCAGGGTTAAAATCCACGTCTGTCTGACAGATTCTAGAGTCTTAGTTTTCACTCCCTATGCTATACTATCTCTCTAGTCTAAAGGAGGAAAGATTGAGAAAATGAAGTAGACCTAAACCGAACCTCTTGTCAAGGGAGACATATCAGTCACTTAGTATACTAATTCCCAACATAAGATCATTTGTAATATGTATGTCACATAGTTAGAAGACAGCTACAGCAGTTATTGGGGCTTCAGGTACAAGCTTTGTTGAGCCAGAAAACCCTAGCGGAAGGACTATTCACTGTGCCATATCTAGAGGAAGGATCAAGCAACAAAGCCATTTAGAATATCAAGTGCATGTTCCTTATATCCATATATCCTTGTATCTCATGTATTCAAGAGTATCTGATTACTACCACTGGTTAAATAACACTTAACAGTCCCTACATCTAGGGTCCCAAGAGAGAATAAAGCATACTTTTGCTAGAACAAGGGTCTTTCCTGGTCATATTTGCTTCTCAAATGGCCCAATACTGAAAAACATACCACTGATGGCTCTCAATGTGCTTGACTCTCAAGCACATTTGAGATGTAGTAACATAGAAGCCAAAGGTCTATTGAATTACACCATCATATGACTATAGGACAAAGAAATTAAATTTTATTAGAACAAGTTAAAGAAAAAATAAATCTTCCTGTGTACACTAGGAATTACTGCATTATGGAAAGCTGGGTAATATGTACCTGAATTCATTTAGGGCATCAACTATTCGATTATATGCCAAACTTCTCTGACTGGCATCAGCTGATCTCCGGCTCATTTTCATAGCCTTGAAAACAATCATTAAGATAGTTAATTCTTATGTTAATCATGAGCAAAACATGGAAAAAAGTCTTTTTTAGACAGTCACATATTTACACAATGCTCTACCAAAATTCTTATCGAGAAAGAAATAAAGAAAGTAAATGCATTTATTGTGACTTTTTCTTCTACACATTTGGTAATTAATGAATGGTTGAACAAAGTTCAAAATTTTTGACTGTTTTCAATCTGTTATTTTTAAAACTGCAGACTGTCAACACATAAAAAAACTGATGTTGACAGTTTCTGGGTTACAAAAAACTTATTTTTCCCAAACAGAACAAGACATAATGATAACTCAATAACAACAACTCATGGTTTTATGCTTTTATTTTACAGATAACACTTCTGTTAACTCCTTTTTTTTTTTTTTTTGGACAGAGTCTCACTCTGTCACCCAGGCTGGAGTGCAATGGCGCGATCTCGGCTCACTGCAACCTCTGCCACCCAGGTTCAAGCGATTTTCCTGCCTCAGTCTCCTGAGTAGCTGGGATTACAGATGCCTGCCACCAGGCTTGGCTAATTTTTATATTTTTAGTAGAGATGGGGTTTCACCATGTTGGCCAGGCTGGCCTTGAACTCCTGACCTCATGATCCACCCACCTCAGCCTCCCAAAGTGCTGGGGTTATAGGCATGAGCCACTGCCCCCAGCCCTGTTAACTCTTCTTTAAAAATTTGCCCAGCCTGGCCAACATGGCAAAATCCTGTCTATACTAAAAACATGAAAATTAGCCAGGTGTGGTGACACATGCCTGTAATCCCAGCTATGAAAGAGGCTGAGGCATGAGAATCGCTTGAACCCAGAAGTCTGCAGTTGCAGTGAGCCGAGATCATGCCACTGCTGCACTCCAGCCTGGGTAATGGAGGAAGACTGTCTCAAAAAAAAAAAAAAGGGAATATAAAGATTCTACAATAAGATAGCTAAAGGTGTTAGTAATATTTGCTTTTTTTTTTTTTTTTTTTTTTTTAAGACAGAGTCCTGCTCTGTTGCCAGCTGAAGTGCAGTGGCACAATCTTGGCTCACTGCAACCTCTGCCTCCCAGGTTCAAGCGATTCTCCTGCCTCAGCCTCCCGAGTAGCTGGGACTACAGGCACACGCCACCATGCCCCGCTAATTTTTGTATTTTTAGTAGAGATGGGGTTTCACCATGTTGACCAAGATGGTCTCGATCTCTTGACCTTGTGATCCACCCGCCTCGGCCTCCCAAAATGCTGGGGTTACAGGCATGAGCCACCATGCCCGGCCAATATTTGCTTTCTTAAAATATATTTAGCCAAGGTTGAAAAGCCTTAATCTAGGTAGGCAAAAGGGGGATCAGGATTAGGATACGGAGGTCAAAAAGAACTTTAATCTTTTACACTTTTTCAAAGAGAACTGAATTCTGTATTCTTTATGTAATTACAAAGTGATTAAATATTGTCTAAAAAAATAATTAAGATGTCAGCCTACTTTAGGCCAGAAATCATGTTCCTGTACACCCAAAAGCTTCAGAGGGTAAAAGTGAAACACACTTTATGTTTTTTCAAACTGTTAAGAGACTGGCAATTTATAAAGAAGTGAATATTATTGTGCTAGAATTTGGTAGTGTTCTTCCTTAATCTTATCAGCAATGCTATTTTTAAATTAAATCACAAATCTCAAAAGGTAGACGACTTCAAAATAACTGCCAAGGTGTTCAGAAACAAAATCCATAGCTTTTATTTAAAAAAAAAATAGTTTGAAAACTGGCCCTAGAAGATAACTTCTTTGGATGGTACAATATTCACTATTATATTCTATTCTTAATAATATTCTATCATTAAGTAACTACTATAGAACTTTAAAAATTAAGTCCCATTCATTTATGTAAAAGCATTCATTTAATTTCATCTTTCAGCTTTAATAAAAAATGGGATACTACAATTGAACAAATACCCAAACAACTACAAGCATTAACAATATACATTTTAGGTCGGGCTCCCCAACCTCTGGGCCGAGGACCAGTACCCATCAGTGGCCTGTCAGGAATTGGGTCGAGCAAGCGAGTGAGCGAGCATTACTGCCTGAGTGCTACCTCCTGTCACATCAGTGGCAGCATTAGATTCTCATAGGAGCGCATACCCTATTGTGAACTGTGCATGCAACAGATCTAGGTTGCACACTCTTATGAGAAACTAATGCCTCTGAAACCATGGCAACTCCCCACCTCCCCAGCCCCGTCTGTGAAAAAATTATCTTCCACAAAACTGGTCCCTGGTTGCCAAAAAGGTTGGGGACTGCTGCTTTAGGTTACAGAATTATCAAAGCGTTAAAACATGAAAACACTTGAAAAGTAATCTTTAATGAGTTCTATAATGCCTATTTCAAGTTTTATACAAAGCTTGAAATACTTCTCCAAATAACTCAAAATGTCAGTTCACCCACAACTTATTACTGTGTGTGATGACTCTGGCTAGACTACAAAATGTGAGTGCAGCCAATTGAAGAAATGTAATCAGTGTCTAACTTAAGAAAAGGTAAATGAAAATGGCCTTTACTCATTTGTTCAATAAAAAAGTATTGCTAATGAACTATTTAT
This sequence comes from Pongo abelii, assembly GCF_028885655.2. Classification (NCBI taxonomy): domain Eukaryota; kingdom Metazoa; phylum Chordata; class Mammalia; order Primates; family Hominidae; genus Pongo; species Pongo abelii. Next base: position 140,072,004 of record NC_071989.2, read on the forward strand.
TTTTTGACATATTCAATATGAATAACTAACATCTATGTCTTCTCTAAAGGCAGATGATCCTTAGTCACTAATGAGTTATTGAGATACATCCTTTCCTTTCTAAACCATTCTAACGGGTCTACCCACCTCTCGTCTCTTATTCCAGTCTCTTCAAAATGCACTACCAAGTGCTCGTTTCAGCAGCCATATATAAAACACACTGCCAAGTTAATCTCCCCAAAGTACAACTTGCAAACAGCCTTAAAGACAAAGTCAGAACTGCCTGGCAAGCACTCTACATTTTTTGTCATCAGGTCCTCATTAACTTCGCCAGTTGTACCTCTCACTATTCCTCTTCGTATCCTTTCCCCTCCACAGACTGTTGCAAAAAACTTTGGTGACAGCCACTGATTTTATCAGCTCAACTTCTGGGAATCTCCTCTAAAAAATAATCTGGAAAATTCACCAAGATGTTAACGATAGGGTAGCAACAATTGTGCAAAAGTAGAAATGGCCTAACAGGGAAACTGTTACTTAAATTGAGGAGACCTACTAAAATATATGTAAGAACCATTTACAATAACTTGAGAAATGTGTATGTGACAATGATGTTTTTTTATTTTACTATTTGAGATAGGGACTCACTCTGTTGCTACAGTGCAGAGGCACAACCAAAACTCACTACAGCCTCGACCTTCTGAGCTCAAGTGCTCCTCCCACCTCGGCCTCCCTAGTAGCTAAGACTACAGGTGTGCTCCCCCATGCCTGGCTAATTTTAAAATTTTTTTTTGTAGAGACAGGGTCTTGCCATGTTGCTCAATCTGAGTTTTTTTAAATGGGCATATAATTTGAAAAATGTAGACACAGCACAATCCCTACCAAGTAAAAGCACAATATGCATAAAAAAGGCCTAAATAAGATTTTTCAGCAATGAGTTACTGTGTTCCCTTTGGGTGGCAAGAATGTTGATTTTCTTGCTATTCTGCTATATCCAATTTTCAGAGCTTTATGTTTCAAAACATCCCATACATCCTTCAAAATGCAGTCCAAATGAAACTTCTTCCCAATAGGAAGTCATTTCACTTTCCCCCAAATTTCTAAAAAAACTTTGTCCTTCCTTTTTAGCTTAGATTCTAATATTTCACAATTTACTTTACATATTTGTATTGTATATACTATCTCAGTAGCAACCGACAAAAGTGATCACTCCTTCCTTGAAATACTTTCTGTACTTGGCTTTCCCCAAAAGAATATAGTCTTGTTTTTTCTCCTAATTGAATGGCCAATCCTTTTCCTTCTCCTCTGCTGGTTCCTTCTCATCTCGTCAAACTCAATGTTAAAATGCACCACAATTCAGGCTTACCATTCCCTGTCCTCTCTTGCCAATCTCAATGAGTTTCATGGCTTTAAATACCATCTACACACTGATGACCTCTCTGGTAAACTCCAGACTCATAAAAACATAAGGATGTCCAGATGCAAATATAAAATATCCATCTTCTTTTATCAAATCTGTTTCGCTTGCAGTCTTTCTCACTTCAATGCTGGCAACTTCATCCTTTTAACTGCTTGGCTAAAAAAATCTTAGAGTCAACCTTAATGGTTTTTTCTCCCATAGGCCAATTCAGTCTACCAGCTAATCACGCTGGCTCTGTTTTCAAAATATATCCAGAATCCAACTATTTCTTATCAATTCAATCACTAAAGTGGTTTGAGTATTCATCATCTGTCACCTGGATTACTGCAACAGTATGCTAATTGGTCTCACAACATCTACTTTTGCTCCTAGAAATCTATTATCCACCAGCAGTAAGAGTGATCCTCATAAATAATGTCATTCTTCCTCCACTCAAAACCCTCCAATGGTTTCCCATCTTTCATACTTTCGTAAGAATAAATGCTAATGTTCTTAACAATGGTATCTTATAAGGCCCTACATGATCTAGTCTCACTTCAACCCAGGCACCTTGGCCTCATAATGCTGCTTAAGTATCAGGCTTACTCCTGCAATAAGGCCTTTGCCCCTGCCTGGAATACCTTGTTCCAGATGGTTGTAGCTCACTTGCTCCATATTTCTGGACCACATTCACACGTCCTTTAACAAGGGGCATTCCTGACTAGCCTATAAAAATTAGTAATCCTTCCTTCCAGGATTCCTTATATACCTTTCTCCGTTTTATTTTTCTTCACAGGACTTATTACATACATCTATATTCATATGTTTATTTGTCCCATGAGGTCAGAAGTGTTGCTTTTATCACTTCTCTTTAGTTGGTAGAACGGGGTCTACCACATTTTAGGCCCTCAAATATTTATTTACAGAACAAATGGATGAATGATCTTATATCTTTTATTAGACAGTAAGCATCTTAAAAAGGGTTCAATCTATTTGCATCCACCAGAGCACTTTATAGGACACGTGCACAATGTCTGTTAATTTTTCTGCCAAATTAATAAATATAATGCTTAATCGGGAGAATAAGATTTTAAAAGGAAAAGACATAAATAAATAACTATGCTTACCTGTTCTATTGCACTCTTTAATTTGTTCATGTGGCTTTCAAAGAGAGGAAAATGTGAAAAAAAGAATTCATTAAATTTGTTATTTTCATCTTCATCTTTGGATAATGAAAAGATTACCCCAATTGCAATCTTCTTTTTCCGCACAATTCCTGGGTTAGGGCCACAGCTTTCATCTGAGAGATTAAAGCTTTCTTCTATAGACCTTAAAAATAAATGTTTTTTTTTAATTTACAAAAGTAAAAATAATTAAATTCACAATTTAGTCTTCTTGCTAATTAAATGTAGGCAAGCTAAGTCTTTTGCTGTTTTATCAAACAAACCTATAATTTCATACCAATTGTATATCTCTTTAAGAAATCTACTGGCTATTCTTTCAGGTTCATGTTTTTCTAAGAAATTTTACTACAGAGTCAGACTGGGAACATTTTTTTGTCCAATTAGAAGTTACTAAAGAAGTAGATAATCCCAATTCATAATCAACCAAAAAGTGGCTAAATTTTAAGATTTATAGATGAGTCTGGTACAATCTTTTCCCTGTTCTAGGCCCTTCTGGTCTCTGTTTTTGATTTCAGGAGTAAAGTCAAAGATGAAGGAATAAAGGAAATAAAAAAGAGGAGAAAACAAGAACTTTTAGTATCTACAGTTGTACTTAATGTAGATTAAAAACTAATCTTTCAAGAATGAATTACCTTGCCAAAATAAAAACATGAAAAACTGAAATATCAAAACATGTAGTATATAAATCAAAGACCTAAACATAAAACTCTTAGAAGAAAACAAAGGGTAAAGGCGTCATGCATCATGACACTGATTTGGCAATGGTTTCTTGGATATAACACAAACAGCACAGTCAACAAAGGAAAAAAATAAATAAACTGGACCACATACAAATTTAACCTTCTGTGCATCAAAGGACACTATCAATGGAGTAAAAAGACATCCCACAGAATGTAAAAAAAAATTACAAATCATATATCTGATAACGGATTAATATCTAAAATATATACAGAATTTCCCCACCTCACCAACAAACCAAAAAAATGCAATTATAATATGGGCAAAGGACTTAAATAGACATTTCTCCAAAAAAGATATACAAATAGCCAACAAGCACATGAAAAGATGCTCAAGTCAGATGTGGTGCCTCATGCCTGTAATCCTAGCACTTTGGGAGGCTGAGGCAAGTGGATCACTCGAGCCCAGAAGTTCTACTAACCTGGGCAACATGGCGAAACCCCATCTTTACAAAAAAAAAAAAAAATTAGCCAGGTGTGGTGGCAAGCCTGTAGTTCCAGTTATTTGAGAGGCTGAGGTGGAAGGATCACCTGAGCCCAGGGAGGGTGAGGCTGCAGTGAGCCGTGATTGTGCCACTGCACTCCAGCCTGGGTGACTCAAAAGGGAAAGAAAATAAAAGAATAGAAAAGATGTTCAACTTCACTAATTATTAGATAAATGCAAATAAAATCCACAATGAGGAACCACTTCAGACTCATTAAGATGGCTATTATCAAAAAAAACAGAAAATAAGTGCTGGTGAAGATATGGAGAAATTGGAACCATTGTGCATTGCTGGTGGGAATGTAAAATGGTACAGTAACCATGGAAAACAGTGTGCGGCGTGACAGTCCCTCACAAATTTAAAAACAAAATTACCATACGATCCAGCAATTCCACTTCTGCATATATAACCAAAAGTATTGAAAATGGGGACTCGAACAGATACTTGCACACTCATGTTCAGAGCAGCATTATTCACAATAGTTAAGAAGTGGAAGCAACCCAAGTGTCCATCAATAGATAAATGGATAAACAAAATGTGGTATGTATATACAATGGAATGTTATTCAGTCATAAAAAGGAATGAATTTCTGACACATGCTACAACATCGATAAACCTTGAAGACATTATGCTAAATGAAATAAGGCAGACACAAAAGGACAAGCAGTGTATGATTTCATTCATACAAGGTATGAATGAAAATTCATAAAGACAGAAAATAGAATGGTGGTTACAAGAGGAAGGGAAGGGAGAAATGAGGAATTACGTTGAATGGATACAGAGTTTCAGCTGGGAAGAGGAAAAAGTTCTGGAGTTGGATGGTGATGATGGCTGCACAACAATATGAAGGTATTTAAATAAATGTCACTGAACTGTACACCTAAAAATGGTTAAAATTGTAATTTGTTATGTATAACTTACCACAATTTTTAAAATGTAGTAAATTTTAAAAGTTTTCAGTTTCAAACTTAAAATACACAGAATACAAGTCCAGGCTCTAAAAAAACCATATAAAATTGTGTTTAAGGAACTACTCAATCTTGTTCTGTGTTTAAAGTTCCAACTTACCATCTAGGAAATACCCCATTTTCCAAACTTGTTGTTTGGCTGCGTCGCCAACGTCGCTGGTAGCTGCTGGCACAACTTCGGGTAAGTGAGGAGTTTGGGGAAGGAAATGGAGTGATCAGCAAGCTGCTGAGGGATGCTGTTAAGTCAGAAGAACAAGTATAAGTCAATAATGACTAAGCATAATGACAAATTTCTTTTTAACAAAATTACAAATAGGTTAAATTAAACTTTATTTGCTTCATGAGCCTCTAAAATGTCCATTAAAAGAACACATCCTTCTTGGAGCAAGGTCTCAGAGGAGAAAAATCATATATTAACAATGTATCAGCAAAAAACTCTGAGACAATCCCCTTTTGGCATTCCCCTCTAGGGACTCCAGAAGAAAATTATACTTTGCAACAAGGCATTATCCCTTTGGCCACTGGATTGACTGTCCCCTTACTTAGCTGAATCCTTTTAGTTCTTAAATTAAAGGAAATCTGATGCTATTCAAACTTAATGCAGCAGCTGGATTTTAAGAACAAGCTATTGAAAGTAAGTGTCTGAATGGCATTTAAAGAGGTCATTTACAAGTATTCATGGATCACGTGTGCACATGTAGTCAAACCTACCACTTTTAATTAAGAATCATGACTATACCTACTAAGCTCCAAAAAAAGAATGCTCCCTGGAGCATCTAAGGTGACAAACACATTCCAGCAGACTCCACTCTTTAACGGCTGCAATCCCCTGATCTTGGGGATTATTCCCTTCCCAAAACACTTCTCTGAAATCTATAAGATATGTTTATTGCTTGAGGTGTTAAGAGCTACAACTGCTGATTTTTCATTAGGCTAGGGGATTTTCATTAGGCTTTTCCCCACTGGATTTAGAGAGGATAAGACTTGCCATTAAGGGCTTGCTTTTGTTTGGCAATATTCCAGACTTCTATCTTTCATGATCATAAGCACATACTGAAAATGTATATTCAAAACGGATCTATTATCATCACTATTAAAAACGTACAGGCCAGATGATAAATTATTTTGGACACCAGCACTAAAAACTGAGACACTTTCATTACGAAGATCTATTCATTTGAATTCTGACAAATTCAATGATAGAGGATAAAGCTGTATGTGCCATGCAAACATGTAGACCATCAATGAACTCATTCTAAATTACTTTAGAACGCAGATTCTAAATGTAGACCACATTTTATCAATTAGTATTACAAAATCTTGTAGTCCAAGATTGGGTATGTACAACTAAATCTGGGTATGACTTCGGTGAAAAATAAAATGCTGTCCTCAGTTTGGAAAAAATACATTTCACTGCATTCTAATATTAAAAATAACCCTATTAGAAAAAAAAGAAAACACACATTAACCTAAATGGCATATATGAATCCAATAACTTGAAGCAGCCTAACAGATCAGTCTAGCCAGATGCTTCAACTTATAAAGAATGTAAGTATAAATAAATTAATTTATCATCTCTCAAATCTTAAATAAAATAATGAGAATTAAATTCCTGCCAGGGAAGACTAAATATCTAGATTACATCAAAGCAAAGGGTATTAAAAGAAATATACTCTAGATTATTTAAAACAAAAATAAGAAACTCAATTAGAAAAGAAAGATGAGATTACTTGAAAAACACAAGCTATTCTTATTAGAGTAGTGGGGTGGCAACCCTAGCTATCCATTAGAATCAAGTGTCAGGTTTTGCATTTTGTTTTGTTTCACAAATAGAGATGCCTAGAGATACCTTCTCTAGGTTACATGAGAGTCTTTGAAAGTAGAGTTCAGGCACCTGAATTTTTTATAAAACTTCTCTTTGTTATTCTAATACACTCCTAGGGATTGCAATATATGGCAAGTTTAGATTTTTCATTTATACTCAAAACTGAATTATAGAACAATTTCGATAGCAGAGCCATATAATGTAACAACACATGCTATCACACTGAATTAAGTTTCTCATATCTAACAGTAATTCAAGCCTAAAATTACTCCTCCTTTTACTTATGCTGCTCTCTGGGCCCCAACAAACACTTTTCCTTTTAGCTAAAATGCTTTTCTGAGCTTTTGCCTGGATAAATGCTATTTATTTCCCAAAATACAACTTAATCATCATCCTTCTGTAAAGCATCGTTGGCATCCCTGCCCCTTGCCCAGGCTAAGTGTGGTGTTCTTTCTCTGAAGCTTTTTGCGCAGGCCTATCACTAAATGCATCACACAATGAACTATGACAGATGATTTTCCTAATTTTTCTCCCACTAGACTCCATACGTCTGTGTTCCATAAGGGCAGACTCTCGGCTTTAATTTTTTTAATGTCCACCATGTTTCACGTTTCAATAAATGTTTGCTAGACCTACAAATTTTGGACAGGTACATATTTGAAAAAAAAAAAGTATAACACTGATTCAAAATGCCTATGCTTTTCCGGGCAAGAGACAATATGACAATTTAAACTTTAGTTAGCAGCAAGCAAATATAAGCAAATGTGTGTGTGTGTGTGTTTTTTTTTACTACGGTTTCTAAGCAGTTTTCTGACCAATGCTTTTCTTCTTATATTCACTAGGCTTCAACCAGTGTACTTTACTCTGGCTTTACTTCATCCTGGCTTTATTCTACTCAGCACACTTAAAAGTAAACATGAAAAATGTTAAATTTATAAGACTTTGCTCTGGTCTTTTCACAGTTCTCTTGTAAGGCTAATATCAATATGAACAAATTTGATAATAAAGGGAGGGATAAAAAAGAAAATCAATGCCAACAGTAATCTCATAAAAAAACTGAATACAAGAACGTGACATTACCAGACCGTGCTATGCCACTGTCTCTGTCCTCATTGAGCTCTCTTCCAGGCATGTCCATTGGGTTGCTGTGAACTATAAATAAAGATGAAACTGTCAGTTATAAAATATATTGCTATTCAGGTGGATGAACAGCTCCTTTTAAATAGCAAACGAAATCATGCTCATCTCATTGCATTCCCTTATTTTTTTCAATAGCATGGCACCAACCCAACACCAAGAGCTATTACTCAGTTGAACAAGCTTTGAGAGCTCTGTGAAGATTTGATACACAGTATAAGAATCTAAAACATGATATCTAAAGAAGCAAGGAGTGACTAAAAGTCATATTTGGGAAGCATATTCAGTGACAGATATTTACAATATACTATTAAATGAACAAAAGCAAGCTACTGAACAGTATGAGTGCTTGCTGGGACCAAGTGGTGGGTATATCACAGTTCATTCTACTGTTTCTGCCTATAACAATGTATGTTTCAAAATTCTCTATAATAAATTAAGATATTTGTTTGAATAGTATGATCCCAATTTTCTTTAAAAAACAAAAAAGCAGGTATTTCTGGCTGATAAAATGGCTAATATATATTTTTGCCTTTTAAAAGTGTTTTCCAAGTTTTCTATAAATATATATTTTTTATATCTAATATTTACAGGGAAAGAAAATATTAATCAAAACAAGAAGGGCTAAATTGATACCAATCTGAGAACAATGAAGAGTAAATGTGTTCACATTCCAGTAATTTCCACTAAAAGTTTACAATGTTAGGTAATCCGCTAAAATGTGTGAAAACAAGGAATATGATTAGAATCCTGGATATATACACATGAACACACTCTACAATCATCAACTTGATTATGTAAGCAAATATAGTCGTATACGCCTTTTACAGAGCGTTATAGTAGTGCTTGTTCATCTAAATCTTAGCTCCAAGAAAAACTGTTCTTATGGAATAGTGTAGATCAGAAATTTTACAATAATAACAAGATAGGATAATTTTCTGCAATTGGTGAACTATGGTACAAAAGCTACTCAGCCATGGAAACAAGACAGTGTCACATTAAAAATTCCAAGTGGTATCATAAGAAATAAAGTTCATATTAAGTTTTGGTTTCAGATTCTGAAGTTAAAATCATTATGCCACAAGAGAAATGACAAACTGAAATTTCATAAAAATGTCAATTCTACTGATAATTCAGTGTCTGGAAACTTTAAGAACATGTTCAGTAGAAAGGAATTAAGTTTTTATACTTCCTAAAGCAATGTTTTCTTAACCACAACCTCACCAATTGCATTCATCTACTCTCTTGTTTCCACAGCTTAACTACAGAGTCTAGCCGTTGGGGCACACCAACTAGTCTACCCACACAGCACATCGCAAACCTGCAAAGAAAGAGGCGCTCCTGATCAGGCGGAGCGGACCCTGCTCAGAGAATGCCCGCCTGGGGCTGCAGAACTGTGAAAGACCTACATGGCAAAAACGTAAAATACACATGAAAGAGGACTGTTAGAGAAGCCACAATGCGTCAGGGAAAAAAGATGAGCTAAGGCAGCACAAGAGCAGACCAACAAATATGGATGGAAACTTTTAAACTAAATAAGAATTCAAGCTGTCTTTCCCATTTTTGAAACAGGATGGTGTTTCTTTAGCCATGATTTATATCAAACAACAACTTCACGTATTTTTACGAATAAATCTATATGTAATAAAAACAAGCTTCTGCTATATAAAGTAAAAATTATTTTAAATGTTCAATCCTTTCTAATGTAAAGCAGTATTTTTAAAGATCTGAAAAAGTACGATAATGTTATCTATCTAATCTGATATTTGCCAAATAAATTTATTTTTTTTAAGTTGTTTGAAGATTATAGTATGTGCCTACAACTGCAGTGAGGAGAAAACCACCTAAGCACCTGGCACACAGCATACAACAGGGTGCAAAACCAGAAAAGAGATCTTACTGACAAATTAAAAATTGGTTTTTCTAACCCAGTGATGTTACAAAGTAATGGAAGAAACCAAGGTTACTAAACCAGGAGTCAGCCACTGTGGAAGGAGGAACACAAATGAAGCTCATCAGGGACCGGACTCCCAGCTGTTCAAGAGAAGTGGCTGCCACATGCTTCATCAAGAAAAGGTAACTGCAGTCTGAAGACCCAAGAAGGACATTATACCCTGAAAGCAAGCAGCTGGGTTACCTGTTAGTTATGCTTCATCAAAATAGTCTAAATAGCCCTGAAGGACATTTATCTAGGATGGAATAGGGGGCTTTCTGTTTTAAAAAGTGACAATTGCATGTTTCTTCTTCCCTTTTTTGAAACAGAGTTTTGCTCTGTCATGTAGGCAGGAATGCAATGGCATAATCATAGCTCACTGAAAGCTCGAACTCCTGAGCTCCAGTGATCTTCCCTCCTCAACCCTCCCCATGAGCCAGGACTCCAGGTGCACGCCACCAGGCCCAGCTAATTTTGAAAACTTTTTAGTAGAGACAAAGTCTTCCTACATTGCCGAGTTGATCTCAAATTCCTGGGGTCAATTGATCCTCCTGCTTTGGCCTCCTAAAGTGTTGAAATTACAGGCATGAGCCACTCTATCCAGCCAACTGTAGTTTTCAAATTGCTAACAGATATTATTTTTCTGTAGCAAGAACTTCTATAATTATAGCACATGTACAGCAATCCTTCCATGTCTCAATGGTCAGCTCTTTAATTCGTCCTAGCTTTCTTTCCCTCGTTACTTCAAAAATTATCTACTTTTTCAAACTCCTTCCCTACCTCTTCTTCTCAGCATAAAACTTTTGTTTCCTAGAGTATGCACATGCATATATGCACATACACACAGTAGAATTAACCAGATTGGAACCCTTTTTTTTCTATCACCCTGCTTCAAAACTTACTCTCTCATCCATCCTTGCCTCCTTCCTGCCTAAGCTGTCATGTTATTCAAGCCTTACAATGTGCTAGTGACTTATTAAAAAATCCTAAGTTCCTCCCTCCCTTCCAAAGTTAACTCTAAATCAGCTAGGACCCCAATCCCCCATTCTTCTTCAAAAACCTCCTTCTATCAATTATTACTTCTAGTCTTTAATTTCATGCTCCTTATAACTTCCTTTTTCTGTCAACACTTAAACACAGTCAAGTCTCTTCCACCACCCTCCATATATCTAATCCTACAGCAGTTCAGCAGTTCTCAAAATGTCATGCAAGGACCCACTGGGTCCCCGAGACTTTCAGGGGGTCCGTGAAGTCCTCCATTTTCCAACTACCTATCTGTGTGAGACAGGATTTTCTTGATACACTTCAATGAAAACAACATATCACAAAAGACTGAATACAGATGCAGATATGAGAATTTAGCTGTATCCTCATCCAGAAATTAAGGAGACTTGTAAAAATATAAAACAATGCCACTCTTCTTACTGATTTTTTGGAGGCCTGTAATAACATGAAAGGGGGTATTAGTGTAATTTTTCAAGGATTTACTAAATATTCTTCAATTTTTTGGTTGTAATTTCTAATAAAGTATTTATCAGTAGTTGTACTCCACATAAACAAAAGTTCTCTGCAGTCCTCAATAATTTCTAAGTGTGTAAAGAGCTCCTAAAACCAAAAAGTTTGAGAACGACTGCTTGCATCTTGGACAAAAGTCCAAACCCTGAGTCGTCCCATTCTGACATCTATTCTCCCCACTGAAACTGCTCATCTAGGCCACCAAAACCCTTCCTGTTGCTTAATTTAGTCCATATTATTTTATATTACCTTATAGCAGTAATTGATGCTGATTATATTACACTGTAAACTTTTTTCCCACGTAACACACTCTCTGTATTTTCCCCCCTCAGTCTTAGTCTGTGTGCCTCTCTTCTCCTACCCCTTCTTTTTTTGAGACGGAATCTCGCTCTGGCTGGAGTGCAGTGGCGCAATCTTGGCTCACTGCAAGCTCCGCCTCCGGGGTTCACGCTATTCTCCTGCCTCAGCCTCGAGTAGCTGGGACTACAGGCGCCCGCCACCACACCCAGCTAATTTTCTTTTGTATTTTTAGTAGAGATGGGGTTTCACTGTGTTAGCCAGGATGGTGTCGATCTCCCGGCCTCGTGATCTGCCCACCTCGGCCTCCCAAAGTGCTGGGATTACAGGCGTGAACCACCGCGCCCGGCCTCGTAACCCTTCTTAAAGCCAGCATTCCCCAAGGCTCCATCTTCAACAATCTTTCCTTCTCATTCTTTACATTTCCAAGGTCATCCTCCATTCCTGTGCTTTCAATTATAATTTATGTCCTGATGATTCTCAAATCCACAGAAGATACAACTAACTGGTCAACTTCTATTATTTTTAAATTATTAAACACTCATCCATTTTTATGTTAAAGAGAATACCCTACAATATACCTATCTAACTAGCTAACAACAATGGATTTCTTCACTTCGATATTCCGGTACTTCCAACTGAACATGCCTAAACCTAAAATCATCAATTCTGATTTCTTCTATTTCCCTTAGTGAACAGCACCAATATCCATGCAATTAAACAGCCAGCAAAGTGCCAAACTTGATTCTTCCTTTTGCCTCACCCCTTCTATTTAATTAGCTAATCTGGTCCACTCTATGTCCCTTAGTGAATTTCTCAACAACTATCCCCACTGACACTAATTTACTGTAGGTATCATTATCTGTCATTTGGAGTAACATGATCAGCCTTCTAATATGGGCCTTTTCTCAATCCCACTTATCTGAATCCATTCCTACTGCAGTTAGAATATTCTTCTACAGACACAAATGTAATTTGTGTTGCTATATTCCGAAAATTCCTCTGTGGTGGCCTCGAGAATAAATCTCAAAGATCTCCAACTATAAAGAGTATGTTGATTAAGAACACCTACTGAAATCCATTGCCACATTTGTGCAAGGACACATAGCTGATAGGCTGCTCCCAGCCAATGGCTGAACACAGTAGGTATACTAAGGCAGGCCCATTTTGGGGAGACATGGGACACTTCTGACAACCAACTTTGACTCAAATACTTCCCAGGGCCTTGCTAAACCTCCCTTGAACTGTATAGCGGGCTGAGACACTTCCAGTCAACATTCTATCCCTCTCTCCTTCATCCATGGTCAGACTTACATCACAATTCGATGGGTCTCTCAGACTTTCCCAGCATTTTCCTCATTTTCCTTTACATAGTCATTTCCCCTAATACAATTGTTGCACATTTAATCCTGTCTTTGGCACCTGTTAAAAAAAACAGGTAAAGGACCCGAACCAACACACCTGCACTGGTGCCCAACTACACTACACCAAGCATTAACTCTGAATTCTTCAGTGTGGCCTACAGTGTGTTTTGTGATCTAGCTTTTGCTCCATTCTTTCTTTTTCATTTACTTTACCCCTACTCTGTACTCCACACATACTGATTTATTCACATTCTTTCCATACTCTATGATCTCTTACCCCTAGGTCTGTGTACGTACTACTGCTTCTTCACAGAACATTTCTTTCCCTAACCATCTGGCTAATCCTTCAAGCTTAAGCGTCATGTCCTCAAGGAAGCCTTCCTTGACTCTCCAGGACTGAACTGAGTGCTTCTCCTTATTTTAATCACACACTGCTTTTAACTCTAAGAATTTACTATAGTATACTGTAATTGTTGTATTACTTTTCTGACTTCCACTAACTATAAATCCATTGAGGCAGGAACTGTGTCTGGTTCACCACTGTATCTTCAGGGCCTAGCAGAGTGCTTGGCATATTATAGGTGCTCACCACATACTTACCGATTGATTGATTGATTGGAAATTGAAAGAAAATAAGAAATGGTAGACACACACACAAAAATCCTTGATTCACAATTAAAAGAGTGCAAGTAAATGCTGCTCATTATTTAAAGTCAGTAGTATGTAAAACGGATTTTCTACTCTATATTAAAAGAGAAGACAAGTATATCTAACCTCTATAGTATAATTTACCTTTATAAGTAATAATGGATTTGTGTTATAAAATGAATTCCTTTTGGCTGGGGCACGGTGGCTCACACCTGTAATCCCAGGACTTTGAGAGGCTGAGGTGGGTGGATCACCTGCGGTCAGGAGTTCGAGACTAGCCTGGCCAACACAGCAAACCCTGTCTCTACTAAAAATACAAAAACTAGCCGGGTGTGATGGCGCGTGCCTGCAGTCCCAGCTACTTGGGAGGTTGAGGCAGGAGGATTGCTTGAACCCGGGAGGCAGAGGTTGCAGTGAGCTAAGATCACGCCACTGCACTCCAGCCTGGGTGACAGAGTGAGATTCCATCTCAAAAAACAAAAACAAACAAAAAAAACCCATAATTACTTTCAACTTTCAACAAGCCCCTTGAGCTTTGAAAAGTATCAAATTATAAAGAAAAAAGATTTCATTATTTCTTTGTCACATTTTTCCTTTATTAAAATCAATGAAGTAATCAAGCAAGTTAAGAAAACGCAGAACTTCTATTTTTCTATAACACACATACATTATAAAGTATATGCCTAACACTATGACTAGCCCACAGTAATAGGTGTTTTATAAGTGATTGTTCATTTGAATAAACACAAATTATAAAAAATAAATAATAGGATGTCATACAGTTCAAGTTGGAAGAAAAAACTTTTCTACTAATATATAACAAATATTTATTAAAATTAATTATAAATAAAAGTTCTTGCTAAACAGAAAATGAAAGAAATATTAATACTTTTCTAATTGCTATCCCATTCCCTTGGCTACTATGTAGCTTTTTATGCACCAGAAATATCGCAATACAGCAGCAGTTCAGTTGAGCTGTCTAGAAAAAATGACTGGAAATCTTAGAAAGTCTGTCACTTTAAAATGTAGTACTTAAATAACAACAATCAGCTAACCGAAGTACTAAATAAATTGTTATTCTAATAAATCTTTTAAGAAACATCAAATTTGAACATCTGCTCATCTGAGTTACAGGTCACAAAAACAAGCATCATTTTAAAATAACTTTTATGGTTATGGAAGAGAGAAGGAAGAAGGTGTAATAGTCTTCCTCAGCTGAAATAGCCAAAAGAACTACTAAGGGCTTTTCTTATCACTGACACCTTTCAAAGATGCATCAAATTTAACAATGAAAAACAATGAAGACAAATTAGATATATCTACAGCAGTACTCTTTATCAGATACAAAATAAATATTGTGTTCAAATATATGAAAAATATGTTTTCCAAATAAATGTTATACATACTGGCAATTTAAATGCCTCTTCCACTTACAGTATTTGAAATTCTTTGTTATCATGACAGATCTGCACTATTAAGGAATAACTTCAAAAAACACTTGTTCCACTGCTAATATTTTTTAAACTTATAAAATCAAAGGAACCATTACCTATATTTCCAAGCAGTCCATTAATAACTGTGTTATTATCAGCCTTTAATGTATTGTTGTCCTGATTGATGAATTCAAGACTATCTTGTAGCCTATGGAGGGTGAGAAAAAAATTAATTCCAAATTCATTTTATGGTTTAAGGACAATTCTTTGTACATCCTGATGAAATTTTAAGTGCAAAAACAGTTTCTTCCTATTAGCATTACAAATTAACTAACATAATCATTTAAATCAGAGGTTGGTAAACTATAGCCTGGAGTGCCAGATCTAGTCTGCTGCCTTTTTTTGTAAATAAAGTTTTATTGGAAGACAGCCATGCCGATTCATTTATATACTGTGTATGAATGCTTTGATGCTGCAACAGCAGAGTTGAGAAACTACAACCCATTGTCTGGCTCACAAAGCCAAATATATATATTTTATTTATTTATTTATTTATTTATTTATTTATTTTAAGTTTTAGGGTACATGTGCACAATGTGCAGGTTTGTTACATACGTATACATGTGCCATGTTGGTGTGCTGCACCCATTGTCATTTACATTAGGTATATCTCCTAATGCTATCCCTCCCCGCTCACCCCACCCCACAACAGGCCCCAGTGTGTGATGTCCCCCTTCCTGTGTCCATGTGTTCTCATTGTTCAACTCCCACCTATGAGTGAGAACATGCGGTGTTTGGTTTTTTGTCCTTGCAATAGTTTGCTGAGAATGATGGTTTCCAGCATCATCCATGTCCCTACAAAGGACATGAACTCATCCTTTTTTATGGCTGCATAGTATTCCATGGTGTATACATGCCACATTTTCTTAATCCAGTCTATCACTGTTGGACATTTGGGTTGGTTCCAAGTCTTTGCGCCAAACAATATTTACTATCTGGATCTTTAAAGTAGAAGTTGCTGAACCTGATTTAGATTTCAAACAAGGTTTCCCCTCATATTTTAGACCTAAAAATATTTTCTAATTATCTGTTAGGGAGAGGTGGAAGCTAGGAGGAAGAAGAGTAGAATAAATCATTAGGCAAATATCCAAAAACTATCTTTAGTCTAATATATTACAAATAACCTATATCACTTCTTTTAGTGTCTCTTTCAGGATAAGAAAAATAAAAGTACTTTATGCTTTTAGTGCAAAATATCCTTTCTAGAGATTTTAGGAATTATCAGAACTTAGAAAAGGTGAAAAAACTCTGGTGATTATGGCTAACATCAGTGATTCCAACATGGAATCTTTAATTTCTACTTTAGTAGATCTCTAATTTCTACTTTTAAAGATCAGTATTTTTGGCTTCAAGATTTTTTAAGGCATCCATAATATTTTAAAGGATACCTTCCACGGCCGGGCATGGTGGCTCACGCCTGTAATCCCAGCACTGTGGGAGGCTGAGGCAGGCAGATCATTTGAGGTCAGGAGTTCGAGACCAGCCTGGCCAACATAGTGAAACTCTGTCTCTACTAAAAATACAAAAAAAAAAAATTAGCCGGGTGTGATGGCCTGCGCCTGTAGTCCCACCTACTCTGGAGGCTGAGTCAGGAGAATGGCTTGAACCCAGGAGGCAGAGGTTGCAGTGAGCTGAGATCGCGCCACTGCACTCCACCCTGGTGACACAGTGAGGCTCCGTCTCAAAAAAAAAAAAAAAAAAAGACTACCTCCCACTTTCCTTCCAAAGAATTACAGGTATTAGAAACTTAGCTAATAAAACTCTTCCAAACAGGTCTTTTTAAGGCATTAACAATTAATGGGGGCCCTGCAGAATTTCTGTAGTCTGGAGTAGTTTCCTTGCTGCCTTTGACCTTGGGTTACCCCCAGGGGCTCTGACTAGCCAATGAGTCTTGCTCTGATATGGCACCTGCAAAATCTCTCTCTGGGGTCTTCTACTGCCTAACTTTAGCCCCAGTAATTTACTAGGTTCTGGCACAGGGCCCATGATCCTGACACCAGGCCTGCCTTTGTTTCAGCTTCACTATTCCAATCTTTGCATTAATAGCTTGTAATACCCTGGTGGCTATCATTATATAGTGTATATATTATATGTAATATCAATATGGCTGACCTAGGTCAGTCCTGTCTGTAGGGTTAATTTCGTAGGGGATATGAAAATTGAAGGGCATCAACCTACAGATTGTGGTAACTCAGGTAACTCAGCGTGGTACCGCAAAACTGAAAATCAGCATGTTGCCCTAAGACGGAAATCCATTCATCATTCTACTTCCAGATACTGCTTCTAGCGATTCACAGAAACAGAAACGACATCTCATGTTTCTCAACTAAACTCAATTGAGAGTGAAATCTGGCCTCCATGAACTTTTAAACTTAAGGAAAGACAGAAAATCTGAACTTGTGCTGCAGTCCTAAAAGCAGTTTGTTAGTTTTCATACTTTGCACATCTAAAGTAATACATTTCCCCCGTATCCATAAGCACTTACGTATTGAGACTCCCACAAATACTGCTGCCAGTCCGAGCAGTAAACACTTTGCTGAGCATGAGCTGTGGAGGGGAACTATGAAGAAAAAGAGAAAGAGAGAGACCAAAACTAAAATATAATGACCTTTTGGATTTATTATAAATAAAAATGTGTAAGTCACAGAGGTTTCACAGCATAGCTGCAAGAGCCATGAAGTAGCATTAAAACCACAGAACATTTTAAATGGAGTATGACAAGCTCAATCTGAGTGAAGATCATATAAAATTCTCTCTTAAAAAAACCCAAATATCTAAAAATGGGACTCGTTAAAAAAAAATCAGAAATCCTCTCACCGAATCTGATGAATTTTTAAGGTAGATCCTTTGTAGCTCATTGCTACTGAGCCAAACATCATCTCTCCAAGCATATTGGCATCAGAAGAGCACCGAGAACCCTAAACAATAACCACACATTAACAAACTGTGTTAATTAAAAGCTTATGACTATTTCATATGTTGATTTTTATTAAAAATTCTTGATATAGTTATTCTACATTGAGTTGTAATTCTACACTGTATATGCTGTTCTGCAACTTGATTTTCTTCATTTTAAAATGTTTTCTTGATGTAACCATGTTGTTACACATAAATTTGACTAATTCCTTTTAAGAGCTGTACAATATTTTATTGTATGAAAATACCACAGTTTGTCAGACCAGTTCCCTTTACTCACGGGCATTTAAGTCACTTCCAGATTTTTGCTATTACCAATAATGCACAAGTAGGCATTCTTAACTGCATCTTATGCATATGCAATGTTTCTCCAGGATAAATAATAAGTGAAATTCAAAGAATATGCAGAATAATTTTTACTACTCCTGTTGTTTAAAAGAAGCATCCATAAATGGGGCAATTTATATCTATTTTGTATTTCTGTAAAGACATATCTGTGATCTACAGGTTCAATACTATGCCTATGAAAATCCTAATGGCATTTTTTACAAAAACAGAAAAACATATTAAAATTCACATGAAACCACAGAAGACCACAATGAGCCAAATCAACCTTGAAAAAGAACAAAGCTGGTGGGCATTACACGTCCTGATTTTAAATTATACTACAAAGCTACAGTAGTGAAAACAGTAAGGTACTGACATTAAGACAGCCATAGACCAATGGAACAGAACAAAGAGCCCAGAAATAAACCTACATGTATACAGTCAACTGATCTTCAAGAAGGGTGCTAAGAAAACACAATGGGGACAGGAGAGTCTCCTTAACAAATGCTTCTGGGAAAACTGGATATCCACATGCGAAAGAATAAAACTGGTGTCCTATATCATGCACAAAAATCAACTCAAAATAGATTAAAGGCTTACATGTATGACCCAAAACTGTAAAACTCCCAGAAGAAAACAAGAGAAAAGCTTGATGACATTGGTCTTAGCAATAATTTCACAGATATGACACCCAAAGCACAGGTAATAACAGCAAAAACAGACAAGTGGGACTACATCAAACTAAAATGTTTCTGCACAGCAATGAAAATAATCAAGAGGGCAAAAAGATAAAATATGGAATGGGAAAAAATACTCGCAAACCACGTATCTGATAAGGGATTTGGCTTCAAAATGTACCAGAAACCCCTACAACTCTATAGTAAAAACTAATAATGCAATTAAGGTCTTGAATAAACATTTCTCCAAAGAATTCATACAAATGACCAACTGATACAGGAGAAATGCTCAACATTTCTAATCAGAAAAATGTAAATCAAAACCATAAAACCTGTCAGGTTGGCTATAATCAAAAAAGCAAAGACAACAAGTGGTGAGGATGTGGGAAAACTGGAGACCTTGCACATTGTTGGAGGAATGCAAAATGGTATTGTACTTATGGAAAACAACACGGCAAGTCCTCCAAAAATTAAAAATAGAACTACCATGTGATCTGGCAATTCCACTTCTGGGCATTTTTCCAAAATAATTAAAATCAGGATCTCAAAGAGATATTAGCACTCCTATATTCATTACAGCACTATTCACAATAGCCAAGATGTGAAAATAACCGTAAATGTCCATTGACAGATGAATGGATAAATGAAATATAATAAATACACAGAATGAAACACTATTCAGTTTTCAAAAAGAAGAAAATTCTGCAACACGCAACAACATGGATGAATCTTAAGGACGTTAGGCTAAATGAAATAAGCCAGTCACAAAAAGATAAATACTGCATGATAAGATAAATACTCCACTTATATGAGGTATTTAAAATAGCCAAATTTACAGAATCAAAGAGTAGAATGGTAGTTACCAGGGGCTGGGGCGAGGGGGAAATGCGGATTTACTAATCAATGGCATTAAATTTCAGTCAAGCAATTTGAATAAGCTCTAGAAATCTATAGTATAACACTGTACATATAGACAACAATTCATTGTACATTTAAAAATTTAAGAGGGTAGATCTCGTTCTTCCCACAATTTTTTTTTTAAAAGACTTTCTTGAGGCTAGGCGCGGTGGATCACGCTTGTAATCCCAGCATTTTGGGAGGCTGACGCAAGAGGATCACAAGGTCAGGAGTTCAAGACCAGCCTGGCCAACACGGTGAACCTCGTCTCTGCTAAAAATACAAAAAATTAGCTGGGCATGGTGGTGCACGCCTGTAATCCCAGCTACTCGGGAGGCTGAGGCAGGAGAATCGCTTGAGCCCAGGAGACAGAGGTTGTAGTGAGTGGAGATCACGCCATTGCACTCCAGCCTGGGCGACAGAGCAAGACTTCCTTGAAACATTATGTCTTGTTTCCAAAGAACTTCCTG
The DNA here is from genome assembly GCF_028885655.2 of Pongo abelii. Taxonomy (NCBI): domain Eukaryota; kingdom Metazoa; phylum Chordata; class Mammalia; order Primates; family Hominidae; genus Pongo; species Pongo abelii. The sequence continues at coordinate 140,092,252 of NC_071989.2, forward strand.
ATTAAAAAGTTATTCTCTTTCATTATTCTTTGTCTTCACAGGAGTCAGACAACAGTTAAAGATTGAGCTTATCCATTTCGTTACTATTTAGATATCATGGCAAATATCACTTTTTACCTACCAAGTATCTATTCTCTAATTCTTCCTCATTTTTTGAAGTCCAGTTTGTTTTAGGGCAGTAATGTGCACAACTGAAAAAAATTTCATTTCACAGCCTCACTTGAAGATAGGAGATTTAGAGTAATTTTTATACTTAAAAGATCAGTGTTATGGTTGAAGTAGCAATTTTCAGAACTATTCATTCACATGCATTTGACACAGGCCTGGTCAGTAAGATGTAAATGGAAGTCACTACAGATGGAGATGTCATATTATAACAACAAGGCAACAAGTACGCACTAACTCTAAGTAGAAAGATAAGTGAACCATGGTCTCTGAGGGTATCTTGAAGCCCAGTATCATACCTAGATAGTACACTTTTAGGGTTATCATGTCAGGAACACAACCCCTAATTTGTTTAAGCCACTGTTTAGAGAGTGTCCCAATACCATTCTTAACTGATGCAATTATATAAAATCAAAAAATAAATGGTTTCTAAAATATTTAGGAAAATTCTAATAACCATAAAGTGAAGAGAATCCCCATTTTACAACTGGAGACCAGGATATACAGCTGCACACTGTTTTTCGTTTTATCATGTGACTCTTTTACTCCTTTATCTCTTTACTACCTATGTTAAATTGTCCTATTATTAGGGTTAAGATAATCCATATGTTTAAATATTTGTACCTTTCTTTAAAAAGACACCTTCAAGTAGCAACACACTTTTTTATACATGGCTATTTTTATATCAGTTTCACATTTTTTTGAGATGAAGTCTTGCCCTTGTCGCCCAGGCTGGAGTGCAATGGCACAATCTCGGCTCACTGCGACCTCCGCCTCCCGGGTTCAAGCAATTCTCCTGCCTCAGCATCCTGAGTAGCTGGGACTACAGGTGCGCACCACCATACCCAGCTAATTTCTGTATTTTTAGTAGAGACGGGGATTCACCATTTTGGCCAGGATGATAACGATCTCTTGACCTCGTGATCCACCTACCTTGGCCTCCCAAAGTGCTGGGATTACAGGTGTGAGCCACCTCACCCAGCCCACAAAGTTAATTTTTAAGAAAAAAGTCATTTCTGTCATACCTAGGTTACTAATATAGAAAGCAACTAATTTATTCTTGAGATTTGGTTAAGATCAAATTTTTATTTCAAGACAAAGAGGCTTGGGTACTGAGAACAACATTTCAGAAAAGGAGCAGAAAATTTTTTTAATGATAAAATAGCTATTTAAAAAATCAATGCCAGTATTACTTGGCAACCTAAATTACTTCTGGCTAACAAGAGACATGGCAGCCTTCCCTTATAAGCTCATTTTTACCATAATGCGTCTAACTCTATTGTTATTTTGACTGAATTTCTTATTTCTTGTATTAAGCAAACTATACAAATTTAAATACCAAGGCATTTATAGATTTTACTATTATACAAATAAAATAAGCCCCAGAAAGCAAAATACAGTAAAAATATTAATAAATTGTTGTGTAAATTTTATGACACTGTATAGTTTACTACTAAGGTTCTATTTGTCTGTTCTAACATATACTAAATAGTTACCATGAATGTGACTGGCAAGGTATGTATTTTAATGTGACATAATCTACAATGAAGCTTATAATTAAAAGGATGCTATTATCATTATCGTCTTTTTAAAAATGCCTTATTTAAAAGGTCTATTCTAAGTACTCATTCCTGGTAGCTAATAATCTGTTAAACCCTGTGTAACTCAAAGACAATGTTCCACTTACCTGAAATTATATACATTTTTAAAAAATTATTATTATGCTTTTTAGTTCTGGGATACATGTGCAGAATGTGCAGGTTTGTTACATAGGTATAAAAGTGCCATGGTGGTTTGCTGCATCCATCAATCTGTCATCTATATTAGGTATTTTTCCTAATGCTATCCCTCCCCTAGCCCTCCGCCCCCTAATAGGTCCCGGTGTGTGATGTTTCCCTCCCTGTATCCATGTGTTTTCATTGTTCAACTCCCACTTATGAGTGAGAACATGCGGCGCTGCTTTTCTGTTCTTGTGTTATTTTGCTGAGAATGATGGTTTCCAGCTTCATCCATGTCCCTGCAAAGGACACGAACTCATCCTTTTTTATGGCTGCACAGTATTCCATAGTGTATATGTGCCACATTTTCTTAATCCAGTCAATCATTGATAGACATTTGGGTTGGTTCCAAATCTTTGCTATTGTGAATAGTGCTGCAATAAACATATGTATCCATGTGTCTTTATACTAGAATGATTTATAATCCTTTGGGTACATACCCAGTAATGGGATTGCTGGGTCAAATGGTATTTCTGGATCTAGATCCTTGAGGAATTGGCACACTGTCTTCCATAATGGTTGAACTAATTTACACTCCCACCAACAGTGTAAAAGTGTTCCTATTTCTCTACATCTTCTCCAGCATCTTTTGTTTCCTGACTTTCTAATGATCGCCATTCTAACTGGCGTGAGATGCTTATCTCATCATGGTTTTGATTTGCATTTCTCTGATGACCAGTGATAATGAGCTTTTTTTTCATGTTTGTTGGCCGCATAAATGTCTTCTTTTGAGAAGTGTCTGTTTGTATCCTTCACCTACTTTTTGATGGGGTTGTTCGTTTCTTGTAAATTTGTTTAAGTTCCTTATAGATTCTGGATATTAGCCCTTTGTCAGATGGATAGATTGCAAAAGTTTTCTCCCATTCTGCAGGTTGCCTGTTGACTCTGATGATAGTTTCTTTTGCTGTGCAGAAGCTCTTTAATTAGATCCCATTTGTCAATTTTGGCTTTTGTTGCCATTGCTTTTGCTGTTTTAGTCATAAAGTCTTTGCCCATGCCTATGTCCTGAATGGTATTGCACAGGTTTTCTTCTAGGGTTTTTATGGTTTTAGGTCTAACGTTTAAGTCTTTAATCCATCTTGAGTTAATTTTTGTATAAGGTGTGAGGAAGGGAGTCAGTTTCAGTTTCCTGCATATGGCTAACCAGTTTTCCCAACACCATTTATTAAATAGGGAATCCTTTCCCCATTGCTTGTTTTGTCAGGTTTGTCAAAGATCAGAAGGTTATTGATGTGTGGCATTATTTCTGAGGGCTCTGTTCTGTTCCACTGGTCTATGTATCTGTTTGGTACCAGTACCATGCTGTTTTGCTTACTGTAGCCTTGTGGTATAGTTTGAAGTCAGGTAGTGTGATGCCTCCAGCTTTGTTCTTTTTGCTTAGGATTTTCTTGGCTATACGGGCTCTTTTTTGGTTCCATATGAAATTTAAAGTAGTTTTTTCTAATTCTGTGAAGAAAGTCAAAGGTAGATTGATGGGGATAGCATTGAATCTATAAATTACTATAGGCATGATAGCCATTTTCACGATACTGATTCTTCCTATCCATAAGCATGAAATGTTTTTCCATTTGTTTATATCCTCTGTTTTTCCTTGAGCAGTGGTTTGTACTTCTCCTTGAAGAGGTCCTTCACATCCCTTGTAAGTTGGATTCCTAGGTATTTTATTCTCTTTGTAGCAATTGTGAATGGGAGTTCACTCACGATTTGGCTGTCTATTATTGGTGTATAGGAATGCTTGTGATTTTTGCACATTGATTTTGTATCCTGAGACTTTGCTGAAGTTGCTTAACAGCTTAAGGAGATTTTGGCCTGAGACAATGGGGTTTTCTAAATATACAATCATGTCATCTGCAAACAGGAACAATTTGACTTCCTCTCTTCCTATTTGAATACCCTTTATTTCTTTCTCTTGCCTGAATGCCCTGGCCAGAACTTCCAATACTATGTTGAATAGGAGTGGTGAGAGAGGATATCCTTATCTTGTGCTGGTTTTCAAAGGGAATGCTTCCAGCGTTTGCCCATTTGGGATGATACTGGCTATGGGTTTGTCATAAATAGCTCTTATTATTTTGAGGTACGTTCCATCAATACCTAGTTTATTGAGAGTTTTTAGCATGATAGGGTGTTGAATTTTATCGAAGACCTTTTCTGCATCTGAGATAATCATGTGATTTTTGTCATTGGTTCTGTTCATGTGATGGATTACGTTTATTGATTTGCATATGTTGAACCAGCCTTGCATCCCAGGGATGAAGGCAACTTGATCGTGGTGGATAGGCTTTTTGGTGTGCTGCTGGATTTGGTTTGCCAGTATTTTATTGAGGATTTTCCCATTGATGTTCATCAGGGATACCGGCCTGAAATTTTCTTTTTTTGTTGTGTCTCTGCCAGGTTTTGATATCAGGACGATGTTGGCCTCATAAAATGAGTTAGGGAGGATTTCCTCTTTTTCTATTGATTGGAATAGTTTCAGAAGGAATGGCACCAGCTCCTCTTTGTACCTCTGGTAGAATTTGGCTGTGAATCAGTCTGGTCCTGGACTTTTTTTGGTTGATAGGCCATTAATTACTGCCTCAATTTCAGAACTTGCTATTGGTCTATTCAGGGATTTGACTTCTTCCTGGTTTAGTCTTGGGATGGTGTATGTGTCCAGGAATTTATCCACTTCTTCTAGATTTTCTAGTTTATTTGTGTAGATTGTATTCTATGATGGTAGTCTGCATTTCTGTGGGATCAGCGGTGATATCTCCTTTATCATTTCTTATTGTGTTTATTTGATTCTTCTCTCTTTTCTTCTTTATTAGTCTGGCTAGTGGTCTATTTTGTTAATCTTTTCAAAAAACCAGCTCCTGGATTCATTGATTTTTTGAAGGGTTTTTCGTGTCTCTATTCCTTCAGTTTTGCTCTGATCTTAGTTACTTCTTGTCTTCTGCTAGCTTTTGAATTTGTTTGCTTTTGCTTCTCTAGTTCTTTTAATTGTGATGTTAGGGTGTCAATTTTAGATCTTTCCCACTTTCTCCTGTGGGCATTTAGTGCTATAAATTTCCCTGTAACCACTGCTTTAGCTGTGTCCCAGAGATTCTGGTACGGTGTGTCTTTGTTCAAACTTACTTATTTCTGCCTTCAGTTTGTTATTTACCCAGTAGTCATTCAGGAGCAGGTTGTTGAGTTTCTAAGTAGTTGTGCGGTTTGAGTGAGTTTCTTAATTCTGAATTCTAATTTGATTGCACTTTGGTCTGAGAGACTGTTTGTTATGATTTCCGTTCTTTTGCATTTGCTGAGGAGTGTTTTACTTCCAATTATGTGGTCAATTTTAGAATAAGTGTGATGTGTTGCTGAGAAGAATGCATATTCTGTTTATTTGGGGTGGAGAGTTCTGTAGATGTCTATTAGGTCTGCTTGGTCCAGAGCTGAGTTCAAGTCCTGAACATCCTTGTTAATTTTCTGTCTTGTTGATCAGTCTAATATTGACAGTGGGTTGTTAAAGTCTCCCACTATTACTGTGGGGGAGTCTCAGTTTCTTTGTAGGTCTTTCAGAACTTGCTTTATGAATCTGGGTGCTCTTGTATTGGGTACATATATATTTACAATAGTTAGCTCTTCTTGTTGGATTGATCCCTATTGTTGCATTGATCCCTTTACCATTACGTAATGCCCTTGTCTTTTTGTTTTTTTTATATCTTTGCTGGTTTAAAGTCTGTTTTATCAAAGACTAGGATTGCAACCTCTGCTTTTTTTTGCTTTCCATTTGCTTGGTAAATATTCCTCTATCCTTTTATCTTGAGCCTATGTGTATCTTTGCAGATGAGATGGGTCTCCTGAATACAGCACACTGATGGGTCTTGACTCGTTATCCAATTTGCCAGTCTGTGTCTTTTAATGGGGGCATTTAGCCCATTTATATTTAAGGTTAATATTGTTATGTGTGGATTTGATCCTGTCATTATGATGCTAGCTGGTTATTTTGCCTGTTTGTTCATGCTGTTTCTTCTTAGTGTCAACTTCATATGTTTACAATTTCATATGTTTTTGCAGTGCCTGGTACCGTTTTTCCTTTCCATATTTAGTGCTTCCTTCAGGAGCTCTTGTAAGGCAAGCCTGATGGTGACAAAGTCTCTCAGCATTTGCTTCTCTGGAAAGGATTTTATTTCTCCTTCGCTTATGAAGCTTAGTTTGGCTGGATATGAAATTCTGGGTTGAAAATTATGTTCTTTAAGAATGTTGAATATTGGCCCCCACTCTCTTCTGGCATTAGAGTTTCTGCAGAGAAATCCACTGTTAGTCTGATGGGCTTTCCTTTGTGTATAACCCAATGTTTCTCTCCAGCTGCCCTTAACATTTTTTCCTTCATTTCAACCTTGGTGAATCTGACAATTATGTGTCTTGGGGTTGCTCTTCTCGAGCAGTATCTTTGTTGTGTTCTCTGTATTTCCTGAATTTTAATGTTAGCCTGTCTTGCTTGGTTGGGAAAGTTCTCCTGGATAATATCCTTAAGAGTGTTTTGCAACTTGGTTCCATTCTCCCTGTCCCTTTTAGGTACACCAACCAAATGCAGGTTTGGTCTTTTCACATAGTCCCATATTTCTTGGAGACTTTGTTCCTTTTCATTCTTTTTTCTCTAATTTTGTCTTCACGCTTTATGTCATTAAGTTGATCTTCAATCTCTGATATCCTTTCTTCCGCCTGATTGATTCAGCTATTGATGCTTGTGTATGCTTCATGAAGTTCTCATACTGTGTTTTTCAGCTCCATCAGGTCATTCATGTTCTTCTCTAAACTGGTTATTCCAGTTAGCAATTTGTCTAACCTTTTTTCCAGGTTCTTAGCTTCCTTGCATTGGGTTAGAACGTGCTCCTTTAGCTCACAGGAGTTTATTACCTTTATTATCTTCTGAAGCCTACTTCTGTCAACTTGTCAAACTCATCCTCCATCCAGTTTTGTTCCCTTGCTGGTAAGGTGCTGTGATCCTTTGGAGGAGGAGAGGCATTCTGGTGTTTGGAATTTTCAGCCTTTTATGCTCGTTTTTCCTCATCTTTGTGGATTTATCTATCTTTGGTCTTTCAGGCTGGTGACCTTTGGATGGGGTTTTCATGTGGATGTCCTTTTTGTTGATGTCAATGCTATCCCTTTCTGTTTGTTAGTTTTCCTTCTACCAGTCAGGCCCCTCTGCTGCAGGTCTGCTGGTGTTTGCTGGTGGTCCACTCCAGACCCTGTTTGCCTGGGTATCACCAGTGGAGGCTGCAGAACAGCAAAGATTCCTGCCTGTCCCTTCCTCTGTAAGCTTCATTCCAGAGGAGCCCCTGCCAGATGCCAGCCAGAGCTCTCCTGTATGTGATGTCTGTTGACCCCTGCTGGGAGGTGTCTCCCAGTGAGGAGTCATAGGGGTCAGGGACCCACTTGAGGAGGCAGTCTGTCCCTTACCAGAGCTTGAACGCTGTGCTAGGAGATCCACTGTTCTCTTCAGCGTCAACAGGCAGGAACATTTAAGTCTGCTGAGGCTGTACCCACAGCCACCCCTTCCTCCAGGTGCTCTGTCCCAGGGAGACGGGAGTTTTATCTATAAGCCCCCGACTGGGGCTGCTGCCTTTCTTTCAGAGATGCCCTGCCCAGAGAGGAGGAATCTAGACAGGCAGTCTGGCTACAGTGGCTTTGCTGAGCTGCGGTGAGCTCCGCCCAGTTCTAACTTCCCAGCAGCTTTGTTTACACTCAGTCGGAAATGCAGAAATCACTCACCTTCTGCGCTGATTTCACTGGGAGCTACAGACCGGAGCTGTTCCTATTTGGCCATCTTGCCAGCCACCCTATATACATATTTTTTTTGAGACAAGGTCTCACTCTGTCATCCAGGCTGGGTTGCTATGGCATGACCATAACTCACCACATCCTAGAACTTCTGGGCTCAAGCAATCCTCCCACCTCAGCCTCGTGAGTAGCTGGGACTACAGGCTCACACCACCACACACGGCTAATTTTTTTTTCTTTTTTTGAGACAGAGTTCCACTCTTGTTGCCCAGGCTGTAGTGCAATGGCGCAATCTTGGGTCACCGCAACATCCGCCTCCCGGGTTCAAGCGATTCTCCTGCCCCAGCCTCCTGAGTAGCTGGGATTACAGGCATGTGCCACCATGCCTAATTTTACATTTTTAGTAGAGATGGGGTTTCTCCATGTTGGTCAGGCTGGTCTCGAACTCCTGACCTCAGGTGATCCGCCCGCCTCAGCCTCCCAAAATGCTGGGATTACAGGCATGAGCCACCGTGCCCGGCCCACATGGCTAATTTTTAAAAAATCACCAAACTTTCAAAGTTGTGCAAAATGGTGTAAGTCATGATGGTGTTGTATGGCACAAGACTATTATGGATTTGTTAAGGTATCATGCCTAAAGAGGAGGTGGAATAGAAGAAGGCAGGGGGAACTGTGCAGTAAATACAACTGGAGTTTAGTAATTTCAGACTCTTTTCACATACCTTGTCCCATTGATTCGGTATAAAGATCAATTTCCATCAAAACACAATCATCTCATTACCAGTAATTAAAAAGCCAAGATTCTATTTTGATACTGAGTAAATATAAAATACTTGTGATTAATGCAAACTTGGATGACACAAATAAATTTACATCAGATGACACTTGCTAAGCATGAGACCAAATACTGATCTTATATAAAATGTAACACATTTAGAGAGAAGTTCCTATGTATTGTACTTACTAATACGTTTAATTCCATATTTTACAAGAAGTCACATTACTTTCGGAAAATAAAACTATGTATTATGTATACTTCCAATCATACTTTAATTTCATACAACTGAAACTGTATTAGTATAATTATCTTCATATTTCAATAATAAAAAAGTATGTAAAATAAGAAATTATTCTGATAACCCAATAAATCTGAATTGGGAAATATAAGGAGAAAATACTCATGCAACCTATGCCTATGGCTTTCTACTTCTCCTATTCTAAGATTTATCAAAGTTCATAAACGTACTTGTTTATCTGTGTCTCCAGCTTCAATGCAAGCTCTAGGAAGATAAGGACTAATTGCTATTATATCTCCACAGTCCACTGGATGATGTTCAAAAATATTTATAAATGAATGAATAAATAAATGACATCAATGATCTTACCTGGTACTTAAGACACTGGTCTTTTATATCAGAAGATGAAGTCACAGAACTATCTAAAGAGGAAGAACTGTCTCCTCCAGGTTTCAGTTGGCAGCATTTCCCAAAGACTTTAACTTGAGCATCACTGCAGAGTTTCTGAAATACAGATATTTCCATTCATGTTTTAACAGATTTTTAACCATATACAAATTTCATCAAAGTATAAAAACCTTTGGAAAAACCAAGAATGAAACAACTCAAAATAATACAACATTAATATGGCTATTTGCATTTTGCTATATTTTCTCCAGTACTATTTTCTATTCTTTGTCTCATAACTATAATAAAATTTGTGGGGCTTGTATTTCTGGCCAACATTATTATATCCTGAGAATTTTCTAGATTACCATGGTCTATACGATGTTCATTAATACCGATGTAATAATATATTGCAGTAGTTTTCAAATTATTTGGTCTCAAAATCCCTTTATGGGCCAGGCTTGGTGGCTCACACCTGTAATTCCAGCACTTTGGGAAGCTGAGGCAGGCGGATCACTTGAGACCAGGAGTTCAAGACCAGCCCGACCAACAGGGAGAAACCCTGTCTCTACTAAAAAGACAAAAATTAGCTGGGCATGGTGGCACATGCCTGTAATCCCAGCTACTTGGGAGGATGAGGCACAAGAATCTTTTGAACCTGGGAAGTGAAGGTTGCAGTGAGCTGAGATCACACCACTGCACTCCAGCCTGGGTGACAGAGTGAGACTCTGTCTCTCAAAAAAAAAAAAGCAAACAAACAAAACAACCCTTAATATTCTTACAAGTTATCGAGGATCCCAAGAGTCTTTTGTGTACATGGGTTATATTTATCAATATTTTCCCATATTAGAAATTAAAACTGAGGCCATGTAAAAAATACTTATTGATTCATTTAAATATAACAATAAACCCAAGTTGACGTAAGTAACACTGTTATAAAAAATAACCTATTTTTCTGGGGAGAAACGGAGGGATGAAAGGATAAATGCAAATCAGACTTTCAGATTTAACTATACATAAATACATATGTTTATTCTTTCAAAATGAGAATATAGTAATGTAATAAATAAAATTTTAATGAGAGAATGAACTTAGGACCACATGGTTGTGCAGTCTAGTGTGGAAGAAAAATGTATTTCTTTTTTTTAATTCCTCTTTCTCTTTTTCCTCCCCAACAGCTTCTCTACATCTTTCACTGCCCAGAACTACCAAAGTTACAATCCACCAACATCTGTGATATTCCTAAAAGTATTCCAGTGCTTTATCACAGTTACCAGTATGTCCATTCTTTCATTTAACAAACCTCAGGTAGGTTTTTAGAACAAATAATCTGACTAAAGTCACATTTACTGAAGACTGATTGTTTTCTAGTTACCCACATCATCAAAGGCATTGTTAAAAATTACATGTAGTAGTCTCCAGTTATCTCTAACCAAAAATTTAAAGTAAAAAGAATAAAAGCTTTAGAACTAGATATGAGTTCAACATGAGGTCCTTGCCCATGCCTATGTCCTGAATGGTATTGCATAGGTTTTCTTCTAGGGTTTTTATGGTTTTAGGTCTAACGTTTAAGTCTTTAATCCATCTTGAATTAATTTTTGTATAAGGTATAAGAAAGGGATCCAGTTTCAGCTTTCTACATACGGCTAGCCAGTTTTCCCAGCACCATTTGTTAAACAGGGAATCCTTTCCCCATGGCTTGTTTTTGTCAGGTTTGTCAAAGATCAGATAGTTGTTGATGTGTGGTATTATTTCTGAGGGCTCTGTTCTGTTCCATTGGTCTATATCTCTGTTTTGGTACCAGTACCATGCTGTTTTGGTTACTGTAGCCTGGTAGTATAGTTTGAAGTCAGGTAGCATGATGCCTCCAGCTTTGTTCTTTTGGCTTAGGATTGACTTGGCGATGTGGGCTCTTTTCTGGTTCCATATGAACTTTAAAGTAGCTTTTTCCAATTCTGTGAAGAAAGTCATTGGTAGCTTGATGGGGATGGCATTGAATCTATAAATTACCTTGGGCAGTATGGCCATTTTCATGATATTGATTCTTCCTATCCATGAGCATGGAATGTTCTTCCACTTGTTTGTGTCCTCTTTTATTTCGTTGAGCAGTGGTTTGTAGTTCTCCTTGAAGAGGTCCTTCACATCCCCTGTAACTTGGATTCCTAGGTATTTTATTCTCTTTGAAGCAATTGTGAATGGCAGTTCACTCATGATTTGGCTCTCTGTTTGTCTGTTATTGGTGTATAAGAATGCTAGTGATTTTTGCACATTGATTTTGTATCCTGAGACTTTGCTGAAGTTGCTTATCAGCTTAAGGAGATTTTGGGCTGAGACAATGGGGTTTTCTAGATATACAATCATGTCATCTGCAAACAGGAACAATTTGACTTCCTCTTTTCCTAACTGAATACCCTTTATTTCTTTCTCCTGCCTGATTGCCCTGGCCAGAACTTCCAACACTATGTTGAATAGGAGTGGTGAGAGGGCATCCCTGTCTTGTGCCAGTTTTCAAAGGGAATGCTTCCAGTTTTTGTCCATTCAGTATGATATTGGCTGTGGGTTTGTCATATATAGCTCTTATTATTTTGAGATATGTCCCATCAGTACCTAATTTATTGAGAGTTTTTAGCATGAAGGGCTGTTGAATTTTGTCGAAGGTCTTTTCTGCATCTATTCAGATAATTATGTGGTTTTTGTCTTTGGTTCTGTTTATATGCTGGATTATGTTTATTGATTTGTGTATGTTAAACCAGCCTTGCATCCCAGGGATGAAGCTCACTTGATCATGGTGGATAAGCTTTTTGACGTGCTGCTGGATTTGGTTTGCCAGTATTTTACTGAGGATTTCTGCATCGATGTTTATCAGGGATATTGGTCTAAAATTCTCTTTTTTTGTTGTGTCTCTGCCAGCCTTTGGTATCAGGCCTCATAAAATGAGTTAGGGAGGATTCCCTCTTTTTCTATTGATTGGAATAGTTTCAGAACGAATGGTACCAGCTCCTCCTTGTACCTCTGGTAGAATTCAGCTGTGAATCCACCTGGTCCTGGACTTTTTTTGGTTGGTAAGCTATTAATTATTGCCTCAATTTCAGAGCCTGTTACTGGTCTATTCAGAGATTCAACTTCTTCCTGGTTTAGTCTTGGGAGGGTATATGTGTCCAGGAATTTATCCATTTCTTCTAGATTTTCTAGTTTATTTGCGTAGAGGTGTTTATAGTATTCTCTGATGGTAGTCTGTATTTCTGTGGGATCGGTGGTGATATCCCCTTTATCATTTTTTATTACGTCTATTTGGTTCTTCTCTCTTTTCTTATTAGTCTTGCTAGCGGTCTATCAATTTTGTTGATCTTTTCAAAAAACCAACTCTTGGATTCATGGATTTTTTTGAAGGGTTTTTTGTGTCTCTATCTCCTTCAGTTCTGCTCTGATCTTAGTTATTTCTTGCCTTCTGCTAGCTTTTGAATGTGTTTGCTCTTGCTTCTCTAGTTCTTTTAATCATGTCTACATCACCAAAAGCAATGGCAACAAAAGCCAAAATTGACAAATGGGATCTAATTAAACTAAAGAGCTTCTGCACAGCAAAAGAAACTACCATCAGAGTGAACAGGCAACCTACAGAATGGGGTAAAATTTTTGCAATCTACTCATCTGACAAAGGGCTAATATCCAGAATCTACAAAGAACTCAAACAAATTTACAAGAAAAAAAACAAACAACCCCATCAAAAAGTAGGCGAAGGATATGAACAGACACTTCTCAAAAGAACACATTTATGCAGCCAACAGACACATGAAAAAATGCTCATCATCACCAGCCATCAGAGAAATGCAAATCAAAACCACAATGAGATATCATCTCACACCAGTTAGAATGGTGATCATTAAAATGTCAGGAAACAACAGGTGCTGGAGAGGATGTGGAGAAATAGGAATGCTTTTACACTGTTGGTGGGACTGTAAACTAGTTCAACCATTGTGGAAGACGGTGTGGCGATTTCTCAGGGATCTAGAACTAAAAATACCATTTGACCTAGCAATCCCATTACTGGGTATATACCCAAAGGAATATAAATCATGCTGCTATAAAGACACATGCACACGTATGTTTATTGCAAAGACTTGGAACCAACCCAAATGTCCAACAATGATAGACTGGATTAAGAAAATGTGGCACATATACACCATGGAATACTATGCAGCCATAAAAAAGGATGAGTTCATGTCCTTCGTAGGGACATGGATGAAGCTGGAAACCATCATGCTCAGCAAATTATCGCAAGGACAAAAAACCAAACACTGTATGTTCTCACTCATAGGTAGGAACTGAACAATGAGAACACTTGGACACAGGAAGGGGAACATCACACACCAGGGACTGTTGTGGGGTGGGGGGAGGGGGAAGGGATAGCATTAGGAGACATACCTAATGTAAATGACGAGTTAATGGGTGCAGCACACCAACATGGTACATGTATACATATGTAACAAACCTGCACATTGTGCACATGTACCCTAGAACTTAAAGTATTATATATATATACATATACGTATATATATACGTATATATATATATTAAAAGAACTAGATGAGAGTTCAAAACCTGTATCCTTGAGCAAGTTAACTGACCTCTCTAAACCTTCATTTGTTATTTGTTTAATGGGAAGAAAAACCCTACCTAACAACACTTAAGGGAATGTGTGTGTGTGTGTGTGTGTGTGTGTATTTTATATATACACATATATAATACATATTATATATAATAGTTACAATATCCTAGCTATCTCCACAGACCTGGGACTACAGGCGTATGCCACCACATCCAGCTAATTTTACTTTTTGTAGAGATGAAGTCTCATTATGTTGCCCAGGCTGGTGTCAAACTCCTGGGCTAAACTAATCCTCCCACCTTGGCCTCCCAAAGTAATCCTTGGCTGGGATTACAGGTGTGAGCCACTGCATTCAACCTAGTTATAATTGTTATTAGAAAACAGTTAACATGAGGGGCTAACATAATTGAAGTCAGGGACTTCACTAGGTATTTCCATGTATGTTTCAACACTTGATAAAAATATGGGTATTTTTACTATTGGCATCCTTTGCCACATCTTAATAACCTTCTTACTTACTGATCACCAACAAAATGCCAGGCCTTAATGTACATTTTCTGCAATACTAAGCATGGTAGGTATTATCAATGCTATTTCACAGATGAGAACGTGAAGCTCAAACAGGTTAAATAACTTCACCAAGGTTACAAGAGCTAGTAAATCTGTTATCTACTTATAGACAAAACCCAGTTGGCTTGACTTATCCACTATCACAAACCGCCATTTCATCAGTCAACAAAAGTATTTAAGTACTACGTGTTCTAAGCCAGAGGGTGGCTGCAGACCAGTACCAGTCCATGGCCTGTTAGGAACCGGACCACATGGCAGGAGGTGAGCAGGGGGCAAGTGAGCATTACCGCCTGCACTCCACCTCCTGTCACATCAGCCTCAGCATTAGATCCTCATAGGAGTTTGAATCTTATTGTGAACTGTGCATGCGAGAGATCTATCTCTAAAGAGATACAACAAATAAACGCAATGCAAGATTCTCAACTGGATCCTTTTGTTCTGTAGGATGTTATTTTGACAACTTGTCAAGTTTTAATGGAATCTGAGGATTATTTGGCTATAATATATCAATGATTTCCTGAATTTTTGCTGTATTGTGGTTACGTAGAAGAATGTTCATGTTTTTAGGAAATACACATTGACGTATTCAAAGTTGATGGGATATCAAGTAGGCAGTTTACTCTTATTCAGTTCAGAAAAGCAAAAGTTCTTTGTAGTGAACTTGCAACTTATTTGTGATTGTTTCAAAAAGTTAATAAAAATTATAACTTAGTTATAGAAAGCCAGTTGTATTTTTCAGTAATGTTTATAACTTTTTTGCATAATTTGAAGGTATTTGTTTTTGTGGGCTAGACATAAAGTACAGCATCACTTCTCTGAGATAACAAAGTAAAATAATAAGAAATTGAACCCTTTTTCCTACAACTCCTGCTTATAGAAGTCCTGTGCTTACATGAGGGATTGTTGTTGACTGCGCCTTGTCCCCTCATTACAGGACCATCTGCCACTGTAGTTGTTGCTGTTTGATTTCAGAAAAGCCACGACTTTAGGATGGGAGGGAGTAGAGAAACAACAGCTGAGGAGCTGATGGGAGAATAGTATGTGTGTGTATGTGCATCCTTTTGTACACACTTTTAGGCGTGTTTTTATGCTTTAGTCCTGGAACTGAAGTATGTCCCTTTTCTTCCTCTAGCAAACTTTTGTTTCAGAGATTGGACATGCAAGGTTACCTCAGCCTGGAATGTCTTTCCAGCTCTCTCAAGTGCTTCCTCTTTCACCTTAACTCTTACACATTTTTTCCCTCATAGTCTAAGCTTAAAATATCACTTTCTTGATCTCCCTAGACTAAATGAAGTCCTTTCATGGCAATTCACTTAAACATTGTCATCCTTTAACCTCTTCATCTATAAATTGGAATAATAATGGTAGTACTCTTCTGTTTTACACATATTTACTCTTTACATGTAAAGGTAGTTAAGTGCTAACGTGAGTTAGCTGCTGCTATCATTATTACTTTTATTAGACATACTTGGAATACACATTTCATTACACATATTTGTGTAATTATCTGTTAAATGTCTCTTTCTCCTGTTAGATTGTTAGTTCCATAAGGAAAAGGACTATGTCTTTTTTTATTCACTTGTATTCCCTAGTGCTTAACAGCGGTTGCCAACCTTTTTGGCACCAGGCACCAGTTTCGTGCAAGACAATTTTTCTGCAGACTGGGGCAGGGTAGTGGGGATATGGTTTCAGAATGAAACTGTTCCACCTCAGATCAGCAGGCATTAGTTTTTGTCATTAGAAAAGGAAAGACCTGAAATCTCAGTATAGGTTTTTTTGCTTTTTTTTTTTAAGAGATGAGTTCTCACCATATTGCCCAGGCTGGCCTCAAATTCCTGAGCTCAAGCGATCCTCCCACCTCACCATGTCCAGCTTCAGTATAGTTTTGATTTTCATTTTCTTAATTATGGATAAGGGAGAGGATCTTATAAACATACGATTTTATTAAATGCGTCATAGCAATTTGTATATCAACGCTCTGCTCTTGTCCTTCACTCAATTATCTACTGAGTGGTTCTTGATTTCTAGGAACTCTTTATATTAACACTTGGCATATTAAATTGTCAAAGTGTTTTCTCAGGTTGCCATTTGTCTTTTAACTTTCCTTATGGTGTTGTTTTCTGTTTTATCATGCAAGTTTTTAAAAAAATGGCTGTCAAATTTGTCAATCTTTTACTTTATGGCTTCTGAATTTTAACTCATAGCTAGAAATATCTTTGCTTGAGACAGAGTTTCACTCTGTTGCCCAGGCTGGAGTGCAGTGGCATGATTGCAATCTTGGCTCACTGTAGCCACTGCCTCCTGGGATCAAGCAATTCTCGTGTCTCAGCCTCCCTAGTAGATGAAACCACAGGCATGTGTCACCACACCCGGCTAATTTTTGTACTTTTTTTTAGTAGAGACGGGGTTTCACCATGTTCGCCAGGCTGGTCTTGAACTCCTGACCTCATGTGATCCACCCTCCTCAGGCTTTCAGCCTCCCAAAGTGTGGGATTACAGGCATGAGCCACTGCATCTGGCCTTTTTTTTTTTTTTTTTTTTTTGGCCGGTGGGGAGAGGGTCTTGCTTTGTCACTTAGGCTAGAGTGCAGCGGCGTGATCCTGGCTCATTGCAACCTCCACTTCCTGGGCTCAAGTGATTCTTCTGCCTCAGTCTCCCAGTAGCTGGGACTACAGACACTCAGCACCACACCCAGCTAATTTTTATGTTTTCTGTAGAGATGGGGTCTTCCTATGTTGGCCAGACTGGTCTCAAACACCTGGCCTCAAGTGATTCATCCATCTTGGCCTCCCAAAGTGCTGGGTTTACAAGCGTGAGCCACTGCACCCAGCCTAGAAATACCTTTTCCACTCCACAGATATATAGGAACTCCCTCATTTTTTCTTTTGTAATGTTATACTTTTATATTTTTGTATTTAAATGTTTGATATACTTGGTTTCATCCTGATGTACACCGTAAGATATGAATCCAAATTAAGGCTAGGCACAGTGACTCATGCTTGAGCCCAAGAGTTTGAGACCAGCCTGGATAAAACAGCAAGACGCCATCTCTAAAATAATAATAATAGTAAGTAGTAACAGTATGAGTCTAAATTAATCTTTCTTCCACATGGCTATCTAATTATCTCAACACCATTTAAGATGATGCCTTAATCATATGCCAAAATTCCTGTATGTATTTGGATGTATTTCTGATCCTCTATTTTGTTCCATTAGTCTATTGCCTATTTATGTGTCAATAACACACTGTTTGGCCAGGCGTGGTGGCTCACGCCTGTAATCCCAGCACTTTGGGAGGCCGAGGTGGGTGGATCACGAGGTCAGGAGATGCAGACCACCCTGGCTAACACAGTGAAACCCCGTCTCTACTAAAAATACAAAAAATTAGCTGGGCGTGGTGGCCGGCACCTGTAGTCCCAGCTACTCGGGAGGCTGAGGCAGGAGAATGGAGTGAACCCAGGAGGTGGAGCTTGTAGTGAGCCAAGATTGCACCGCTGCACTCCAGCCTGGGTGACAGAGCGAGACTCCGTCTCAAAAAAAAAAAAACATTGTTTTAGATACTGAGACTGTGCAGTGTATTTTCAAATGTGACAGGACTGGCTCATCCTCACTGCCCTTCTTTTTCAGAGTTTTCCAAACAACCATTGCTAATTTTTTTCCATTTGAACTTTAGAATCCACTATTTAGTTCTAGACACTACCCCCACCCCAAACACACAAAAATAAGGATAACATTGTTTCTGTGATAGCATTATTTTACAAAGCACTTTGGACAACTTTATAACATTGACTACTGCCATAGAATATGTTTTGCCTTTCCATTTGTTAAGGTACGTTTTTATGTCCCTTAAGAAGACTTTTAAAGTTCTAAACTTACAGATTTTGTTAAGTTTATGCATAGGCAACTTTGTCATTTTAATTTCTATTTTAAATGAATGTTTCACTTTTATGTGTTCAAACTGGAAGCTATTTGCATATATTGAGCTTACTGATTTCTGTATATTAACCTAAATCCAATTATCTAATCAAATCCTATGTGCAAATTTGATATCATAAATAAGACTCAACTATTCAGTTAGCATTGTATGATGCTTCAGAGTGTTTCTCATATCTTAAAATCTGTAATCATCTTTCCAAAGTTCTCTGAATTTACTGATGTACAACTTTATCCTTGTTTACAATCAGTGAAAGCTGATACATGTGAATGGTCATATAACCTAACTGGGAACTCATGAAATAGCATTGCACTGTTGTTGACATAAAAACAATGTCTAGGATAAGGATGACAGCATGATAAAATCACAATGGATCCATTTGGCTATGTTAGTGTTCATATCGAAACCACACCTGAATATTTTTTTCTACCATGGAAAGGTTCTTCTGTCAGAAGTGTTGAACCAGAGCAACTCCATCTTGAATAGGGGCTGGATAAAATAAGGCTCAGACCGACTGGGCTGCATTCCCAGACGGTTAAAGCATTCTAAGTCACAGGAGGAGATAGGAGGTTGGCACAAGATATAGGTCATAAAAACCTTGATGATGAAAAAGGCTACAGTAAAGAAGCTGGCTAAAATGCACCAAAACCAAGATGGCGACGAGAGTGACCTCTGGTCATCCTCACTACTACACTCCCACCAGCTCCATGACAGTTTACAAATGCCACTGGAAACATCAGTAAATTACAGTATATGGTGTAAAAAAATGGGAGTCTTGAATAATCCACCCCTTGTTTAGCATACAATCAAGAAATAACCATAAAAACCCACAATCATCAGGCCTCGGGGCTGGTCTGCCTATGGAGTTGCCATTCTCTATTCCTTTACTTTCTTAATAAACTTGCTTTCACTTTACGGATTTGCCCTGAATTCTTTCTTGCTCAAGATCCAAGAACCCTCTCTTGGGGTCTGGATCCGGACCCCTTTCCAGTAACACTTCTTTAAGATCACTACACATATTCACTTTAATTGGGTTTTATAGTTCAACAGTCATTTTTCATAAAATATATAACAGATCTGAAAAAATGAGTTCTGAGAAAGCTATACACTGATTACCAATTTTATTTCAACTTACATAAGACACTATTTGAGCATGCAAAATACTTTGGTTTCTGAAACATAATCAAAGCATTTATGTAGTTCACTTTGTACAGAATTTAAAATGTAATAAAATACATAGCTTCCTAATTTTCTCCCAAAACCCATTAAATATACTCTACATACACCATGTTTGCTTTGCATGGAAATACAAAAATGATCTGCTTATGTTAATAAACTGTTATATTCTTCATTGACAATTCTTTGGTTCAACCAAACGCAGAAATGGATCAATATTCCACTGTGAAATATTGCCTTCTCTCACACTCCAGATAAAAGGTACTCAAAGTGAATCATGACCATCTATAATCTTTACAAGGAAAACTGCCATGTGTCTTACACATTTAAAAGGACTTCAGTAAGTATTTTTACAACGACTATTTTTTAATGCTGAAATAGCTTCAAAGTAAACAATCAATAGGATTTTGGTTTAATTAAATACACTCAAACATATTGGGTGAGCCCAAATATTACTATCTTCTACTCCTACTTGGCAATTTTCAAATGACATTTTTCAAAAATTCAGATTCAGGTTGATAACAAACTGTCCCAAGTAGCGTGAAGAGGGAGGACTGCTTGATCCCAGGAATTCAAGTCCAGCCTGGGCAACATAGCAGGACAGACAGATGCTGTTTCCAAATGAGAAAATGTTTTAATTTCTTTTTTGATAAAAGGAACAGAGTAAAACAATTTTGCAAGCCTCACATTCTAAAGCTTGACTTTCTGTTTATAACTCATGGCGACATTATGTTCTAATTTTTTTAAAAAGAATGTTTTCAATAAAAGTTTTGGTAAATACGCCGGGCAAAGTGGCTCTCGCTGGTAATCCCAGCACTTTATGAGGCCAAAGCAGGCGGATCGCTTGAGCCCAGAAGTTCGAGACCAGTCTGGCCAACATGGCGAAACCCCATTTCTACTAAAAATATAAAAATTACCCAGGCGTGGTAGTGCACACCTGTAATCCCAGCTACTCGCAAGGCTGAGGCACGAGAATTGCTTGAGCCTGGAGGCAGAGGTTTCAGTGAGCTCAGATTGTGCCACTGCACTCCAGCCTGGGCAAGAGAGTGAGACCCTGTCTCAAGAAAACAAACAAACAACAAAAAACCCTGCCTCAAAAAAGAAAAAGCTTTGGTATATTAAATGGTCAAAATAATATTTATAGTCCTTATTCTCTCTTGTAAATTGTTTTAAACTAAGAAAAGTGTTTTAAAACTAAGAAAGAAGAACATGAGAAGTTACTTCAACATTTACCATAGCAAAATAGAATATTGTACAAATACAGCAAAGCTGAATAATTTACTTACATCCAGCAAACTGCTAATGCTTAAACATAATGTCTTTATTATGTATGAACCCAAATTATAATGTAGAAAGTTTTAAAAAATTTACAGCACAATGTTCTTCTTTCCATATATAGAATCCAGGACAAACAATGAGTATTTCAATATGTACAGCAGTGTTCAAAAGGAAGACATAAAATCTTCAGGAGAGTATTTATAGGATTTTGAAAATAAACTTCCTAACAGTAATTACAATTGATCAAAATATGTCCTGAGTACTTACCACATGTAAGGCAATGTGCAGTGAAGGAAATAAAGGTGAGTAACAGGACAATTTTTTACTTTAAGATTTTTTTCCCAGTCTAGTAACAAATACACATACAAATACAGCTATGATATAGAAGGCTATGAATATGAGTAAATAACTATGAGAATTCTGATGGAGGAGAATATAAATCTACCTAGAGAAAACCAGAAAGGATTCATAAAGCTGTGATAAAATAAACCCTGAAGAAGGATAAATTTTCAATTAAGGGAGACAGTATATAGGATAAAGGCATAATAAAATAAATGAGACTGGAAGTAGTCAACAATGTTTGATTTCTAGACACTGATGAGTTTCTAGAAAAGTTTTACAATAAAAAGAAGAGTAGGTTTATAGGCAAATTTCAGAAAGTTGAGTAATAACTGGATAGTTTGAGAAGAGAGTCAATGTATTACTACTGAGACACCGAGAGACAGAGAAGACCAAGGAGAGACCAAAAGATAGAGAGACTGAGAAGAGACACTCTAGAGAGCCTGAGTAATAGAGAGACAAAGGGAAAATGAGAGACACCAACAGACACCAAGAAAGATGACTGAGAGGGACAAAGAGGCCAGGGATGGGAAAAGACAGAGAAGGACACTGTTATGGACTGAATGCATGTGTCTCCTCAAAATTCATATGTCATCCTAACCCACCATGCGACATTAGGAGGTGGGGACTTTAGGAGGTGATTAGGTCATAAGAACGAAGTCCTCATGAATGGGGCTGGTGTCCTTATAAAAAGGACTGTGAAGAGTTCTCTTGCCTTCTTTCCACCATGTAAAGGGTAGAGTGAGAAGTCAGCAGTCTGCAACCCAGAAGAGAGCCCTCACAAAAAACCCAAATATGCCGGGAGAAACAAAAGTTTCTTGTTTAAGGCACCCAGTCTACAGTATTTTGTTATAGTAGCCTGAACTAGACAAACACAAACCTGAAGGAAAAAGTAAAGAAAAATTATTTTAGAGGCTTTGTGAATATTTCCAAGCAAAAAGAAAAGCTGAGAGGGAAGAAGGAATACATCAGCAGGAGAGAAATTAATGAGACTAATGAAGCATCGTCCCAGAAAAGGTATGCAGGGAGAGTTCAAAAAACAGCATGAGTGGATTCTTACAGGGCTGTTTAACATAAAAAAGAAAAGCTGAACAAACACACAATGAATAGCATTAATCAAAATTAAGAGTAAACGAGAGGTCATATGCTGAAATTCAATAGGATACTATCAAATACAAAAAAAAAAAAACCTTCAATAAATGTTTGCTGAAAAAGTAATCAAAAATAATCGAGATAATTTAAAAAAAAAACAGCCTCAGCCAAGTTCTGCTAAGCTGTTGTTAGCAGTCTAAATAAAGAAGACATGCTTATCACATTTGTAGTTAGCCTTGGATTTCAACTGTCTGCTTGACCATCTCCAATTCTATGACTCTTAAGCATCAAACCACTCCTCAACTATTCAAATCAAAATGTTAGATTCACCAAACATTTCCTTCTCCCTCAGCCCCAATATCCAGTCATTTCCTTCTCCCTCAGCCTCAATTATCCAGTTTGATAATACTGGAATTACCAAAATATTCAACATTAAAAGTCAACCAAATCAATAATGATGCTCACCGATACTGATATGTCCTCATTTTTTCTCTTAACACTGGAGTCAAACAAAACATTTCTCCCTCGTCTTTCACAGTCTTGATATACAATCAGTCGAATCTGGCTTGGATCAAACTCTGGTAAAGGCCAACTTGAAAGAAAAGTAAAGATCCATTAGAGTTACATTAATAAATATTCCATATACATTATTAGAAATAAATCTATATAATAAAGCCCAAAATTATCTTATTGTTAAATAATATATATATCTTTTTATAAAATATAACCAGTTCATGGCTGAAAACTTTAAAGTAAAAATAAAGGCAAAACAAAATTATTTTTATTTAAAAATAATAGTGGTAACTATCAGTATATATAAAATATAGTTACCTCATATGATTTTTGAAAGCATTAACTTAATAAATATACATAAGTATATTTAACATAATGAAAATATGTACTGATTTCATGTCATGGACCAAGATGACATAATAAGGTTAACCCATATTTTTAAGTAGTTTTGTTACTATTTCTCCAATATGGAAATGTGAAAAATGAAATGGTTTTCAGTTTAAATAATAGCAAAGGACTTACAAAACAAAAAAGAAGCAAATAAAAAAAAAAGTGGAAAGCAATCAAGTATAGTGAAAATTCTCATATGCTGCTGGTATGAATATAAACTGGCACAACTCCTGGGTGTGGTGGCTCACACCTGTAATCCCAGGACGTTGGGAGTTCAAGGTAGGAGGATCACTTGAACCCAGGAGTTCAAGACCAACCTGGACAACATAGTGAGACTCTGTCTCTACAAAAAGTCAAAAAAATTAGCCGGGCATGGCAGCACACATCTGTAGTCCCAGCTACTTAAGAGGTTGCAGTGGGAGGATCGCTTCAGCCTGGAAGGTCAGGGCTATAGCAAGCTGTGATCATGCCACTGTACTCCACCCTGGGTGACAGAACGAGACCCTGTCTCAAAAAATAAAAATAAAAAATAAATAAATTGGCACAATCTCTTTAGAAAACAGTTTTTTTTAATATATATATATACATACACTAAAACAAATCCCAGTAAAAATGAAGTTGATCCCAGCAATTCCACTTCAGAAAAATTTATCACAATGAATGAATTTCAGCTATAGGCAAAAATGGAGAGACCACAAGCAAAAGAAGTCAGACAATGACTCACCCACACACAGATAGCTACTGTATTTTTCCACTTACATAGAGGTTAAAAACATGCAACGTTTGTCTAGGGGTTCATACTTAGTTTTTAAAATATAAAGAAAACAATGTAAGTAATGACCTCCAGAGTCTGGAGAGTAATTACTTCTAGGAGTAAGGTGGAGGGAAAAGTGTAACCAGAAAAGGGACATAACAGGTGAACTGGCGCAATTACTATGTTCTCTGTTTTGACCAGATAGTGCTGACATGGATCTTTACTTTACAGTATGTATTTAAACAGTACATCACATTTGTTTTATGTACTTCTACATATCCATTACATTCCACAATTTAAAAGATTAATGGGGTGGGTGAAGTAGAGAAGAAGGAAAAGAGAAAACAGAAGAAGGAAAAGAGAAAACAAACCGAATGACAAATATCTGGTGAACTGAACACAATACAAATGACAGGACAGCTGTGAAGAAATGGGAGAACTGACATGCCAGGAGCTATTTCTCATTAGTTACAATGGGCTATTTATTTTTTATAATTTCAACTTTTAAATTCAGGGGGTACATGTCCAAGTTACATGCATATGTCTCACGATGCTGAGGTTTGGGGTACAATTGATGCTGTCACCCAGAGAGTGAGCACAGAACCCAACTATTAAGTTTTTCAACTCTTGCCCCCTCCCTCCTGCCTTGCTCTACTAGTCCTCAGTGTCTACTGTTGCCATCCTTATGTCCATGAGTATCCAATGTTTAGCTCCCACTTATAACTGAGAACATGCGGTATCTGATTTTCTGTTCCTGCATTAATTCACTCAGGATAACGGCCTCCAGCTGCCTTCATGTTGCTGCAAAAGACAGGATTTCATTCTTTTTTATGGCTGCATAGTATTCCATAGTACATACATACCACATTTTCTTTATCCAATCCACCACTGATGGGCCCCTAGGTTGATTCCATGTCTTTGCTATTGTGAACAATGCTGCAATGAACATACAAGTGCATGTGTCTTTTTGGTAGATTTGTTTTCTTTTGGATATATACTCAGTAATGTGATCGCTGAGTCAAATGGTAGTTCTCTTTCAAAGTTCTCTGACAAATCTTCAAACTGCTTTCCACAGTGGCTAAACTACTTTACATTCCCATCAATGGTGTGTAAGCATTCCCTTTTCACCATCTGTTATTTTTTGACTTTTTAATAATAGCCAATCTGATTGATGTGAGATGGTATCTCATTGTAGTTTTGATTTGTCTTTCTCTGATGATTAGTGATGATGAGCATTTTTTCATGTTTGTTGGCAGCTTGGATGTCTTTTTTTGAGAATTGTCTGTTCATATATTTTGCCCACTTTTTATTGGGGTTGTTTTTTGCTTGTTAAATTGTTTAAATTCCTTATAGATTCTGTATATCAGACTTTTGTCTGATGTACAGTTTGTGAATATTTTCTGCCATTGTGTGGGTTGTCCACCAGACACAATTCTTCACTTCCTTAAGAGAGCCTAACTCTGTCAACGTATGTGAAACTATGTATAACTGGCAACATCAAACATCTTCATCCCAAATTCTTGATAGAAAATATAATTTTGGTTTTCTTCTGTCTAATCTTTAGCAAATGTCTGTGTGCTAGTAAATGATAAAGACCTACCTAGACATCCAGGCTAAACCAGAGACTCCTCCTTAAACCACAATGACTTGCATCACACTCAACTGTTTCTACTAAATTGTGCTTTCATACCATGCAAAGGAAACTGTAAAGGAACAGACTGACAAAGGATGAAAATACGGAAAGGGGTCTCATGGAAACCAGTGAAAAAGAACATTTTAGAAAAGAAAAAGAAGTACCACAGCAGTCACTAAAAAGTATCCACTAGAGAAGCAAAAGTCATTGGTGACCATAGCAAGGACAGTTCTAAGGAATAAAGAGTACAGAGGTCAGATTCCAGGTGACTGAAGAGTGAGTAGGAGCAGAGAAAACAGACAACTGGTAAGAAAAAAAGAGAAAGAAAATGAATCCTCAAGTAGAGTGAGAGTGACAGATATTCTGCTATTAAAAAAATGACACATCTGAACATGTTTATATATATGCTGATGACAGAATCTGAGGTGGAGAAATACAAGGCCTCTGAGGAAGTAGAGAACAGGATATAGAGCACAAGTGAAAGCATTAGCTCAAAGAAAATAACTCTCACACTAGGACGGAAAGAAAAGAGATAAAGATGTACATGGGTGCAGAAAGATTTGTACATATGAAGGTAAGGTGCGGAGGGAATCCATATCTAAGAGACCCATTTTCTTTGTCAAGCAGGTGAAGGCAAGTAAGGGAAAGGTGGTAAGATGTGGGGATAGTAGAGAGTAAAAAAGAGAATAGCGGTTGTTGGGAAATAAAATACAGTCATACACCATATAACGTTTTGGTCAACAACAAACTGTATATATGATGGTGGTCTCATAAGATTATAATGCAGTTCAAAAACTCCTATTGCCTAGTGACACTGTAGCTGTCATCACATGGTAGCACAAAGTATTACTCACATGTCTGTGGTGATGCTCATGTAAACAAACCTACTGCACTTTCAGTCATATGAAGGTATTATGGATACAATTATGCAAAATATGCAATACTTGATAATAAAAGACTATGTTGGCCGGGTGCAGTGGCTCACACCTGTAATCCCAGCACTTTAGGAGACTGAGGTGGGCGGACCACAAGGTCAGGAGATTGAGACCATCCTGGCTAACATGGTAAAACTCTGTCTCTACTAAAAGTACAAAACAAAACTTAGCCAGGCGTGGTGGCATGCACCTGCAGTCCCAGCTACTCAGGAGGCTGAGGCAGGAGAATCACTTGAACCCAGGAAGCCGAGATTGCGCCACTGCACTCCAGCCTGGGCAACAGAGTGAGCCTCTGTCTCAAAAAAAAAAAAAGAAAAAAAAAAAAGACTATGTTACTAGTTTATGAATTTACTATACTTTTATCATTATTTTAAAGTGTACCCCTACTTATAAAAAAATTAACTGTAAAACAGCCTTAGCCAGATCCTTCAGGAGGTATTCCAGAAAAAGGCATTATTAGCATAAGAGATGACAGTTCCACGTGTGTTATTACCCCTAAAGACCTTACAGTGGGACAAGATGTGGAGATGGAAGATAGTGATACTGATAATCCTGACTCTATGTAGGCCTACATTAATGGTGTGTTTGTGTCTCAGTTTTTAACAAAAAGGTCAAAAAAATTTAACTGAAAAAAGCTTATAGAATAAGCACATAAAGAAAGAAAATATGTTTGTACAGCTGTACAATGTGTTAGTGTCCTAAGCAAAGTGTTACTACACAGTAGTTCAAAAGATTTTAAAATTAAAAAGTTAATACAGAAAAAACTTACAATAAGCTAAGGTTAATTTTATTATTGAAGAAAAACATTTTTAATAAATTTAATGTAGCCTAAGTATACAGTGCTTATTTATAAAACCTACAGTAGCGTACAACAATGTCCTAGGCTTTCACAGTCACTGACTACTCACTCACTGACTCACCCAGTAACTTCCAGTCTCGCAAAATCCATTCACAGTAAGTGCCCTATATAGGTGTACCACTTTTCCACTTTTTATCTTTTTTTTTTTTTTTGAGATGCAGTCTCAGTCTGTCGCCCAGGCTGGAGTGCAGTGATGCGATTTTGGCACACTGCAACCTCCGCTTCCCGGGTTCAAGTGATTCTCCTGCCTCAGCCTCCCCAGTTGCTGGGTTTACAGGTGTGTGCCATCATGCCTGGCTAATTTTTGTATTTTTAGTAGACGTGGTTCCACCATGTTGGCCAGGCTGGTCTCAAACTCCTGACCTCAGGTGATCCGCCTGCCTCGGCCTCCCAAAGTTCTGGGATTACAGGTGTGAGCCACTGGGCCTGGCCTACTTTTTATCTTTTATACCATATTTTTGCTGTACCTTTTCTATATTTGGATATGTTTAGATACACAAATACTTACCATTGTGTTACAACTCCCTACAGTGTTCAGCACAGCAATATGCTGTACAGTTTTGTAGCCCAAGAGCAATAGCCTATTATCATACAGCCTAAGTGTGTAGTAGACTATACCATCTAGTGTGTATAAGTACACTGTGTGATGTTTGCATAACAACAAAATTGCCTAACAATGCATTCCTCAGAACAGAGCCCCATCATTCACTGGTGCATGAGTGTATGTTGAATAGAAAACATAAGATTTCCAGGCAATGCTGTACATCTACATAACGTTGAAGACTATGAACTAGGACGATGAACTGGCTGCAAACTACAGTTAGGTGATTTTCTCCAGTAGGACCTCATGTGCTTGAATTTGGATCAGACCATGCCAAGGCAAGGGTTTTGACAGGTATATGGAACAAAAGAAAAGGAAGGCTATGGACATGGAGTAGAAGACTGACAAGAATACAGCTGAATTGATCTAAGCTAGTTAGGGAATGTAGTGATGGGACAAGGATAACAGAAGAAAATGGAGGCAGTACGGTCAAAGTGCTGAAAAAAACGCAAAGAAGGAGAGTGGGAGGCAGAGAGGACAAGGAATAGGAAGCTATAATCACACGGCAGGATCCTAGAGTTCAAGATATTAGAGTTAGAATAGTTCATTTAATCATTAAATACAGATATGTACCTACTATGTGCCAAGCAGTGGTTAGGGCAAGATAAAAAAGAACCTGCTCTGGAAGAAAGATACAACAGTAGCTAAGCAAAGAAATAAATTAACTTGATAACTTCAGGTAAGTCAATAGACTATGATAGAAAGCAGTAGTGAGAGAATGGTTTGGGTTGAGGGGAGGTATATTCTTTCTTTCTTTTTTTTTTTTTTTTTTTTTTTTAGACAGAGTCTCGTTCTGTCTCTCAGGCTGGGGTGCAGTAGCATGATCTCGGCTCACTGCAACTTCCGCCTCCTGAGCTTGAGAGATTCTTGTGCCCCAGCCTCCCAATTAACTGAGATTATAGGTATGTGCCACCACGCCCAGCTAATTTTTGTACTTTTAGTAGAGACATGGTTTTGCCATGTTGGCCAGGCTGGTCTCAAACTCCTGGCCTCAAGTAATCTGCTGGGATTACAGGCAGCACGAGCTACCACACCTGGCCAATATATTCATTTTTTAAAAGGTGCCTAATATGGACAAAATTTCCTGGAGAAAATGAAAAGTTGGGCTTCACTGGATATGTGGTCTTCTAATAGACCTTATATAAGCAGTGACGCCATTTCATTTGGCCAAACTCCTTTGGTCTCCCAGACACCCAAAGAATAAAATCCAAGTTCCTTTGCTTAGATGTAAAGCTCTTCATGGGCTGGCCCAGATCTGCCTTTCCAGACTCTTTTCATGTTACCCATAATTATCATCATACTGATCTTCTCAAAGGTGCCAAGATATATCAATTCCATGCCTTTGTACAAGCCATGTCTTCTACCTGAAATATTCTCATTCTCTCTGGCAAACTCTTATTTATTCTTAAAGATCTAGCTCTAAATGTCACCGACTCTAAAAAGTTATTCATTCCTCCAAGCAGAGTTAGCTCCTGACTTTTGGGATTACACTTTACCTTAGATTATAAATCTAATAGTATCTTCATCAGATTGTCCTGTAATTTATCTGTTCACATGCCTGTTTCTTCCACTAGAAAAAAAAGCTCCCTGAGGGAAGATCTTATTCATCTTTGAATCCCCAGTCCCAAGCTTGGTAAATGAGTAAAACTACATATCCCTAAGTAAATGTAATATCACAGGCACTAAATATTTCAGGAGTGGATTCCACAATCCGAAAAAAAAAAAAAAAAAAAAGAAGAAAAAACAAATGTGCTTTCTTTAAAAAGTTAAAAGGCATGTCCATCAACTCATGAATAAACAAAATGTGGTATGTCAATACAATGGAGTATTTGGCCATAAAAAGAATGCATACTACATGGATGAACCTTGAAAACATTAGGTTAAAGAAAAAAAGCCAAACACAAAAAGGCTACGTATGATGATTCCATTTATATGACTTGTCCAGAATAGGCAAATCCATAATGACTGCAATGTGTACGAGGTTTCTTTCTGGGGAGATGAAATGTTCTGGAATTAGACAGCGGTGATGGTCACCAAAAAACTTTGTAAATATACCACAAACAAAAACAACAACAAAACAACAACCAAACCAACCTAAAACACTGAATCACGCACTTCAGAAGAGTAAATTTTATGGAACGTGAAGTATATCTCAGCAATAATAAAAAAGGCTTTATTACCAAATTTACTTGTGAATTTGCATTCTTTTTTTTTTTTTGAGATGGAGTCTCGCTCTGTTGCCCAGGCTGGAGTGCAGTGGCGCGATCTCGGCTCACTGCAAGCTCTGCCTCCCCGGTTCGCGCCATTCTCCTCCCTCAGCCTCCCGAGTAGCTGGGACTACAGGCAACGGCCACCACGCCCGGCTAATTTTTTGTATTTTTAGTAGAGACGGGGTTTCACCGTGTTAGCCAGGACGGTCTTGATCTCCTGACCTCAAGATCTGCCTGCCTCAGCCTCCCAAAGTGCTGGGATTACAGGTGTGAGCCACCACGCCCAGCCATGAATTTGTATTCTTTGTTAATTTAAAATAGGACTTTATGAAAAAGGTAAAATTATAAAGCTTCTATAAAGAAACACAGGTGATTATGCCACCTTAGGTTAGGCAAAGAGTTCTTAAACAAGATACAAAAATTACTATGCATAAAATAAAAAATTGGTAAGTTGGACTTTATAAAAATTTTAAACCTGAACATCAAAAAAAAGAGCTAAAAAAAAAAAAAAAAGACCAGTCCAGAGATTGGAAGACAGTATTTGCAATGCATATATCTGATAAAATACTTATAAACAGCCAAGACAACTCCCGCAAAGCAGTAAGCAATAAACAATCCAATTTTAAAAGGGTACAGGTACAACTTGGGCATTTCACAAAAGGAGATATATGAATGGATAATCAGTATGTGGAAATGATAATTAACAGTGTTAATCAGAGAAATGCAAATTAAAACATGGCCACAGCCGGGCACGGTGACTCACACCTGTAATCCCAGCACTTTGGGAGGCCAAGGCAGGTGGGTCACCTGAGGTCAAGAGTTCGAGACCAGTCTGACCTACATGGGAGAAACCCCAACTCTACTAAAAAAATATACAAAATTAGCCAGGTGTGGTGGTGCATGCCTGTAATCCCAGCTACTTGGGAGGCTGAGGCAGGAGAATTGCTTGAACCCGGGAGGTGGAGGTTGTGGTGAGCCACGATTGCATCATTGCACTCCAGCCTGGGCAACAAGAGTGAAACATCGTTTCAAAACAAAACAAAAACACACAAACAAACAAAAAAAAAGGCCACAAGCATTAAAATGGCTAAAACTGACACAACTAATAACACCAGTGGTTGGTAATAATATGAAGCCCTTGGAACTCCCATACATTGTTAGTAGGAGTGTAAAAGTGTACAACCATTTTTGGAATATTGCTTGGCAGCTATGATTCAGCAATTCCTCTCACAGGAACTTATCCAATAAAAATGAAAATAAATGTTCACAAATACTCTCACAGAAATGTTCACCGCAGTTTTATTTAACCCCAAATCCACAGAGAATGGATAAACAAACTACGATATATTCCTACATTGAAATACTACTCAGAAATACCAAGGAATGAATTACTGATCACACGGTAACAAAGATGAACTCAAAAAATACTGTTGCGTGAAAGAATCCAGACACAATGGGGCACATACTGATAATTCTATTTATATGTAGAAGAGGTAAAACTAATGGACAATGATAGAAATCAAAGCAGTGATCAGGGGTAGGGAGTGAGGGAAATGGAGGAGAAATGTATACTAAGGAACTTTCCAGAGTGATCAAAATGTTCTTTATGTTTATTGCCATTCTGGTTAAGTAGATGCATATATTTTTCAAAATAAATTATACATTTAAAATATGTGCATTTTATTATATGCAAATTATAGCTCAATTTTTAAGAGAGAAAGACTACAAAAAAAATGATACTATATTCATCAAGTTACATTACATTATGGACATCTCATTAAAACAGATTTTTTTTTTTTTTTTTTGAGACGGAGTCTTGCTCTGTCACCAGGTTGGAGTGCAGTAGCACAATCTCAGCTCACTGAAACCTCCACCTCCCGGGTACAAGCAATTCTCCTGCCTCAGTCTCCCGAGTAGCTGGGACTACAGGCACATGCCACCATGTCCAGCTAATTTTTGTATTTTTAGTAGAGACAGGGTTTCACCATGTTGGCCAGGATGGTCTCGATCTCTTGACCTCGTGATGTGCCTGCCTTGGCCTCCCAAAGTGGTGGGATTACAGGCATGAGCCACCATGTCCGGCCTAAAACAGACATATTAAACATTTACCACACTCACAGCATAATGCCAGGTACTGGGAATATTTCTCTTGTCACATTCTTTATGTATTCATTCACTGACTTAAAAGCATTCATTCAGCAAGAAAAGAAAAAGATGGCCATACCATGAAATGCTCAGTCTAATAGAAAAGACACACAAATGATTTTATCAATGTGATACATGCTATGACTGAGGCAAACTTACAATCTAGATAAGAGGTGTGCATAGGCAGGTCAGGTAAGAGTTTACTGAAGAAAAATCATAAATGACATACAATAAATAATAAATAACCTGCCCAAAATAACACAGCTAGCTAGTAAATGTGTCAAAGCTGGGTTTAGATTCCAGGCAGTCTTTCAGTCCATTATCTAAATCATTGTGTATGGCCTTGGCCTCTTGAGTAGGAAGTGATACTTCAAGTTTCAGCTTCAAGTGATGGGCAGGGGAGAAGGGCATTCTCTTCTCTGGAAGAAGAAAACAGCATCTGCTGTAATTCTTAGTGACCCTAGCTCAGGAGTGTGCAATGAAGCAACAGGCACAGCTATAAAGGCAGGCTGGAGCATCAGATCAACAGACATAACCAGTTCAACACACACTTACGGACTTCTTCATCCAGGCAATGAGTAAACAAAGGTTTTAAACAATAGCTGACAAGATCACTTGTGCATTTTAGAAAATCAGAAACTTGAAGAACTGACAAGATAGAAGCCTGGAGAAAAGAATGTTATATACCCTGAACTAAGGAATAGCACTGAAAATAGAAAGTGATAGAGCTAGATCTTATTTAGAAGGCAGAGATAGGACCTGGAAGATTATATGGGGAATAAAGGATGAGAATGGCTGACTCTCAGCTTTCAGATTTGATGAAAGGAGATACCATTAACCAAGATAAAGAATATCTCAGGAGGGAGAGTAAGTTTGGGATAAGGGTATTGCCAGATTGAGTTCAAGGGGGCTGTGAGACAGCTGAAGAAAAGATGTGCAACCGACTGATGAAAAATGGTCTGGTGTCCGGGCACAGTGGCTCACGCCTGTTAATCCCAGCACTTTGGGAGGCCAAGGTGGGTGAATCTCCTGAGATCAGGAGTTTGAGACCAGCCTGGCCAACATGGTGAAACCCCATCTCTACTAAAAATACAAAAATTAGCCAGGCATGACGGTGGGTGCCTGTAATTCCGGCTACTTGGGAGGCTGGGACAGGAGAACCACTTGAACCTGGGAGGCAGAGGTCACAGTGAGCCAAGATCGCGCCACTGCACTCCAGGCTGGGTGACAGAGCAAGACTCTATCTTCAAAGAAAAAAAAAAAAAAGAAGAAGAAAAAGAAAAAGAAAAATAGTCTGCAGCTCAGGAGAATGACTGGGAACAGAGTTCCAGACACAGGAGTTACTGACACACAATTGGTAGTGAAATCTTCAGGGAGAACATATTAATTGAAAATAGAAAAGAATGTGAAGAACTAATAAACTAGAATTTTAGGATACATCAATATTTTAAGAACAGAGAGAAGAAAAGCAGAGAAGCCAGGGAAGATCAGTAAAGACAGACTACTAGAGAGGAAAAGAAAACTCATGGTAAAGCACTGTTAAAAAAGTTAAGAAAGACGGGCCAGGCACGGTGGCTCGTGTCTGTAATCCCAGCACTTTGGGAGGCCGAGGCTGGTGGATCACCTGAGATCAGGAGTTCGAGACCAGCCTGGCCAACATAGTGAACCCTCGTCTCTACTAAAAATACAAAAATTAGTCGGGCATAGTGGCACATGTCTGTAGTCCTAGCTGCTTGGGAGGCTGAAGAAGGAGAATCGCTTGAACCTGGGAGGCAGAGGTTGCAGTGAGCCAAGATTGTACCACTGTATTCCAGCCTGGGCGACAGAGAGACTGTGTCAAAAAAAAAAAAAAAAAAAGGTTAAGGAAGATGAAAAGAAAGGAATCACGCACAATGCAAATGTTGCAGAAAGACCAAAATTTATGAAGAGTAAAAGTGTTCATGGAATTTAGCAATTTGGTGTCTTTGGTACTCTCGCTGGAACAGTTTCAGTGGAGGCAGAGGGGAAGGAATAACCATATAGCAATTGATTGAAGAGAAAGAGCTGAGAAAGACAGTATATAATATTCCATGTAAAAAAGGAACAGCAAGCAATAGTGTGACCATATAACCAACAACCTAACTGCAGTTTTAAAACTAAAAAGGGATCCTAAACAGACAGAAATAAACTGAAATTATCTTGAATCACCAAGACGCATGGTCACTCAGGTAGAAGAAGTGAGGCTACAAGATCCCTTTTTTTAAAAAAAGGAAAAAGGTGTATGTGTATGAAATACACAGGTGTATATATAAAGGAAAAAAGGCATGTATTTCCTTTCTAATATTTCCAAGTTGAGGGGAAGGAATCAGAAAAAGAATTTAAAGGTAATCAGAGAGAGTTTTTGGATTAAGATCACAGAGAAGTTAAGACACAGTATCCCGGGCAAGGGTGCCCCTAATGAACAGCAGAATACACTTAATGAGGTAGAGAAAATGACCCACAGGTGAAAATTACTGCAGGTAAGTATGCAAGCTGGAGAGATGAAATCGAGCATTTATATCTGATCATTTCATGTTTTATAAAAAGCAAGGGTCAAGCATATTTACAAGCATATGTGAGGTGGGTGGCCTGAATTGGTGTATAGGATTTGAGATATAAAAGTCCAGCATAGTCATCAAAGAAAATGGGGAAAGGAGCTAGCCCAAGAAAAGCAAAAGGACTATCAAACCATATTTGAGGGCCCAGCTGAGTGGAAAGCCTTAAATCTGTGATAGGACTAATTTTCTGTACTACCACAGAAGATTCCAGGTGTGAAAGGGCCAAAAGTAGGCAATGGATTTAACAGATTTTCTGAGCAGCCTCAATCAAAAGGAGCAAGGCTGTTAAGAGTGACAGTGAGAAAGAAAAGTCAGGACTGACTAGCTCAGGAAATGTGGCCAGAATGGAGCTGATAGGAGAAAAGGAAGTATAAAACAAACACATACTGTGGTCTCAATGAAGTTAAAGCACAAGTCTGAATAAGGATATGAGAGATCAAAGGATATGAACTTGTGGTCAGAATGGGAAGATCTCAGAAAGAGAGGAGAGTCAGTTAGCTAAGAAGGCTCAAGGTACAGCCAAGAAGAACATATAAAGGTAGAGAATAAGAGAAGGAACTGGAAGGCCAGAATGTTAGATGTATGGGCTGCTTAAGATGACTGCACAAAGTGATCTGGAAAGAAGGACTATCAGCCAAGTGTCAGAGTTCTTGATGAACAGTGGGCAACCATCTGGTACATGTCAGCCATGGATGCCAATAACAAAATAGAGCAAAGTGTGGTACAATGTCATAGGCCTCATAAAGAACAGGTTTTCATGAGAGGACAAGAATAGTTTCCAGGCAATAGTGACAGGGCCAAGTTACTAGGCCCAAAGTTGGGTAGTGTGTGGCAAAATAAACATTCCCCACTGGAAGGGCAAAAGGAAGAATTACAACCTCTGAAAGCCAAAAAAAAAAAAACAAAAAGGTGGACAAATTGGGAAGAAAGTGGGGACACAAGGAAGGAGTTCTAAATGATGCAAAGAAAAGGCAGCGTACGCATTATTAGACAGGGGAGGGAAGGATGGAGTAAAACATGAAAGCTCACTTCATAGAGGGGCTTATATTTTGGGTCATATCTGAATAAGATAAGAATGTCTAAAGCAGAGATGAAAATAACAGCTTTATGTTTAAACACAAATCTTGGTGAAGCTGTTTTGGTCTAGATCAGACATCCCTAGAGTCATAAACAAAAAATGAAAACAAAATGCTGGTCAAAATCATCTGGGAAGACATATGTACTTCTGCAGAGTATGTCCCTGAAATGATGAAGGGTTACTAATAAAGCTCTGATTCCCTTTACCTTATAATAGAAAGAAGTTGTGACATGGAAATCTATAGACACATGAAATTAACTAAATAAACTTATTACCTAAAAGTTGCCTGACAAATTAATTGCTTAGAATATGATATTAAACAACAAACAATCACAACAGAGTGGCTCTTTTAATAGGCAAATAAGTTTAAATGGTAATAGTCATTCTAAATTTATTCATTTCATCAAGTGAAAGAAGTGAAGGAGAAGCAAACCTGACCTACCTAAAGTTGCTATTCTGGATAGTGCTGGCTGGTGCCTCTTCTTTTCACCTGTAGCCCTACTCTGTCTTCACTGGTATTTGCTTATGCTCAGCACTCAAGTGTTTAGAATGATGTCTCATTTTACCAGAACCTAAGTCTTCTGATACTGCCTTCCACTTTATGATGTTTCTTCTTTTTTATCAAAATTTAACTGAAGACAAATGTAAGCCAAATCACTAACAGTGTTAAGTATACCACCACCATTCACACAAATTTATATGCTACAGAAAAACTTTCCTTAGTAATTACTGTTAAGCAATTGTATTTAGCATATTTAAACGTTGGTTAGAAAACTATTCGGTGATGAACCACAAGCTATTTTAAGACTTTACCCAGATGTTATTTATAGTGTGTCAGCTTATCTGCTCTGCATGTTTTTTTATCTGGCACCTTCAAAGAATGCTAATAGAAAATAAACATGCTGGAATAGACACTTTCCTTTACACACTGACACTGCACCTCAGAAGACCATATGAACTCCTGTAACACACATTACTGACAACTAAAATAGGACTAAGCCATGCATTCTCAATGCGGACAAGATCACTTCCAAGAGGGCAAACTGGTTCTTGGTGGGGAAGGGAAGAGAAAAATACTTAGATATTAAG
Source organism: Pongo abelii (assembly GCF_028885655.2). NCBI lineage: Eukaryota > Metazoa > Chordata > Mammalia > Primates > Hominidae > Pongo > Pongo abelii. The sequence goes on from NC_071989.2 coordinate 140,129,118, forward strand.
TGGGATGTAGCCCTCAAAAGGGCCACAGTACATAGGCAAACACACAGCATATCTGTGGTGTTAAAATTTCATAGAGGGGGAATGGTGCTTAACAAAAAAGGGTGTTAATCCTTATTAAATAAAAGGTGCTGGGATAACTGGCTAGCCTTATCTGGATCCTTACTTTTTAATCATATAAAAAAATTAACTCAAGATGGAGTAAGATTTAAATGTAAGATCTCAAACTTTAAAAATCCTAGAAGAAAACCTAGAAAATACCCTTCTCAACATTGGCCTTGGCAAAGAATTTCTGGCTAAGTCCCGAAAAGCAATTGCAACAAAAACAAAAATTGGCAAGTGGGACCTAATTAAACTAAAGAGCTTCTGCACAGCAAAGGAAATTATAAACAGAGAAAACAGACAACCAACAGAATGGGAGAACATATTCACAAACTGTGCATCTGACAAAGGTCTAATACTCAGAATCTATAAGAAACTTACACAAATCAACAAGCAAAAAACAACCCCATTAAAAAAATGGACAAACGACATGCACTGACACTTCTCAAAAGATGACATCCAAGCAGCCAACAAACATGAAAAAATGCTTATCATCACTAATCATCAGATAGAGATAAATCAAAACCACAATGAGATACCATCTCACACCAATCAGACTGGCTTTTATTAAAAAGTCAAAAAATAACATGCTGGTGAGGCTGTGGAGAAAAAGGAACACTTATACACTGTTAGCAGGAAGGTAGTTTAGCCACTGTGGAAAGCAGTTTGGAGATTTCTCAAAGAATTTAAAACAGAGCTACCATTTGATCCAGCAATTCATTACTGGGTATATATCCAAAGGAAAATAAATTGTTGTACAAAAGGACACATGCATTCATATGTTCACCACCACGCTATTCATGATAACAAAGACATGGAATAAACCTAGGGGCTCATCAATGGTGGACTGAATAAAGAAAATGTGGTACGGATACACCATGGAGAAATATGCAGCCATAAAAAAGAATGAAATCATGTCCTTTGCAGCAACATGGAGGCAGCTGGAAGCCATAATCCTAAGTGAATTAACACAGCAACAGAAAACCAAATACCACATGTTCTCACTTATAAGTGGGAGCTAAACATTGAGCATACACTGACATAAACATGGGAAAAACAGACACTGTGGACTACTAGAGGGGAGAAGGAAAAAGCACGGGTGGAAAACTACCTATTGAGTACTATGCTCACTACCTGGGTGATGCAATCCATACCCCAGACCTAAGCATCATATAATATGCCCATGTAACAAACCTACATATGTACACCCTGTATCTAAAATAAAAGTTGAAATAAAAAAAAAAGAAACCAGGGTGTTAATTTTTAAAAAGGCTCCTTGGGGGAATATAAGTGAAAAAAAAGTATTGAGAAATACTAGGCTAAACACTAGTTTGTATCTCAATACATTAAAAATTGTCACCTATAAGAAAAATAACGGAAATAATTCACTTGTGTTTCTATGTGATCAACTCTCTTCTTTATCAATCATTTTAAAATTGAATTTCATGAACCTGTAAATAAATACCAGTTAATCTCTTCTCTTTCTCTACCCTTATTTCCATTTGACCATCCATATATTTTCACCTCTAGTTAGCATCAGAGGGTCTTACTATAGAGTATACTTATCAAACATGAAGTTTTTTTAGTTCATGAATTGGGTAATTATTTGTACAGTGCCTATTACGTGTCTTGCACTATGTTAGTTGTTCTTTCCTGAGCCTTATCCATCGTTGTTATTTCTCACTGAAAACACGGAAGGTGATACAGATCATTCTGAGAAACCATTAACATCCTATGCTCCCACGTGAAACAGAAAAAGAGGAGCCAAGTTTCAAAAGCTATGCATGTAGAATTAGGGATTCACCACCACCACCACCAAGCAGTGAAAAACATTCTGAATTTGATGACAGGAGGGAAAGAGGGAAGGAGAGCAGGAGGGAAAGAAGGAAGGAAGGAAGGAGGGAGGGAGGGAGGGAGAGAAGTATGCTAAATTAGGCGGCAAGAGCCAAGCCAAAAACATTCCCAATATAGCAACATGCCAATAACTGGCCACCATCAGAAACCAAAAGCACCACAGCCAATTGAAGAAATATTTTCTGAACATTGGTAAAGTTTTCTGAGTTTTTAAAAACCTCTGAATAGATTTTACTTTAAAGAAATCTGTTAACTGACCAACTTTTAAATATGTCTTCTGACAGCAAAGTATATGGTCATATAATGCTCTATTACTTTACACAACACTTAATTTTTTGGTCCTACAAAGAAATAGCATTCATCATTCCCTCTGTAAAACATACTGACCAGGAAGTCCCGGCTGGAGCAATTCAACAGGAGAAAGAAAAAGAGGGCATACAAATTGGAAAGGAAGAAGTCAAATTAAGCTTGTCTGCAGAGACATCATCTTACGTTTGGAAAAACCTAAAGACTCTATGAAAAAACTATCAGAACTGGTAAATTCAGTACCGTTGCAGGATACAAAATCAACATACAAAAATCAGTAGCATTTCTACATGCCACCAGTGACCAATCTGAAAAAAAGTTTTTTAAAGTAGTTCCAGTCACAGTAACTACAAATAAAACATCTAGGAACTTCACCAAAGAAGTGAAAGGTCTCTACAACAAAAATTATGAAAGTGATGAAAGAAATTAATGAGGACATTAAAAAATGGAATCATACTCCATGTTCATAGATTGGAAGAATCAATATTGTTAAAATGTCCACACTACCCAAACTAATCTGCAGATTCAATGCAATCCCTTTAAAAATACCAATGACATTCTTCACAGGAATAGAAAAAAAAAATCCTTAAATTCATACGGAACCACAAAAGATCCAGAATAGCCAAAGCTATCCTAAGCAAAAAGAACACAACTAGAGGAATCACATTACCTGACTTTAAATTATACTACAGTGCTATAGTAACCAAATCAGCACGATACTTGTATAAAAACAGACACACAGACCAATGGAAGAGAATACAGAATCCAGAAACAAATCCTACAGTGAATTCATTTTCCAACAAAGCTGCCAAGAACATACATTTGAGAAAGGACAGTCTCCTAATATAAGGCCCTGAGAAAACTGGATATCCATATGCAGAAGAATAAAACCAGATTCCTATCTCTCACCATATACAAAAATTAAATCAAAATGCATTAAAGACTTACATCTAGGACCTCAAACTATGAAACTGCTAAAAGAAAACATTGGGAGAACTCTCCAGGATATTGAACTAGGCAAAGATATTCTGAGAAACACCTGTAATTAAAGTGAAAACAGACAAATGGAATCACAACAAGTTATAAAAAGTTTCTGCACAGTAAGGGAAACAATCAACAAAGTGAAGAGACAACCCATAGAATGGGAGAAAATATTTGCAAACCACCCATCTGATGAGGGATTAATAACCAGAATGTATAAGGAGCTCAAACAACTATATAGGAAAAAAATCAAATAATCCAATTAAACATAGGCAAAAGACCTGAATAGACATTTCTCAAAAGAAGACATACAGATGGCAAACAGGTATATGAAAAGGTGCTCAACACCACTGATCATCAGAGAAACACAAATCAAAACTACCATGCAATATCATCTCACCCCAGTTAAAATGGCTTTTATCCAAAATACAAGCAATAATAAATGCTGGTGAGGATGTAGAGAAAAGGGAACCATCATATAGTGTTGGTAGGAATGTTAGTACGACCACTATGGAGAACAGTTTGGAGGTTCCTCAAAAAAACTAAAAATAGAATTACCGTATGATACAGCAATCCCACTGCTAAGCATATACCCAAAAGAAAGGAAATCAGTGGGAACCAACCAAAACTTCCATCAACAGATGGATAAAGAAAATGTGGTACTTATACACAATGGAGTATTATTCAGTCATAAAAAAAGAATGAGATCCTGTCATTTGCAACAACATGGAGGTCATTATGGTGAAATAAGCCAGGCACAGAAAGACAAACTTTGCATCTTCTCACTTAATTGTGGGAGCTAAAAATTAAAACAACTGAACTAGTGGAGACAGAGTAGAATGACGGTTACCACAGGCTGAGAAGGGTAGTGGCAGGGGGAGTGAGGATGGTTATTGGGCACAAAAATATAGTTCAGTAGAACGAATAAGATCTAGTGTTTCATAGCACAACAGGGTGACTACAGTCAACAAGAATTTATTGTACATTTTAAAATAACTAAAAGTATAATTGGATTGTGTGTAACACAAAGAAAGGGTAAATGCTTGAGGAGACAGATACCCCATTTACCTTGATGTGATTATTACACACTGTATGCCTGTATTAAAATATCTCACATACTCTGCAAATGCAAATACACACACACACACACACACACACACACGACTACATTGGCCAGCAAAAGACTGGCAAATGAATGCATATTATTGGTCCATTCTCACACTGCTGTAAAGAAATACCTGAGACTGTGTAATTAAAGAAAAGAGTTTTAAATGGCTTACAGTTCTGTAGGCTGTACGGGAAGCATGATACTGGCATCGGCTCGGCTTCTGGGGAAGCCTCAGGAAAACTTACATTTGTGGGGAAAGGCAAAGAAGGAGGCACCTCATGGCAGGAGTAGGAGGAAGAAAGAAATGGGGGAGGTGCTACACAGTTTTAGGTCTCATGAGAACTCCACCCCCATGATCCAATCACCTCCTACCAAGCCCTACCTCCAACACTGAGGATTACAATTCAACAAGAGATTTGGGCAGGGACACAGACCCAAACCATATCAATATTTTACATGTTTTAAGCTAAAAACAAAATGTTACAATACATAATTTTTAAATTCCTCACTTCAGTTGACTTTTCCATTAATATGCAAGCCTCAATTGAAACAACTGCAAACATATGGTCCTGTTATCAGTAATTCCTAACCATTTCTAGTAAGATACCTTTTGATATAGTTTGGATCTGTGTCCCTGCCAAAATCTCACGTTGAAAGTAATCTCCAGTATTGGAGATGGAGCCTGGAGGGAGGTGACTGGATGATGCGGATGAGTTTCTCATGAATGGTTTAGCACCATCCCTTTGATGCTGTCCTTGCATGAGAGAGCTCTCTTGAGATCTGGTTGTTTAAAAGTGTGTGGTACGTCCCCTCACCTTTTTTTGCTCCTGCTCTAGCCATGTGAAGTGCCTGCTCCTCATTCATCTTCTGCCATGACTGCAAGTTTCCTGAGGCCTCTCCACAAGCCAAGCAGATGCCAGCATTATGCTTCTTGCACAGCCTACAGAACCATGAGCCAATTAAACCTCTTTTCTTTATAAATCATCAAATCTCAGGTATTTCTTTACAGCAATACAAGAATGGCCTAAAATACCATTTTTTTTTTTGAGACAGGGTCCCACTTTGTCACCCAGGCTGGAGTACAGTGACGTGTTCATGGCTCACTGCAACCTCGACCTCCTGGGCTCAAGTGGATCCTTCCACCTCAGCCTCCCAGTAGATGGGACCACAGGTGTCCACCACCACACCTGGCTAATTTTTGTTTCTTTAGTACAGATGAGGTTTCGCCATGTTGCCCAGGCTCATCTCAAACTCGTGGGCTCAAACAGTCTGTCCACCTCAGCCTCCCAAAGTGCTGGGATTAGGGGTGTCAGGCCTCCATATCTGGTCATACCTATTTAATGTTTTTAAAAAATTAAGTACACAGTAACTAACAAAATAGGACTGAAAGATACTATGAATTTAGTATAGCACTACTGAAAAGAACATCTATACGCATTTGAGAACCAGAACTACACATGCATCAATTATTTACTGTTTATAGATAGTACTCAATATTTTTGTAGAATTGAGGACTAGATACAATAACTATCCTCACTCAGAGATCAAAATTTTGCCATTTTCGGGCACGAAAATGGCTGTTATACTGCTTTATGACACTATACTTGATGAAATTAAAACTTTCTTAAAGGTAAATAGAAGCATGCTTTCTTCAAGATGCATCATATGGCTGGGTGTGGTGGCTCACACCTGTAATTCCAGCAATTTGAGAGGTCGAGACAGGAGGACTGCTTAAGGCCAGGAGTTCAAGACCAGCCTGGGCAACATAGCGAGCCCCTGCCTCTACAAAAAATGAAAAATTAGCCAAGTATGCTGGTGCACGCCTGTAGTCCCAGCTACTTGGGAGGCTGAGGTAAGAGGATCACTTGAGCCCAGGAGGTCCAGATTGCAGTGAGCTGTGACAATGTTACTGCACTCCAGCCTGGATGACAGAGGGAGACCTTGTCTGGGGGAAAAAAAAAGAAAGCATCATGAAAACTTTTCTTTCAGTGAATGGAAGTGTTTGAGGGAGAAACACCTTTCTAAGACATGTTTCCTTTTCCACTGATTCATATTACATGGGTTTATAGATTCAGCTATAAAAGGCAAATGTAAGCATGCTTTCTTTCAGATGCATCATAAACTGTTTTCTTTCAGTGAATGTAAGTGTTTGATGGAAAATCACCTCTTTAGGCAAACCCTGAGGATATGTTAGAACATGTTTTTTTCTCCATTAGTACCTACTAGGATGAGTTGAGAAATCCAGCAATAAAAGGCAAATGTAAGCATGCTTTCCTTAAAAAGAAACCAAAACTATTTGAATCCACATTTTAAAGAATATTAAACCCTTTTAATCTGCATGTAAATATCCTTTCTTCTATTCTGACGTCTTCACTCTAAGTGTCTGATATTGGCTTCTGTTCCAATGGTTTATCTTTACAGTACATAACTCTAAAGCACATAACAGGTGATACTTTCTTCACCTTTTCCTTTTCCTCTGTATTTCAGCAGAATTTCATACTTGACCTTCATGACACTTACTAAATACCCCACTTATCAACTCTACTTTTTATTAACAGCCCTATAAAACCTAATTTTGTCACATAAGTTTTCATTTCTATGCAATCTTTATGTTCTCCATCTCCCTTTTCATTGTAATCTTACATCTTCTTTGCCAAGTATCTTCTTCTCACGCTCTGCTGTTTCAGAAAACATTCTTTCTTGCATCCTATTGAGGATGCCAAATTATCTGATTACAAATTTTGATTCCAACTAGTAAATTTCAGAAACCTAATCTTTTTCTAAGTCTGCAGATTAATATTCCCTTTCCTCTATTCTATAGTGTTACTGCTTTTTCTTTTCTTTCTTTTTTTTTTTTTTTTTTTTTTGAGACAGGGTCTCACTGTGTCACTCAGGCTGGAATAGTGTAACCTTGAACTCCTGGGCACAAGTGATCCTTCTGCCTCAGCCTCCAAGTAGTGAGGACTACAGAAAGGGTCTTGCTATGTGGCCCAGGCTGGTCTCGAACTCCTGGTCTCAATCAATCCTCCTGCCTTGGCTTCCCAAAGTGCTGAGATTACAGGCATCAGCCACTGCAGCTGGCCTGTAGTTTTTAAAGCCCTGCCCCTACTTATCTTTAACAAGAAGAGACTTCTCCAATCCAAATGTTTAAATTCCCCCAGTCCCAATTTACAATTCAGTTGAATGCTGGTTAAATCTCCTTCTAAGTTATGTAGCCAGGAAGCAGTCAAGCCCAAATGTCATAGTCTAGAAGGTTTCTGTACTGGTCAGGGTTCTCCAGAGAGGTGGAAACAACAGAATACATATACAGATATATGAGAGGGGATTTATTAGGAAAATTGGCTCATGAGATTACAGAGGCTGAGAAGTCCCATGACAGGCCATCTGCAAGGTGGAGACCCAGGATGCAAGCAGTATGGCTCAGTCCAAATCCAAATACCTCAGAACCAAGGAAACCAATGGTGTAATTCTCAGTCTGAGGCCAAAGGCCTAAGAACCCGGTGAGCCACTGGTATAGGTCTTTGAGTTCAAAGGCCAGATAGCCTGGAGTTCTGATGTCCAAAGGCAGGACAATGTTCCAGCTCCAGAAGAAAGACAGAGGAAATCCGATTTCCTCTGCCTTTTTTTGTTCTGTCTAGGCCCCCAGCCAACTGGATGGTGCCTGCCTATGTTGAGGGCTGATCTGCACTCGGTCCACAGACTCCCACACCAAATCTCCTCGGGAAACACCCTTCACAGACACACTCAGAAACAATGCTCTTCTAATTTCCAGGTATTCCATAATCCAGTCAGGCTGAGACCTAACATTAACCACCATGGCTTATACCACTGCAACTCTACTGCGCTCCGCTTGAAAGTATCTCCTACTATCAGGCTTAAAAGAAATGTTCTTGGCCAGGCGTGGTGGCTCATGCCTGTAATCCCAGCACTTTGGGAGGCCGAGGTGGGCAGATCACGAGGTCAAGAGATCAAGACCATCGTGGCCAACATGGTGAAACCCCGCCTCTACTAAAAACACAAAAATTAGCTGGGCGTGGTGTGCGCCTGTAGTCCCAGCTACTCGGGAGGCTGAGGCGGAAGAATCGCTTGAACCTGGGAGGCGGAGGCTGCAGTAAGCCAAGATTGCGCCACTGCACTCTAGCCTGGTGACAGAGCGAGACTCTGCCTCAAAAAAAAAAAAAAAAAAAAAGAAATTTTCTTAAGCAGGTAGGACCATCAGTGACAAGACATCATTTTGTACCAGTTTCTATATAATTCAAATTGATTTTGTAAGCAGTGGAAATTCCTTCCAGATTGACAACTGGTTAATCACAAATTAACCTAAATACCATAGAAAGAAGCTGTGAGAGATAATGAATGTAATAAAACTTCAACTACTTTGCTAAACAAGTGAGTAAATGCCTATTTCAAGGAGTCCCATTTTAATGCTGGAAGCCTGTATATATAGTAATCATTGTTCTACCTAAGGAATTATAATTCTCTAATCTGACAGGAAAATAATTCCATGATTGATTTGCTAATCTTGGTTCCAAAGAATTTAGTTATCAATTTAGGACTTATTTGTATCACAAAATCTTGATTTTTATATAGGCTGTTTATATCCAATTATTTTTCTCTAACTACATCTTAATATACTAAATGTTGTAAGAACACTAATCTTTAGACTTATTTCGTCATAATAAATTCAACTATACTCAGGGTATTAATGTAATTCTAGTGACTGTAATTTACATTTCAATGACAGGGATAGTCAGCTGCTTGGCCATAGTATTACTATCATCATTTAATCAAATTAGATGTGAAAAAAATACCATAACAAAAATATAAACTATTACCAGCATTAAAGTTCCAAAATTCATTTATATTTATTGTACAATTTAACATGCATAAAATTATATGCACGAAAAATTCATTAACATGAATTCTTGGTAAAAATGGCACATTGACAAATTGTAGATTTCTACACCATAAGAGCTATCATGTATCATAATATGCTATCATATTTACTTAGTATTTTTCAGCAATACATATACCTAATTGAAATGTACCTGGCCTATGCGGTTTAACCTTCTGACATTAACTCTATATACCTATGAACTTAAAAACTACAGCAAAACACTGGAAGAATGTTAAATGAGCTAAAACAGTAGAGACCCAGTATCCAAGTTGTTCAACTGGGTCATACAGAGTTTTTTTTTTTTTTTAAAAAGGGGGGGAACTTGTATAATGTGACTTATTTAAAATAAATAACAGGCCAGCACGGTGGCTCATGCCTGTAATCCCAGCACTTTGTGAGGCTGAGGCGGTTGGACCACCTGAGGTCAGGAGTTCAAGACCAGCCTGGCCAGCATGGTGAAACCCCATCTCTACTACAAATACAAAAATTAGCCAGGGGTAGTGTACTCCTCAGCTACTTGGGAGCCTGAGGCAGGAGAATTGCTTGAACCCGGGAGGCTGAGGTTGCAGTGAGCCAAGATCGCGCCACTGTACTCCAGTGTGGGAGAGACAGCAAGACCTCGTCTCAAAAACTAATAATAAAATAAAATAAATTATTTTATTTTAAAATAAATAAAATAATTTATTTTATTTAAAATAAATAAAATAATTTATTTTATTTAAAATAAATAAAATAATTTATTTTATTTAAAATAAATAAAATAATTTATTTTATTTAAAATAAATAAAATAATTTATTTTATTTAAAATAAATAAAATAATTTATTTTATTTAAAATAAATAAAATAATTTATTTTATTTAAAATAAATAAAATAATTTATTTTATTTAAAATAAATAAAATAATTTATTTTATTTTAAAATAAAATAAAATAAAATAAAAACAATGTACCTAAATTAGTGTAAGGCCATTACTAATTCAAATTATTTAACTCAAATGACTAAATGGGGACACACATTTAAGGTGTTCACAAAGCATCAAAAATAATTCTAAACAAATTCAGGTCCATGTCAGTAAAATCAGAGAATACCATTAACTATAAAAATAACTGGATTAGCTCTCCCCCTCCCCCTCCCCCTCCCCCTCCCCCTCTCCCCTCTTTTTTCGGTCTCCCTCTCCTTCTTTTTTCGGTCTCCCTCTGTTGCCAAAGCTGGACTGTACTGCCGGGATCTCGGCTTGCTGCAACCTCCCTGCCTCGGGCTCCTGTGACTCTCCTGCCTTGGCCTGCCGAGTGCCTGGGATTGCAGGCGCGCGCCGCCACGCCTGAATGGTTTTTGTATTTTTGGTGGAGACGGGGTTTCGCCGTGTTGACCGGGCTGGTCTCCAGCTCCTGGCCTCGAGTGATCTGCCTGCCTCGGCCTCCCGAGGTGCTGGGATTGCAGACGGAGTCTCGCTAACTCAATGCTCAATGGTGCTCAGGCTGGAGTGCAGTGGTGTGATCTCGGCTCTCTGCAACCTCCACCTACCAGCCTCCTGCCTTGGCCTCTTAAAGTGCTAAGATTACAGCCTCTGCCCCACCGCCACCCCGTCTAGGAAGTGAGGAGCGTCTCTGCCTGGCCGCCCATCGTCTGGGATGTGAGGAGCCCCTCTGCCCGGCCGCCCTATCTGGGAAGTGAGGAGAGCCTCTGCCCGGCCGCCCATCATCTGGGATGTGAGGAGCGCCTCTGCCCGGCTGCCACCCCGTCTGGGAGGAAGTGAGGAGCGCCTCTGCCCGGCTGCCCCGTCTGGGAGATGAGGAGCACCTCTGCCCGGCCGCCCCGTCTGGGAGGAAGTGAGGAGCGCCTCTGCCCTGTTGCCCTATCTGGGAAGTGAGGAGCGCCTCTGCCTGGCCGCCACCCCGTCTGGGAAGTGAGGAGCGCCTCTGCCCGGCTGCCACCCCATATGGGAAGTGAGGAGCGCCTCTGCCCAGCCGCCCCTTCTGGGAGGTGAGGAGCGCCTCTGCCCAGCCGCCCCGTCTGGGAGGTGAGGAGTGCCTCTGCCCGGCCACCCCGTCTGGGAGGTGAGGAGCGCCTCTGCCTGGCCGCCACCCCGTCTGGGAGGAAGTGAGGAGCACCTCTGCCCAGCTGCCCCATCTGGGAAGTGAGGAGCGCCTCTGCCCGGCTGCCACCCCCTATGGGAAGTGAGGAGCGCCTCTGCCCGGCCGCCCACTCTGGGAAGTGAGGAGCGCCTCTGCCCGGCCGCCCACTCTGGGAGGTGAGGAGTGCCTCTGCCCGGCCGCCCCGTCTGGGAGGTGAGGAGCGCCTCTGCCTGGCCGCCACCCCGTCTGGGAGGAAGTGAGGAGCACCTCTGCCCGGCCGCCCACTCTGGGAGGTGAGGAGCGCCTCTGCCCGGCCGCCCACTCTGGGAAGTGAGGAGCGCCTCTGCCCGGCCGCCCACTCTGGGAGGTGAGGAGTGCCTCTGCCCGGCCGCCCCGTCTGGGAGGTGAGGAGCGCCTCTGCCTGGCCGCCACCCCGTCTGGGAGGAAGTGAGGAGCACCTCTGCCCGGCCGCCCACTCTGGGAGGTGAGGAGCGCCTCTGCCCGGCCACTCCGTCTGGGAAGGGAGGAGCGCCTCTGCCCGGCCACCCCGTCTGGGAGGTGAGGAGCGCCTCTGCCCGGCTGCCACCCCGTCTGGGAGGAAGTGAGGAGCACCTCTGCCCGGCTGCCCCATCTGGGAAGTGAGGAGCGCCTCTGCCCGGCCGCCACCCCATATGGGAAGTGAGGAGCGCCTCTGCCTGACCACTCCGTCTGGGAGGTGAGGAGCGCCTCTGCCCGGCCGCCCCGTCTGGGAGGTGAGGAGTGCCTCTGCCCGGCCGTCACCCCGTCTGGGAGGAAGTGAGGAGCACCTCTGCCCGGCCGCCCCGTCTGGGAGATGAGGAGCACCTCTGCCCGGCCGCCCCGTCTGGGAGATGAGGAGCACCTCTGCCCGGCCGCCCCGTCTGGGAGGTGAGAAGTGCCTCTGCCCGGCTGCCACCCCGTCTGGGAGGAAGTGAGGAGCACCTCTGCCCGGCCGCCCCCTCTGGGAAGTGAGGAGCGCCTCTGCCTGGCCGCCACCCCGTCTGGGAGGAAGTGAGGAGCGCCTCTGCCTGGCTGCCCCATCTGGGAAGGGAGGAGCACCTCTGCCCGGCCGCCACACCGTCTGGGAAGTGAGGAGCGCCTCTGCCTGGCTGCCCCATCTGGGAAGGGAGGAGCACCTCTGCCCGGCCGCCACACCGTCTGGGAAGTGAGGAGCGCCTCTGCCTGGCTGCCCCATCTGGGAAGGGAGGAGCACCTCTGCCCAGCCGCCACACCGTCTGGGAAGTGAGGAGCGCCTCTGCCTGGTCGCCCCGTCTAGGAGGTGAGGAGCGCCTCTGCCCGGCCGCCCAGTCTGGGAAGTGAGGAGCGCCTCTGCCCGGCCGCCCTGTCTGGGAGGTGAGGAGCGCCTCTGCCTGGCCGCCACCCCATCTGGGAGGAAGTGAGGAGCGTCTCTGCCCGGCCGCCCCGTCTGGGAAGTGAGGAGCGCCTCTGCCCGGCCGCCCCCTCTGGGAAGTGAGGAGCGCCTCTGCTCGGCCGCCCCCTCTGGGAAGTGAGGAGCGCCTCTGCTCGGCCGCCCCGTCGGGGAAGTGAGGAGCGCCTCTGCCCGGCCGCCCCGTCTGGGAGGTGAGGAGCGCCTCTGCCCGGCTGCCACCCGGTCTGGGAGGAACTGAGGAGCGCCTCTGCCCGGGCGGCCCCGTCTGGGAAGCGAGGAGCGCCTCTGCCCGGGCGGCCCCGTCGGGGAAGTGAGGAGCGCCTCTGCCCGGCCGCCCCGTCTGGGAGGAGAGGAGCGCCTCTGCCCGGGCGGCCCCGTCTGGGAAGCGAGGGGCGCCTCTGCCCAGCCGCCCTGTCTGGGAGGTGAGGAGCGCCTCTGCCCGGCTGCCCTGTCTGGGAGGTGTACCCAACAGCTCCGAAGAGACAGCGACCATCGGGAGCGGGCCATGAGGACGATGGCGGTTTTGTTGAAGAGAAGGGGAGGAAGTGTGGGGAAAGGAAGGAGAGATCAGATTGTTGCTGTGTCTGTGTAGAAAGGGGTGGGCATAGGAGACTCTATTTTGTTCTGACTAGGAGAAATTCTTCTGCCTTGGGATGCTGTTGATCTATGGCCTTTCCCCCAGCCCCCTGCTCTCTGAAACATGTGCTGTGTCAACTCAGGGTTAAATGGATTAAGGGTGGTGCAAGATGTGCTTTGTTAAACAGATGCTTGAAGGCAGCATGCTCTTTAAGAGTCATCACCACTCCCTAATCTCAAGTACTCAGGGGCACAAACACTGCAGAAGGCCGCAGGGTCCTCTGCCTAGGAAAACCAGAGACCTTTGTTCATGTGTTTATCTCCTGACCTTCTCTCCACTATTATCCTATGACCCTGCCATATCCCCCTCTCCGAGAAACACCCAAGAATGATCAATAAATACTTCAGAAATTAAAAAAATAAAAAATAAAAAAATAAAAATAAATAAAAAAATAAAAAATAATAAAAAAAAAAGAAAAAAGGATCATCTTCAGAATATATTATATAAAGGGATACATTATTTATTATATATTGTATGAGCATATTACATATATTAACACATTTATGTAAAAATAAAAACATAATCTGTCATTATGCAACTATGACGTAAAAAAAAAAAAAAAAAAAAGAAACAAAAAACAAAAAAAATCTGGAGATAGGTAGATAGCAATTGGTTATTTCAGTTGCCTTTTACTGTACGTAGCTTTTATATTTAGGAGAAAGTCATCTTACAGTGTGCTGAGCTTGTTACTATTTCTGTTCCATTTTCTATTTTGTGTTCCTTCACCAATTTTTTTCGTGTTAAGATTACCTGTGCATTTCTCTTCTGGTACAAGTTTCCTGATTTAGTAATTTGTAATAGATCCACTATATGTTACTATTTTCTCCAGTGTCAGAACCTGCTTAGTTGCTATATTGGTTTATATCTACCCATAATAAAAGGTTTTAAAGAAAAAAAATAAAAAATAAAAAAAAAATAACTGGATTATGATCAATACACTAATACAATGTCAAGCTTTTAATTTACATTTCACTTATAAATATATATGGGATACAAACACAAAAGCACACTGCTTTCCAAAAATCTGCAGTGAAGGTTTCCATGTAAACATACCAAGAAAGAAGAGCAATGAATGGCAGAAAGCGAATCATAAAATATACATAAACCAAGGACCAACATACTGTACAGTATTTATGAATTACATATTTTAAAACAATAATACTTGCTTAAAACATTTTCAAGAAGTCATTCTAATAATTAAGGTTATTATCATAATTTAACTTTCAATAAAATAAGTCTATCTAAAATCTTGGCATTTAAAATTTTCAGATATTTTAAAGCAAACATATCCCCAAATTATTAACTAGATTTGGATTATTTTGATGTTAACACACTTGAATATCACATTAAGTTAAGCTCTACATTAGTGGCATCCTATTTCTCTTAAGCAGTTCCACTTTTCAAAATCCCTAAAAACTCCAGTCATGCACAACTGTCAACCCAGGTTAATAATAGCAATGAACCATATTTATCTGAAACCACAAGACTGTCAGGTGACATACCAAGAAGTCTGAATTTAACTCAAATAAAAGGCTCTCCATGCTGCAATGCAAAAAGGCTTAATCCCAGCAACGGAACCATGAGGGACCGGGAGCCTTTAAGAAATCTGTTGCCCATGACAAAATCTATTTTTGCAAAAGGCTCCATCTATCCAGTCCTACCATTTCACAAGTAACATCCTGCTTTTTTGTTTCACTGAAGAGTCTGGGATTTTTACAGAAGCAATTACGACTGCTTTTCAATTCCTTTATCTCTTCTACTATAAGTATATGACTACGAGAAAATCAATCTAAGTATTCTGTAAACTAAGTGCTGTCCTGGCAGCTAGTGCAGAACAGAAATGCCAATGTATGTATTTTTTAAGGATGCTTTAACTAAACAAGGTCTGGTCCAGAGTAAGAGTGCTCAGGCAACCAATGGCTTAGAACCCAGGTCTTCAACAATCCGTATCTATAACAAACTGAGGTTCATGTAGTAAACAAGAAAACACAATAGTTCCTTTCTCAACTTCTGTATGTCCCAACTCTGCTATTTCAGACAAGTCCACATACACATTCTTGGAAGCCATAGCAAGCTTGTATTCTACCCAGCTGACAAGCAAGTTGAAAAGCAGGCCCTAATAATCACAGGGCCCAGATTGGTCAGTATGTAAACTGGCTCACTAATCTGAACTCTTGTGTTGAGTTCAAGTAGACAAGTCTAGCAGAAAATACTACCTTTTAATTTATAAACCTCAATAAGACTACCATATTGTAATACATTAAGTAGCTGGTTCATGAAATAGAGACATTTTAGAATGCTTTACAAGCACTGTCTTTCAGTGGGTTTGTATTTTAATATGTATCAGCATGTTCTTTTAGAAAAACCAAGGGGTGCATCTGTGTATGTATCCCGATAGGACTAATTCAGTAACAAAAATGCCTTAATACAATGGGCTATTAATCTATAAGGTAACAGACAATATGCTGAGACCAAGAATCATTCCTCACACCCAACATGCCAAAAACAGAAGAATAGGCTCTGAATCAGCCAAACTTATATTTAAATTCCAACTCTGCCACATACTGATTCACTGTGATTGTAGAGAAGTGCCTTAACTTCTCTAGTCCTCAATTACTTGTCTATAAAGTAAGACTACCTCTAAGATTGGTATAGGGATAATGTTTCTCTCTTCAACCCTTAGAATGTGCATCACACACTTCAAGATCTCCAAAGTGATTGTCACGTGAAGAAAAGCAAGGTTCAAAACTGTATGTATACCATCGGTATAGAGGCAAACAAACTTATCAGTTTGTTCGTATGTGCACCAAACATTTTCAAGAAAGATTAATTAGAAAGAATACAAAGACATAAATTCTAACTAGTTAACTCAGAATTACCTATTAAAAGATGTAACCCCAAGGAAAAGAAAATTGGAGAAAGGGAAACATCTATGCTTTCTACATTATGATTGTCTGTACCTCTAGTCTGATACTAAAACTTCATATTCATTTCAAGAAGCACTTCTTTGAATCCCCAGGATTGTATATCCTTTCCTCCAAGGAATACAAAATAGCTTAATAACTATCATACTCTTAAGGCAGAACATGATTTGTTTTTCCACTGAAGGGTTTCAGGATAGGAAAGAACTGGCCAGAGAAAAGCTTGATGCCCACTAGCTTGAAAACCAGCAAAGTGCCACAAAACTAAGAAACAATGGATGAAAAAGGAACATGTTCCAAAACAGGAAAACCAGTAGTTGAATTAATTAGAAGTTTATTTCTCTAAAGTCAACCTACTAAGTCTACTCATCCAGATGCTCAGATCAAAAATCTGTAAGTCCTCTCAATTCACTTATAACAGCACCCAATCATACTAGTCCTCCTTTTACCTTAAAGAAAAAAGCATTCCTCTCCCTCTCCACGTCTACAGAGTTGATCCATCCCTTCTAGTCTCCTGTTAAATCTCACCTATTCCTTATACCTCTGATTTGTTTCTTTCATCTATTTATCTTTAAAACGTTTTATGTTATGTTACTGTCACATTTACCTTCCCTTTTAAACCAAACATGAAAAACAGTCCTAAGCACAGCCTCTTATGTTCCATTCCACCTATGCACATTTGACACTATGACCTCTTTGCACTCTACTCCCTAGTACCATTATCTCATACCATGAGACAGGAGTCCAAGAAATTACCATTTCCTAGCTATCCTTCTGAATTCAGATATATTAGGGTTTGGAGCCCAGGTAGGTGTGTTTCTTAAAACTTTCACACATACAAAGGAATACGACTTTGCAACAAAAATACACTACTGATACATGGAGGAATAACATGCATAGAGGAATGTCAAAGGCATTTATACTAAGTGAAAGAACCTGATACAAAAGGCTACACAATGTATGATATCATTTATAAGACATTCTGGAAAAGGCCAAACTGTAGGGATAAAAATCACATCAGTTCTTGCCAGGGGCTCGATGTGGGGGAGAAGAGAATCACTAAAAGGTACAGAGAACTTGCTGGGGTAATATTCTATATCTCAACTGTAGTGTTGGTTATATGACTATACATTTTCAGACCCATCAAACTGCAAACCTAAAAAAGAATAAATTTTTACTGCATGTAAACTATATCTGAATAAAACAAATTCAAATAAAAAAAAACCATTACTGTAATGATCTAAAAGTGATTGATCTAAAGGGTAAAATTTCAAAATCTCTCACCCCAATTGCCTACTAAGAAAACTGTTACCTGAATCTCAGCCTACCTCAAACTTACTAAGTACAACTAAATTTCTCTATCTTCTCCACCATGCCTCTCTTCCCTCCTGCATTCCTTACCTTAATAGCTCTATGTTTTGGCACTACCATGGCCCATGCCCGAGTCTCCCAACAGGGTAGATTGAGGCCACAACTTCTCCTTCACATCCCATATTCAGTCAAGCACAGAATCCTCTTCTCCCAGATATGGATCTCTGTTTCCCATCTCTCTGCTACCATCATGACCCTGCCCTCTCTAACCTGTAATAACTGCAACAGTGCTTCACTGGCCTCTGCTTCTAATCTCTTCCCACTCTGTCCCATTTTTCTGCCACAACACCAACTGAGATAACTTCCTAAAACACAAAGCTGATTGTACCATATCATTGTAAGTTACCAGTTGCCTAGTATACACAAAACCCTCCTTATAATCTGAGCCCCAGCATTATCTCAACCTCTCATCTCTTGCAATTCCCTTAAATGTTTATCTTGACTCTCAATAATCATCAAACCTGTCATACCCTTCCTGTCATACCCTTCCTATGAGCATGCCTCAATTCTGAGTACCTCTTCCTTACTTCATCCAACCTGAAAATTCCAATGTATACTAAATTTAGAATACAGCTCAATGCTACCTCTTCTAACAGAAGTAATCTCCCATACATACCCCCCAAATTATTTATCTAGCTCTATTAATAACCATCTGTTTAATGTTTACTGGACACTGTGAGATCATAAAAATGTAAAGATAAATGAGAGAAAATCCCTGCTCAGGTTTCAATTATTATATAACTACCCACTGAAGTGTCAGTCTCACAGCCTAAACTAAAGCTCCTAGAGCAGGGATTCTTAACATGCAATCTGCTGACCCACACAGATCTGTGGTTTGGTAGGCCAGTCAACTTGGATGGGGAATGAATTGTAGTTAGAGATTTCCACCAATCTCTAACTACCATTTAGCGTTTCCTTCTATTAAAATGCAGGCAACAAACTTCAGAGGTATTAAGGTTCCTATAACTTTGATCACCAATAGGAATCATAGATAGTTTCATCATTCTACAGCTGATGTAGATACCTAGAAAAATGTGTTTATGCTCATCACTATTCAAAATTACAATACTTATTAGATCCACTGCTAGGTCTTGTTATTTCATGAGTTAATAATATAGTATGTGCTACTTATACACCATGGAATACTATGCAGCCATAAAAAAATGAAGAGTTCATGTCCTTTGTAGGGACATGGATGAAATTGGAAACCATCATTCTCAGCAAACTATCGCAAGGACAAAAAGCCAAACACCGCATGTTCTCAGTCATAGGTGGGAACTGAACAATGAGAACACATGGACACAGGAAGGGGAACATCACACTCTGGGGACTGTTGTGGGGTGAGGGGAGTGGGGAGGGATAGCATTAGGAGATATACCTAATGCTAAATGACGAGTTAATGGGTGTAGCACACCAACATGGCACATGTATACATATGTAACAAACCTGCACATTGTGCACATGTACCCTAAAACTTAAAGTATAATAATAAAATTAAATGTAAAAAAGAAAAAAAAAACATAGTGTGTGCTACTATATTAGAAATTTAATATTCTGACAACTATCTCAACATAGTTTCCTTTATAATCCTCTATGAATTTCATTTTAAGTGTTTCTAAACAATTTTAATGAGAAGAGGTTTGTGTATAGGTTTTACCAGGCTGCTAGAGGGGTATTTGGCAGGAAAAATGATTAAGAATCATTAATCATTCTTAATCTCATTCTCTACAGGATCTCATTCTTCTATGAAGGCCCAGTACAGTGGCTGGCATTAAAAAGAGGGAGCAGGGGGAGGATGTGCCCAACATGTGCTTACCAAACGAATGAAAGAATTATGTTTGAAGTCAATTGTTTAATTCCTTTGCATTTTGAGACAGAGTCTCATTCTGTTAACAAGCTGGAGTGCAGTGACCTGATCATAGCTCATAGCAACTTTGAACTCCTGGGCTCAAGTGATACTTCGGCCTTAGCCTCTGAAGTAGCTGAGACTACAGATGAGTGCCACCATGTCCAGCTAATTGTTTTATATTTTGTAGAGACAAAGTTCTCACTTTGTTGCCTAGGCTGGTCTTGAACTCTTGGCCTCAATCCATCCTCCCATCTTGGCCTCCCAAATTGCTAAGATTACATGCATGAGCCACTGTGCCTGGCCTCCTTTGCATTTTTAAAACAAAGCCAAAATAGTCTTTATTTTCCAAATAGTGTAAAGGCAGTATATCATATATAACACCTTATGTTACCTCTAAAAAAGTAACACTGAACAAGTCTTAGATTTTTAAGAGCTCTTTCAGATCAACTTTTGAAAGTCACACACCTATCTTTCATTTCACACCCTCCCATATGTTCTGTAAGATTTTGAAAAATTCATTCACAAAGGTTCTCTGTTATTATAAAAGAGTAATCAGGCTAACTAATAAAGGTAACTTCTAGCTAAAATGAAGTCATCCCAATGCTTTGGTCTCCATGTTCAAGGAGGAAAGCAAGGTTAGACAGCTGCTAAAGACCAATAAAAGAATAAACACACAACTAAAATTATCCACTAGTATGATTTTTAAATACTTGCAAATTCTGAGAGCCCTAGAATATTTAGTACATATCTGAAATATTTTAACAAACACAGTCATGGAATTTGAAATTTCTCCCAACAGAAGCTCTTTTCTTGAGAGGAAGGAATCTGCAAAGCTTCTAAAGTCAGACATATGATACCCATAAATGTTTCCTCATGCTCTCTAACTGCTATGGTATCTTCTATTAATTTATAACTTATTAGTAATGTTACAAAGCTTTTACAAATATTATCTAAACAAATCAGTACATTTAGGTGTGCTACATATTGTTTCAGTATTAAGGTATATAAAAATGGATTTGATCCAAGCAAGTTGCCAGTTTCTCCGAAGTTGCTAGTTTCACAGAAGCATATGCAAAAATACTTATGATCAAAGAAGGATTCTAATGCATAAACTACAGTGGAACATTACTGTTTGTTTAGTATCTAGTTTTCAGTTCCAAACTTCTATAAATAAGATATGAGACAGCAAACAAACCTACGTAATACCAACTGGTACTAGAAGACAACAGGGCTTTTTTTGCCCCCTAGCAAACAGTTATTTATTGTGTATGCTATGTTTTCAGAAAGTTGAATAATCTTTCCTCTGAGCTTTTTAAATTAACATGTAAACATTTATCAGTATATATTTACTGAAAAAAAGTAAAATCCCAAAGCATCTTTTATACACAAATATAACAGTAAGGATAATAAAACAGTTCATTTAAAAATAAAATATGTATCAATTATCTAATAATTCCATATTGAATTTATCAATATAAATAAATATATATTTTATTTATTTATTTATTTTTTTTTTTTTTGAGAAAGAGTTTTGCTCTTTCATCCAGGTTGGAGTGAAGTGGCACACTCTTGGCTCAATGCAACCTCCGCCCCCCAGGTTCAACCAATTCTCCTGCTTCAGCCTCCTGAGTACCTTGGATTACAGGCGTCCGCCACCATGTCTGGCTAATTTTTGTATTTTTAGTAGAGACGGGGTTTCACCATGTTAGCCAGGCTGGTCTCAAACTCCTCAGCTCAGGTGATCCGCCCGCCTCAGCCTCCCAAAGTGCTGGGATTAGAGGCAGGAGCCACCTTGCCCAGCCCTGTAGAGTTGTTTCGAGGATTAAATGAATTAATATATCTAAAGTCCTTAAAATTCTGCCTGACACATAAGTTATAAATAAATATTTTGCTATAAGTTACATTCTCTTACCTTTTGAATCTCTGTTTATAGATATACCACATTTTTAATCTACTATAGCACTTCACACATTCCTTCTGGCACTTAAATGACTTCAGCACAATGCAAAATAATGTATGTTATGTTCACATCTTAACTCATGTATTAGGCTGTGAGTTCCTTGGCAGCATCTTTGTATCCAGAAAGTTTAAAAGCATTTTAAAATGCTTTTAAAATGGTAAATTTGTAGAACTGCACTGCTTACTGCAACCACAGCAAAATTGACGTCACTGGTGTACTTCTGCATATTTTATATGGTAAGGTGTAGTTTTATCTATATCCTCTACATCCATAATTACATTGGGGTTAAACATATAATTCTGACACATGTGCAATGTGTATTACACAACATATTTAGGAATGCAATGTGTGTAACTTTGGAACTGTCATATAACATATATTCCAAACACAGAAATGCTGAAGAGAAACTATCAGCTAAAGTATTCAGCATCTGTCCACTGAAAGACATATATAAAAATATTCATAGCAGCACTATTCTTAATAGTCAAAAATTGGAAATAACCCTTTGACTGAAAAACAATACTCCATAAATAGACTGGGTAAACTGTATCTTCACACAACAAAATACTAAACAGCAGCAACTGCTACATGTGGCAATATGAATAAATCTGAAATACCTTGAAAACAAGCCAAACACAGTAGTATGTGATTACAATATGATTCCACTGGGCTTGCTTCCACATCACATATACTAAAATTGGAACATAATTCCACTTACACAGAGTTAAACAGACAAAACTAATTCATACTGTTAGAAGTGAGGATAGTGGTTACCCCAGGCAAAGATGAGGGAGAGTGACTAGAAAGGCAAATGAAGTAGGTTCCAGAACACTGGTAACAGTTTGCTTCTGCATCTGGGTGCTTATTATATATTATATAAAGTGTGTTCACTTTCAGAAACTGTACTGAGGTGTATGTTTATGATCCATACACTTTTCCGAATACATGTTATACTTCAATAAATTGTACTTTAGGCTGGGTGCATGGCTCATGTCTATAATCCCAGCACTCTGGGAGGATGAGGTGGGAGGATCGCTTGAGCTGAGGAGTTCAAGACCAGTCAAAGCAACATAGTGAGATTCTGTGTCTACTAAAAAAATTGTCTAAGATATATTAGCAGGGAATGGTAGTGCACTATTATTATTCTGAAGCTACTACACATATATATATTATAAAATTAAATATAGTAAGACTGTTAGAAAACAGAATTTTCAACATAAAAGAAATATAACATTTTAAAAATTAAAACAAAATTTAATTTGAATTGGAACTTTCAGTTAACTTTTTTTTTTGAACAAGAGAAATTTTGTATCTCTGTTTTATCCTCTGAAAACACCTAGAAATAATGATGATCAGTGACAATGAAGATCTCTAGAATACAATGTGATCACTAAATGCTGTTCCTACCAAAAAGAACTGGAATCGCTGGGAAAAATGGTCCTGTCGTAAAAACATGCTTGGAATAGCACACTTTGGTGCCCGAAAAAAACTACTAAGGTAATGTGAGAAGAAAATAGGTGCCAATCTAAAAGGCTCCCACCAGCCAAACATGATTCACAAAAACATATCATGACTGCAATAGACTGAATCAAATACTAAAAAAAAAAAGGAAATATCAACCAAAAAAAGTTCACTGGTCACCTTTGAAAGTCGCTAGAACACTGAATCATTATTTTGAAAATTGGTAAATAAAACATATATACTGTCTTTACTGAAAAAACTTATTTCAGAAGAAATGCAAACTATCAAATCATTATTTTGCAACCACTAATGATATCATATTGTGGTTCTCAAAGTGTGGTCCCTACACTAACAACATTAGCACTAATTAAAACTTGTTAGAAATACAAATTCCTGGGGGGTGGGGCCCAACATTCTAAGTTTTTGCTAGTCCTCCAGGTGATTATGATGAATGCTAAAGTTTGAGCATCACTGAAATAATAATTATTGTAATCATCACCAATGGATGCTAAAACCATGAGGTGAATGGTTGATAGGCAACCCTATAATGGCGGGGATCAGGTTGACACCCCATAAACCTACTGATTCATCTTAGCACCACTAGAAATGTGACAACCAGAGGTTCTGTGCTTTCTGGTGCTTTCTGTTTTATTGGCTCACGCTTGTAATCCCAACATTTTGGGAGGCCCAGGCTGCAGGATTGCTTGAGCCTGGGAGTTCAAGATTAGCCTGGGCAACAAAACAAGACCCCCCTCTCAAAAACAAAAACAAAAAAACAACATACCACCACCTATGACATTGTCTTGGGAAACAAACAAACAAAACCTGACTCTGAATCTAATCAAGCCTCTAGATCTAACTCTCAATTTAAAGAAAGTAATGTAGACAGAGGAACAAGGCAAAGTGTACTGTGAGGAAGAAATCAGACATAATCCAAAATATGGAACATTCTATAGACAAATGAGTATGTGAACTTTGGGATCCTATTTCAAACATCCAACTCTAAAAAGTCATTTCTGAAACAAGCAAGGAAAACTGAACATGGACTGAGTATTAAATATCAAAGAATCACTGCTCATTTTTAGATCTATTAGTAATTGTTTCAAGATTCATATTCAAGGATGTATACATGAAATGATAAGATATGGCCGGGCACAGTGGCTTACGCCTGTAATCCCAGCACTTTGGGAGGCCAAGGTGGGTGGATCACAAGGTCAGGAGATCGAAACCATCCTGGCCAACATGGTGAAACCCCACCTCTAGTTAAAAAATAATAATAATAATACAAAAATTAGCCAGGCATGGCGGCGTGCACCTGTAGTCCCGGCTACTCAGGAGGCTGAGGCAGGAGAATCACTTGAACGTGGGAGGCAGAGGTTGCAGTGAGCCGAGATCGCACCACTGCACTCCAGCCTGGACAACAGAGAGAGACTCTGTCTCAAAAAAAAAGAAAAAAAAAGAAAGAAAAAGAAATGATAGGATGTCTACAATTTGTTTTAAAATACAGTACCAACCAAAAAAACAGTAATAGTATTAATATTTAAAATAAGGTGGGGGAAAAATGAAACAAAAAACCAGAAATGTTGATAAATGTGAAATCTGGGTAATGGCAGATGTTAGAGCATGCTCTTTACATTTTTGTTAGAAATTTTTCATAATAAAAAGCTTTAGGGATGGGTGCAGGGCTCACGTCTATAATTCCAGTACTTTGGGAGGCCGAGGTGAGTGGATTCCTTGAGCCCAGCAGTTTTGAGACCAGCCTGGGCAACATGGTGAAACCCTGTCTCTAGCAAAAAAAAAAAATAATAATAATAATAAAAGCTTTAAAATTTTTCAGGAAATCCATGTAAGCAAGGGACACTGACACATTCAAATCCCACTAAAATGACAGTAAATGAAATATATGTATCTTTAAGACAAAGAGAATATGACAGGAAAATATCAAATGTAGAGACTTCAATAAATATCTGAAAGATGAAAACTAGCAAATCTAGCAAATGAATTTTCAAAAACACAAGTAACTACATCCTAAATGTCTATATATGGGAGTGTCAATGAGCAACCACAGGATTCATCTCAGAACCCAGAGAAGCAAAGTCCCTGGAAGCATAAGGTACCTTCAAGGATGGAGGAAAAAGGCACAGAACAGAAGTCTATGTAGGCCTCTTATTTTATTGAACTCCGCTTTACTGCACTTTGCAGATACCACTTTTTTGTTTGTTTGTTTTTACAAATTGAAGGTTTTTGGCAACTCTGTGTCGGTTTCATTTTCCAACAGAACATGCCACTTTTTGTCTCTGTGTCACATTTTGGTAATTCTAAAAATATTTCAAACTTTTTCATTATTATTTGATCTTTGATGTTACTATTGTAATTGTTTTGGGGGCACCAGGAACTGTGCCCATATAAGACAGCAAACTTACTTGGTAAGTGTTGTGTGTGTTCTGACTGCTCCATCAACCATTCTCCATTTCTCCCCCTTTCCTGGAGCCTCCCTATTCCCTGAGATGTACCATATGGAAATTAGGCCAATTAATAACCCCACAATGGCCTCTAAGTGTTCCAGTGAAGGAAAGAATTGCACATCTCTCACCGTAAATCAAAAGCTAGAAATGATCAAGCGTAGTGAGGAAGGCTGAGACAGGCCAAAAGACAGGCCTCTTGCACCAGTTAGCCACGTTGTGAATGCAAAGGAAAAGTTCTTAGAGGAAATGAGAAGTGCTACTCCAGTGAATAAAAAAATGGTAAGAAAATGAAACAGCCTTATTTGCTGATAGGGACAAAATTTGAATGGTCTGGATGGAAGATCATACCAGCCACAACAGTCCCTTAAGCCAAAGCCTAATCCAGGGCAAGGTCCTAACTCTCTCAACTCTATGAAGTCTGAGAGAGGTGAGAAGTTTGAAAGTAGCATAGGTTAGTTCATGAGGTTTAAGGAAAGAAGCCATCTCCATTAACATAAAATTACAAGGTGAAAAAGCAAATTACCCAGAAGATCTAGCTAAGATAACTGACGACACTGGCTACACTAAATAACAGATTATCAATGTAGACAAAACAGCCTATTTATATCAGAAGAAGATGCCATCTAGGACTTCCATAGCCAGACAAGAGAAATCAATGCCTGGCTTCCAAGCTTTAAAGGACAAGCTGACTCTCCTGTTAGGGGCTAATGCAGCTAGTGACTTTAAGTTGAAGCCAAAGCTCATTTGCCATTCTGAAAATCCTAGAGCCCTTAAGAATGATGCTAAATTTACTTTGCCTATTCTCTATAGATGAACAACAAAGTCTGGATGACAGCACATCTGCTGACAGCATGGTTTAACTGAGTATTTTAAGCCCACTGTTGAGACCTACGGCTCAGAAAAAAAGATTCTTTTCAAAATATTACTACTCATTGACAATGCGTCTTGTCACCAAAGAGCTCCGATGGTGATGTACAAGGAGATTAATGTTGTTATCATGCCTGCTAACACAACATCTATTCTGCAGCCTACGGCTCAAGGAGTAATTCTGACCTTCAAGTCTTACTAATTAAGGAATACATTTTAGGAAAAAGAAAAAAAAAGAAATACATTTTAGGGCCAGGTGTGGTGGCTCATGACTGTAAATCCCAACACTTTGGGAGGCCAAGGTGGAAAGACTGCTTGAGGCCAGGAGTTCAAGACCAGCCTCCACAACATAGCAAGACCTTATGTAAAACCAAAAAAATTAGCCAGGCATTGTGGCAAACACCTATAGCACTAGGTACTTGGAAAGCTGAGGTGGGAGGATCACTTAAGCCCAGGAGTTCAAGGCTGCAATAAGCTAGGATCACACCACTGCATCCCAGCCTAGGCGACATGGAGACTCTGTCTCTTAAAAAAAGAAAAATAAAAAGAAGGAAAAGAAATACATTTTGTAAGGCTATAGCTGCCACAAATAAGTGATTCTTCTGATAGATCTGGGAAAATAAAATTGAAAACCTTCTGGAGGCCAGGCACTGTGGCTCATACCTGTAATCCCAGTACCTTGGGAGGCTGAGACGGGAGGATCACTTAAGCCCAGGAGTTCGAGACCAACCTTGGCAACGCGGTGAAACCTCGACTCTACCAAAAAAAAAAAAACAAAAAACAAACAGGCACAAAAATTGACCGGGTGTGGCAGTACCTGTAGTCTCAGCTACTCAGGAGGCTGAGGTGGGAGGCTTGAGCCCACGAGGCAGAGGTTGTAGTGAGCCAAGATTACGTCACTGCACTCCAACCTGAACAACAGGGCTAGACCCTGTCTCAATGAAGAAATAAAAAAGAAAGAAAAAGAGAAAGGAAGGAAGGGAGGGAGGGAGGGAGGGAAGGAGGGAGGGAAAGAAAGCCTTATGGAAAGGATTCATCATTCCAGATGCCATTTAAGAATACCCATGATTCACGGGAAGAGGTGAAAGTACCAATATTAACAGGAGTTTGGAATAAGCTGAAGTCAACTATTATGAATGACTTTGAGGGGTTCAACACTTCAGTGAAGCAAATAACTGCAGATGGGGTGGAAATAGCAAGAGAATTAGAATTAGAAGTGGAGGCTAGGCCAGGTGTGGTGGTTTCACCACGTTGGCCAGGCTAGTCTCAAACTCCTGACCTCAAGTGATCCGTCTGCCTCGGCCTCCCGACGTGCTGGGATTACAGGCGTGAGCCACCGCACCTGGCCCGTTTCTTAAGTATTTCTAGATCAAGGTTAGGTACACATTGTTTTTTAAGACATAATGCTACTACACACTTAACAGACTACAGCGTAGTGTAAACGTAACTTTTATATGCACTAGGAAACCAAAAAATTTGTGTAGCTTACTTTTTGGCAATATTTACTGGCCTAGAATTGAACACGCAATATCACCTATGTATGCTTATATACTATGAAGTTCCCTTTCCTAGCCCCATCCTTTACACAGAACAGAGGTGTATTCTCTTCAGAAACTGTCAAAGAAATACCAGACTCATGGTCATTAGGACTTCAGAGAAAGAGGTTGAGAAACAGATCTGAAAACAGAGAATTATGAAAAGGAATAAGAATGAGCTCTTGGAAACTAAAAACATGGTAACTGACATAAAAATAGACACTTCACCCCCCAAAAAATGAAATCTCCTAGAAGTAGAATAGAAAGCTAAGTCAGAAATTAGGAGAGGAAAAAAAAAAAAAAACAAGAAACTTGAAAGATCAATACGGGAGACTCTCCCTGGAGGGAGGATCTAAAGTTCTAAAAAGAAGTGATGCAATCTAACAAATCATGTAAGAAAATTCCTTAGAACTAAAATGTCTCCAGTTTAAAAGCCCCATCAAATATCAGCAAATGAATTAAAAAACAAAAATAAACAAAATCATGAGGTACATCACTAAAATTTCAGAATGAAGGTACAGAGAAAAATCAAGAAAACCCCCAAAAAGCTTCTTGGGGGTCAGTTATGGCTTTTGACTTCTCAGCTGCAATACTGGAAGCTCAAGACAATAGGGCAATGCCGTCAAATTACTGACTTAAAATGAATCTCAATCTAGAATTGTGTACTTAGCAGACTGCCAACCAAGCATAAAGATAGAACAAAGACGTTTTCAGACTTGCAGTCTCAAAAATTTGTCTCCCACCCATTCATTCTCAGGAATCTCCTGGATAGATATGGTCCACTGAAACACAGGAATAATCCAAAGAGGAAGAAGCCATGGAAGCCAGTCAATGGGTAATCTGCCCCTAACAAAACAAAAGAAGAAGAAAAAGCAAAAGGGCAAAGTAATTCCCAAGACAAGACAAAGGAAGCCTCCTGACAACACTAGGGAGCATACCTACAGGGCCAGCACTCCAGACTGGAGCCAGAGAGGGCTGGAAGGTTCCAAAAAAGGACATATCCAGGAGGAAACAATATGAACTGATCAATTATCTGTCAGATAATTCACTAAAAGATAAATTGCTTTTAGAGGTTTTATGGAGCTGTTGAAGGATATAGAAATACTAACGATTTCAAAGAAAACGAAACACACAAAAATTCAGCAATTACCTTCAAAAGGAAAGAAAACATAAAATACACTTAGCTCATCAGTGAACAGACATTTACAATACCACAATATAGTTAATTTTGATCATTCAACCAAAAATTCTAATATTGAAAGAATGAAGAAGGGTATGTATGTGTGTATACGTTAAAGATCTAAATCTTTAATTATCAGGAAATAATAAATAAATCAATAATAAACAGTATATTCAATTTGTTTGAAACTATAAAAGAAGGCCGGGTGCAGTGGCTCACACCTGTTATTTCAGCACTTTGGGAGGCCAAGATGGGAGGACTGTTTGAGCCCAGGAGTTCGAGACCAGCCTGGGCAACAAAGTAAGACCCTCCATCTCTACAAAAAATAAAAATTAGCTGGGCATAGTAGCTCTTGCTTGTGGTCTCAGCTACTTGGGAGGCTGGGGTGGGAAGATCACTTGAGCCAGGAAGATCACTTGAGCCCGGAAGATCAAGGCTGCACTGAGCCATGACCATGCCACTGCACTCCAGCCTGGGCGACAGAGTGAGGCTGTCTCTCAAAAAAATAATAACAAAAACAAAAATATTAAAGTAAATACTCAAAAAAAAAAACAACAACAGCAAAAGTAATTGAAAAAGCAGTTTGCCTCTAAGATCAAGACTGGGTTTGAGGCACGGTGGGACAGGGAACTACTATCATAAGTAAATTTCTGCTATAACGCTGTTGGGCAGGGCAAAATTCAACACGTAATATTTTGAGTCAGATTTTAACAAGTAGGCCGGGCACAGTAGCTCACGCCTGTAATCCCAGCACTCTAGGAGGTTGAGGCAGGTGGACTGCTTGAGGTCAGGAGTTCGAGAACAGCCTGCCCAACATGGTGAAACCCCACTGCTATTAAAAATACAAAAATTGGCCGGGCGTGGTGGCAGGCGCCTATAATCCCAGCTACTCAGGAGGCTGAGGCAGGAGAATCACTTGAACCCGGGAGGCGGAGATTGCAGTGAGCCAAAATTGTATCACTGCACTCCAGCCTGGGCAACAGAGACTCCATCTCAAAAAAAAAAAAAAAAATTAACAAGTAACGAGCTCCACCACTTAGCCAGTCAGGAGTTCCATCACTGGAACTGATTGTGTCACAGATGGTACATTAACATGGGGCTTTACTATGTAATCTTTAAAAAATGTTCAGGCATTTCATTAATAAAAATTTAAAATATTAGCCGGGTACAGTGGCGTACACTTGTAGTCTCAGCTACTTGGGAGGCTGAGGCAGGAAGATAGCTTGAGCCCAGGAGTTCAAGCCCAGCCTGGGCAACAAAGTGAGACCTTGTTTCTTCGAAAATATTTATTTTTTAATATTGAAATTATTCACAAATAATGTCTATTTTTTACAAATGTGCAGTTTGTGTTTTATATTCTAAAGTAACTACAAATTAATCAAAATACATACAAAATCCTTATTTATGGGAGTCATATCCGATTCCAAACCTTATTCTGGAAACTTATTCTGGAAAATGAGGCCACCCTTGCAATGTTTAAAAAAAATCAAAATAAATAAAATTTTCCTTTAAATTGATAAACAATGATGTCAAAGAAAAAACTGCTTAAATTGCTCATTGAATGAATAACTTTAGGCAAGCAATTCAAAACAGAAGCATCTTTGTTAAATGAATTAGAACTTTTTCAGTTCAGTGACTATTTTTATTCATTTGTTCATTCATCAAATATTTATTGAATGCCTTCTTTGAGCTGGACACCAGAAATACAGCACTAAGTTAGACAAAGGCTGTGCCCTTATAGAACTTACAATCTAGTGAAGTATTAATATAGATACATAAAAATGCAATTAAAACACAAGCAAGTATCTGCCACAATGAAGAAATACAGGAAAAACGTGAGTTCTATTGGAGCTGTAAAATACGTCACATCCAAAGTATTCCAAGCAGTTTGCAAACATATGAAACAGATTATTCTCAAGAAACATCAAATGGTCCTAATTAGAGGCCACCACTAGAGGACAAACTAAAATGAAGGCTGGAAAGGAGAAACTGGGGGATTAGAGTGCTATAGTTTGAATGTGTCCCCCAAAGTTCACATGTCAGAGACTGAATCCTCAATGCAACAATTTTGAGAGGTGAGACTATTAAGAGGTGATTAGGTCATGAGGGCTCTGCCCTCATGAATGAATTAAGGTCATTATCTCGAGAGTGAGTTTGTTATAAAAGTGAGTTCAGCCCCCTCTTGCTCTCTCCCGCACTCTCTCTTGCCCATGTGATGCCTTTTTCCACGGGATCACCAGCTGCCAGCACCATGCTCTCAGACTTCTTAGCCTCCAGAACTATGAGCCTAATAAATTTCTTTTCTTTATACATTACTCAGTCTCTGGTATTCTGTTATAACAGCACATACTGAGCTAAAGCAGGGGATGTGGGAAGAAATTCTAACATCTGAGTACCTACTATGCCATTTAATCCTCAAAACAACTATCAGAAGGTAGGTATAATAAATACTGGGACTATCTCTTCAGTATCTGCTTCCCCCTCTTCAACCAGCATTTTGTGGGAGACTGACCTCACTACTAGCTCCAGATGTACTACCACAATCAGAGCAACTCCATTCCCCTTGCCACAGTAACTAAAATAGGTAGTCTATGCCTAAGCCAATCAGGTCACGATGACCATGAATAAGTTCAAGAGTGATATAAACAGCACCGAGTTTAGGACTTTTGCTGAAAATCTTGGAGTACAGAGTCTTGTCTCCTATGCAGAGTGGTATGAGATAACAGATCAAGAAGCACTGCTTCTGGCATTACCTAATGACAAAAGAGAATGAAGCCTGAGGACTCAGCAATTAAGTGCGAGAACTTGGGTTTGAAAACCAAGTGGTCTGATTTCAGAATTAAGAGATGCAAGCACACACACAGACACCCCGCAGCACTGGGGCATGGATCCGAACTCATCAAGTCCATCACACCAGCAACAACTTGATAAAAGGCTGATAAGCCAAACTGAGGACTTTGAACTTCGTTAAGAACAAAGGCTCTAGAACTTAAACATCTAAGTTCAAATCTTAATTTCATCACTTAATAGCCATGTGACATGGGGTAAGATACTTAATTTCTCTGTGCCTGTTTCCTCATCAATGAAACAGGGATAATCAGACCTCTTTATAAAGCTATTGTGAGAATTAAATGAGTTAATAGGTGTAAAGCACATAAAACAGTGTGCAGCACAGATCAATCCTCATTGCTAAATGAGGAGTCAAGATTTCTGAGTGTTTTTATTAGAATTATGATCTAGGAAAATCAATTTAGAAGAACAGTGTGGGGCCAGGTGCAGCAGCTCACACCTATAATCCCAACACTGAGAGGCCAAGGTGGGACCACTGCTCAAGGTGAAGAGTTTGAGGCTGCAGTGAGCTAGGACTGCGCCACTGAACTCCAACTCAAGCCTGGGTGACACAGTGAGACCCTGTCTTCCTGCTGAAAAAAAGTAGTAGTATGGTGTGGAGGGGAACACAGAATACACAAGAAGTGGGAAAGTAATGGCAAAGTTTTAAGAAAGGCATCAACGGTTTGTATAAGGTGATGACAGTGGAAAATGAAAAAGAACTGAAGCTACTGAAGAATCTGAATCAACAGGACTTAACAAATGAGCAAATGTGGCAATCAAAGACCAGGAGGAATAAACAATGATCTCTGATTTTCAACTTGGTAGACTAAGAGAATGGTGGTCCCAGAAACAGAAACAAAATCAGGAGAGGGTAGATTAGGATTCCTTTAAAATAAAAGAGGTTATCTTATGTTTTACATGGGAAGTTATTTTAAGCAAGTATAAAATCAATAGGATTTAAGATAATTATTACATTAGTAAGAAGTGAGATCCAAGGCCAGGCGCAGTAGCTCACGCCTGTAATCCCAGTACTTTTGGGAGGCCAAGAAGGGCGGATCACCTGAGGTCAGGTGTTTGACATCAGCCTGGCCAACATGGTGAAACTCCCATCTCTACTAAAAATACAAAAATTAAAATAAATAAATAAATACATACAAATACAAAAATTTTGGGGCGTGGTGGCACGTGCCTGTAATCCCAGCTTCTCAGGAGGCTGAGGCACAAGAATTGCTTGAACCCGGGAGGCAGAGGTTGCAGTGAGCCGGGATTGTGCTGCTGCACTCCAGCCTAGGTGACAGGCTCTGTCTCAAGAAAAAAAAAAAAAGAAAGAAGTGATATCCAAGTTTCATAAACTACACTTTAAAGCTGTATTTTTCTCTTTTTTTCAATAAACCCAGTTTAAAAAACAAATCTAATTCCACTACTTAGGGATGAAAAAGCAGATAAAATTAACAACCAAAATTATAATATTTGCACTTCTTACTGTGAAATTAAACTACCATATGATTCAGCAATCTGTCTACTGAATATATATCCAAAAGAAAGAAAATTAGTAGGTCGAAGAAATATCTTTATATTTCTAGATATTTATATCTAGTATTTACACTAGCCAAGACATGCAATCAACCTAAGTGTCCATCAACAGATGAATGGATAAAGAAAATGTCGTATATATACACAATGGAATATTATTCAGCCATTAAAAAGAATGAAATTCTATTATCTGCGGCAATATGGATAAGCCTGGAGGACATGATGCTAAGTGAAATTAGGCACAGAAAGACAAATACCACATGTCCTCAATCACATGCAGAAACTAAAAAAGTTGATCTCATGGCAGTAGAGTAGAATAGTGGTCACAAGAGGCTGGGAAGTGTATCCAATCAATTAAAAATACATAGATTTAAAATAAATTAAGTAAAATAAAAATTCTTGTGTGTATGACAAATTTTTAAAAATCCCACTTAAAAAACAAAACTTCTGAAACATGATTCTTACAATTGTTGGTAATATTATGAAGCTAGCTTTTAAGAACTTCAGAAGCTCAAAATGTGACATAAAATCAGAACACTGAAAGTGAAAAAATAACTCAGCACTACAGATTATTTCTCCTATAGAAATAATAAATAGAAAGTTAAGTAGTGGGGCCATTTCCTCACATTTACTCCACATCTATCTCACTTTTCCCCCCAAACATTTATCCTCCCTACCAAAAAACCATCAAGGTCACCAATTACCTCCATCTTGACTAATATAATGGACACTTTTCTGTTTCTCATTTCACGAGACCTGTCAGCAACCAGTATACAAACAATTTATCACTCACTCTATCATTTTTTAAACACTTCCTTTTCTTGGCTTCCCTAACACCACACATCCCTGGCTTTTCCCTATCTATCTTCTTGGTATATCTTCCTCTCCCAGATCTGTGTATTTTAACACATCCTCAGGGCGAAGCCCTCGGTCCTTTCCACTTCTCTATCTACACCCTTTTCCTAGATGATCTCATCCATTCTGTAGTTTTAATACTAACCATACACACAAACTCATATCTCCAATCCCAATCTCTACTGTGAACTCCAGATTGACTTTATTAAACTGTCATCCCTACGTGGGTATCTCAATGGCAATTAAAACCAGACCAAATATCCAAAACAGAACTTTTGACCCTCTCCCTCTGCCCTTAAAATTGTTATTTCATTTATTCATTCTACAAATATTTCCTCCGCATATGCTCAGGCACTGTGCTGTCCACTGGCACAACAATGTGAACTTGGGGGAGACAAATTATAATAAATTATTAAAAGAGCTATAACCGATATAAAGTGTGTGTTCTGATAGAAAATGGGGAGAAGGTGGCTATTTTTGATACCGTGTTTAAGATCAGCCTCTAGACCGGCCTGGGCAACATGGCAAAACCCCGTGTCTACAAAAAATACAAAATTAGCCAGCAGTGATGGCCCACACCTTGTAGACCCAGCTACTCGGGAGGCTGAGGTGGGGAGATCGTTTAAGCCCAGGAGACGGAGGTTGCAGTGAACCAAGATCGCACCACTGCTCTCCCACTTGGGCGACAGAGCAAGAACTTGTCTCAAAAAAAAAAAAAAAAAAAAGGCATCTACTTAGTTGCTCCAGCCAAAAACCTAGTCATCTATTCCCCACACACAGCCCATTAGGTGAATTTACAGAGTTCTGACTACAAAATAAATCTTGATGCTTAACACTGAAGAAAAGGCTCAAGTAAGCAAAGAAGAGAGACGTGGACAATGACAACTATGACAGATGTCACAGAAGGACATGCAATAAGCTATGAAACAAAGTTACAGTCAGACCTACTCTAGTCTGGAAGAAATCAGAAAAGGCTTCCTGGAGGAAGGAGTAATTAGAATAAGCCCAGATGATCACTACAAAAAGCCAAACAAAAAGGTGTAAGGGACTATGTCAAGAACAGGGAGCAATACAGCTTGGCACATCCCAGAATCTAAAATAAATCCAAGGTGATAAACTCTTAGAAGGAGGAGTGTAGATTAAGACATAGGCCAGAAGAAAGCAAGAAGTTATCAAAGATTAATGAGGTCATGTCAAAAAGAAACACAAGTCAACCTAAAAAGGCTTCCATTGGCCAAATATGAGACAATTTGACAGGAGTGGATTCAAACACACTAAAATCCAATAGCTCATGACAATCTTTTAAGATGATGATTAAAACAAAAAACCTGCAGTGAACAGCTCATTACCAATTACTTTGGAAAATGACAAAGGGAAATCATCTTTTATGCTCCCTTTTCTGTAGCAAGGAGTAACCAAATAGTTGATAAAAGTTATTCCAGCAAATAAATGCACAAAAAATTAGAGAATCAGGATATCACCATTTTGCAAACTCTAACAAAATAATGAATTCAGGCAAGGATCAACAAAGAATGCTAAAATCATTAGTTAAAGGGCAAATTATATAATAGAAGAATAAGGCTGATACCACCTGAAATCACTACAAGTGGGGCAACCAGGTAGGTAACTTTGGTGAATAGGAAGTATACAACATCTACAAAATAATTTTATTGAAAAAAAAGGGAACCTAAATATGATAAAATATCTAAATCTAACTTCAAGTTTTCAGGAAAGACAAGAAACAGAGGAATAGGTTATAGCAAACTTACAGCAAACCTGAGCATCAGAATTGCCTGGAGGGGCTTTTTAAACCACATATTGCTGGGAAACCATAAGACTGGAAAAGCCAAACACAGAATGTGGGGAATTTCAAATTTAAGTGGGGGAGGGCTGTTATAGAATAAAATTTACTTAAGCTGCCTAACTGCAAATGCAATATACAGACTCTTAAGACCGATTCAAACAAATCCACCATAAAAAGACAAATTGAGATGACACAAAATTGGAATATGGACTAAGAATGGCTATTATTAAGGAATTTCTGTTAATTCTATTAACAATAATACTATAGTGGCTTTTTAAAAAAATGTCATTACGGAAAGAAAAAAAAAAAAAGTCAAGGCTAGCAAATTAGCAAAAGCCACACTATGCAGAATGGGCAAAAGCCATCCTTTAATGAGTCTGGGCCCAAACTAAGTGGTTTTTACACAAAACTGACATAACAGTAACAACTACTTCTGGTTCCTGAAAGCCATGTGCTAAGCACCACATTAAGTTCTTTACATGACTTATCTCTGAATCCTTAAAATAAACCTGTTATGAAGATATTAAATTCTATACATCATTTTCTCTCATTTTGTCTGCTGTTCATTATCACAACTGGCACTTTTTTTTTTTTTTCTTTTTTTGAGACAGAGTTTCACTCTTGTTGCCCAGGGTGGAGTGCAATGGCGCGATCTCAGCTCACTGCAACCTCCGCCTCCCAGGTTCAAGCGATTCTCCTGCCTCAGCCTCCTGAGTAGCTGGGATTACAGGCGCCCGCCACCACGCCCAGCTGATTCTTGTATTTTTAGTAGAGATGGGGTTTCACCACACTGGCCAGGCTGGTCTGGAACTCCTGACCTCAGGTGATCCACCTGCCTCGGCCTCCCAAAGTGCTGGGATTACAGGCGTGAGCCACCGTGCCCCGCCACAATTGGCACTTTTTAAAAAGTGGGTATTGAGGGTAGTTTGGAAAAAAGCAAGAGTGATCACAGACCAGTTAAAAGGCTGAGTACATTAAGAATCCCTGATACAAAGAATCAGAATAAATGTTCATATATTTGGAATACAGGATAAGCATCTCTAGTCCAAAATTTTTTTGATCACTGACAAGACACCAGAGTGGAAAACTTCACATCTGACTTCATGTGAGGAGTCAAAATGCAGTCGACACTTTGTTTTGTGCACAAAATCATTAAAAAGTATTGTATAAATTATGTGCTATGTGTACAAGGTATGTATGAAATAAAAATGAATTTTATGTTTAGACTTAGGTCCCACCTCTGAAAAAACACATTATGTATATGCAAGTATTCAAAAATCCAAAAAATTCCACAATCCAAAACACTTCTAGAACCAGGCATTTCAGGTAAAGGATACTCAATCTGTATAACAAAAATCCAGACATTATTTAACAAACATTAATTATGCCCTACAAACATTTCACTTCAAAACAACCTTCTTTGCCAAATTAGTTTTCAGGAATTTTATTTAAAACAATCTTTTTTTTTGAGACAGGATTTCACTCTGTTGCTCAGGCCAGAGTGCAGTGGCACAATCATGGCTCATCACTGCAGCCTTAACCTCCCAGGCTAAGCAACCTCCCACCTCAGCATCCTGAGTAGCTAGGACTACAGGTGCATGCTGCCACACCTGGCTAATTTTTTATATTTTTTGTAGAGACAGGGGTTTTGCCATGTTGCCCTGGCTGGTCTTGAACTCCTGGGCTCAAGCACTCCTCCTGCCATGGCCTCCCAAAGTGCTGGGATTACAAGTATAAGCCACCACACCCAGCCCAAAACAATCACTTTTATATGTACTATAGTTATCAGGCTTATACTTTTTACTTCCACTGGAAGAAAATGGAGAGAACATAAAGCAATATCTTCTACTAGAAACAGCCTTTTCTCCCAAATTCTTTAAATGGAGAAAACAAATTACTGTCTCAATTCTATAAACGACTGAAAAAATACCCTCCCGATAATATTTTTCAAACTCATCTCCAGCTCAAGAATCTTAGATAAGCACATAGAAATCTATATGGTAAGAGACCTTAGAGCGAAGACAAAGGAAGGGGGTATTCCCTGGCCATCTCTTCCAATAGGGTAACCATAAAAGACAATACAGAAAGGTTCCTAAAGCTTCTTTAACAGCAGTCTCTCCTATTCTAGAGTCCTGCTGTGGCTTACAATTACTGGGCTTTGTATATTGATTACTCTAGGAATTGTCTCTTAGGGACTGAGCTAGTTAGTTGCCAATGGCTAACTACACCCAAGCGTGATTTAACAACTTAGGCTGACTAGAACAAAACAAAACACCCAAAAAAGGATTCCAGCAATGAAAGCATGGTATACTAGAATGAAAACTAAATGTTAGTGTACTCAAAAACCTGGGTTATATAAAAATATGCTGAATATGATCTTCGGGAAATGCAAATTAAAACCACAAGATACTACTAGAATGGCTATAATCAAAAGAATAAAAAAACGATTAAGACAGTAAATTTCGGCCAGGCATGGTGGCTCACGCCTGCAATTACAGCACTGTGGGAGGCCAAGGTGGGAGGATACTTAGGAGGCTACTCAGGAGGCTGAGGTGAGAGGATCACTTGAGCCCAGGTCAAGGCTGCAATGAGCCTTGATTGTATCATGGCACTCTAGCCTGAGCAACAACAAGTGAGACCCCATCTTAAAAAAAAAAAAAAAAAGTAAATTTTATATGTTTTTTACAATAAAAATTTTTAATTAAAAAAGAACAAAAATAACTATCAATATTGAAGAGACTGTGAAGAAACTGTAACCTTCATGCATTGCTACTGAGAATACAAAATGGTACAACTATTTTGGAAAAGTCTGACAATTTTTTTTAAAGTTAAACACAACACTTAGCACATGACTCTGCAACCCCACTCCTAGATTTCTACCCAAGAGAAATGAAAATATATGTCCACATAAAGATTTATACACAAACATTAACAGCAGCATTATTCATAATAGCCCAAATCTGGAAAAAAAAACAAATGTCCTCCAACTAGTGGGTGAATAAACAAATCATGGTATAGCCATACAATGGAATACCATTCAGTGATAAAATTGAAGGAACTGGCTGGGTGTGGTGGCTCATCCCTGTAAGCCCAGAACTTTGGGAGGTCAAGGTGAGAGGATCCCTTGAGCCCAGGAGGTTGACGGTGCATTAAGCGTGGTCGCGCCACTATACTACAGCCTGTTGACAGAGTGAGAAAAAAAGGAACTAATAAATGCAACAAACAAGCCAGACACAAGACTATGACAGAAAGTATCAGTGACTGCCACGGGTGAGGAGGGGTTAGGCTACAACAGAGCATGAGGGAACTTTTTGGGGGATGGAAGTGTTCTAAAACTTCTTGGGGTTGGTGGGTACACAACTGTATACGATGTATGCTTAAAATGTATTTATACTTTATTGTGTATAAATTATAGCTCAATGAAATAGTTTTTAAAAAACCCTGGGTTGATTAGATCTGTAAGTTATTAACAACGTGACATTAACCAGAATGTTTTTTTTTCCTTCAGATATGCCTATTCTGTTTCATCAGTTTTCATTTCTCACATGCACAAGTTTTATTTTTAAAGTGAGCGATTCTATAATGTACTGCAGTTATTGGGCTTACAGATAATTCTTACTTCCACTGGCAAAAGTATATAGTTATCTGCACTGCTACTTGCTCTATCTCGTAAGACTGCTGTGAAACATCAAATAAGATAACTGATGAGAAAGTTCTTTGGTAACTGTAAAATAGTATTACGCAACTATATAGTAGACATTTTTGAAAAACAGACGTGAAAATGTTTTTTCATATGAGTGACTTGAGACCCTTGTAAACCTACGTACCCAAAGTCAATCTTTGTCCAGAAATAGAAAGCAGTTGTCTATTCAAATGCCACCTTTTAAATATCCTATCGGAACCTGTTTCCTATTGTCGCTTGAGTTACTAGATGGCTCAATGTAGTATTATCTAAGCTGCACTTTCATTTTTCAAAGGAAAAACACTAAAGAAATGTTTAAAGAGAGACAGATGAGCATGACACATTTATTTTTCAGGGGAAAAGACAGTTACGTAGAAAAATGTCTTCAATTCCATATGCATTTACTGAATTTTTCCTGATGAGACCTGCATTAGCAAGAGAGAGTGAATAATTTTAAGAACAGCAAAATTTCTTAAACCAGTGTGGCAACTTTGCCTGTTCCAAAATTTGACAGATGCTCTTTTTTATTTTTATTTTTTGTTTTATTTTATTTTTTGTTTCTACTACTGCTGTACAACTGGGCTCTTTGCTATCCTACCAAGTTTAAAACGTGTGGTATTTGACATTTAGCCTAGTTATATTTGCAAGTTTCCACACTGCAATACGTATAAAGGCTGTTTGGCCATAATCTCCTCAGGTGCAGTTTAACGACTAAATTTTACCTTGAATTCAGGTTTATATCAAATCTTACAATTCTGAAAAGTTACTCTGCCAGCAACAGGTACTACAATGAAAAATTAACAAAGCCTGTAACACTACAAAATGCTCTGCTAACATTTTCAATTTTTAAGACTCCTTTACAGTAACAGTTCTGAGGAGGAAGAATCTACAGCCAATTCCAAAGCCAGATTTCATTCAATTTGGTCTTGCTTCGGCAGTAACCCTAAACTCAAGTTTCACATTTCTCCTTCGATAACATTAAGGTCGCTCGGTCCGGTTACTGCACACCTCCAATTTCAGCGTCCAAGAAACCTGAAAGAACGGCACCTTGCCTACTCGCTCCTCCTGCCTTCTCTCAACTCAGAAGCTTGGCCAAACGTGCCGCTCTCTCCACAACGCCAACGGAGCTGGAACGCAGCGCCCGGAGGACAACTGGTCACGGGGAGGAGGGGAGAACTTCGCGGCCCGGAGTACGGCGGCTGAGGTCCAATCCAACCCGCGCCCAACTCTACTCGGTGCCAGGAAGGCGTGTGGACCCAAAGTCTCAGGCCGCGGTGCTAGGTCCGGAGGAGCAGAGTCGCGCGTGGCCGGGGGCAGGTCGTAAACAAACCGACGGGAGGAGGGGGAAGGGGCAACGGCGAGGCGGGTGGGGTAAAAGAAGAGGTAGGACCTCGCTCCAACCCTTCGGCGCGAGCCCGCAGCCGGCTCCACCCCACCGAGGACCAGATACTGGTCTCGGCGCGGCGCTTCCGCTTGGGTCGGAACACCGAAGGCCCCAACACCCCTGGAGCCCGGAGCCCACAAGGCCATCGGCTCCGCGACCACCGCCCCACAGCGCCCTACCTGAACCCGCAATCTGGGTCCCGGGCGTCGCGGCCGGGCGTGCCCAGCCCGGTCCTCTTGCTGAAGAGCTTCTGGAACAGCGTAGGGGCCATGCTAGCCACGGCCAGGCAGGGGTCGCTCCGCTGGGCGCTTGCTAGGCCCCTACTCTTACAGCCGCCCCGCCACCCCCATGGGCGCCTCAGTCATATGACAGAAATTAGTCACTTCAAACGGCCACGGCGCGCGGGGCGGGGCGCGAGGCAAGGCCGGCACTCATTGGCTGGAGGTGGGCCGCATCACGTGGCGGCGCGCGGAGCAAGGGGCAAGGTGGCGGCGTGGGGCGGGGCTGCCTCCCATAGGCTCACTGGCGGGTCCCGTCACGTAGCAGCTCACGGGGCGGGGCGTGAGCCGAGAGAACAGGGCTAGAAGGTGGCTGGGGATGTGTAGCGGGAGCAGGCTCAGTCTCGATCCTCCCCCTTGAGGCTGTCAGCGACCATCAGAGGGTACGCCAGGGTGGCGCGGGGACGATGCCAGGAGCCTTGGAGTGCAG
The DNA here is from genome assembly GCF_028885655.2 of Pongo abelii. Taxonomy (NCBI): domain Eukaryota; kingdom Metazoa; phylum Chordata; class Mammalia; order Primates; family Hominidae; genus Pongo; species Pongo abelii. The sequence goes on from NC_071989.2 coordinate 140,170,891, forward strand.
AAGCCTTCGTTCGACTCCCCGTACCCACAGAGTTGCGTAGGGAACCACGGGCAACCGACTCTTCCTTGTCAGCCCCTTCCTAGCTTCTGCGGCTTCACACCTCCATTCCGCGCCGGGCAGAGTCTGGCGGCTCCTGGAGCACGGAAGGCCCACAAGCGTACCCGTGGGGCCGCGGCCAAGGCTGGACTTTGAGCCCAGGACCCCAGGCCCGCCCTTAGAAGGCCGTGCCGGCCCGCGAGAGGTCTGGAATCTGGACAGCGCGGGGGCTGGCTCACAGGGACTGGTGAAGGAACCTGCCGGGACCCGTGCCACAGCCATGGCTCCCCGCAAAGACGACCTCGAGCAGGGACTGCGGGCAGTTTGTACTAGCGCCTAGAACCCTGACACCTGGAATTACTCTCTTGGAAGAGCTAGCGATTGGAGGCTCAGGAGTTAGGCTGTTTCCTTGGTAACCAACAAAATCAGGTGAAACCAACGAAGTCAGCAAGCCTAAAGACATATATGTACAGATATCTAACCCTTTACACTAATTATTTAGATTTTTAATAAATCTATCTTAATGTTTAGGTGTGAAGAAGGGAGGAACTGTGGAATTTTAGTCAAGTTACAGGGAAGAAACGCTTTCTAAAAAAAGAAAAACATTGCTCACATGTGACCTCACAGTCTTATTTAACCCATGGAACCAAAATATATCAGGGTTTGGATCAAACTAATCTTATAAATTTTCAGCAACCCCATCCATTCACTCAATCCCCCTCCAGGATGAGGAAGCTTGTACAATGGGATGTAATCCTCAGAGAAATTTAGGAAATAACTTGTATATGGTTGGAAGGCAGGATAAAAATACTTTGGGCAGGCGTGGTAGCTCACGTCTGTAATCGCAACACTGCAAGGCCGAGGCAGGCAGATCGCTTGAGCTCTGTAGTTCGAAACCAGCTTGGACAACAGTAAGACCCTGTCTCTACACACAAAAAAATTTTTAATTAGCCAGGTGTGGCCGGGCACTGTGGCTCACGCCTGTTATCCCAGCACTTTGGGAGGCCGAGGCGACTGGATCACCTGAGGTCATGAGTTCGAGACCAGCCTGACCAGCATGGTGAAACCCCGTCTCCAAAAAATTAGCCGGCGTGGTGGCAGCGCATGCCTGTAATCCCAACTACTTGGGATGCTGGGACAGGATAATTGCTTGAACCCAGGAGGCGAAGGTTGCAGTGAGCCGAGATTGTGCCATTGCACTCTAGCCTGGGCAACAAGAGCAAGACACTGTCTCAAAAACAAACAAAAATTAGCCAGGTGTGGTCACGGCACACACCTGTGGTCCCAGCTACTCGGGTGGCTGAGGTGGGAGAGTAGCTTGAGTGTGGGAAGTAAACACTGCAGTGAGTGCCACTTGTACTTCAGCCTGGGCAACAGAGGGGGCCCTATCTCAAAAAACAAATAGTTTTTGAGAATTTCATTTAATTAGGTATACAAATTAAATTTTATTTTCTTTAAGTGGCTACCAACTCCCACTGATTCGCAGCTAGAGTTTATGCTCTAAATAAGGGTCTGAAGATATTTAGAAAAGAAAAAGTAATAGGCAGAATTTATATCTCTTTGAGAATTTGTCAACAACCAAAATACTGAGTTTCAATGTTCCAAGACTTTTTTAAAGCACTATTTATTGATGACTAAGATATTGACCTATTCTTTCCACAATCATTCACATTCTAGGCAATGGGGATCCAAAGTAAAAAAGAGCTAACTTTCTAGGTGAGGAGGCAGTAAATAAGTATTTAAAGTTATTTCAGATAGTAACTACTGTTGTGAAGTTAGTAAGAACTAAGCAATGAAATGAGGGTGTCAGCAAAGTCTGAGGAGGTAACATTTGAGGTGCTTAGGTTGAAAATCATTCAGTTGCTCTGTGTATTACCCAAGGTCCAGAAGCTACTGGGCAATACAGGATCAAAACAGCAGTACTATTTCACCTAGACATTTCAGATAATCCTCTGGCATCAAATGCTGAAAGATTTCTAACAGGGTAAAATGAGCTGTGTATATTTTTCTCACAAAACATTTGAATGTAGAATGAAGAATGAAGTTTTTGTAAACAAAAAAATAAAGTCGATGCAATTTTTAAAAAGTAAACAGAAGTGTAGATCCTATCAGTCAATTAATGGGGCAATCATTTGGGGAAGTTTTGTTTTTACGCTAGTTAAGTTACACTAAATGAGTACAAGTGGAAACAGGCCAAAGTCTGTCTATACAGGACCAAAGACACTAAGGACTAATGGCTGTCCATGACTGGCACAGAAAAGAGTAGTTCCAGGTCCCTTCAGAAGGAACTTTCCAAATACAATAACCTTGTGTGCTTTCGTCTTGGGAAAAAATTACTTCATGGGTAATTATAGATATTAATAGTAAGGGAAAAGAATATAACTGCTTGCATAAGAGACACTTTCAGTATTCTCTAGTCTTGTAATAGCTTTATTTCTGTAGTCTCATTTAGTCTTATACTTGAAGGTACAGAGAAAAAGTAGATTTACTTCCTATTATTCATCACATTTCTCCTACACTGCAGTGTAATACTAAAGTCACAGAATCAGAGAGCGCTGAAATGATACAAGTTTGTAATAAAAGAGGACAAAACTATACATAATTATTCAGATTAAATTTTAAATATTTCAATTTTAGTATCAGTGAATATTATCTTTTATTTTTCCTTTTACTTAGTACTACATCCTATCACAGAGAAGCTGAGGTGTCTTACAGGCAGCCTTTGTAAGTTGAAGGAGTCAACAAAGAGGAAATGTGAGAAAGAAAATAATTATCTACTCATTCATGCTACGTTATATCAATGTGGAACTACTTGGGTTACAAAGATTAGACATAAGGCCTACTACACTCTCACTCAAGGGTAGAAGATTTAGTCTCCTCAAAACTCTAACAGTCTATGGATTTCTGTCCACCTGCTTCAAAGATTCCCCTCCTGATAGCATAAAAGACAGGCACTCTTTGCTATAGGCATTTCCTGGTTACTACATATAGGAAAAGGTGGCAATAAAACTAAAATCTTCCTCAACCACCATGCTAATAAGTATAGTCTCAATTATGCTGAATTATCATGAAACAAATTATAATTTCATTGATGACATCTCAGAACAAGACATTCAAAATCAAGATGATCAAGTAGACCTGCCCGAAAAACATTTAGATGGGCTCAAGTTACCCCACTTTTAAAAACTCCTAAACCAACTGACCATTTATTGCTATATAATAAGGAAATGGCAGTATTCTGAAGCACCAGAAAACATAAACAGTGATTTATTCAACAAACATTTCTTGAGTCCCTCCAACATCTCAGACTCTACTCTAGGCACTGGGAATATGGTATTGAACAAGAGAGTCCTTATTCTTAGAAACTTAGTTTTTTGTGGGAAGAGACAAAATAAACAAGATGTTTGCAAGGTGTGCTAGGAGCCAGGAAAGAAAGCATGGATAGAAAGCAACTGATGGAGACCAAATTTAGATAGGGTGGTCAGGGAAGGCCTATCCAAAGATGCGTGATTTTAGCTAAGATGTAAAGAATGAAAAGGAACCAGCTATAGGAAGAAGGTGGTGAAGAACATTCTGGCAAAGAGAAGAAAAAGTACACAGGCTCTAAGAGAGAAATGGTTTTGGCCTGTTTGAAGAGGAGAAAGGAAGCCAGAAGAAATAAAATATACTCTGAGAATGGGAGATGGTTTGAAATGGTTAGAAAGGTACAAGGGGCCAGATTATGTAGGACCTTGTAAATTATGGAAAGGAGGTTAGACTGAGTGTGATGGGAGCTATCAGAGGAGTTTGAAACAGGAGAGGGACATAACACAATTTATGATTCTACTGTGGCTGTTCTGTGGAGAAGGAATTTTAAAAGAGGAAGAATGGAATCAGAGAAATGAAATAGGTGACTACTCGTACTTTAGGAGAGAATTGATGGTGGCGAGCAAGTTATTTTGGAGATACACACTTCTAACAGGAACGAAGGAAAGAAAAAGATGACTCCTAGGTTTCTGCTGTGAGCAACTAAGTGGAAGTTATTTCCTGATTAAAAGACCAGGGAACACATGGATTTTAAGAGGAAAACCAAGCATATTAAGTTTGGATGTATTAAGTTTGAATTGCCTATTAGACATCCATGTGGAGATACTGAGTAGAATATATAGGGAGAAGCTAGGATTAGTGAGAGAAATTTGGGAGGCATCAGCTTCTAGACAGAATTTATTTTTATTTATTTTTTTTGAGACAGTCTCCCTCTGTCTCCCAGGCTGGAGTACAGTGGCACGATCTTGGCTCACTGCAAGCTCTGCCTCCCAGGTTAACGCCATTCTCCTGCCTCAGCCTCCTGAGTAGCTGGGACTACAGGCGCCCACCACCATGCCTGGCTAATTTTTTTTTTTTTTTTTTTTTTTTTTTTTGTATTTTTAGTAGAGACGGGGTTTCACTGTGTTAGCCAGGATGGTCTCGATCTCCTGACCTCATGATCCGCCCACCTCTACCTCCCAAAGTGCCGGGATTACAGGCATGAGCCACCGCGCCCGGCCGACGGAATTTAAAATAATGGAATGGATGACTTTACGTGAAGGGAGTGTATATATAAAGAAGAGGGTTCAGAACTAAGACCCAAAGAGGATAACACTTACAGGTCTGGAAGAGAAAGATCCAACATAGAATGAGAAGGAGCAGCAGTAAGACAAGAGAAGAAAACGTCTCTAAAAAGACATGAGTCAACTGTGTTGAATGATGCTGAAAATTCAAGTGTTCATTAGATTTGTCAATATGGATATCTTGACAAGAACAGTTTCAATGGAGTTATGTGAGTGAAAGCAGGTTCCAAAAGATAAAGGGGGCAAAACGGAAGTGGTAAAGCAAATGCAGACAACTCCTCTTTTTTTGCTGAGATGGGGAGCAGAGAGGAGATGGAAAGGGAAAATTGGTTTTCTTTTGTTTTAAGATGGAATATAGTAGAGAATTTTGTATGCAACAGAAACAACCTAATAGGGATGGTGAAAATAAGCACCTACCATGTTCCAAGTGCTAGGAATACAATATGAACAAGATGGGTACAGGCCCTGCCCTTAAGAAACTAAATAACAAAAAAGCTATTACAGATTGTGATAAGTTATTTCAGGGAATCAAACTTTTCCTTCAAATATAAATTGGCTTGAAATCCTCATCTTGAATTCTATTATAAGTGCACAAAACTATGACAAAAATTATTTCAACAAATATTTTTCAAACATTTAATATGCTTAATATGTATCTGTGCTAGAATCCAGCAATACAATAAAGAACAAGACATAGTTTCTGCATCAAGGACCTTACAGTCTAGGGAGAAAAAAACAATTGACAGGCTGGGTGTGGTGGCTCACGCCTGTAATCCCAACACTTTGGGAGGTCAAGGCAGGCGGATCACTTGAGGTCAGGAGTTGAAGACATGTCTGGCCAACATGGCAAAACCCTTGTCTGTACTAAAAATACAAAAATTAGCCGGACATGATGGTGCACAGCTACCAGTAGTAGTAGTCCGAGCTACTACTCAGGAGGTTGAGACAAGAGAATCGCTTGAACCCAGGAGGCGGAGGTTGCAGTGAGCCAAGATCATGCCACTGCACTCCAGCCTGGGTGACAAAGAGCAAGGCTCTGTCACAAAAAATAAAAAATAAAATAAAAAATTGACAGGCAATTATAGTACATTTTGATAAATGCTATGATGCAGGAAACTCTAGAAAGATTTTGATTGAGTCCATTAGTCGGGATGTTCTACGTTGCATATGATAGAAAACCCAAACAAAACTAGCGTAAGCAAAGAATGAAATTGATTAGCTCTCATAACTGGATCTAGTGTAGATGAACAGTTCAGGCACAGCTTTATCCAAGGACTGCATCAATGGTATCGAGAATTCAGTTTCTTCTTCTCATCTCTGATTTCTCTGTGCAGACTCTATTCCCAGGCAGTGTCTCCAATCATGGACATAAGCTGGCTGCCAGCAGCTTCCAGGATATATCCTTTCAGATGAAAGTCCAAGAGAAAGGACAGATGAAAAGTCTGTCCCAGCATTCCAGGAAAAAAACTCTGATATTTAATCCCAATAGGATCATTTTAGGCCTTGGACCCATCACTGAACCAATTACTGAGCCAGAGTTGAGAGGGCTAACATGAATTGGCTTATGCCATTAAAGGCCTACCCCTGGAACTATGGGTGGGATCAATCCCACCTAAACCATATGGCTGAGAAATGTAAAATCCACTTAGGATAAAGTTAGAAAGGCAATGGATAAATGCAGGGGAAGTCACCACACATGTCCACTACCAATATCCATAACAGAGACAAAAACTTGGGGTCAGCTGCACAGAGATGGTAACTAAAGCCATGAGTATATGAGATCACCCAGTGCAAGTGTTGCATGAGAAGAGGCCCCAGAACAGAACCCCAGGAAACACCAAAACTTAAAGACTGGGCAGAAAAAAAAGGAGCCTTTGTAATAAATGGAAAAGAGTGAGCTAAAGATGAGATGAAAGCCTGGAGGGTAATGTTTCAGAGAAGTCATTCTTTTCTGGAGGCTTTTAGGAAGAACGTATTAGTCTATAACATCATTAGCTGGAAGAAATTGGGTAAGATGAGAACTGAAAAATACCCCCTTAGATTAGCATCAGGGAGGTTGCTGGGAGCCTTAAGGGGAACAACGTCAGTGGAGAAACAAAGCTAAGGCCAAATTATGTGTGTTCGGGTATGTTTAGGAAGGGTAAAAGGTGAGGGGTCTGTGAGAAAGTGGAAAGCACGCTCTTTAGGAAACATGAATACAAACCAATGAAGAATGATAGGTTAGCTAGACGAACATATGGAGTCAAGGTAGGATTTAACATGTAAGATGATGAAACATTTTAAAATTCAGATTAGAAAATAAGAGTAGAGCAGGAGAGGTTGAAGATAACTTTTATCTGGAAAGTTTGGGCATCACACCCTTTATATAAACACATATGCTATATACACAACATAAAATAAAAGGCTATTACATTACTGAACAAACCACGATGAATGATATCTTGGACAGGTGGGAGAAAATTCTAGTTAAAAATGGAAATGACATCAACTTTCATGTACTTTTTTTTTTTTTTTTTTGAGATAGGGTCTTGCTCTGTCACCCAGGCAGGAGTGCAGTGGCACGACCATGGCTCACTGCAGCCCTGCCTCCCGGGCTCAAGCAATTTTCCCACCTCAGACCCCCGAGTAGCTGAGACTACAGGCAAGCACCACCACTCCCAGCTAATTTTTGTACTTTTTTTGTAGAGATGGAGTCTCCCTGTGTTGCCCAATCTAGCCTCAAACTCCTGGGCTCAAGTGATCTGCTTGCTTCAGCCTCCCAAAGTGCTGGGATTATAGGCATGAGCCACTGTGCCTGGCTCTTTCATGCACTTTTAACTGAACTTTTGAGGTACTTATGACCTGAGATTTGTTTTTAATGAGATAAAATTTTAAGATATAATTTTAAATGCTTAAAAATAAAGTTTAGTTACATGCTGAAGTAAAAGGGTTGTTTCATTAACCTTTTTTAGATCGCAGACTACATTGAAAATAGATAAAAACTATGAACCCCTCATCCCAGAAAGAGATGAATTCCTTTTTTCATATTCTTCCAGGGAGATTCACTGAAAGACCTCTGAGGCCTGGAACAGATGTAAGATTAAGCATACAACCTTTTCCAAGGACTTGCCAATAGGATTCCTCTTTGGACTTCTCATGTCCCCAGCCAGCAGGCTTCTTCTGCTTTCCTTTTTTTTTTTTTTTTTTTTTTTTTGAGACGGAGTCTTGCTCTGTCACGCAGGCTGGAGTGCAGTGGCGCGGTCTTGGCTCACTGCCAGCTCTGCCTCCTGGGTTCATGCCATTCTCTCGCCTCAGCCTCCCGAGTAGCAGGGACTACAGGCGCCTGCCACCACGCCTGGCTAATTTTTTGTATTTTTAGTAGAGGCGGGGTTTCACCGTGTTAGCGAGGCTGGTCTCGATCTCCTGACCTTGTGATCCGCCTGCCTCGGCCTCCCAAAGTGCTGGGATTACAGGCGTGAGCCACCGCACCCAGCCATTCCTTGCTCTTAATCATAATTGAAGTTGTTACATCCTCCACTCCTAAGCCTTAAATGCCAATGCCAATTCCAATTCCTTCCTCCCTCTGACCTTTCCTTGTGCTGCAGTCTATAAAACAAAAATGTTGAATGTGCCTTTTCTGGGGAGAAGAAAAAAAATATTATACTCAAATACTCCTGCCCCATATCTTGGCTCCATCACTTCCTAAATTACATAGCCCTGGCCAAACATTTACCTCTCAGAGCTACCTATATTTTCTTCATCAGCAATGTGAAACCATCAAATGTTTATTTCTTCCACCCCACCAGGCCCAATCCAAGAATCAAGTATCTTTCCTTCTCACAGGAACCTAACACCTGATTAGAAACTAGCAAATAATTCATTTTCATTCTCTCACATCCCACTTGAAATATAAACTGCTTGAAGGCAGAGAAGAGGGCTTCTATTTCATTCCTTACTTCCCCACTGCTTATCACATTTCTTCTTTTAAAACCACCCCAAGAGTTGCTGACTTAGTTGAGTATTAATTTAGAATACAGGTCTAAATTTTATGCTAGTCTCCATCGCTAACGTTCTCATCTATGTTTCTTCACAACTTTTCCATATTTCATCTTCAGGTGAAATCACAAAATCACAAATAGCTTTGTTAGCGGCTTAAAGCCTTGTCAAATCATTATAAGAGTATCTTCATAGGGATGCCTTGTTAAAAATGAATACTATACAGATTATTTAACTGCAAAATAACTCATAGATGTTACAATCTTTCTGATTCCTGAAGTTTTGAAAATTTGACTCTTACGAATGTATAATATTAGTAAAGCCCTTTAGCATCAAGGACTAATCAAGTTAAAATCTCTCCAAGTTATACAACTGGACTCTGTTCACTGTACAGGATCATTGCTTTTTAAGAAGGGAATTGTTGAGATGCTGCAAGTTGTATTACCAAATTTTAAAAAATCCTACAGATAGTATTAGCTAAAGAAGGTTTTTTTGGGGGAAAAGGTAATGTATTAAATAGTGTAGGACTGATTATACATATTATACATTCCCTACTTCAGCAAACCTTGAGTATAGAGTTTCTTTCAGTCAGACCTGAAATTAGGTCTCTCACTCATGTGGTTTCAATTAAGTTCTGTTAAAAATAGCTCATAATATAAGCATTTTCATTTTTAGCACTTCAATAACTTCACTACTTTTTTGTTTTGTTGTTTGTTTTTGTTTTTCTCTACATTGCTTTAGAGAAAGATTTACTACTTTTAATCGTACTAGCGATAAACTTTGAAGGAAAAAAAACAATCAAAGGAAGTTACATTGTACCCTGGCATTGTCTTTCTTTTTTCCTTCTCAGACCTCTCAGGGATGAAGGCTCTTTATGAATAGCTAAAATCATCTATTTTAGTGTACAGTTTTCTAATACCAATGATTTGGTTCTTTATCTTATAATATAAATACATATATTTAAGAAGCATATGGAATAATTTTTTTTCTTAACTGATTAAAAGTAAATGACAAGAACCTCAGTAGAATTTCAACACAGAGATGTATCACAAATAACTGGAGAATTTTTAATTTTTAATTTCATATAATTTCAGGCAGACATTCTGCTTTATAGACTTTGACTTCACACTCCTGTCTTCAAAGTAGTGAAAATGCAGCCACAGCTGTTTTTTCATGCCATTTTTATTATGATATCTGGAGAAAAAAATAACAATGGATTACTTTGTGTAAAAGCAGTTGTCCAATACTTACTAATAACCAGTCTGCAGGGGAGAGAGCACTTAATGCCCAGGTCACTCTAGTTTCAGCCCATCAAGCCTTAGGAAACAAATCCAGAGGCCATTAAAAAAAAAAAGGGATGGCATTGAATCTATAAATTACCTTGGGCAGTATGGCCATTTTCATGATATTGATTCTTCCTACCCATGAGCATGGAATGTTCTTCCACTTGTTTGTATCCTCTTTTATTTCATTGAGCAGTGGTTTATAGTTCTCCTTGAAGAGGTCCTTCACGTCCGTTGTAAGTTGGATTCCTAAGTATTTTATTCTCTTTGAAGCAATTGTGAATGGGAGTTCACTCATGATTTGGCTCTCTGTTTGTCTGTTATTGGTGTATAAGAATGCTTGTGATTTTTTGGTAGCTTGATGCCATCCCCATCAAGCTACCAATGACTTTCTTCACAGAATTGGAAAAAACTAAAGTTCATATGGAACCAAAAAAGAGCCCGCATCGCCAAGTCAATCCTAAGCCAAAAGAACAAAGCTGGAGGTATCACGCTACCTGACTTCAAACTATACTACAAGGCTACAGTAACCAAAACAGCATGGTACTGGTACCAAAACAGAGATATAGATCAATGGAACAGAACAGAGCCCTCAGAAATAACGCCACATATCTACAACTATCTGATCTTTGACAAACCTGAGAAAAACAAGCAATGGGGAAAGGATTCCCTATTTAATAAATGGTGCTGGGAAAACTGGCTAGCCATATGTAGAAAGCTGAAACTGGATCCCTTCCTTACACCTTATACAAAAATTAATTCAAGATGGATTAAAGACTTAAACGTTAGACCTAAAACCATAAAAACCCTAGAAGAAAACCTAGGCATTACCATTCAGGACACAGGCATGGGCAAGGACTTCATGTCTAAAACACCGAAAGCAATGGCAACAAAAGCCAAAATTGACAAATGGGATCTAATTAAACTAAAGAGCTTCTGCACAGCAAAAGAACCTACCATCAGAGTGAAGAGGCAACCCACAAAATGGGAGAAAATTTTCGCAACCTACTCATCTGACAAAGGACTAATATCCAGAATCTACAATGAACTCAAACAAATTTACAAGAAAAAAACAAACAACCTCATCAAAAAGTGGGCAAAGGACATGAGCAGACACTTCTCAAAAGAAGACATTTATGCAGCCAAAAGACACATGAAAAAATGCTCATCATCATTGGCCATCAGAGAAATGCAAATCAAAACCACAATGAGACACCATCTCACACCAGTTAGAATGGCAGTCATTAAAACTGGAGAGGATGTGGAGAAATAGGAACACTTTTACACTGTTGGTGGGACTGTAAACTAGTTCAACCATTGTGGAAGTCAGTGTGGCGATTCCTCAGGGATCTAGAACTAGAAATACCATTTGACCCAGCCATCCCATTACTGGGTATATGCCCAAAGGATTATAAATCATGCTGCTATAAAGACACATGCACATGTATGTTTATTGTGGCACTATTCACAATAGCAAAGACTTGGAACCAACCCAAATGTCCAACAATGATAGACTGGATTAAGAAAATGTGGCACATATATACCATGGAATACTATGCAGCCATAAAAAATGATGAGTTCATGTCCTTTTTAGGGACATGGATGAAATTGGAAATCATCATTCTCAGTAAACTATCGCAAGGACAAAAAACCAAACACCGCATGTTCTCACTCATAGGTGGGAACTGAACAATGAGAACACATGGACACAGGAAGGGGAACATCACACTCTGGGGACTGTTGTGGGGTGGGGGGAGGGGGGAGGGATAGCATTGGGAGATATACCTAATGCTAAATGACGAGTTAATGGGTGCAGCACACCAGCATGGCACATGTATGCATATGTAACTAACCTGCACATTGTGCACATGTACCCTAAAACTTAGAGTATAATAATAAAAAATAAATAAATAAATAAATAAAAAGGAATATTTGGCTCATCCCTTCTAGGACATGCTGAGGACATGTTCTCTTTGGAGAAGCAAGGAGATCTTCTCAATAACATTCTGGTGGAAAGCCCAGCAAAAATTGCTGTCAGTGGCCATCACAGGGCCTTTAACCCCAGCCTTGTAACCTGGAGCACTTGATCCAGTTGTGCTTTTCATCCCTGTCCTCAGCCACCACCCGGGAAGAAGCCTCTCATATTCTCTTGCCCATCCTTCCTTTGCATTTTCTACCCTTTATTACAGTTGAACCCAGGTTCCATCCCAAAGACAGGATTGATTCTGGGGCCTTTGCCCCCACATCTTGTGCCAAGAGATCCAGAGTGGAACCAGCTTTACCTAGTTAACACTGCCACTTTCATACTATCATATACCTCATCCTCTGGCCAAATCAGCCTATATCAATGGCTCTGAAATTTTGTTGCATCTAAAACTACCTAGGATTTTAAAATCCTGGTATCTAGGCCATCTTCCAGACCAACTAGATAAGGGACCCACATATCAGACAACCAGGAAGGTATGATGTGCAGCTAAGTTGAGAACCAGACACGTGTATCTTTGCTATTCAAAGTGGGGTCCATGGACCAGTTATGTCAGCATCACCTAAGGTTGTGAGAAATGTAGAATCAGCAGTCCCATTCTAAATGCACTGAATCAAAGTCTCCATTTTAACAAGATCCTCAAGCAATTCACAAGTACATTAAAGTTTGGGAAGTGCTGGCTATACTTACTACTCTCTACTCCTCCCTGTTTACTGACCTCAGACACTGCTCGCTCATTAAAGACTTTGCAAAATGGTTCACAGTCATCCTCTCCACATGAACTTCTGGGTAACTTCCCAAATGGCTAATCAGCCCACCCAACTATCTTGTCTCACCTACCCTTCAACTTCTCAGTCTTCAAATACACATCCAAGGCCATGACCTATATTTTCCCTCGCCATCACCTATGGTGCATCATTTCTGACACTTTACAATACTAGAGACCCAAAAGTCATCTCTAACTACTATTCTTTCTTATTACACTGCACCAGTACCTATGTTAGTCACTAAGCCCTGTCAATTATACCAATAAAAAATTTCTAGTTTAAACTGGTTCTCCTAAATCCTACAAAAATCCTAAATCAGATCCCTGAGGCGATGACCTGGAAATCTGCATTATTTATAAGTTCCTCTGGTGGTCTGAGCACCACATTTTGAGATACACTAGCTCAGATACTTATTTTTCAACTTTGCTCACTGGAACTTTTGCAAAACTCCCACTTGGCCTTTTTTGTTTCTAGGGTCATTTCTTCTTCTCAAATCACCCCTATACTTCCTGTGAGAATGAGCAAGTAAAAAGTAAATTTGGGCCAAGTGTTGTGGCTCATGCTTGTAATCCCAGCACTCTGGGAGGCCAAGGTGAGCAGATTGCTTGAGCCCAGGAGTACGAGATCAGCCTGGGCATCATGGTGAAACCCAGTCTCTACAAAATACATAAAGATTAGGTAGGCATGGTAGCACCTGCCTGTAGTCACAGCTACTTGGCAGAATTGCTACAGCCTGGAAGGTCGAGGCTGCAGTTAGCTGTGATCACACCACTGCACTCCAGCATGGGCGACAGAGCAAGACTCTGTCTCAAACAAACAAATAAAAACACATATATACCTCTATTGGGCTTGTTTTACATATCTGACTTCCTCTATGAGACTATAAACTTTATAAAGACAACTATGTCTTTATCTCAATATCACCAGCAACTATTTCTAGCATATGATATCCAGACTCAATAAATGTTTGCTGAATGAGTGAACCAAATAACTGGAGAACTTCATGTTTTCATTCTATAACCATATGACCTAAAACAACAGACTTAAAAGGCCTCCAGGATGGCAAACTAGTTTGATTTCTTTATCCCCAAGGCACTGGCTGGCATACTTCATCTCTGTACTTTCCCTAGAACAATGGTTCTGTGTCAAAGACTATACACACTTACCTGACATATTCTTTACATGAGGTGGCATAACCAAATTTACCATCAATGACACTAACCAGTCAGCATATTTTAGGCTTTTTGCAATTTGATAAAAACCAAAGAACAGGCTGGGCACGGTGGCTCACACCTGTAATCCCAGCACTTTGGGAGGCTGAGGCAGGTGGATCACAAGGTCAGGAGATCAAGACATTCCTGGCCAACATGGTGAAACCCTGTCTCTACTACAAATACAAAAATTAGCTGGGCATGGTGGTACGTGCCTGTAATCCCAGCTACTCGGGAGGCTGAGGCAGGAGAATCGCTTGAACCAGGGAGTCGGAGGTTGCAGTGAGCTGCCACTGCACTCCAGCCTGGCAACAGAGTGAGACTCCGTCTCAAAAAACAAGCAAACAAACAAAACCAAAGAACAGTTTTCAAAAGGGAGATGAAGAAAGCTAAACTTGAGAAATTAACCTAACCTATAGAAAACAAATAATTATTGCATAATGAGTGATTATTATATATCCCACTCTTTACAAAGATTATCTCTAGTCCTCACAACAATTATTTGAGGTAAGAACTACTATTTTACCAATTTTACAGATAGGAGGCTAAAATTCAGAAAGTCTAAGGAATGTGCTTATATAACAGTTAGGATTTGAACTTAGGGATGTCCTATTCTTAAGCGATTTCTACTACCATCTTTCGGATACTCGAATTAATATGTTTCCACTTCATTTGTCATATATCTGTGTGATACTTCTGCCTGCTATTATTATCTAGAAAATCAAACTTCTCACTAAAGATAACATATGCATCCAGTTAAAGACTGTGATTCTATAGTACTAGACTGAGATATGAATTCATAACACATAACTTATCGTCTCTTCTGGAGCTCAAAATAAAATTAAAAAAATCTTAAAATTTACTATAAGGATAGCTGCAGGTTTTGTCTGATTAGCCAAAAGGTATTATTAGACTTCTCTAACACCTCAAAGTTTAAAGTATCCTCTCTTGGGTTCCTACAGTGTCTTGTTCTAGTTCTGATTCTACAAGTAATAAGCTCTGTGAATTTGGGCAAGCCACTTAACCTGGCCAGGTCATTTTTGTTATATGTAAAATGAATAAAATAGACTAATGAAATGGTTCTCAAATGTTTGTGCTTACTGGAATCACTTTCAAAATGCAGGTTCCTGTGCCATATCTAGAGACTGTAGTTTACCAGGTCTGTAGTTATTCTGGTGAGGTGGTCAGAAGGACCACGCATTGAGAAACCTTAGACTAGATGTTTTCTACAGCCTCCTTTATCTGGCTGTCACTATTCCAACGACTTACCCACACCACCTCCTGTATCACATCTCTTTGGTTCACTTTCACCATTGTTTTTTCTTTAATCAGCATAGTGCCAGTTATTAATAAACAAAAATCATACTGATCACAGTCCTAGACTGAAATTCAAAAGTAAATTTTACCCTGTAGTCCTGATTAGATTACTGCCAAAATAGCTAAAACTTTAAATGCCAGGACTAAAAATAGGCTGCGGCATGTTTAAAATAACATGATCACTAGTTAGCTTGGTGCTTTGTTATTTTTACTAATGGAAAGAGACAAGCGGCCAGAGGTTGAAAGGGAAACAGGAGGCAGCTGTTACGGTGAGAACCTAGAAAGAGGCCAGGAGATGGCACCACTAGTTCATTAGTTCAACATTAATGGGGAGGGGAACTGAGGGCAGTTATCTCTATAAATTAAACTAAAAAACTTCAGTCTGAACACTCAAAAGAACCTCCCAGACACACTTTGGTTTTGATTTGTTGCATACTTAAGTCCAGAATTTTGACAATATCTAATGTCAGAAACTAATATGACAGGCCAAAAAGATCAAATTAAGAGTTTCTAGTGTTACTTGTAAATTTTTTCTTTTTTTTTTTTTTAATTTTGGATTTTTGAGATGGAGTCTCACTCTGTCGCCCAGGCTGGTGTGCAGTGGTGCAATCTTGGCTCACTGCAACCTCTGCCTCCTGGCACCTGCAACCACACCCAGCTAATTTTTGTATTTTTAGTAGAGACAGGGTTTCGCCATGTTGGCTAGGCTGTTCTCAAACTCCTGACCTCAGGTAATCCGCCCACCTTGGCCTCCCAGTGCACTGGGATTACAGGCATGAGCCACCACGCCTGGCCAACTTCTTCTTCTTTTCTTTTTGAGACGGAGTCTCACTCTGTCGCCCAGGCTGGAGTGCAGTGGCGCGATCTCGGCTCACTGCAAGCTCTGCCTGCCGGGTTCATGCCATCCTCCTGCCTCAGCCTCCCGAGTAGCTGGGCCTACAGGTGCCCACCATCATGCCCAGCTAATTTTTTGTAGTTTTAGTAGAGATGGGGTTTCACCGTGTTAGCCAGGATGGTCTCGATCTCCTGACCCACCTGGAACTCCCAAAGTGCTGGGATTACAGGCATGAGCCACTGCACCCAGCCCGGCCAACTTCTTCTTAAAGTATAACAAATACACAGAAATGTACACATATGTACAGCTTGATAGGTTTTCACAAACGACATACCTGTGTAAACAGCACTGAGATAATGAAACACAACATTACCAGCACCCTAGAGTTCCCCCTTGTAATCCCTTCCAAGTAATGCCCCCACTCCAACAAGGGCATCCACTATCGTGATTTCCATTATAGTTTAGTTTTGCCAAGTTTTATACTGTATGTAGATAATATTAAATATACTCTACTGGGTCTGGCACCCTTTGTTAAACGCATCATTATGTTTGTAATTTTGTATATAACATGTAATATGTAACAGTTGCATATAACTTTATATTGTTGATTTTCACTGCTATCTAGCACTCTAATGAATGAATATACCATAGTTTATCGATTTTACTTAATGGGCATTTGGATAGTTTCCAGCTTGAGGCTATCATGAACACTGATGCTATTAATATTCTAGTAGATATTTTTTGGTGACACATATATACATTACAGTTGATACATTCCTACAATGAAATTGGTGCGTCTCCAAAGGCCTTCCACCTTTGTAATTTCCAGGGGTCAAGTAGTATGAGGGACATCCCTATTAAGGCGAAGAATGAGGTATTGCATCTGGCACCTCCTATAACCAAAAGGCAGACACAATGCCTAGTCAGCTATTTTGGATTTTGGAGTTAACATATTTCTCATTTAGGTGTGCCACTCCAGCCCACTCACTGAGTGGCCTAAAAAGCTGCTAGATTTGAAGGGAGGCCCAGAACAAGAGAATGATCTGCAATAGGTCGAGGTTGCTGTGGAGCTGCTCTGAAAATTGTGCCAAATGATCCAGCAGATCCAACGGTGCTTGAAGTGTTAGTGGCAGATAGAGATGCTGCTTGGAGCCTTTGGCAGGTCCCTGCAGGTGACTCACATGGTGAACCTTTAGGATTTTGGAGCGAAGTCCTTCCATCCTCAGTGGAAAACTACTCTTTTGAGAAACAGCTTTTGGCTTATTGCCAAACTTTAGTAGCAACTAAGCACTTAATTATAGGCCATCAAGTTACCATGTGACCCATGCTGCCTATCATGAACTATGTGCTGTCTGGCCTACCAAGTCATAAAGTTGGTGTTAATGGCTGCACTCCATTATCAAATGGAAGTGGTTTATGTAAAATTGAGCTTGAGCAGGCCCTGAAGTCATAAGTAAGTAACATGAGGAAGTGACCCAAATGTCCATGGCCCCTACCCTGGCTACATTACCTTTTCTCTCACTGCCTGCTCTGAAGATGACAGGAGGAGTTCTCTACAATCAGTTGACTGAGGAAGAGAAAACTCATATTTGATTTACAAATGGTTCTCTATGATATGCAGGCACTGCATTAAAGTCGACAGTTAGAGCACCTACAATTTCTTTCTGGGACATCCCTAAAGGAAATTGGTGAAGATAAGTCCTCCCAGTGGGCAGAATTGAGAGGAGTGCACCTGGTTGTGTGCTTTGTTGAAAGGAGAAATAACCAGATGTTTAACTATATTCTATTTTTTTTTTTTTTTTTGAGACAGAGTCTTGCTTTGTCACCCAGGCTGGAGTGCAGTGGCATGATCTCGGCTCACTGCAAGCTCCGCCTCCCGGGTTCATGCCATTCTCCTGCCTCAGCCTCCTGAGTAGCTGGGACTACAGGCACCCACCACAACGCCCGGCTAATTTTTTTGTATTTTTAATAGAGATGGGGTTTCACTGTGTTAGCCAGGATGGTCTCGATCTCCTGATCTCGTGATCAGCCCGCCTCAGCCTCCCAAAGTGCTGGAATTACAGGCTTGAGCCACTGTGCCCAGCCGATGTTTAACTGTATTCTAGAGTGGTAGCCAATGATTTGGCTGTACGGTCAGGGACTTGGAAAGAACACTGTATTAGTCAGGGTTCTCTGAAGGAGAGAACTAATAGAATATATATACATAAAAGGGAGTTTATTAAGGAGTATTAACTCACACGATCACAGAGTCCCAAAATAGGCCATCTGCAAGCTGAGGAGCAAGGAAGCCAGTCCAAGTCCCAAAGCTGAAGAACTTGGAGTTTGATGTTAGAGGGCAGGAAGCATCCAGCATCAGAGAAAGATGTAGGTTGGGAGGCTAAGCCAGTCTAATCCTTTCACATTCTTCTGCTTGCTTTTTATTCTGGCACGCTGGTAGCTGATTAGATAGATGGTGCCCACCAAATTAAAGGTGAGTCTGCCTCTCCCAGTCCTCTGACTCAAATGTTAATCTCCTTTGACAATACCCTCACAGACACACCCAGGAACAATACTTTGCATCCTTTAATCCAATCAAGTTGACACTCAGTAATCCATCACAAGTGGACTGAAAAATTTGAGAGGAGGCATTGGACAGACCTTCTTTTTTTCGAGACAGGATCTCACTCTATTGCTCAGGCTGCAGTGCAGTGGCGTGATTACAGCTTACTGCAGCCTCCACCTCCTCGGGCTCAGGTGATCCTCCCACCTCAGCCTCCCAAGTAGCTGGAACTACAGGAGTGCACCACCACACCTGGCTAATTTTTGTATTTTTTTGAAGAGATGTTTTCACAATGTTGCCCAGGCTGGTCTCAAACTCTTGGGCTCAAGCAATCTACTCGCCTCAACCTCCCAAAGTGGTGGGATTACAGGCATGAGCCATCACACCCAGCCAGGACAGACCTCTCTCAATGGGAAAAAAAAGAAAAGAAGGATGTATGCCATAAAATTATCACCAAAGGTGATCTTAGCAGAGGAGGATTTTAATAATGAAGTGAATATAGGATAATCAAGTCGGTGGAAACCAGTCAGTCTCTATTCCAGCCACCTCTGTCAGAACAGGGCTGGGAAAAAAGGCTAACTGGTATCCTCTTTGTTCATGGCTCATGAACAAAGTGGCCACAGTGGCAAGAATGGAGGTCATACATAGGCTCAGCAATATGGATTTCCACTATCCAAGGCCAACCTGGATGCCACTGCTGAGTGCCCAACCAGTCAGCAGCAGACAACAACACTGACTCCAAGTATGGCACTATCCCTCTGGGTGCTCAGTCAGCTTTGTAGTTGATTACATTGAACTACTTCCATCATGGAAGGGGTAGCATTTTGTTCTTACTAGAACAGACACTCGATACAGATTTGCCTTCCTCATACAAAATTCTGCCAAAATTGTCATCCATGGTCTCATGGAATGCTTTACCCATTGTCATGATGTTCCATACAACATTGCTTCTGATCAAGGAACTCACGTCACAGCAAAAGAATTGCAGTATGAGTCATTGCTCCTGGAATTCACTGGTCTATGTTCCCTATCATGCTAAAGAAGCTGGCCTAATAGGATGATGGGATGGCCTTTTGAAGATTCAGTTATAGCACCAGCTAGGTGGCAATAACTTGCAGGTAGGGCAGAGTTCTCCAGAGGGCTATATATATGCTCTGAATCAGCATCCAATAAATGGTACTTTTTTTCCCTCCATAGCCAGGAATCAAGGGGTAGAAACAAAAGTGGCACCATGCATTATTAATCCTGGTGACCCACTAGCAAAATTTATTCTTCCTGTTCTCATAATTTTATGCCCCACTGGCTTAGAGAGGTCTTAGTTCCAAAGGGAGAAATTCCTCCACAGGAGACTAATTCCATTAAACTGGAAGTTAAGACTGCCCCCAGTCACTTTGGAGTCAATAGGCTAAGAAGGGACTTATGGTGTTGACTGGGGTGACTGATCCAGACTACCAAAGAGAATCTGAACTACTACTCCACAATGGTGGTAAGGAAGAATATGTCTGGAACACAGGAGATCTCTTAGGGTATCTGTTAATTTTATCATACCCTGTGATTAAGGTTAATGGAAAACTACAACAACCCAATCCAGGCAGGACTACTAATGGCCCAGACCCATCAGAAATAAAGTTTGTGTCACCCACCAGGTAAAGAACCATGACCATCGGAAGTGCTTGCTGAAGGCAGAAGGAATATGGCATGGGTAATGGAAGAAGGTGGTTATAAATACCTGTTATGATCACCTGATTAGTTAGGCAAGTATCTTTGTTTTCTTCTCTCTCTTATCCCTTTATCATATAATGTACAATGTATTAATAATAGTTAACTTTTATCACAGTTTTTAAGTTACAGGATAGCAAGAAGAAGGGTGAACATTGCCCGAAACTTTGTATCCTCTTCTGGGGAAAGGGTTAGCACATTTTCAGTTTTATGCAGGACAGCTGTAGCATGTTAGGCAAAAGTATGACTTTATTATTGTCTTTATTTGGAGATTAAATGTGGTTTAAGGAGATGCAAATGGATGTGTAGTTGATAAGGAATGCGCTGTGATGGTTAGTTGTGTGTGACGACTTGCCTAGGATATATTACACAATTATTCAGTTAAATACTACTCTAAGTGTTGCTGTGAAGGTATTTTGTAGATGTGGTTAATATCTATAATAAACTTTACATAAACTTGAAGGAGATTATCCCTGATAATATAGGTAGGCCTCATTCAATCAGTTGAAAAGCCTTAAGAGCAAAACTGAATTTTATCTGAACAAGAAGAAATCTATCTGTAGGCTGCATCATTGGCTCCTGCCCAAGAGTTTCCAGCCTGCCATACAGTTTGCAAACTTGCCCAGCTATACTTCTATAGCTCCATAACTGTATGTGTCAATTCCTTGTTTTATTCTCTCTGGAATGGTAATTAGCATACGTTAGGCCTTATTCTATCCTCTATAACTTTCAACCTCTCTTTAATATTTTCCATATATATATAATTGGCTCTTTTTCTTTTGTAGGATCCTGACAAATATAGGATCTTGCTATTCCCTACCACTATGCTGATGTTATCAGAGATAGAGATAGAAAGAAGTCAATTACGTGCTTTCTCCTTGAAAACTTCATAACCTAAGTATATGAAATATGAAAAGTCAGCACTGTAAATTAGGTTGGGTAGCAATATATTATTGTGATGGTCAATTTTAGATATCAATTTGGCTGGAATAAGGGATACTCAGAAAGCTGGTAAAGCATTATTTCTGAGTAGATCTGTTTCTGTGAGGATGTTTCCAGAAGAGACTGGCATTTGAATCAGTGGACTGAATAAAGAAAATCTGCCCTCACCCAAAGTGGTCAGGCACCATCCAACTGGTTGAGGACCAGAATAGAAAAGGCGGAGGAAAGGCAGATTTACTCTCTCTTCTGGAGCGAGAACATCCATTTTCTCTTGCCCTTGAACCTTAGAACTCCAGGTTCCTTGGCCTGTGGATTCTGGGAATTGCATAAACACTCCCCAAGTTCTAAGTCCCTTGGACTTGGACTTAGTGATGCCACTGGCTTCTCTGGTTCTCCAGCTGGAAGATGGCACATCATGGAACTTTTCAGCCTCCATAACCATATTAGCCAATTTTCATTAAAAATCCCCCTCACTGGCCGGGCACGGTGGCTCACGCCTGTAATCCCAACACTTTGAGAGGCCAAGGCGGGCAGATCACAAGGTCACGAGATCAAGACCATCCTGGCTAACACGGTGAAACCCCATCTCTACTGAAAATACAAAAAAAAAAAAAAAATTAGCTGGGCATGGTGGCAGGTGCCTGTAGTCCCAGCTACTCGGGAGGCTGAGGCTGGAGTATGGTGTGAACCTGGGAGGTGGAGCTTGCAGTGAACCGAGATTGGGCCACTGCACTCCAGCTTGGGTGACAGAGCGAGACTCTGTCAAAAAAAAAAAAAAAAAATCCCTCTCATATATCTCTATCTCCTTTAGGTTCTGTTTTTTCTGGAGAACCCTGACAAATACAATTATTAAGTATCAAATGAGTAGCAATGAATTGAGTATTAAAGTAACTTATAAAAAAGAGGGATCTCTACAGACTTAGAGAATGCTCAGGGCAGGTACTGTGGAGGAAATAAGTATAAGAATTAAGAGTGGACATCTTGGTTGAATTGAAGCTGTACATATCTAACTAAATTTCAATTGCTTCATTGGCTGTTTACTCATAAAAATTCCAAAGTGCCACTGACACTTTGGACATTCTGGCTGAAGCATAATGAGGGGAGATGTTAAGCCTTCTAAACTCAAAAAAACAAAGAAAAAACAAAACAAAACAAAAAAACACTGCATTTGGAGTTTAGAAAGCTTAAAAGATTGAATTCCTCTCTACCACGTGGAAGAAGTATGATCTTGGACAAATTCCATACTACTTTAAATCTCAGAGTCTTAATATGTAAAATGAGAATAACAGTACACATCTCATCTATTATAAAGTCGTAATAAAATATAAGGTTCTTAGCACAGTGCCTTTCACAGAGGAAGTACTCAACCAATATGAGGTGAATGCAAAAACATCTCCACATCTCTAAAAAGAATGCTACTAAAATTGAAACCAAAACAATACTAAATTTCACATAATTATAAGAGGAAGTATCCTGGATAAATAGATTTTACATCAGTGTCATATGCTAATTTTTCAAAAGATGAAGTATCTGTCTTTAAAAAAATTATTTTACTCTGGTTCTGGTTCTGAAATCTGACCAGACTTTATTTTTTTTAATGAAGAGACAGGGTCTCTCTCTGTCACTCAGGCTGGAGTGCAGTGACCTGATGATAGCTCACCATAACCTTGAACTCCTAGGATCAACTGATCCTCCTGCCTGAGCTATTCAAAGTGCTGGGATTACAGGCATGAGCCACTGAGTCCACCCCTGACCAGGCTTTTATAATTTTACCATTTCCACTTTCTGCAAGAACTCTTAGAATACAATTTATAGCTGAATTTCCTGTGTACATAAGGCATTTTTAATGAAAAAAATGTTTTATATCATCCAGAAAGTATGCTCTGCATTCATACTACAGTACCTTGAGGGATATCCTTAGGAAGAGAATATTTCTTCTTCTTTACAATAACACCTTTATTTTTCACTTGTCTAGTTCCTGGTGATGTTCTAATAATACAACATATTTCTGATGCATTTGCAGGAAACTGGAAAAGAAAAAAAGCAGATATTGCATAATTTCTCCAAATACTACATTTGGATGTTGCTTTATTTCAAATGCAACTAGTCTTAATATCTGTATTTCTTAGATATTAATAACAGCAAGCATTTATTAAATGCTTACTCCACTCCTAACAGTAATTGGTTTTAAAACATATGTTCATTTAATATTCACAAGAACCAAGCAAGGCAGATTATATTATCTCCATTTTATAAATGAGAAAACAGTTTCAGAGAGATTGACTTACTTAAGGATAGAGAGTAAGTAATGGTAGACCTGAGATTCAAGCATGCTGAAGTGGGAGAGAAAGTTTGCATGATTTATTGAGTTAAAACCCAAATTTAAATTTAACTGAGTTAAACACTAAATTCCTTGATTTTTTTTACCTCAGGTAATGCTGACAATTTCCCATCAGGCAGATAGTCTCCAGAATAAAAAAATACCCGCTGGGCACGGTGGCTCATGCCTGTAATTCCAATACCCTGGGGAGGCCAATGCAGGAGGATTCCTTGAGGCAGAGGCAGAGGTGGAGGCAGAGGCAGAGAGGGAGGGAGAGGAGGAGGGAGAGGGGGAGCGGGAGAGGGAGAGGAGGAGGGAAGAGGAGGGGGGAAAGGGAGGGAAGAGGAGGGGGGAAAGGAAGGAAAGAAATGCCATATCTTTCAGAAGTGACATATCTTGCTTTTTAGAATTCAGAAGCAGAGATGTATTTATCCAGGGCTTCTGTTATTTTAAATAAAGTCTATATAGAAACTTCTTATGTGTTTTTTTTGTTTGTTTTTTTTTTTTGAGACAGGGTCTCATTCTGTTGCCCGGGCTGGAGTGCAGTGGTGTGATCTCGGCTCAAAGCAACCTCTGCCTCCCAAGTTCAAGTGATTTTCATACCTCAGACTCCCAAGTAGCTGAAACTACAGGCATGCGCCACTACATCCAGCTAATTTTTATGTTTTTAGTAGAGACAGTGTTTCACCATGTTGGCCAGGCTGGTCTCTAACTTCTGACCTCAGGTGATCTGCCTGCCTCGGCCTCCCAAAGTGCTGGGATTACAGGAGTGAGCCACCGTACCTGGCCAGAAACTTCTTATGTAAATTTTAAAAAATCTTTTTTAAGTTTTGTAAGTACATAGTAGGTATATATATTTATGCAGTACATGAGATGTTTTGGTACAGACATGATATGCATAATAATCACATCTATGGAAAATCGGGTATCCGTATCCTCAAGCATTTATCCTTTGCATTACAAACAATCCAATTAGTTATTTTTAAATGTACAATGTTAAATACCAGACTTTTATAATTTTACTGTTTCCAATTTGTGCAAGAACTCTTAGAATATAATTCATAACTGAATTTCCTGTGTACATAAGGCAATTTCCTATAGGGTCAGCAAATACTAGGTCTTATTCATTCTTTCTATTGTTTTGTACCCATTAACCATCCCCACCTCCCCCCAGCAACCCCCACCCCAAGCACCCAGCTATCTTTCCCAGTGTCTGGTAACCATCCTTTTATTCTCTATCTCCACGAGTTCAATTGTTTTGATTTTTAGATCCCACATATAAGTAAGAACAAGTGATATTAGTCTTTCTGTACAGGGCTTATTTCCCTTAACATAATGACCCCCAATTCCATCCATGTTGTTGCAAATGACAGGATCTCATTCCTTTTCATGGCTGAATAGTACTCCATTGTGTATAAGTATCACATTTTGTTTATCCGTTCATCTGTGGATGGACACTTAGGTTGCTTTCAAATCTTGGCTATCGTGAACAGTGCTACAACAAACATGGGAGTGCAGATATATCTCTGATATACTGGTTTCCTTTCTTTTGGGTATATACCCAGCAGTGGGATTGCTGGATCACATGGTAGCTCTATTTCTAGTTTGTTTGTTTGTTTCCCCAAGACAGAGTCTCACTCTGTCGCCCACACTGGAGTGCAGTGGCGTGATCTTGGCTCACTGCAACCTCTACCTACCGGGTTCAAGCAATTCTCCTGCCTCAGCCTACCGAGTAGCTGGGATTACAGAAGCACACCACCATGCCTGGCTAATTTTTGTATTATCAGTAGAGATGGGGTTTCGCTACATTGGCCAGGCTGATCTCGAATTCCTGACCTCATGATCTGCCCACCTCGACCTCCCAAAGTGCTGGGATTACAGGCATGAGCCACCGTAGCTGGCCAATTTTTAGTTTTTTGAGGAACTTCCAAACAGTTCTCCATAGTGGCTGTACTAATTGACATTCCCACCAACAGTTTATAAGGGTTCCCTTTCTCCACATCCTCACTAGCAACTGTTATTGCCTGAGTTTTGGATAAAAGCCATTTTAACTGGGGTGACATAATATCTTATTGTACTTTTGATTTGCATTTCTCTGATCAGTGATATTGAACACTTTTTCATACACCTTTTTGTAATTTGTATGTCTCCTTTTGAGAATTACCTTTTAAAATCTTTTCCCCATTTTTGAACCAGATTATTAGATTTTTTCCTACAGAGATATTTAAGCCCCTTTTTCCTACAGAATTGTTTGAGCCCCTGGTTATTAATCCCTTGCCAGATGGGTAGTTTGCAAATATTTTCTCCCATTCTGTGGGTTGTCTCTTCACATTGTTGATTGTTTCCTTTGCTGTGCAGAAGCATTTTAACATGATGTGATCCTATTTGTCTATTTTTGCTTTGGTTGCCTGTGCTAATGGGGTATTATTCAATAAATATCTGCCCAATGTCCTAGAGTGTTTCTTCAATGTTTCCTTGTAGTAGTGTCATAGTCTGAGGTCTTAAAGTATTTAATCCATTTTAATTTTTGTATAAGGTAAAAGGTAAGGATCAACTTTCATTCTTCTGCATATGGATATCCAGTTTTCCCAGCATAATTTACTGTAGAGAATGTCTTTCCCCAATGTATGTCCTTGCTACCATTACGGAAAATGAACTCGCTGTAGATGTATGGATTTCTCTCTGGGTTCCCTATTCGGTTCCATTAGTCTATGTGTCTCTTTTTATGTCAGTACCATGTTGTTTTCATAGCTCTGTACTATAACTTGAAGTAACGCCATTCCTCCAGTTTTGTTCTTTTTTGCTCAGGATAGCTCTATTAGTCTGTTCTCACACTGCTATGAAAAAAATACCCAAAATTAGGTAACTTATAAAGGAAGGAGGTTTAATTGACTCACAGTTCCACATGGCTGGGAAGGCCTCAGGAAAGTTACAATCATGGTGAAAGGCACACCTCTTCACAGGATGGCAGAAGACAGAAAAGTGCCAAGCGAAGGGGGAAGCCCCTTATAAAACCATCAGATCTTGTGAAAACTCAATATCATCAGAACAGCATGAGGGAAACTGCCCCCATGATTCAATTATCTCCACCTGGTCCCACCTTTGACACGTGGGGATTACTACAATTCAAGGTGAGATTTGGGTGGGAACACAGAGACAAACCATATCAATAGCTTTGGCTATTCTGGATCTTTTGTGACTGCATATAAGTTTCAGAACTGTTTTTCGTATTTCTGTGAAGAATGTCATTGGTATCTTCATAGAAATTCCATTAAATTTGTACATTGCATTGAGTAGTATGGATATTTTTATGATACTGACTCTTCCAATCTATGAACATGAAATATATTTCCATTTTTTTGGTGTCCTCTCCAATTTCCTTCATGTTTTATAGTTTTCACTGTACAGATCTTTCACTTTTTTTGGTTAAGTAAATTCCTAGGTATTTATTTTACTTGTGGCTATTGTAAAAGGGATTACTTTTTAAATTTCTTTTTCAGATTGTTCACTGTTGGCATATAGAAATGCTACTGATTTTGGTATGTTAATTTTGTATCCTGCAACTTTCCTGAATTTATTTATCAGTTATAATAACTTTTTGGTGGAATCCTTAGGTTTTTCCAAGTATAAGATCATATCTGCAAACAAAGATAATTTAACTTCTTCCTTTCCAATTCAGAAGCCCTCTATTTCCTTCTCATGTCTGACTCCTCTAGCTAGGACTTCCAATACTGTGTTGAATAACTGGTGAAAGTGAGCATCCTTGTCTTGTTCCAGGTTTAAAAAGAAAGGCTTTCAGTTTTTTCTCATTCAGTATGATACTAGCTGTGCGTCTATCATGTATGGCTTTTATTATGTTTGACAGAGCAGAAGCACCATCATCTCAGACAAACACTGCCACTTTACGTTCCAGCTCCCTTTCTAGCCTCATGCATTTCAAGGAAATCATTTCTCTTCTAACTACAAGCCGCCAGAAAGAGCAGACAGTAAGACACAGATAAGACAGCTCCGGCACAAAGGGAGATGGGGGGAAAGTCTCTTGGGTAACTGCCAAACTTCACCCTCATACAATGGGCCCCAGTAAAACAGTGGGCCTTAATAGGCACATTCCTTTCCCTGCAGGTGCACTAAGATAGGGAAGCTAAAAGCAGACTGGGGGTGGAGGGGGAGGTGGTGGGTGGGTATGCCCGCAGCTGCAGAAAGATATATGGGAACAGACACACAACTCTCCCTCCCAGATAAGCACAACAGGCCAGCCATGGTGGCTCCTGCCTGTTATCCCAGCACTTTGAGAGGCCAAGGTGGGAGGATCAGTTGACATCAGGAGTTCAAGACCAGCCTAGCCAACATGGTGAAACCCCATCTCTACTAAAAATAGAAAAATTAGCCAGGCATGGTGGTGTGTGCCTGTAATCCCAGCTACTCTGGAGGCTGAGGCAAGAGAATTGCTTGAACCCCTGAGGTGGAGGTTCACTTCCAGCCTGCGTGACAGAGCTAGAAGCTAGACTCCATCAAAAAAAAAAAAAAAAAGCAAGCACAACAAAGAGACATAGAAGCAGTCCAAGCTTCTAATAAACTCTCCCACTCTGAATTCTTAAAAACTCTTAGTCTGTAAGAGAGTGTGCCTCTGATCTAACTCGGCCAGAAGGCTCCTCTCAGGTTTGTTTTCTCTAAAATAAACCTGTCTTGACTGGCAAGCTACCTTTCTTGTTTCTTTCCTTTCTTTAATTCTTACAATGTTGAGATATGTTCCTTCTATGCCCAGTTTTTTGAGTGTTCTTATCATGAAGGGGTATTAAACTTTATCACATGCTTTTTCAGCATCAATTGATCATATGGATTTTGTCCTTCATTCTGTTGACACAATGTATCATGTTGATTGATTTGCATATGCTTAACCATCCTTGAATCCCTGGGATAAAACCTACTTTGTCATGATAAATGGTTTTTTTTTGTTGTTTTTTTTTTTTTTGAGATGGAGTCTCACTCTGTCGCCCAGGCTGGAGTACAGTGGTGTGTTCTCAGCTCACTGCAACCTCTGCCTCCCAGGTCCAAGTGATTCCCCTGCCTCAGCCTCCTGAGTAGATGGGATTACAGGCATGTGCCACCACGCTTGGTTAATTTTTTTGTATTTTTAGTAGAGACAGGGTTTCAGCATGTTGGCCAGGCTGGTCTCAAACTCCTGACCTCAGGTGATCTGCCTGCCTCAGCCTCCCAAAGTGCTGGGATTACAGACGTGAACCACCGTGCCTGGCTGATAAATGATCTTTTAAATGTATTGTTGAATTTGGTTTGCTACTATTTTGTTCAGGATTTTTCCATCAATATTCATCAGAGATACTGGTTTATAATTTTGTTTTTTTTTCATGTGTCTTTCTCTGGTTTTGGTATCAGGGTAATTCTGGCCTCACAGAATGAAAGTATTCCCTCCTCCATTTTTCAGAACAGTTTGAGTAGGATTGGTATTAGTTCTTCTTCAAATGTTTGGTAGAATTCAGCAGCAAAGCCATGAGGTCCCAGGCTTTTCTTTACTAGGAGACTATTATGGCTTCAATCACATTACTTGTATTGGTCTATACAGGTTTTTGATTGATGGTTCAATCTTTGTAGGTTCTATGTGTCTAGAAATTTATCCATTTCTTCTAAATTTTCCAAATTATTGGCATATAGTTGCTCATAGTGGACACTAATGATCCTTTGAATTTCTGTAGTATTCATTGTAATGTTCCTTCTTCATCTCTGATTTTATTTACTTGGGTCTTCTTTTTTTTGTTAGTCTGGCTAATGATTTGTCAATTTTGTTTATCTTTTCAAAATACCAACTTTTTGTTTTGTTGATCTTTTGTATGTTTCTTCAAATTCACTTATTTCTGTGCTGATCTTTATTATTTCTTTCCTTCTACTAATTTTGGGTTTGCTTTGCTCCTGCTTTTTCTAGTTCTTTAAGATGCGTCATTAGATTGCTTATTTGAAGTTTTTCCTCTTTTCTGATGTAGGCACTTACAGCTCTAAATTTCCATTAGTACTGCTTTTGCTGTATCCCATAGGTCTTGGAATGTTGTGTCTCCATTATTATTTGTTTCAATAATATTTTCAATTTCTTTCTTAATTTTTCACTGACCACTGGTCATTCAGGAGCACACTGTTTAAATTCCAGGTGTTTGTATAGTTTCCAAAATTCCTCATTATTGATTTTAAGTTTTACTCCATTGTGGTCAGGGTAGATGCTTGATATTGTTTCAATTTTTTGAGGGTTTTAAGACTCATTTTGTGACCCAACACATGGCCTGTCCTTTGAGAATGATTCATGCGTTGAGGAGAAAAATGTGTATTCTGAAGCCACTGGATAAAATGTTCTATAAATATCTATTAGGTCCATTTGTTCTACAGTGCAGATTAAGTCTGATGTTTCTTTGTTGATTTTCTGTCTGGGAGATCTGTCCAATGCTGAAAATGGGCTCTTTAAGTCTCTAGCTATTGTTATATTGAGGTCTGCCTTTTTTTTTTTTTTTTTTTTTTTTTTTTGCGAGACAAGATTCACTCTTTTGCTTTTGCCCAGGGTGGAATGCAGTGGTCCAAACACAGCTCACTGCAGCCTTAACCTCCTGGGATCAAGCAATCCTTCCACTTCAGCCTCATGTATAGCTGGTGCCACCATGCCTGGCTTTTTTTTTTTTTTTTTTGGAGACATGGGGTCTCACTTTGTTACCCAGGCTGGTCTCAAACTCCTGGGCTCAAGTGATCCTCCCACTTTGGCCTCCCAAAGTGCTAGGATTACAGACATGAGCCACCACACCCAAACTCTCTCTTTAGCTCTACTAATATTTGCTTTATATATCTGGGTGCTCCAGTGTTAGTTGCATATGTATTCACAATCATTATATGCTCTTACTGAACTGACCCCTTTATCTTTATGTAATAACCTGCTTTGTCTTTTCTTACAGCTTTTGTCTTTAAATCTGTTTTGTCTAAGTATAGCTACTGCTTTTTTTTTTGGTTTCTATTGGGATAAAATATCTTTTTCCATCCCTTTATTTTCATTTTGTGTGTATCTTTATAGCTGAAGTGTACTTCCTGTAGGCAACAGATCATTGGGTCTTGTTTTCCTTTTTTTAATCCATTCAGCCACTCTATGTCTTTTCATTGAAGAGTTTAGTCCATTTACATTCAATATTGTTATTGATAGTTAGGGACTTAACTGCTGCCATTTTATTATTTTTTTTCTGGTTGACTGACGGTCTTCTCTTTCTTTTTTTCTTTCTTTCTGTCTCCCTTTTAGTGAAGATGATTTGCTCTTGCAGTACACTTCAATTTCTTGCTTTTTATTTTTTGTGTATCTGTTGTATATTTTTTGATTTGAGGTTACCATGAGGCTTGCAAATATTATAACTAATTATTTTAAACTGATGACAACTTAACACTGATTTCATAAACATGCAAAAATAATATTAAAACTCTATAACTTTGTCCTCTTGCTTTTTAACTTTTTGTTTTTTCTCTTTATGTCTTACTGTACTGTCTATGTCTTGAAAAGTTGTAGTTATGATTTACTGGTTCACTGTTTAGTGTTTCTACTTAAGTCAAGAGAAGTTTACACACTGTGATAACAATGTTATACTATTCTGTTTTTATACTATTCTGTGCTTACTATTACCAGTGAGTTTTCTACCTTTAGATGATTTCTTATTGTTTATTAACATCCTTTTCTTTCAGAATGAAGAAATCCCTTTAGCATTTCCTATAGGACAAGTCGGGTGTTGATGAAATCCCTCAGCTTTTGTTTGTGTATGGAGATCTCTATTTCTGCTTCATGCTTAAAGGATTTTTTTTTTTTTTTTTTGCCAGATATACTATTCTAGGGTAAAAGTTGTTTTCCTTCAGCACTTTAAATATGTCATGCCACTCTCTCCTGGCCTGTAAGGTTTCTACTGTAAAGTCTGCTGACAGATGTATTACAGCTCCATTTTACGTTGTTTCTTTTCTTGCTGCTTTTAGGATCTTTTCTCTATCCTTGACCTTTCAGAGTTTGATTATTAAATGCTTTGAGGTAGTCTTCAGATTAAATCTGCTTGGTGCTCTACAAACTTCTTGTCCTTGGATATTCATATTTTTCTCTATGATTGGGAAGTTCTCTGTTATTATCACTTTGAATAAACTTTCTACCCTATCTCTTTCTCCACCTCCTCTTTAAGACCAATAACTCTTGGGTTTGCCCTTCTGAAGATATTTTCTAGATTTCGTAGGTGTGCTTCATTCTTTATTCTTTCTTCTTTTGTCTCCTCTGTCTTTTCAAATAGCCAGTCTTAAGCTCACTAATTCTTTCTTCTGCTTGATCAGTTCTGCTGTTAAGAGACTCTGATGCATTCTTAAGTATGCCAAATTGCAGTTTCAACTCCAGGATTTCTGCTTGATTCTTTTTAAGTATTTGAATGCCTTTGTCTAATTTATCTGATAGAATTCTAAATTCCTTCTCTATGTTATCTTGAATTTCTTTGAATTTCCTCAAAACAACTATTTTGAATTCTCTGTCTGAAAGGACATATATCTCTGTTCTCCAGGATTGGTCCCTGGTGCCTTATTTAGATCCAGTGGGGTCATGTTCTCCTTGATGATGCTGGTGCTTATAGATGTTCATCAGTGTATGGGCATTCAAGAATTAGGTATTTATTGTAGTCTTAACAGTCTGGATTTGTTTATGCCTGTCCTTCTCGGGAAGGCTTCTTAAGTATTCCAAGGGACTTGGGCCCCAAGCCTAGTAACACTGGTTTTTGCAGACTTGTAGCAGTACCACCTTGGTAGTGTTGGATAAGACTTGTAGCAGTACCACCTTGGTAGTACCACCTTGGTAGTGTTGGATAATATCTGGAAAAATTACCTGGATTCCTAGGCAGAGACTCCTGTTCTTTTCCCTTACTTTCTCCTAAACACATGGAATCTCTATCTCTCTTTGCTGAGCCACCTGGAACTGAGGGTATGGTGATGCAAGCACCCCTGTGACCACCACCAATGGGACTGAGCTGGGTCAGACCGGAAGCCAGCACAGCGTTAGACCTTGCCCGTGGCCTTTCCCTCCAGTGTGGTGAGTTCCCTCAGGCCCCAGGTTCTCAGGGATGAACAAGCAACCAAAAACTATCAGGAATAAAATGCAGGCCAGGTGCGGTGGCTCACACTTGTAATCCCAGCACTTTGGGAGGCCAAAGTGGGAGGATCACTTGAGGCCAGGAGTTCAAGACCAGCCTAGGCAGCATAATGAGACCTGACTCCAAAAAAAAAAAATAGAAAACTTAGCCAGGTGTGGTGGTCCACACCTGCAGCCATAGCTACTCAGGAGGCTGAGACAGGAGAATCACTTGAGCCCAAGAGTTGAAGGTTACTGTGAGATATAATCCCACTACTGCACTCCAGCCTAGGTAACAGAGAGAGACATCAAGAGACATCCTGTCTTAAAACAAAACAAAACAAAACAACCCAAAAAAACAAAACAATAACCAGGAATGGAAAGAAGATTTGAAAAAGAAACAACCAGAATTTCTTGAAATGAAAAAGTTTCTGAAATAAAAAATTCAGTGAAAGGCTTAAGAAGCAGAGTAGATAAAGAAAGAATTACTAAAGAAATTGCCCAGACTATAACAAATAAATGAAAAATATTGAAGAGAGGTTGAACGACATGGAGGATAGAATGAAGCCTAACATATAACTACCATTCCAGAGAGAATGTAATAAATAATAGCTGAAGATTTTCCCAAATTAATGAAAGACATGAATCCACAGATTTAGGAAGCCCAATTCCAAGAAAAAATAGAATTTACAAAGAACAGCAAACAAAATTAATAATCAAGCCAGGTGCAGTGGCTTACATCTGTAAACCCAGTACTTTGAGAGGCTGAGGTGAGAGGATCACTTGATTCCAGGAGTTCAAAACCAACCTGGGTAATATAGGGAGACTTCATTTTACTGAAAAAAAAAAAAAGGAAGAAGCTGGGCATGGTGGCATGCATCTGTAGTCCCAGCTACTCAAGAGGCTAAGGTGGGAGGATCACTTGAACCCAGGAGGTCAAGGATACAGTGATCCATGATCTTACCACTGCACTCCAGCCTGGGTGACAGAGTGAGACCCTGTCTTAAAAAATAATAATCATCATCATCCACTTATGTACACATTCCAGTAAAATTATAGCACACCCCAAACAAAGAGACCTTAACAAAATCCAGAAAGAAAAGATATATGTGTCAGGCCCCAAGACCACCCTCAGGCTCAGTGATTTGCTAGGACTCATAGGATTCAGAAAAGCTGTTATACTCAGGGTTACAGTTTATTACAGCAAAAGGATACAGATTAAAATTGGCAAAGGGAAAAGACACAGGGCCAAGACAAGGAGCAGTTGTCCTCCAGTGGAGTCACATGGTCAGCACTTAATTCTCCCATGTGCAAAGAGGAAGCTCAGTGAGCCTTGAGGTCAGGGTTTCTATTTGGGGTCAGTCACAAAGGCATGTAGTTCCTTCATGACAGACCTCAGCTACTCAGCCCCCAGAGGTCAAACAGACATAGTGTGGACCAAAACCTCAGGCCTCAAAAACAAGTATTTACCATAAACCACATTGTTTGCATAAACTATCTGGCAAGGCCCAAGACCTCAAGCATACAGACATTCCTAAGAAGCAGAATACTCCAAGGACTCAGAGGTTATCTCCCAGGAGCCTGGCCACAGGACAGTCCTAAGGACCTTGGGAATGTGCAAGCCTGCTGAGTTAACCCTTTCCTGCATACATATACTTTACAAAGCAATGACAATTATACTATTAGGACAACTGTAACTGCCACATGTAAGTCAAAAGACAGTGGAATGACACCATCAAAGAGCAGAGAGAAAATGACTGTCAACTTAGAAATGTGTACCAAGAAAAACTATCTTTCAAGAATAAAGGCAAATTAAAGGCATTGTTTTAAAACTAACGCAATCTACCACCAAAGACCTTCACTAAATAAACTAATCTAAATGGTGAATTTTTCTTGTTTTCTTTTTATTTTTTTTTTTACTAGAGATGGGATCTTGCTATATTGCTCAGGCTGGTCTTGGACTCCTGGGCTCAGGCAATCCTCCCACCTTGGCCTCCCAAAGTGCTGGGATTACAAGCATGAGTCACTGTGCCTGGCCTAAATGGTGAATTTCAAAATGAAGAAAAATGATCTGAGATGGCTGTCCTAAGAGGCAAGAATAAAAGGTTAGTAAATTTAAATATATGTAATATAAACAAACATTGTCTAAATAATAGCAATAATGCTGATTATTATAATTTGGGGTTAAAGAAAAGACAGAACCAAAATACTGTAAAACAAAAATATATAAGTTGGGAGTGGATGATTGAACTTAAAAGTATTGTAAGGTCCTTATATTTTTTGCCAACAAAGTTGAGTTATTGTTTATTTTTAGACATTACTAACTTAAATATACCTCGTAAAATTTCAAGAGTAGCCATGATTGATAGGGTTTGGCTCTGTATCCCACCCAAATCTCATCTTGAATTATAACCTAAATTATAATCCCATGTTGGAAGAGGGACCTAGTGAGAGGTGACTGGATCCTGGAGGCAGTTTCCCCCATGCTGTTCTTGTGATAGTTAATGAGTTCTCACGAGATTTGGCTGATAAGTGTCTGGCACTTCCCCTGCGCTCTCTCTTTCCTGCCACCTTGTGAAGAAGGTACCTGCTTCCCCTTCACCTTCCACCATGATTGTAAGTTTCCTAAGGCCTCCCCAGCCATGCAGAACAGTGAGTCAATTAAACTTCTTTCCTTTATAAATTACCTGGTCTCAGGTAGTATCCTTATAGCAGTGTGAGAATGGACTAATACAATGATAAGAAACAAAATAGAAAGTATTAGTTTCAAATCAGTAGGGGAAAGAAGTGAAATGGAAAAAGTTAATTTTTTAAAAAATTTTTAAGAGTTTCACCGTGCTGCCCAGGTTAGAATGACACAATCATGGCTTACTGCAGCCTCAAACTCCTGGGTTCAAGTGATCCTCCCATCTCAGCCTTCTGAGTAGCTAGGACTACAGGCATGTGCCACAATGCCTGGCTAATTATTTTTCCTTTTGTAAAGACAGGGTCTCTCTATGTTGACCAGGCTGGTTTTGAACTCCTGGCCTCAAGCAATCCTCCAGTTTTAGGCTCCCAAAGTGCTGAGATTACAAGTGTGAGCCATCATGACCAGCCAAAATTGTTTTTTCAATGAATCAAAAATTGTTAAGAAGAAAAGGGAGGCATACAAAAAAAACTGGATGAAAGGAAATAATAATTATCGTCACAGAAACAAGTCCAAATGTATCAATAATCACAGTACATATAAGTGGACTAAATTTGAAAGTTAAAAGACAGAGCTTGTCAAACTGGAAAGCTATTTACAAGAGACCTACCATAAACATAAGGCTATGAGAAGGTTGAAAATAAAAGGGTAGAAAAAGATATACCAAGGAAATATGTAAAGAAAAGTGGGATAACTATATAGCAGACAAAACAGAATTCAAGACAAAAGAAAACATTATTAGAAACAGGAAGGCTTGCTAAAGAATGAAAACAGGTTCAGTTCACTAGAAAAACATAACAATCATAAAAATGCATGGAATAAATAAAAGAGCTTTAAAATACACAAAGCAAAAATGTACAGATCTATAGGAAGAAAGTAATAAATCTACCATCATAATAGTGGCTAATTTCAACACATTCCTCTATGTTATTGATGGCTTAAATGATAAGCTATTAGGAAAGATAGAGAAATATTGAAAAACAGAATTAACAAGTTTTATTTAATTGACATATGGAGAATTTACCTATCAACAATTACAGAATAAACATTACTTTCAAACACATGCAACATATAATAAAAATTGACCATGTATTAGGCTGTACTGCACCTATCAATAAATTTCAAAATAATTTGCCAGGCATGGTGGTGCATGACTGTGGTCCCAGCTACTCAGGATGGCTGAGGTGGGAAGATCACTTGAGCCCAGGAGTTTGAGGCCGTGAACATGCCACTGCACTCCAGCCTGGGTGACAGAGCAAGACCCTGTCTCAAAAAAAATAAATAAATAAAAATAAAAAATAAAGATTAGAAGATGTAGTAACCATGAAATAGTGAAGTACCCAGAGAACAAAAAAGAGCTCCTATACATTAAAAACATTATTGCATAGTACAAAAGCTTTAATATAAGATTTGTTTTGAGACACATCTGGCTCTGTCGCCCAGGCTGGAATGCAGTGGCACGATCTCAGGATCTTGGCTCACTGCAATCTCTGCCCCTCTCCGGGTTCAAGTCATCCTCACACCTCAGCCTCCTGAGTAGCTGAGACTATAGGCACACACCATCATGCCCGGCTAATTTTTGTATTCTTTTTAGAGAGGGGATTTCACCATGTTGCCCAGGCTGGTCTTGAACTCCTGAGCTTAAGCGATTTGCCTGCCTTTGACCTCCCAAAGTGCTGGGATTACAGGCGTGAGCCACTATGCCTGGCCTAATATAAGATCTGGAAGATAAAATTGAGGAAATCTTCCAGAGAGTAGAACAAAATAACAAAAGGTTCTTAGAAGAAGATAGGAAGATGAGAAGGCCAATACAGGAAGCCCAATCTCCATACAACAGATGCTCAAAAAAAGAAAGAAGTAGAGATTATCAATAAAATGATTTTTAAAATTTCCCCAAACCAAGGTGCTTATTTTTCCAAATTAAAAGAATCCACCATGTTCTACCACATTACATAGAAAAAGACTCATTAAAGCACATTTCAAAGAATCCATACCAGGTATGCAACACTTTCTCTGACCATGATGTAATTAAGTTGGAAGTGAACAACAAATATATGTTAAAAGTCTTCATGTACTCAGAATTTCTAAAATCCACATTTCTAAGGAACTCCTGGGTCAAACAAAAAGTCATAATGGAATTTAAAACTACATAAACACAAATAATACTGAAATTATAACCTATCAAACTTGTTGGATAAAGCTAAACCAGTACT
Organism: Pongo abelii; assembly: GCF_028885655.2. Taxonomy (NCBI): domain Eukaryota; kingdom Metazoa; phylum Chordata; class Mammalia; order Primates; family Hominidae; genus Pongo; species Pongo abelii. Next base: position 140,208,425 of record NC_071989.2, read on the forward strand.
AAGCAATGTATAAAATAAGCTGAAAGAAAATAGAAGGAAAAAGTCAATAAAAATAAAAGCAGAAACCACTGAAGCACATCATCATAAAATATCAGAATACAAGGGACAAGGAGAAGATCCCTCTAGCTACCACAGAGAAATAGTTGATCATTATAAAGGAGCAAAAATCAACATGGCTTCTCAAAGCAACACTGGAAGCTAGAACTATAATAAAGTTATGCTGAAAAAATTATAAAGAAAATTATTTCCACCTAAAATTCTAGCCAACTTAAATAATCAATCAAATATGAAGATGAAATAAAAACATTTTCGGTCATGGAAAGTCTCAAACAATTTCTATAACATGTACCCTTTCATAGGAAGCCAATGGAAGATTAGCTCCTAAACTAAGGCAAAAAGAGAAAGCCATGGGATGGGGAAAACAGAAGATTGGCAAAGTGAGTTCCCAGGATGATGGTACGAGGAGATCCTAGGATGGGGCACAGAGGGCAATAGCACCCTACAGGAGAACAGATAAGAATGCTCTAGGAGAGACTTCCTTAGTAAATTGAAATTTGTGGTAAATTTGGTGAATCTGAAGATCTAGAGAGGCAATATAGGCAATCGGCAAAGAGTTTAGGAGGGACTAAACAGAAAAATAAAAAAATAAGTGTTATGGGTTGAATTGTGTTCTCCTCCCAAAAAATATGTTGAAGTCCTAACCCCCAGTACTTGTGAAGGTGACCTTATTTGGAAATAGGGTCTCTGCAGACTTAATCAAGTTAAGATCACAAAGACAAAGGGGGAAGACAGTCATGTGAAGATGGGAGGTAGATATTGGAGTTATGCTGCCACAAGCCAAGAAATGTCTGAGTTTAACAGAAGATAGAAGAAAGTACCTCCCCTAATGGCTGTGGAGGAAGCATGGCCCTGCCAACACCTTGATTTCAGATTTCTGTTGTTTTAAGAAGCCACCTAGTTTGTGGTTCTTTGTTACAGCATCTTTAAAGCATCTTTAAAGCATTAACATAAGAAGTAAACTCTAGGAGAAACACACAAAAAAGTGGTCACAATTTACCATATGCCATAAATTGGGTAGAATCTCCACTGATTTTAAGATTTATGAGACTGGGCACAGTGACTCATGCCTGTAATACCAGCACTTTGAGAGGCTGAGGTGAGCAGATCGCTTGATCACAGGAGTTTGAGATCAGCCTAGGCAATGTGGTGAAACCCCATCTCTACAATAAAAAAAAAACATACAAAAATTATCCAGGTGTGCTGACACATGCCTGTAGTCCCAGCTACTTGAGAGGCTGAGGCAAGAGGATCAATTGAGCCTGGGAGGTCAAGGCTACAGTGAGCCATTATCGTGCCACTGCACTCCAGCCTGGGCAACAGAGTGAGATCCTGTCTGAAAGAAAAAGATTTATGAAACAGAAAACAAAACAAACAAAAAAAACCTTAAAGACTATTTGCATTACAAAAGAAAGTAAATGAAACTAGGCAATGATTGAAGATATAACAGAAAATGAGTTTAACACATTTTCAAAAGAAAAATATCTGCTCAGCAAGATTCTCATCTTCCTTTTGGTTATAAACTTTGTCACCTGACCTCAGAAGTAAGCAAGTGACCCAGGATTAGCCAATTATAGTTTACCATTTCCCTGGCAATGACAATTGGTCCAAAATGTAGGCATGTGAAACAGTCAAAGCTAACTGGAGCCCTTAACCAGAACTGAAAAACATACACACCTAGAAAGAAAGCTCTCCCCTTCAATCTAGACTGTGACAAAGTAAGCCACAAGAGGTGAGTGGAAGTCTGTTTCTTGGGTGGAAGCCCAAGAAAATGAAGCCAATCAAAGATAGGTTAAGATTTTAAAAACAAGAACAAACAAAACCTACAAATCTGAGGAGGACTTTGGTTTTTTTTTTTTGTTTTTTTTTAGACAGAGTCTCACTCTGTCACCCAGGCTGGAGTGCAATGGCGTGATCTCAGCTCACTGCAACCTCTGCCTCCTTGGTTCAAGTGATTCTCCTGCCTCAGCCTCCCAAGTATCTGGGACTACAGGTGTGCGCCATTGCACCTGGCTAATTTTTGTATTTTTAGAAGAGACAGGGTTTCGCCATGTTGGCCAGGCTGGTCTTGAACTCCTGACCTTTGGTGATCCGCCTGCCTCAGCCTCCCAAAGTGCTGGGATTACAGGCATGAGTTGAAGAGGACTTTCTAACAAGATCCACTAAAGTTTGGATTCAACACTCTCCTTCCCATTTATATGAGTCAATAAATCCTCTTTTGGCCAGGCATGGTGGCTCACACCTGTAATTCCAACACTTTGGGAGGCCAAGGCAGTAGGACTGCTTGAGGTCAGGAGTTTGAGACCAGTCTGGGCAACAAAGTAAGACTGCTGTCTCAACAAAAAAAAAATTAAAAATTAGCCATCCGTGGTGCCACATGCTTGTAGTTCTAGCTACTCAGGAGGCTGAAGTGGGAGGATTGCTTAAGACCGGAAGTTTGAGATTACAGTGCACTATATCACACCACTGTATTCCAGCCTGGGTGACAAGAGCAACACTGTGTCTCAATCAATCAATCAATCAATCAATCAGGAAGTCAATAAATCCTCCTCCTACACTTTTTATTTTTGGCTTACATTATTTGAGTTTTTTTGTGATTGTAACTGTATTAGTATGTTTTCATGCTGCTGATAAAGACATACCTGAGACTGGGAAGAAAAAGAGGTTTAACTGAACTTACAGTGCCACATGGCTGGGGAGGCCTCAGAATCATGGCAGGAGGTGAAAGGCACTTCTTACACGGTAACAGCGAGATAAAATGAGGAAGAAAACAAATGCAGAAACCCCTGATAAATCCATCAGATCTTGTGAGGCTTATTCACTATCACAAGAACAGCATAGGAAAGACTGGCCCCCATGAGTCAATTATCTCCCCCTGGGTCCCTCCCATAACACAAGGGAATTCTGGGAGATACAATTTGAGATTTGGGTGGGGACACAGCCAAACCATATCATTCCACCCCTGGCCCCTCCAAATCTCATGTCCTCACATTTCAAAGCTAATCATGCCTTCCCAACAGTCCCCCAAAATCTTAACTCATTTCAGCCAAAAATCCACAGTCCAAAGTCTCATCTGAGACAAGGCAAGTCCCTTCCGCCTATGAGCCTCTGAAATCAAAAGCAACTAGTTACTTCCTAGATGCAATGGGGGTACAGGTATTGGGTAAATACAGCCATTCTAAATGGGAGAAATTGGCCAAAACAAACGAGTTACAGGGCCCATGCAAGTCTGAAATCCAGCAGGGCAGTCAAATTTTAATGCTCCAAAATGATCTTTTTTTGACTCCAGGTCTCACATCCAGGTCACACTGATCCAAAAGGTGGGTTCTCATGGTCTTGGACAGCTCCATCCCTGTGGCTTTGCAGGGTACAACCTCCCTCCTGGCTGCTTTCATGGGCTGGTGTTGAGTGTCTGTGGCTTTTCCAGGTGCACGGTGCAAGCTGTCAGTGGATCTACCATTCTGAGGTCTGGAGGACAGTGGCCCTTTTCTCACAGCTCCAGTAGGCAGTGCCTCAGCAGGGACTTTGTATGGGGACTCCAACCCCACATTTCCCTTCTGCACTGCCCTAGCAGTGAGAACCCCACCCTTGCAGCAAAATTCTGCCTGGGCATCCAGGCATTTCCATATAACTTTTTAACTCTAAGAGGAGGTTCCCAAACCTCAATTCTTGACTTCTGTGCACCCACAGGCTCAATACCATGTGGAAGCTGCCAAGCTTGAGGCTTGCATCATCTGAAGCCATGGCCCAAGCTCTGTGTTCACCCCTTTCAGCCAGAGCTAGAGCGGCGAGGATGCAGGGCACCAAGTCTCTAGGCTGCACATAGCACGGGGATCCTGGACCTGGCCCAGAAAACCACTTCTTCCTCCTAGGCCTCCAGGCCTGTGATGGGAGGGGCTGCCATGGAGACCTCTGACATGCCCTGGAGACATTTTCCCCATTGTCTTGGGGATTAACATTTGGATCCTCATTACTTATGCAAATTTCTGCAGCCAGCTTGAATTTCTCCTCAGAGAATGAGATTTTCCTTTCTATCAAACTGTAAGGCTGCAAAATTTTCAAACTTTTATGCCCTGTTTCTCTTTTAAAACAGAATGCTTTTAATAGCACCCAAGTCACCTCCTGAATGCTTTGCTGCTTAGAAATTTCTTCTGCCAGATACCCTAAATCATCTCTCTCAAGTTCAAAGTTCCATAAATCTCTAGGGTAGGGGCAAAATGCTGCCAGTCTCCTTGCTAATTTGCTAAAACATAACAAGAGTCACCTTTGCTCTAGTTCCCAACAAGTTCCTCATCTCCATCTGAGACCACCTCAGCCTGGACCTTATTGTTTATATTACGATCAACATTTTTGTCAAAGCCATTCAACAAGTCTCTAGAAGGTTCCAAAGTTTCTCACATTTTCCTGTCTTCTTCTGAGCCCTCAAAACTGTTCCAACCTCTGCCTCATACCCAGTTCCAAAGTTGTTTCCACATTTTTGGTTTAATTGGACTAACAGTTCCACATGGCTTGGGAGGTCTCAGAATCATAACAGGAGGCGAAAGGCACTTCTTACATGGCAGCAGCAAGAGAAAATGAGGAAGAAGCAAATGTGGAAACCCCTGATAAACCCATCAGATCTTTTGAGGCTTATTCACTATCATGAGAATAGCATGGGAAAGACAAGCCCCCATGATTCAATTACCTCCCAATGGGTCCCTCCCAGACAACATATGGGAATTCTGGGACATACAATTCAAGTTGAGATTTGGGTGGGGACACAACCAAACCGTATCAGTAACCAAAGAAACCTCTGAAATATAACAATAAATTAATGTCTACCAAGTTCTAAGAAGAAAATGTTTGTAAAATGTTTATCTTTCCTTTGTTTCTACACAAAGATATTCTCAGATAATGAAAACTCCAAAAATTAATCACTGAATTCTTCATGAAAACCTTGTCTTCAGACACACTCTACCTACCTAAGAAATAAGTAAAAGTTAACAACTAAAAAACGAGAGAGCTATGATGAAAGATAACTGGTAGTGGATACTAAAACAAACAGTTTTACATGTTAATAATGGCTGTACAAAACTGACTGCAAATATTTTGGTTTGGAAGGAGAGGTGTACTAAGTGTCCACTGTATTTTATTTATAATCACCATTTTATTTTTTCCAGCTTTTCTCAGGTATAATTGACAAATAAAAATTGCATATATTCAAGGTGTACGTGATTTGATATACACATACATTGTGTAAGAAGTACCACAATCAAATTAACACATCCACCAACACACAGCTTCCCTTTTTTGTTTGTGGTAAGAACATTTCAAATATGTTCTCTTATTATATTTCAAGTAAACAATTCACTGTTATTAACTATAGCCACCATGCTGTACATTAGATTCCCAGAACATACACATTTTATAACTAAAAGTTGGTACCCTTTGACCAGCATCTCTCCATTTCCCCCAACCCCAGCCGCTGTCAACCACCATTCTACTCTCTGCTTCCGTGTGACATTTTTAGATTCCATATATAAGTGAGATCATACAGTATTTGTCATTATATGTCTGGCTTACTTCACTTAGTATACTGTCATCCAGGTTCATACATGTCACCCTTCTTCTTTTCTAATGGCTGATTGGCAAATGTATGTCACATTTTCTCTATCCATTAATCTGTCAATGGACACTTGTGTTGTTCCCATATCTTGACTATTGTAAATATTGCTGCAATAAACACAGGAGTGCAGATATCTCTTTGAGATACCAATTTCATTTCTTTTGAATATATACACAAAGTTGAAATTACTGGAACCTATATTTTTAATTTTTTGAGGAACCCCCATCCTTTTTTCCATAATAATGATACCAATTTAAATTCCTATCAGCAGTGTACAAGGGTTCCATTTCCCTACACTCTTGCCATACTTTTTAATCTGTTGCTTTTAAAATAAGCAGTTCTAACGGGTATGAGGTCATCTCTCATTGTAGTTTTGAATTTCCCTGATTAGTGATGTTGAGCTCTTCATATAAGTGTTGGCCATTTGTATGTCTTTTTTGGAGAAATGGCAATTCAGGTCCTTTGAGCATTTTTTAATCTAGCTATTTGGTTTTTTGCTAGAGTTTTGTGTTCCATATATATATGTATATATGGAACATATATATATGGAACATATATATATACGGAACATATATATATGGAACATATATATATATACGATATACGATATCAATTCTTCATCAGATATGTGGTTTGCAAATATTTTCTAACATTCCATAGGTGTGTCTTCATCATGTTGTTTTCTTTGCTGTACTGAAGCTTTTTTATTTGATGTAGTCCAGAATGTTTATATTTGCTTTTGTTGCCTGTGCTTTTGGTGTCATATCCAAGAAATCACTGCTAAGACCAATATCAAGAGGCTTTTTCCCTATCTTTTGTTTCAGGAGTTTTATTATGATTTCAGGTCTTACATTTAAGTCTTTAATCCATTTTGAGTTAATTTTTGTATATGGTGTACTTCTGGGCACTCTGCTCTGTTTCATTGGTGTATATATCTGTCTTTTTTTTGTTTTTTGAGATGGAGTCTCACTCTGTTGCCCAGGCTGGAGTGCAGTGGTGCCATCTCGGCTCATTGCAAGTTCCACCTCCCGAGTTCATGCCATTCTTCTGCCTCAGCCTCCTGAGTAGCTGGGACTACAGGTGCCTGCCACCATGCCCGGCTAATTTTTTGTATTTTTAGTAGAGACGGGGTTTCACTGTGTTAACCAGGATGGTCTCGATCTCCCGACCTCGTGATCCACCTGCCTCGGCCTCCCAAAGTGCTGGGATTACAGGCATGAGCCACTGTGCCCAGCCATGTCTGTCTTTTCTTAAGTTCAGGGGTACAGGTAGAGGTTTGTTATTAGGTAAACGCATGTCATGGGGGTTTGTTGCACAGATTATTTTGTCATCCAGGTATTAGGCCTAGTACCTATTAGTTATTTTTCCTGATCCTCTCCCTCCTCCCACTCTCCACCCTTTAAAAGGCCCCTGTGTTGTTCCCCTGTATATGTCCATGTGTTCTTATCATTTAGCTCTCATTTGTAAGTGAGAATATGCCATATTTGGTTTTCTGTTCCTGTGTTAGGTTGCTAAGAATAATGGCCTCCAGCTCCATCCATGTTCCTGCAAAAGACATGATCTCATTCTTTTTTATGGCTGCATAGTATTCCATGGTATATATGTACCACATTTTCTTTGTCCAGTCTATCACTGATGGGCATTTAAGTCGACTCCATGTCCTTGCTATTGTGAGCAGTGCTGCAATGAACATACACATGCATGTGTCTTTATGGTAGAACAATTTATATTCCTTTGGGTACATACCCAATAATGAAATTGCTGGGTCGAATGCTAGCTCTGTTTTTAGCTGTTCGAGGAATTGCCATACTGCTTTCCACAATGGTTGAACTAATTTACACTCGCAATAACAGTGTATGACTGTTCCTTTTTCTCCACAACCTCATCAGCATCTGCTATTTTTTTACTTTTTAACAATTGCCATTCTAACTGGTGTGAGATGATATCTCATTGTGGTTTTAACTAGCATTTCTCTAATCATCAGTGATGTTGAGCTTTTTTTATATACGCTTTTTGGCCACATGTATGTCATCTTCTGGAAAGTGTCTGTGCATGTCCTTTGTCTACTTTTTAATGTTTTTTTTTCTTGTAAATCTGTTTCAGTTCCTTATAGATGCTGGATATTAGACCTTTGTTAGATGCATAGTTTGGGAAGATTTTCTCCCACTCTGTAGGTTGTCTGTTTACTCTATTGATAGTTTCTTTTGCCGTGGAGACAGTGTTTAGTTTCATTAGATCCTATTTGTCAATTTTTGCTTTCATTGCAATCGCTTTTGGCATCTTTGTCATGAAATCTTTGCCTGTTCCTATGTCTCCAGGATTTTCATAGTTTTGGGTTTTATATTTAGGCCTTCACTCCATCTCGAGTTGATTTTTACACATGGTGTAAGGAAGGGGTTCATTTTCAATCTTCTGCTTATGGCTAGCCAGTTATCCAAGCACCATTTATTGAATAGGGAGTCCTTTTTCCTTTGCTTGCTTTTCTCAGCTTTGTCCAAGATCAGATGATTGTAGGTGTGTGGCCTTATTTCTGAGCTCTCTATTCTGTTCCTTTGGTCTATTCATGCCAGTACAATGCTGTTTTGGTCACTATAGTCCTGTAGTATAGTTTGAAGTAAGGTAGTGTGATACTTCCCCCTTTGTTCTTCTTGCTTACAATTGCCTTGGCTATTCAGGATCTTTTATGTTTTCATACAAATTTTAAAATAGCTTCTAGTTCTGTGAAGAATATCATTGGTACTTTGATAGGAATAGCATTGAATCTATAAATTGCTTTGGGTACTATGGCCATGTTAACGATGTTGATTCTTTCTATTCATAAGCATGGGATGTGTTTCCATTTGTTTGTGTCATCTCTAATTTCTTTGAGCAGTGGTTTGTAGTTCTCTTCGTTGAGATCTTTTACCTCCCTAGTTAGCTGTATTCCTAGGTATTTTATTCTTTTTCTGGCAATTCTGAATAGAATTGTGTTTCTGATTTGGTTCTTGGCTTAACTGTAATTGGTGTATAGGAATCTTAGTTATTTTTGTACATTGATTTTGTCCTGAGAATTTGCTGAAGTTGTTTATTAGCTTAAGGAGCTTTCGGGCCAAGAATATGGAGTTTTCTAGATATATGATCATGTAGTCTGCAAACAGGAATAGTTTGACATCCTGTCTTCCTATTTCTATGCCCTTTATTTCCTTCTCTCACCTGATTGCTCTGGCCAAGATTCCTAATACTATATTAAAGAGGAATGGTGAGAGAAGGCATTCTTGTCTTTCTTGTGCTGGTTTTCAAGGGTATCACTTCTGTTTTTGCCTATTCATTATGATGTTGGCTGTGGGTTTGTCCTGGATGTCTCTTTTTGAGGTATATTCCTTCAATATCTAGTTTATTGATAATTTTAAACATGAAGTGGTGTTGAATTTTATCAAAAACCTCTTCTGCATCTATTGAGATAATAACGTGGCTTTTGTCTTTAGTTCTGTTTATGTGATGAATCACATTGATTTGCGTATACTGACTCAACTTTGCATCCCAGGGATAAAGCCTACTTAATTGTGGTGAATTAGCTTTTTGATGTGCTGCTGGAATTCAGTTTGCTCATATTTTGTTGAGGATTTTTGCATCAATGTTCATCAAGGATATTGGTCTGAAGTTTTCTTTTTTTGTTGTGTTTCTGCCAGGTTTTGGTATCAGGATGATGCAGGCCTCATAGAATAAGTTAGAGGGGAGTCCCTCATTTTCAATTTTTTTCGAATAATTTAAGTAGAAATGGTATTAGATCTTCTTTATACTTCTGGCATAATTTAGTTGAGAATCCTTCTGGTCCTGGGCTTTTTCTGGTTGGTAGGCTTTTTATTACTGATTCAGGAAATCATTATTCGTCTGTTCAGAGATTCAATTTCTTCCTGGTTCAGGAAGGTGTATGTGGGAGGGTGCATGTGTACAGGAATTTATCCATTTATTCCAGAATTTCTAGTTTGTGTACATAGAGGTTTTCATAATATTATCTGATGGTTATTTGCTTTTCTGTGGGGCCAGTGTTAATATCCCTTTTGTCACCTCTAATTGTGTTTATTTGGCTCTTCTCTCTTTTCTCTTTATTAGTTTAGCTAGCAGTCTATGCATTGTATTTTTTTTTTCCAAAAAACCAACCCCTGGATTTGTTGATCTTTTAAATGGTTTTTCATGACTCAATCTCCTTCAGTTCAGCTTTGATTCTGGTTGTTTCTTGCCTTCTGCTAACTTTGAGGTAGGTTTCCTCTTGGTTGTCTAGTTCTTTTAGTTGTGATGTTAGGTTGGTAATCTGAAATCTTTCTAATTTTTTGATGTGTTCATTCAGTGCTATAAATTCCCTCTTAACATTGCCTTAGTCATGTCCTAGAGACTCTGGCATGCTTTATCTTTGTTCTCATTAGTTTCAAAGAACTTCTTGATTTCTGCCTTTATTTCATTATTTACCCAAATGTCATTCAGGAACAGGTTATTCAATTCCATGTAATTGTATGGTTTTGAACTATTTTATTTGTCTTGAATTCTATTTTAATGGTGCTGTAGTCCAAACGATTGTTTGTTATGATTTCAGTTCTTTTGCATTTGCTGAGGAGTGCTTTACTTTAGATTATGTGATCAATTTTAGAGTATGTGACATGTGGTGATGAGAAGAATATATGTTTTGTTGTTTTGGGGTGGAGTGTTCTGTAGATACCTATCAGGTCCATTTGATCCAGTGCTGAGTTCAGGTCCTGAATATCTTTGTTAATTTTTTGCCTTGATGATCTGTCTAATACTGTCAGTGGGGTGTTGAAGTCTCTGACTATTATTGTGTGAAAGTCTAATTCTCTTTGAAGGTCTCTAACAACTTGCCTTATGAATCTGGGTGCTCCTCTGTTGGGTGCATGTATATTTAGAATAGTTAGATCTTCTTGTTGAATTGAACCCTTTACCATTATGTAATACCCTTCTTTGTCTTTTTTGATCTTTGTTTTAATATATGTTTTGTCAGAAACTTGGATTGCAACCCACGCTTTTTTCTGTTTTCCATTTGCTTCGTAGATTTTCCTCAATCCTTTTGTTTTCAGCCTATGTATGTCATTGCATGTGAGATGGGTCTCCTGAAGACAGCATACTGTTGGGTCTTGCTTCTCTATCCAGCTTGCCATTATGTGCCTTTTAATTGAGGTAGTTAACCTGTTTACATTCAAGGTTCATATTGAAATGTATGGATTTGATCCTGTCATCATAATGTTAGCTGGTTATTATTCAGACTTGTTTGTGTGGTTGCTTTATAGTGTCACTGGTCTGTGTACTTCAGTGTGTTTTCATAGTGGCTGGTAACAGTCTTTGCTTCCCATATTTAGTGCTTTCTTCAGAAGCTCTTGCCTCCTTCAAGTTACATCTGGTGATAAATTCCCTCTGGTGAAAACAAATTGCTTGTCTGAAAAAGATATTATTTCTCCTTCACTTATGAATCTTAGTTTGGCCTGATATGAAATTCTTGGTTGGAATTCACTTTCCTTAAGAATGTTGAATATTGGTCCCCAATCTCTTCTGCCTTTTAGGGTTTGTGCTGAGAGTTTCATTGTTAGATTGATGGGCTTCCCTTTGTGGGTGACCTGACCTTTTTCTCTAGCTGCCTTTAACCTTTTTTCTTTCATTTCAACCTTGGAGAACCTGATGATTATGGATCTCAGGGATATCTTCCTTGTGAAGTATCTTAGTAAGGTTCTCTGCATTTCCTGAATTAAAATGTTGGCCTCTCTAGCTAGGTTGGGGAAGTTATCATGAAAGATAAGTTTTCCAAGTTGCTTCCATTCTCCTCTATCAATGACATCAGTGTGTCATAGATTTGCTCTCTTACATAATCCCATATTTCTTGGAGGTTTTGTTCATTCTTTTTTCTCTATTCTTATCTGTCTTATTTCAGAAAGCCAGTCTTAAGCTCTGAGATTCTTTCCTCAGCCTGGTCTATTCTGCTATTAACACTTGTGATTGCATTATGAAATTCTTGTCGTGTGTTTCTCAGTGCTGTCAGGTCAATTACATTCTTTTCTATACTGGCTTTTTGTCTGTTAGCTCCTGTATCATTTTACTGTGATACTTAGCTTCCTTGGATTGGCTTTTAACGTACTCCTGCATCTCAATCATCTTCATTCTTATCCATATTCTGAACTCTATTTCTGTCATTTCAGCCATCTCTGCCACATTCAGAATGCTTTGTGGAGAGGTAGTGCTATCGTTTGGAGGAATAAAGGCACTCTGGCTTTTTGATTCATCAGTTTTCATGTGCTGGTTCTTTCTCATCTTTGTGGGCTGATATTCCTTCAGTTTTTGAAGTTGCTGTTCTTCAGATGGTTTTTTTTCTTTATCTTATTTGATGGCCTTGAAGGTTTGATTGTGGTATAAGGTGAGTTCAATTGACTGGCTTTGTTTCTGGGAGATTTTAGGGGGCCAAGTCTCAGCTCCCAACTCCTGAAATGCATGCTCTAACTCTGAGGGACTTGTATTGGGCCCCAACTTTGTTCTCTAGCTCCTCAAGGTTAGGAACCTACTGCACTGGGTGAGAGTGGTTGGGGGGGTGAGGTGCTCCCAGACTACTGGTCTCTACAATCCAATTGGTGGTGCCAGCCAAAGCATTTCATAGGTTGGTGGCAATGGGATCCATTCTCATTCTCATGTGCCAGCAGTAGCAGCAGTGTGGTGGGGCACACACTCATCAGCTACAGCAGGGTGCTAGTGGATCCTAGGGTGCCTGCCTCCCTATGGGCATTTACAGTCAGCAGTGGAGGCAGCACAGCTCTAGGGGATAGGAGGTTTCCACTGGTAACTGTGTGCACAGTTGTGGTAGTGGTGGTGTTAGCACAGGGGTGGGACACTAGTGGGTGCAGGTCTGAGTGTACCCTTTGTGCGCATTCAAGCAGGCAGGGGTATATGTCTGTTTCTATGCCAGTACCATACTGTTACACAAGTATAGACTACTATCGTTTTCAAATATAACTTGAAATTAGGAGGTGTGATGCCTCCAGCTTTGTTGTTTCTAAAGATTGCTTTGGCTATTTGAAATCTTTTGTGGTTCCATATGAATTTTAGGATTGTTTTTTCTATTTCTGTGAAAAATTACATGGGAATCGGGACAATGATTGTAATGAATCTGTACATCACTTTGACGTATGGACATTTTAACAATATTAATTCCTCCAATCAATGAAATGGTATATCATTACATTTATTTGTGCCTTCAATTTCTTTCATTAATGTCTTATAATTTTTAGTATATAGCTCTTTTGCCTCCTTGGTTGTATTTGTTCCTAAGGATATTATTTTCTTAATCTCTTTTTTGGAAGCTCATTGTTAGTGAATAAAGACAACTGATTTTTGTATATTGACTTTGTATCCTGTAATATGATATTGTTTATTAGTTCTAACAGTTTTCATTGAAGTCTTCAGTTTTTCTTTCATATGAAATCATGTCATCTACAGAGACAATTTAACTTCTTTTTTTTGAGACAGAGTCTCACTCTGTCTCCAGGCTGGAGTGCAGTGGCACGATCTCGGCTCACTGCAACCTCCACCTCACAGGTTCAGGGACTACAGGCGCATGCCATCACGCCCAACTAATTTTTGTATTTTTAGTAGAGATGGGGTTTCACCATGTTGGCCAGGATGATCTCAATCTCTTGACCTCGTGATCTGCCTGCATTGGTCTCCCAAAGTACTGGGATTACAGGTGTGAGCCACCTTGCCCAGCCAACATCTTCTTTTTCAATGTGGATGCTTTTTATTTCTTTTCATTGCCTAATTGCTCTGGCTCGGACTTCTAGTACTATGTTGAATAGAAGTAGCAAGAATGGGTACTGAGGTCTTGTTGCTTATCTTAGAAGAAACTTTCAGCTTTTTATCATTGAGTATATTAGTTGTGGGCTTATCATTAGTGGCTTTTATTGTGTTGAGGTACATTTCATCTATACCTAATTTGTTGAGAGTTTTTATCATTAACAATGTTGGATTTTGTCAATGGTTTTTATGCATTGATTGCAATGATATCATGTTTTTTCTTCTCTTGATGTTTTTCATTGTGATTTGTTGATTTTTTTTTTTTTTGCAATAGTGTGTGTTCATTCTTTTCTATTTATCTTTTGTGTATTTACTAAAGGATTGTTCTCTGTGGTTACCATAGGGCTCACATAAAACATCTTGTAGTTAGAACATTCTATTTTGAGCTGATAACAACTTAATTTCAATCACATACATTCTGTGCTTTTACTCTACCCTTCCACATTTTATGCTTTGGATATCATGCTTTACAAGATATTTTTATTTTGTGTATTCTTTAACAAATGATGGTAGCTCCAACCCCACATTTCCCCTCCACACTGCCCTAGTAGAGGTTTTCCATGAGGGCTCTGCCCCTGCAGCAGACTTCTGTCTGGATGTCCAGGTGTTTCCATACAGCCTCTGAAATCTAGGCAGAGGTTCCCAAACCTCAACTCTTGCCTTCTGTGCACCTGCAGGCCCAACACAATGTGGAAGCCACCAAGGTTTGGGGCTTACCCTCTTAAGCAATAACTTGAGCTGTACCTTGGCCCCTTTTGGCCATGGATGGAATTGGAGTGGCTGGGATGCAGGGCGCCATGTCCCAAGGCTGCACAGAGCAGCAAGGCCCTGGGCCTAGCCCAGAAAACCATTTTTCCCTCCCAGGCCTCCAGGCCTGTGATGGGAGTGGCTGTTGTGAAGGTCTCTGAAATTCTCTGTAGGTATTTTTCCCATTGTCTTGGATATTAACACAGCTCCTCTTTACTTATATAAATTTTTGCAGCTGGCTTGAATGTCTCCCATCAGAAAATGGGTTCTTCTTTTCTACCACCTGGTCAGGCTGCAAATTTTCCATACTTTTATGCTCTTCTTCCTTTTTAAATGTAAGTTCCAATTCAGACCACCTCTTTGTGAACACATGTAAACATAGGCTGTTAGAAGCAGCCAAGCCACATCTTGAATGCTTTGCTTAAAAATTTCTCCCACCAGATATCTTAAATTATTTCTCTCAAGTTCAAAGTTCCACAGATCTTTACAGCAGGAGCACAATGCTGCCAGTATAATTACTAAAGCATAGCAAGAGTAACCTTTACTCCAGTTCCCAATAAGTTCCTCAGCTCCATCTGAGACCTCATCAGCCTGGCCATCTCTGTCCATATCACTATCAGCATTTTGTTCAAAACCATTCAACAAGTCTCCAGGAAGTTCCAAACCTTCCCTCATGTTCCTGTCTTCTGAGCCCTCCAAACCGTTTCAGTCTCTGCCCATTAATCAGTTCCAAAGTTGCTATCATATTTTCAGGTACCTTTATAGCAATGCCCCATTTCTCTGATATCAATTTTCTGTATTAGTCTGTTCTCACATTGCTATAAATAACTACCTGAGACTGGGTAGTTTATAAAGAGAAGAGGTTTAATTGACTCACAGTTCCACAGGCTGTACAGGAGTTATGGCTGGGGAGGCCTCAGGAAACATGGTTATGGCAGAATGTGAGGTGGAAGCAAGCATATCTTCACATGGCAACAGGAGAAAAAGAAAAGGGAGAAGTGCCACACACTTTCAAACAACTAGATCTCGTGAGAATTCACTCACTGTCACAAGAACAGCAAGGGGGAAACTGCCCCCATGATTCAATCACCTCCCACTAGATCTCTCCCCCAACACTGGGAATTACAATTCAACAAGAGATTTGGGAGAGGACACAGAGCCAATCTATATGATTCCAGACTTATCCTTTCACCTAAAACAACAAAAATAAATCAGAAAAAATATATGAAACAACAGTTTTCAAGACACCGGACATCAGACATTGAAGGACAGTAATCTCCAAGAGATGGAAAACAAACAATATGAGTCTTACAATTTCCCCAACTTACTGCCTTGAGAGAATTTCTAGCCTGCAGTACAGGGAGGGAAAACTAAGCAGTACCCAGCAGACTGCCTGACTTGAGGAGATGCAGCTGAGTGTCTAGGGAAACCAAAATGACTTAGTTTATAGGGCGGAATACCAGAGAGGAGAGAGCTACATACAGAGAGAACTCCAGCAATATGCACACTGTTCAGTATGCAGTAGAGTACTGATCAGTACAAGCTTATGAAGAAACTATCTGAGGCCAGTAAAAGAACTATCTGAAAAGATTAGCAGAAATAGTGCTAATGCTTACACAATATTGGGAACAGTACCTGAAGATTTAATAGGCAAGAACCCTTTTTTTCCTCAATTTTTTTCTTTTCTCCTTTTAGGAGGTACACAATAATGGCTAAGACATTAAAAAACAACTGCATATACAAGGAAAGCTAGACAGTGACTGTGCATGTCTAGAGAAATATGCAAACCTCAGAAAAGACCTAAGAAGACCTTAAGTTTACACCTCAAGCTGACCTTTGCCATACAAGTAGCCTATGACAATGAAAACAAAAACAATTACAAAAGATGCCAAAGTTGGCTGGGTGTGGTGGCTCACGCCTATAATCCCAGCACTTTGGGAAGCCGAGGCAGGTGGATCATGAGGTCATGAGATCAAGACCATCCTAGCTAACACAGTGAAACCTCGTCTCTACTAAAAACACAAAAAATTAGCCAGGCATGGTGGTGGGCACCTGTAGTCCCAGCTACTCTGGACACTGAGGCAGGAGAATGGCATGAACCCGGGAGGCAGAGCTCGCAGTGAGCCGAGATGGCACCACTGCACTCCAGCCTGGGCGACAGAGAGAGGAGACTCCGTCTTAAAAAAAAAAAAAAAAAAAAAAAGATGGCAAAGTCTAAGAAGGGTGGAGAGACTCATTTCCACATTTACTACATTATTATATTCAAACATCCAGTTTTTAACAAAAAAAATCAAAAGGCATAAAAGAAACAGAAAAGTACGGTACATTCAAATGGAAAAGAAAATCAGCAGAAACTGCCTCTAAAAAGGAACTGATGATAAATGTATTCAAAAACTTTAAAACAATTCTCTTTAAAAGATGCTCAAAGAACTAAAGGAAGATGTGAAAAAAAGTCAAGAAAACTATGT
Organism: Pongo abelii; assembly: GCF_028885655.2. Lineage (NCBI taxonomy): Eukaryota > Metazoa > Chordata > Mammalia > Primates > Hominidae > Pongo > Pongo abelii. Next base: position 140,225,120 of record NC_071989.2, read on the forward strand.
ATAAACAAAATTAAAATACCAATAAAAACAGAAAACCTCAAAAGAAGCGAAAAAAAAATCTACAGCTTAAAAGTACAATAACTGAAAGGAAAAATTCACTAGAAAGATCCAAGGGCATATTTAAGCAGGCAGAAGAATCTATAACTTGAAAATAGGACAACGAATTTATTTAGTCTGAAGAAAATAAATTTAAAAATTGAAGAAAAATGAACAGAGTGTAAGGGACCTGCGGGGCACCATCAAGCAAGCCTACATATATATTGTGAAAGTCCCAGAAGGAAAAGAATGAGAAAAGGGGGAAGAGAGAATATTAGAAGAAATAATGACTGAAATTTTCCAAATTTGATAAAAGATATAAACATCTAAGAAGCTCAACAAACTCCAAGTAAGATGAACCGAAAGACATCCACATTTATTATAATCAAACTTTAGAAAGAAAGACAAAGAATCCTGAAAGCAACAAGAGAAGTGACTTGTTGCACACAAGGGATCTTTATAAGATAATCAACAGATTTCTTGTCAGAAATGTTGCCTACCAGAAGGCAGTGGGCTGATAAATTCAAAGTGCTAAAAGAAAAATATCTGTGAACCAAATATCCTACATCCAGCAAAACTGTCCTTCAAAAATGAGGGAGAAATTAAGACATTCCCAGATAAACAAAGCTGAGGGAGGTAGTTACCACTAGATTTGCCCGGCAAGAAATGCTTAAGGGAGTCCTACAAGGTGAAATGAAAGGACACTAGACAGTACCTTGAAGTTGTATGAAGAAATGAAGATCTAAATAAAGGCAAATAGAAGGGGCAATTATAAAAGCTACTATTATTATAACAACAGTTTATAACTCTACTTCTTGTTTTCTATATGATTTAAGAGACTAATAAATTTAAAAAATAATTATTGGTATAAGAGCTAGTATTACTGTAACATTGGTTCGTAACTCACATTTTATTTTCATAATTTAAAAGACTGAAGTTTTAAAAAGTATTATTGACTTGGCATGGTGGCTGACACCTGTAATCTCAGCTGCAGGCAGATTGCTTAAGCCCAGGAGTTGGAGGCCAGCCTGACAAACATGACAAAACCCTGTCTCTACAAAAAAATACAAAAATTAGCTGGACATGGTTGTGCATGCCTGTAGTCCCACCTACTCAGGAAGCCAAACTGGGAGGATTGCTTGAGCCTGGGAGGTGGAGGTTGCAGTGAGTCATGATCGTGCCACTGCACTCAGCCTGGGCAATAGAATGAGTTTCCATCTCAAAAAAAATTATTAATTTATGTTTTAAGGCACATGATGTATAAAAATGTTAACATCATCATCTGAAAGGGGTGGAGGCAGAGATGTAAAGGGGCAAAGTTTTTGTATGTCATTGAAGTTAACCATAAATTCTAATTAGAGTATCATAACTTTAGACTGCTAAATAAATTCAAATTAGAGTATCATAACTTTAGACTGCTAAATAAACTCAGAGTATCATAACTTTAGACTGCTAAAGGTAATCCCTCTGGTAACCACAAAGAAAATAGCTATAGAATATACACAAAAGGAAATAAGAAATAAATTCAAATATTTCACTACAAAAAATCAATTAACTGCAAAAGAAGACAGTAATGTAGAAAGTGAAGGACAAAAAAAGATGAAGGCATATAGAGAACAATGAGCAAAATGACAAAAATAAGTCTGTCCTTATCAGTAAGTATTTTAAATAAACGAATTAAATTCTCCCATAGAAAAACTGGGATTGGCAAAATGGATAAAAAATATATGCTATATGTTGTTTATAAGAGACTCACTTTATATCCAAAGACATAAATAAATTAAAAGTGAAAGAACAGGAAAAGCTACTCCATGTAAATAGTAACAAAAGAGAGCAGGGGCAGCTATAATAATATCAGATAAAGTTTTAATCAAAAGGTTATAAGAGACAAAGATGAACATTATATATTAATAAAAGACTCAAGATAGCAAGAACATATAACAATTATAAACATTTACACAGTGAATGACAGACCATCAAAATATATGAAGTAAAAACTGACAGAACTGAAGGGGAAAATAGATAGTTCTATAATAATAGTTGAAGACTTCAATACCTCCATCTCAATAACTGATAGAATAACCAGACAGGAGAGAATACGAAAATAGGGGACTTAACACAATAAATCAATTACATGTAACATATATACAGAACAATATTTCAAATAACAGCATATATATTCTTCTCAAGTGCACTGGGATATTTTACAGGATAGACCATGTATCAGGCCATAAATTAAGTCTCAATATATTTTAAAAGATATATATCATACAAAGTATTTTTTCTGACCAAAATAGAATGAAGTCATTAAAAAAAACCAGAGTTTGTAAAACTGAAAAATTCAACAAACTGTGAAAATTAAACAACATACTCTTAAACACCAATGGGCCAAAGTAGAAATCACAGGGGAAATTAGAAAATACTTAGAGACAAATGAAAACAAAACCACAACATATCCAAACTTACGGGATTTAGTGAAAGCAGTGCTAAGAGGGAAATTTATGGCTATAAATGCTTAAATTGAAAAACAAGAAATGTCTCAAATCAACAACTTAACTTTACAACTTAAGGAACTAGAAAAGAAGAACCATCTAAACTCAAAGCTAGCAGAAAGATGGAAATAATAAAGATTAGAGTAGACAGAAACAAAATAGAGAATAGAAAAACATAAAGAAAATCAATCAAACCAAAATTGGTTCTTTGAAAATAGCAACAAAACTGGCAAACCTTTAATGAAAAAATACTAATAAAAAGGGAAAGAAGACTTAAATTACTAAAGTCAGAAATGAAAGTCGTGACATTACTGCCAATTCTACCAAAAAGAGAATTACAAAGAGAGTATTATGAACAATTGTATACCAACAAATTTGATAACCTAGATGAAATAAACAAATACCTATAAACACAAAGCCTCTCAATACTAAATCATGCAGAAATAGAAAACCAGAATATATCTACAGAACTAGTAGGGAGATTGAATCAGTAATGAAAAAAATCCCAACAAGGAAAAGCCCTGATTCTGATGGCTTCCCTGATGAATTCTACCAAACATTTAAAGAACTAATACCAATACTTCTCTAACTTTCCAAGAAGAGAAAGGAATGATTCATAACTCATTCTATGAGACCAACATTACCCAAAGTCAAACAAAATGTCTTTTCTGGACAATACATGAAAAGAAAACTACAGGCCAATATCCATTAGAACACTGAAGCAAAAATCCTCAACAAATTACTAGCAAACCAAATTCAGCAGCATATTAAAACAATTATAGGCCACAACTAAATGGGTTTTATTCATGGAATGCAAGGATGGTTCAACATACAAAAACCAATCAATGTTTCTGCTTAATTTGGTAAGACTTAAAAAAAATCAATCACTGTAACATACCACATATAGTAGAATGAAAGGGAAAAACATGTGATCTTCTCAATTGATGCCGAAAAAGCATTTGACAAAATTCAATACCATTTTATGATAAAAACAATAAACTAGGAATTGAAGGAAACTACTTTAACAAAATAAAAGCCATTGATATGGTTTGGATTTGTGTCCCTGCCCAAATCTCATGTGAAATTGTAATCCCCAATGTTGGAGGTGGGCCCTGGTGGGAGGTGACCGGATCATGGGAGTGGTACTTCACAGGGGTGGTCCCTAATTGTTTAGCACCATGCCCTTGTTGCTGTTCTAGTTGGGGAGTTATTGTGAGATCTTGTTGTTTAAAATGTGTGGCACCTCCCCATTTTCTCTCTTCCTCCTGCTCTGGCCATGTCAGATGCCTTGCTCCCCTTTTGCCTTTCACCATAATTGGAAGTTTCTTGAGGCTTCCCCAGTAGCAGGTGCCAGAATCATGCTTCCTATACAGCTTGAGGAACCATAAGCAACCTCTTTTCTTTATATAAAGAAAACTCTTTTCTTTATATAAAGAAAACTCTTTTCTTTATATAAAGAAAACTCTTTTCTTTATAAATTACCCAGTCTCAGGTATTTCTTTATAGCAATGTGAAAATGAACTAATACAGCCATATATGAAAGCCCACAGTAAACATCACATTCAATGGTGAAAGATGGAAAGCTTTTCCTCTAAAATGAAGAAAAAGGCAAGGATGCCTGCATTTTCAACATACTACTGATAGTTCTAGCCAGAGCAATTAGGCAATTAGGAAAAGAAATAAAAGGCATCCAAATTGTAAAGCAAGAAGTAAAATTATCTCTGTTCACAGATAACATGGTATCACTGTAGAAGACCCTAAAGATTGAATTAAAAATTATTAGAATAAACGAATTCAGCAAATTAACAGGACACAAAGTCAATACACAAAAATCAGGTGAATTTCTACACACTAACATAAGCAATTTGAAAAGAAATTACAGTTCAATTCATAATAGCATCCAAAAGAATATTTAGGAATTAACCAAATAAGTCAAAGACCTACACAATGAAAACTATAAAACATTGGTAAAATAAATTAAAGAAAACACAAATAAATTAAAACACATCCCATGTTTATGGATTGGAAGATGCAATACCATTAAGATGCCATTACTACCTAGGGTGATCTACAGATTCCATTCAATCTCTATCAAAACTCCAATGATGTTTTTTGCAGAAACAGAAAAACCCACTTTAAAATTCACATGGAATCTCAAGGGATCCTGAATAGTAAAAACAAAAATGAAAAAGAAGAACAAAGCTGGAGGACTCACACTTCCTGATTTCAAAATGAACGAAGCTACAGTAATCAAAGCCATATGGTACTAACATAAAGACAGACATATAGATCAATGGAATAGAGAACCCAGGAATAAACCCTCACATATATGGTTAAATGATTTTTGGCAAGGGGGCCAGACCATTCAACGGGGGAAAGGACGATTTCTTCAACAAATGATGCTGAGAAAACTGGATATCTACATGCAAAAGAATGAAGTTGGACCCTTACCTAATACCATACACAAAAATTAACTCAAAATGGATCAATGACCTAAATACAAGACCTAAAACAAAAAAAAAATTTGAAGAAAATACAGGGCAATAGCCTGGGCACTATAACAAAACCAAGTCTCTACAAAAAATACAAAACATTAGCTGGGCATGGTGGTGTACGCCTTCAGTCCTAGCTACTTGAGAGGCTGAGATGAGAGAATCACCTAAATCCTGGAAGTCAAGGCTGCAGTGAGTCTGTGAGCCTTGATTGCACCCTGGCACTCCAGCATACAGGACAGAGTGAGACTCTGTCAAAAAAAGAAAGAAAAGAAGAGAAAAGGCAAAAAGCTTTAGACATTTGATTTGGCTGTGATTTCTGGCACAGGACACCAAAGGAATGAGCAACAAAAGAAAAATAGACAAACTGTACTTCATAAAAAATATAAAATTTTGAGCATCAAGTACCCTAACCAAAGTGTAAAAAGGCAACCCGCAGAATAGGAGAAAATATTTGCAAATTATATTTCTCATGAGTTAAGAGATTTCTTATAGCACCTCATATACAAAGTATCTAATGTAACAGTAATTATTTCCTTTAGTAATTGAAGGAAAAATGGAAAATACTACCTCATTTGAAGAATTTTCCTGCAAACTTGACACAGGAACAATTTCATTTGAATTAACATAATTGCTGACATTTGGAAATAGTTCTTCAAAAGATGCTTTTTGCACTGAGGACAAATCAATCTATAAAAGAATACATTATTCTTTTGTAGAAGTTAAACATTGCAAAAGCAATGATTTTCAAGTAATTAAAGAAAAGTTGAAAGCATTTTCCTGTAAACTTGACACAGGAACAATTTCATCTGAATAAACGTAATTACTGACATTTGGAAATAACTCTTCAAAAGATGCATGTTTAGAGACAAATCAATCTGTAAAATGGGTTATAACATTCTTTCACTTTAAAGTAATTTTTTAATTAGGAATTTTTGTTTGCTATGATACACCAGAGATTTTTAAATCACTATCTCTAACATAGAACTCTCTCCTAAGTGCCATATCCATTTCTCTATCAGGTTACTGAAATCATCACACATTTCTGTACCAAATTAAAAATTTCCAGAAAAGATGACTGATTGATTTAGAGATGATTTAAGGTGTGCAGTATGCACGTAGGTTATATGCAAAAAAACAATACTATGCCATTTTATATCAGGAACTTTAGCATCCACATATTTTGGTATCTTTGAGAAGTCCTGGAACCAATTCCCCATGGATACTGAGGGATGACTGTATATAGTTAAGACAACTGAAAACACATGTTTAAGAAACACTTGTCAACAAATGTTCATAACAGTATTATTCATAATAGATAATAAATGGAAATAAATGCCCATAAATGGAATTGATAAACAAAATATGGTATATGTATATAATGGAGTATAATTCAGTTGATTTGGTTTGGCTGTGTCTCTACCCAAATCTCACCTTGAATTGTAATCCCCATAATCCCCATAGGTCGAGGGAGGGACCCTGTGGGAGGTGATTGAATCAGGGGGGTGGTTTTCTCCATACTGTTCTGATGATAATGACTGAGTTCTCCTGAGATATGATGGTTTTATAAGGTAGTTTTCCCTGCTCTTCCATGCTCTCTCTCCTCTGTTGCCATGTAAGACAGGCCTCTTCCCCTTCCGCCATGATTGTAAGTTTCCTGAGGCCTCCCCACCCATGCGGAACTGTGAGCCAATTAAACCTCTTTTCTTTATAAGTTACCCAGTCTTGGGTATGTCTTTATAGCAGTGTGGAAACAGACTAATACATTGGTCATAAAAAAGGAATGCAGTACTGATACCTGCTATAACATAGATGAATTTTTAAAACATCATGCTAAGTGAAAGAAACCAGGCACAAAACGCCACATGTTATATGATCTCATTTATATGAAATACTCAGAAAGAGCAAACCTATAGAGACAGAAACTAAATCAGTAGTTTCTTGGGACTGGAGGGTGGGATGGGGGGATGAGGGCTGACTATTAATGAATAGGGTGATGAAAATGTTCTTAAATAGGATCGTGATGATAGCTGCACAGTTTGTAATTATGCTAAAAACCACTGAATTATACACTTTAGTATACTGAGTTTTATAAAATGTACATTGTACCTCAATTTTAAAAATATGTTGATATTTGTAAAATAGTCACTAAATTAGTTTTGCCACGAAAAAATCATTTTGGTACATTTATTATTCATCAATACATTTTAACTCCAAATATCAACCAAGAATGAATAAAAAATGAGACACTCATTTTCTGGAAAAAGTATTGATTTTTGGGCCACTGGAAAGACTGTGAGCAGAGTACTAACAAAATCCTTTCTCCCATCATGAGCATCTCTTGGTTAAATCTGTAACTCT